>NC_142836.1:5625000-6250000 GCF_061612785.1 Hesperophylax consimilis
ATTAAATATAAACATTTTTCATCTACAATATGTTTTTTGCCAACGGATACACACTTCAAAAGCACGTCACATATCAACTAAATAACTAACGGCTTGTCAAGCAGGGGTGAGCAGAGAGCATGAAACACAACTCTGTCTTGATACAAAATCCTCGTTTCATTCACAAAAACTTTCTCGATTCTTAACATACAGCTCATAAATCTGATGCATTTGATGGTGTAATATCTTCCTGCGGCGTCTCCTACTGTACCATCGTATTAAAAAAACATCAATAGAAAATGACGTATTTAATCTCAATGCAATCCAACTGAGGTTTAGCAGCTTGCACCAATTATTCTGTATTCATGAATCTGCTCAAAGTTGCGATCATTGTTATGAGTTAAGCTGAACGCAACACACAGAAAACAACTCATTAATTTACCGTAATGAGGAATGACGTAAAACGAATAAACGCACAAATATCCTGTGGTTGATTTGCGCAAGTAATTAATTGCACATCAATTGAGAAAGGGGCAAAGTGTCTAATCACCTACAATGACAAAATTGATAAGTTATCAAAATGACAATTTAACACACCTTTAAAAAGTGATATAAAGTCATGAAAAGTGATGAAACAAAAACTAGATTAAATCGGTTACGTAAGTAAGGTTTATTTGTTAGTTTTTTTTCATCGCTTTTATTGACTTAGTATCACTTTTTAAAGGTGTGATGAATTGCCATTGTGCTGAGTTGTAATGGAATGGACAAAATTGTACAAGAGACAAACAAATCTACAAAAGATTATTTCGTCGTGAAAAGATTATTTTGTCAATACATAACAAAAGGTACTTGGATTTAGCTTATAATAACAAAAGATTATTTACAATCACGAATCTTGTTATTTATGTAATTGATAGCAAAAAGATAATCATTTACTTATAGGTGTAGCAAATTCCAGTTTTTCTGTCGTCAATTTGCACTATTATTGTAAACGGAGAAAATTGAGTATAGCTAATTTATTAAACTAATGTTAAAAACGTGATTGTAATCCATTTCCTAGTAAAATATTAGTCCATTCAGAATATATGGGAGCACGTGTTCAAGCAGGTGCACCTTTCGAAATGCGACAATATTACAATTTTTATGACCACGTTTTGCGATATCCTAATAACATATATTTTGTATTTTACCGACAGTTTTTATAGGAAACCTGTCAATTGCATATGGAATGCGAATAATTTTAACCGATTTTTAAAAATTGCATAATTTTATATCAGTAAGTTTTGTAAGTGTAATAGTATATACTGTAAGTAATAAGGATGTAATAAGCCAAATTTATAAGTGTTAACTTTGATGAATTTAAAAACTTTGTAAAATGTGAATTTCAACTAAACGAAAGGAATTTAACGTTTGATTAATGAATTAAAAATAACTACGTTCATTATTTGCTCACTCTAATTGGCTCTTATTTACGGCAAATAAATGCAATTACGTTAAGCGGCCTGTAAAACAACAATTAATATTGCAAAGTAATTGAATTAATAAACGTAATCAGTTGTGTCCTTGACGCATAGAGGAAGGAGCGTCAGTGAGAGAAACGCCGGATTTCTACTCCAACGATGACGTAGTGAAACTATTAAAGGTCAATTTACTGCCTGGAAATAATAATAAAATCAAAATAAAATAAATCAATAGAGGACAAAGTCAAACTGTTTAAGAATTTTTCTTTTCATATTTATTAAAAATACAAAAAAAAAATGATAGTGATTAATACTCCTTTTTGAACATGATTAATCGAAATAAAATATTACCTTTATAAAATCTTTTGATACCAGAAATTAATAATATTATGTTTCTAGAAACGAATCCAAAGTTCAACTGGAAATTTCCAATATTGACCCTTTTTAAATACACGTATTTGAATTTCACTGTTTTCGGTAATAAATGAATGTAAATCTTGGAAACAACCAGTCAACCATTTTTTTTTAATTTTAAAAGCCATTTTAAAAAAAATGTAATATTTTGTAATGTATTAAATAGAGTAAAAAAAACAATGTTCTTAGGGGGCTGATTTTTTCTTTAATAATTGTCATGATTGTATTACTGTAATTCTTCTGCTCATTATTGTATAATGACTCGTGAAATATCGTTGTTATTTGTTATTTCACCCTTATCGACAGGTTACTGAGAGCAGAAACAGGTTAGAGAAAGCAGATTGTAAATAATTACATGGTAATTATTATTAACTAGCGCACACCCGTGGAAAATCACGTAGTAGTGTATTCTAATTTTACTATATCGCTTGTCCGAATTCTTTACATAATCAATTTTGAAATTACACGATGCAAAACTATGCGAGGTAAAACTCGAACTCTCCAAGACTTTGGAGGGTTTCGGAACTGTGGAAATAAAATAATTTGTACTTTGCTAATTCGTAGTTATTGTTATTTCGCTGTTAGTATAACGTGCGGTCTACCGGAACATATACTCTAAAGCGTGCGGAATACCTGTAAATGTACGCAACGTGCGGTCAGCCGGCACAACTATCATCATTATGCTAATGAACAACATAATATCTTACCTAAACTAGCTTAGAGATGTTCTGAGACATTAACACTTTGCAATGTGGTCAGAGATGTGCAAAATGGGTACCCAAAACCATTTGAAATGCAAAATGGAAATGGGTCAGAACTTTTCCATTTGAAAATGCAAAATGCAAAATGGTTTTTAGAAAAGCATTTCAAATGCAAAATGCAAAACACCTATTTTCAAAATGCATTGAAAATGCAAAATGGTTTCTCAGGTCAAACAATTAAAATAATTATAGAATTTTTAAACAATTTTGTCATTTAATAATGGACATCAATGTAGAACAAACATATTACATGATGGTAAATCCACACCACGACTACAGATTATGAAACAACAAAAAAATTTGCGCGGGACTAATGTTGCCAACGTAAAAACATAGAAACTGCTATCTAACATTTAATATTACAGCATCATGGCCCCATGTTCAGTATTTGAATCAGTATTTTTTGTAATGGTATCACTCAATTGCCAGGGCTCCTACCAGGGAGCAACTTGACAAATGTAAATTATCTCTCATAGCGAGGTTGAGGACCGACTGATATTTGGGTCTTATGAAAAAAAGATGAGTGGAGATAGTAGGAAGAATGTTGCAAACAAGCATTTAAAATGGAAAATGCATTGAAAAAAGCATTTAAAATGCAAAATGCAAAATGGTTTTCAGAAAAGCATTTAAAATGCAAAATGGAAAATACCCATTTTGCATTTTGCATTTCCATTTGAAATGGATTTATTTGAAATAAAGCACATCTCTGAATGTGGTCTACTAACGAATATTTATTATCCACGTGATTACCACATATCACATCCTTAAAACTCCGTAGTAAGCGGTCACAAAGAAGAAGAAAATGGTTTCAAATTGAGATACTTAAATACGAATGTTAGAGGGAGCACGTTCATATGAAAAACACGATTACAATTAATCACCGAAGAAGAAGATAATACTGATAAATCTAAACGAAACACGAAACAGAACAAGACAAATAAAAAAAAATGGTAACGGTCTCAACTGTGAATCAAACCCAGGATCTCTGTCTTACCGAGACAACGCTTCTAACTACTCGGCCTTTTGGACCTAATTATTTTACGCCATTTTTGTCGATCTCATATTTCAAATTCAAAATTAACAGCATTATCTTAAGCAAATTTTTCCAGTTAAGATCGTTACCTTTTTATTTTTCTTTGTCTTGTTCTATTTCGAGTTTCGTTTAGTTTTATTTATATTGTCTTCTTCTTCAATGATATATTACATTGATGGGTATAGCCATGAAAAGTTATTCCAATAAAATTGACTATTATTATTTATTTTTTAACGTTTGAATGTATTTAGTTTTTATAAATTTTACAAATATTTATTAATTATGTTATTGTAGTGTTTCTGGTGTTTACTAAACTTTATATTGAAGCTCTAGGCTCGTTAGATGATTGAAACTCTGATGGTTCTTTTACAGATTTATTAGGATAAATGCTATTTACAACCAAGCTAGCGGTTCGGAAGGGCTCGGCCTTCCCGAGCAGTTCCGAACCGCCTGTTCAGTGTTGCTAGATACTGCAGTTATTTTTAAAATAGAGCAAAATCTCATAAAAGTAGCTTTAAAGAAACACTGATTTTTTTCATACCTATATATAAAATGTTACATAACGTGCTTTGCAATTTTTATCTATAAAGGGAATTTCATATAATAACTTTTTCAGCTCGAAAAATGTATAGAGATTGTCTTAAAAATAACATATGTTCTTAAAACTTAGTGTTCAGGGGAATTATATTCAGTATTTGAAATTCGGTAGGAATTCGGATTGCGAGATCTTAAATCATTATACCATTGCATTTTATATTGATACTTTTGAAAGTACGGTACGCTGTACGTTATTAAAAAATTGAAAACGTGGAGCAATTTGAAGACACAAGATTATAAAAATGAGATTCTCCAAGCAACACGAGCATCGTCCAAGATACTGCATGTTTTTTTAAAAATATTTTTTATCTATTCTATGACCCGCGGGAGTGTGAACGAAACACTCGTCGTGTAATTACGAACTCAGTATGTAAATTCAAGTAATCACAATGATATAAACTAAACTCACAACTCAGAATCCAATCAGTGCAGTCATTAAGGCCAGATGTAATTCGGAATGATGGACTTTAAACATCGAAGTATCCAAGACTTGATTTGATATTTAATTCGACTACCGAGATCTACTACCGATTTGAAATTTGGTGTAAATGGGAAAAAATAAACCAATTTGAAAATGGGTAAATTTAAATTCATTTCCTGTATCACATTCCCATACCCGCTAGATTTAGATAGCGTGTCATAATGGAATCTTAGTATTTTTTTAAATGCTCCCCCTCGAATCACAAATACACTGATTTCCACGAATAACAAAGAAAATTGTATGAAAAGTTTATAGAGCTTGATACATAAAAAATGGTTCGCACGTGTTGATGTATTTTAATTGAAAGAAATAAAAATGGGAGTTTTGTAGGTGGGTGGACATTGGATTTTTATGAAGAAGATATTGAAAAAATTCCGCGAACTTTTTTCATAAAACTTATATAATATTCGCTTTTTTACGTGAATAAAATTAAAATATTTTATCCAAGTCAATACATACAGTCGGGCAGAGTTTTAATAATATTCAAGAATTAAATTACGAGCTAAAATTATAATCCTATATCGAGATCTGGAAATAATCGAGGATCGTGTGACAGAACTTCTATGCATATTGATGGTACAAAATAATATATTACTTCGAAGGATAAGTCGTGTGGCGTTCTCTATATTCTTCCTACTCCTACGCTGACAGGCCGATAGTTCCAACTACATTTACATAGAAGAATACCGAATAATAAAGGATTTCTATTTTCGAACTAAGAGTCGTTTTTATGAACAAACTCAAAAAGAAACAGAAAAAATAAATAAAAAAGTGCATATATTAAAACTGAGTTTTTTCTATGTTTTTTGTTTTGAAACTTTTGGTTTAGCCTTTCTAACTTTGTAAGATAAAAAGTGTTTTCATAAAAAATATTAGAAATTGTTATCATAAGTATCTTTTACAATTTTTTGTAAGATTTGTTCAGCCGCTCCATTTTTTTGTAATAAATCTTTTACCAAAAACATAATCGTGAAAAATAATCAATCTTAAAAGCATTGGTTAATACTTCAGGTATTTCACATGAATTCGGAATGTGGGTATGTTGAATTTAAGACGAGACAATACGACGTAAGTGTAGCAGCTGTGCACAAAAATATGCGACGTGCGACATGATGTATTGCATAGACCTGCAGTTGAATTCGCCATATCAAATCTCTAAAATAAAGTGGGAATGTTAACGACATAAGTGATGAAGTCGTGTAAAAAGAATAATCGGCGCGCGGCCCGGCGTAATGGACGGACCTACGATTGACTTTGCCCTAGCAAGCCTAGGAAATAGATCTTTTCATGGGGTCTATTTTAATTATTTCTGATGAACGTACTACTAACATTTCAAATGTTTCTAGAGGGATCCATTAGGAAGTTATTTATTCCTCGTCTATAAAAATAAAATCTGGTGCTTACCGCTAATTTTATAGTTGACAAAAGTTTAATAAAATAATTTTCAATCCGTTTTACATAAAATATTTTAATGGTAAGGTCCTGTAAATAACTTAAATTCATCAGAAGTAGTTAAAATGTGAGTTATTGGAATATTGTGTCGCCTTAAGTGAATAAAAACATGATAACAATAAATGATTGCGTACAGTCGTTACTCTCGCAATGATGTACAAATGATGCTAATTATTTTTTGATATTTTCTAAATAATCAAAATGGACATTTATATATTTACAATGTTATTCATTAGGTAACAAAAGATCTCGTTACATTGATTGTTGATATTTTGTGCAATGAGTATAACTATTATGTTAAATTGCAATACATGACAATTTTACTATTGCTAATATTTGAAATATAAATATTGATTATATTTATATTTTCGCTGTTAATAATATCATCAAATTCTATTTTACTAAGATTAAAAATATATAAAAAAATAAACAAGAGAAGTGTACCATTCTGAACATATGTGAGATTTCTGTGTATTTTTCGAGGTCAGATAAATAAAAATGAAATCTGTTTATAATGTTTAACAAAGTGGAACTAAACTAATCAACATGGTGTGAAAATATACATTGATTGTATCATCAAAACAAAAATTATGTAAAAAAGTAATTTAACGTACAAAAGATTTCAATGCGAGTATTGGCTAATTTAAAAAAATGTTATTGTAAGTAAGCACCTACTTGTGGATATAAAATAATAGTGTGCATCGTGGACCCGACGACCTCTCACGTTGAACAAACCGCAACTTTGAGACCTTTGAGCTTTGTTGTATACTCTTTCTGGAACAAATCGGCATTCAATTTACAATTTCAAGATAGCGATTCTCGAATCAGTCAATTGCCAATCCAAAAGCTACCGCTGTTAGGAAAGCGAATGGAAATCGTGTTATTTTTAAATAAAACGAAAAATGTCGTTCAAAAGTTTAGAATCTACCTATATATGACATCCTGCCGTGAATTGAGAAGGAAAGGTAATAAGAAAAACGAACAACGTCAAATGCAATTTCCCGAGGTAAAACGAATCGTCGTGGAAATTGTAATGTAATCAGATCAGAGCTACCGAACATCTTAAAACTTTATAAAAAAAACTTAGGTCAATGTTCAGTTAAACGCAAGTTATAAAATGACAACACTAATTGACAAATTCTTAAGGCCGTTTTTTCAACGCAAGATTATAAGTTAACCGCCATTTAAAGCCCCGGTATTTCTATAACTTTAACGTACAATCAATCATACAATAAATAAGCGGTCTTAAACTTTGAAACGTTAAAAAAGTGAAGTCATAATGTATTCAGTGTGACATTCCCACCAAGTGACCGAGCTGACGAATTTCCAATTATTTCCTCATCTGGAATACATAATGACCTGTGAATCACTGGAAAGAACGATGCAAGATCAAAGAGAACCTTTCGAACATCGTCAAATAGACTTTGATATCGGACTATGTCAGAACCGGGACGAGGTGATGACCCATTATATTGATAGGAGGTTTCCGGCAACTTTTATAGTGACACTTACAACTGCCGTAGGCAACAATAACAACACTCATTTTATACTGTAAAATGCATACATTCTACCTATTCTAAAAACGTAATGGTCAATAATGATATATAAATAGAATACGCCCCTCCCATCTCAACTCAATCAAGTGCTCAGAAGTATTTCTTTTCAGTTTAATGTCTAATTCAAAAGAACAAAAAGTGCCCCTTTATCACCTTTCCCATATAGCGCACAGGTTCAGTGCCCTAGTTATCCCCCCTTTGCTTTGCTCTGATATAAGTTGAGACTCGCCTCAAATTTCGTCCAGTGCCTGTGGAATAGGGTGGATCGATTTTTTGTTTTTATGTTTTTCTTAGCAGCGGGGTGTGGAATGGATGCTCTATCTGGATACCTTTAAAAGTCATTATGACAGCATTAAGATATTTCGAGTGCAAGTACTGCCCCAAGTCGATTCAAATTTAAAAAAATGAAACTAGAAAAAGAAGGGTTTAATCTTTGTTCAATAAAAGTAGTTAAAATATAAAAAAATAACTTTTCATTTACTAATAATATTATCTACCAATCAAAAAACAATAAAAGTACCATTGCTGTACAAAAAAATCACAAACACTGTTTAAAAATATAGTAAAAAATCATAAAAGTTATTGTATTTTATAGTCCTTCTTCGAATTCAATACTGGCATTATACGACAAGATTCTAGTTTATTTTGTATACACCCTTCACGTCTTTCAGGGCCGCAAACAGCAGAACATGATGCCGTTACCACTTTGATGCATCTTTCCGTGGCTTGCGTGTGACAGGGCATCAATCGGAACTTACACAAAATGTTGGATTCGATAATTTCGTGGTCTGCAATGGCATCAATTATTGTCTCGCTAGATATCAGTTTTGTAAGAGATGCTTCTGATGTTTTTTCCCAGTAGATCAAGTCAATATAGTCTTCTGTGTTGAAATTAAAAGTAGGTAGCTTAAATACTCTTATTGGAGAGAACCCCAACGTTCTCGGATACTTAGAATCCGTCTGAGAGCCAACTATCTAATCTGTCTTCGTTCGTCGTTTAACATACTAATAAGTATATTTTCGATTGGTCAAAATACCCGTTGCGTTGAATTACGGGATCTACCACCTTTTTCAAATGCTCTGGAAGGTAACGAGACAATTTTATGGTTTCGTGGAGGTGTCTCGCCGGTTGAAGTCTGCTCTTGGTTGTCTTAAAGGCTGTGTTTTTATTTTAAACCACATCGGAGCATACACTCTTAGCATAAATTCAGTCAATATCACCTGGTTTCTGTCGGATTCTTGGTTGATGTGAAAAGTCGGAGAATAGTATTGGCTGTTGAACCAACGTGAATGACAGATTTTACCCGGGTTTCTTTTCGTTAAGTTTTGATTACATTGTCCTTCGGCTATTGCTTGGCACATTTCCAATAAATAAAGCTGGTCTGTGCTAAGGTCGTCACGGGATTTTGTAATTTCATAAGTAAGGTTCATAGGTAAGTTGCATTCTATTGCTTGAAATTCTATCACAGGAAGATGTTCACAGTTCTTAACTTTCCTAGTTGGCCGCTAAAGCTTCTAGGACCTGTTGTCGTTCCATCAAGGTATTCGAAAAGGTGTCTCAAACTTAATTCATTAGCATGTAACTGACAGACCAACCACTGAAGTGGACGATGGAGTTTTCCTTCAACAAGTCGAATAATGCCAGACTTAGTTCCATTATTAACTGCTGTTCCGTCACATCCGATAGCCACGATGCACGCTAAATCAATGGATTTTGCCACAAAATATGCAAACAATTTGTGAGCTATTGTTTTAGCATCGCCGAACTTAACGCCCATGTGGCCAATGTATTGTGAGCTAGGTTCTTTCAAAAGACTGATATGTTCTTCTATCACAACTTTTCTGCGTCCATCTTCCATGATTAATGTTTTATCCTTTGACCGTCAAACGATATGCAAATGCACAAATCAAAATGGGGCTGGTTGATGGCAGTAAGTGTAGTCCTAGTTTTGGCACGAGCACTTCGAATCTTATTACGATCGATCACGTTTGTTAGATTATCTGTTGTCACTAATCCAATATCTTGCAATGTAGCGCAGACGATGGCAGCACCTGCTTGATCAGAAATACTGTATCGATCCAATGTTCTGGATACAACAGATAGTCCACTGTCTGTTGGATTTATAACATAAGAAAAATGAGTAGATGAAGCAAAGTAATGTTGGTCAGTTGGAAGATCAACGTTAGTAAAACTTGAAACTGTACTGCGAGATATGGACGGTTGATCTAAAGATGCGCGGTGCGCGAGCAAGGCGCGAGAAAGTGGACTCGGCAATTTGTCAAATTTCCGCGGGAAAATAAATATTATCACATTTTTTTAATATTATTAAATAAGGCGCGGCAATTTTTATTCATTATGAAATGTAAAATTAAAAATTAAAGTATTAATATTGACACAAAACTGTTTTATAAAGGGACAATTTTTTACCAGATTTTAAATAATTCAACTGCTTTGGGGCAGTACTTGCTATCAAAATTTTAAATTGATATTTTGTATGCTTAATTGTATGTACCTAGAGCATCTATTCCGCACCCCGCGAAAACTAATTTATTAAAAAAAAAAAATTCCATACAATGGCGATCCACCCTACTGTGGAATGTTTACCCTAGGTCAAGATCGCGGACCAGATATATTATAACATGGTGTTTTGCAGCCTTTACAGTTAAAACTGGTTCGAATTTTGATTAGAAATTCTTACACGGTAATTTTGATCTCCGAACAAAGCGATGGCCATCGAATTCGACACAAAAGGAAAACCAAACCAATCAGAAAAGACGAAAGACCATTGTCAGATATTGTGTCACTGGTTTTAACCTACAACAGAAAAGTAGGCTTATTCTAAGTATAGAGTTGCAACTTCTTCATTGAGGAATTATTCAGTATCAGAAAATCGGAGAATGTACATTGTACAGTTCGAAATAATAGTATTTGAGTGTTTACTGAGAAAGAAAACATCTATTTCTAACGGGAATTAGATGCGGTGTTGAAACCATGATAAGATTATTGTGATAAGATATGATTCAATTGAAATAATTCCTAACAGTTCAAATGTCAGATGGAAAAAAAGCACGAGTTCAGATGTCAGGAGAGAAATTCACTTATACGCACTTAAAATTAGGCACACAGAGTGCGGAATGTTCCGAGTGAATCGGATCATTCGAAATTGTTGTAGAACCAAGAAAAAATAGGGTAATTAATTGATTATTTTTGTGGGACAATAACAATAGGCAGGTGTTTGATTCCGTCAGTGTAAAGCGAGACAGAGATATTATAAGAGTATAAAATATCATGTAGTAGATTGATCGTTCTCTCTCACATCCCGGCTCGCAAGTAATAAACACGCGTCCGTATTCTCTGTGTGCAGTTACCAATAAACTATCTCGGAGTCCATTGTAATTATCCCAGAACATAACATAATAATAGTGGTAAATCCAACAAACCATAATATAACAATCTTTGTATTTCATTGCAAATTAAAAGTTTTTTTTACAAATTTAACTGAAATAATAATGTGACACTGCGGTACAATACAGTAGGTACCTACTAGTGTTCTGACAGCAACAAACACTGTGTACTTATTACTCTATACAGAGTGTATCAGCACGTACCGGAGAGACTTTTACTAATTCCTGACGATGTTTATTTTAAAAATGTAGAGGTCTTCTCACTGTCTATTGTATTTTATTCCAAACAAAAAAATATTTTCGTACCACACGCCGCCACTGATCACACTACCACACGTCGCAACGGATCACGTGATATGCGCTCTGTCTCTTCATTATGGTACTGCAGGAAAGAGACAAAGCGCGTATGATGTACTGTTGTATCTAGTGGCGTTGCATGATGGAAAAATATATTTTTTAGCTTTTAATTGAAAAAATAAATATCATCGGACAACAAAATGACATTTACATTTTAAATTCCATGTATGCTCAGGAATAGTTGGTTAGAAAGTCTTTCGGGTGCGTGCTGATACACCCTGTATACTAACTACAGCTCTAAACAAGAAATATCTTCGTCGACAGGTTATTTATTGCTATCAACCATGTATAAAATACATCGATGATTATTAATCTCATACGAGTCTGAAGAAGTAAAAACTGTAGAAAGTTAAGATTTGGCGTCATGCAATAAGTACATCTTTTTCTATATTGATTTTAGCTAGCAATTACATTTCCAAACATTATCTATGAAATTTTGGAAAAACTATCCATTTAACCGCCATAAAATAAGTTTTGGATAAAGCTCGAACGAAGTTGGGCAGCAAACCCAAGTCTATAAAGATAACATTCGTGACTGTAAAAAAGTATTTGTTCCATTTTAACTTAATATGGCAAGCCACAAAGTAACCGCTTTTTACGAGCATGAAACTAAATAAGTGGCTACTGTCTGGTTAGCAGGTTGAAGTTAGGCCGACGACACCTTCATAAATATGTATTTTTTAAAAGGTTCCAGTTTGAATGCGCGAAGGTGCCCGCCGAAGACAGGTGCCGATCACACGCGGAATGGATTTCCTCAGGCTTAGGTAGGTATTACGATTTCAATTATTTCGCGCTGCTTGCTTCTCGGAATGCTTGCTATACTGAGTGCTTGCTATATCGAGTGCTTGCCGTATTGAGTGCTCGCTGGGACATTAATCAGGGGACGCCCGCGCCCCTCCGAGCACGCGCGGGAAGCAGTTCACGGTGCCTGAGATTGCCCGCGCTAAGGCAAGACAGCCGCACAAACCCTCTGCGGACGCAGGTCGCGGATCCGAGCGGAACGGAACGGAAGTAGGCACTTGAAAAAGTGAACCACGGTGTGAAACAATACACAACTGTTGACTCTGCACAGATTGCAATCGTTAAAACAGGTCGAATCTTTGTGTATGTTTTACTGATATTTCAAATGAAGGTGCTCTGATAAACACTGATTTTAATCGTTAAAACACAGCAAACTGTTGTCTTTTTTTACATTAACTCAACACTTAAGGAAAATAATCCCCCTTAGAGCTATGTCATTTTTGGGGATGCTGCGTAAAAGATACGAGGGGTGGGTAGGAATCTGGAGTTTAGTGTAGCAGGAGTGATGGACTTATGAATCCATCCCTCCCACTGTAGTGCAAGGCGATGTTCCAAGAAGAATGTTCCTGCTGGAGAGGTCTCCCACAACCAGTTCCTACCGATCCAGCCTGCCACACAGCTGGTGGGCAGATGCATTCGTCGCCAATACTCGGAAAAACCTCTCTCGATGAACCCGGACACCCCTGCTAAGTCACCAAACGTAGCGAACCACTTGGGGTGACCTATGGTTGATGAGTTGGTTATTCAATAAATAGGAAAAACATTTAACAAAAATATCCCCTTTTATCTTGTGAATAGACTGATTTATCAATTCGGAATTACTCGTGCCAAAGCTTGCGTGATTTTTGGTAGTGTAATACTAATAACATTCTGTTGAAAGATAATGTATTCAATGGACAGAGGAGCGATTTCGTATTCAAAAAGGTGAGCTGCAAATAAATTGCCGGATATCAGGAACATTAGGGGTCACCTTTAGGAATTGATTGCGTTTCAAATCAATGCAACGGCTCTAAGAACCAACGAAACAATACATGTTCAATCAAAAAATAAAACTTACAACGGGATTATTCATTCATAAGCATTGTTTTATCGGAACTGACCATCGCTGTTCAACGCGTTCCGAGACAAGTTGAAAAACATTGATCTTGTTTGTTCTTTTATAATACGAATTTAACAAAAGACAAGTGTTTCACGAAATGTGGTATTAGATAAGATATATAACTACTGACTAACTTTACTCACTTGACACTCTGCGCAAAAACCACTTTTGTTAAAATCCACTACCACTTTAAATTAATGGTAAAAGTTCTACGATCAAAAGGACAATTAAGCAAAATGACACTTTAAGCAAGAGTCAGTAAAATGTGCTTAAGTTTTAAAGCAAAATTAGACAAAATTAAACTTCACATTGAAGAGCACTTTGGGCAAAATACATCAGCCCAAAATTTTGACAAAATAACAAAGATATTATCACTTTTTTGCAATTTAAACTTTTGATGTGTTCAGTAGGTCATTTTAAACGGCAATTTTAAAGTGGTTCTCCACAATAAATGACATAATAAAAATTATCTAACTGATATTATACACATTTAGTCGCGTACATATTTAATCATTACATAACAAAACATAAAACAGATTAGAAAATTTTATACATGTAACAGTCGCAGTTGGGAATCGAATCCAGGATCTCTGTCTTATCAGGTCCTGATTTTTTTTACGTCGTTTTTGTATTATTTTATTTTTATTTTCTGGGTCTTGTTCTGTTTCATGTATCGTTTAGATTTATTAGTATTATCTTCTTCTTCAATGATTAAATTTTACATTGACGGTATAACCTTCAAAAGTAATTCCTGTAAAAGTATGGATACATAATTAGTCATAAACAACGTTCCCAGGGGGTGAAGGGTTAAGTCATAACTCGCATGCCTACGATACTACTTAACACTTGTATGCAGCTCACAATAGGTGACATAATATTACCAGTGTTTTATTAATTTACTGCTCCCTACACACTACACACCTGAACATTGCCGAGTGCTTTATGGGCCTTGGACTTATGCGCAATTAAATCACTATTGTAGTGTATTCTAAGAGTCCTAGGTGCAGTGCAATGGAGAGATTTACGAGGACGGAGGTTTATCGCATAGGGATTTCATGGAATATTTATTTTCTTGATTGTGTTACTGTATCCGTGTACCATATTACTTATTGAACAATTTGCTCCATCGATAACTTAACCAAAATAATTCAAATCAAATAATGTCTTATTAAAATACAGAACAGGAATCTGTATATATTTTTTTAGTTTGATATTGAACCCCCGCGGTTCTGTTACAAACATACTTAATATGATATCACAAAAATACGTAATCATTTTCCCACTTAGCCATGTTACTCCTCCACTTTATAAATTCGTCTATGGATTTGGCTTTGCACCCCAAGTTCTCTAACCCCTCTCCCAATAGTAATCTATAACTTTAGTATACTTCTCATCATGATGAAGATAACCTTGAAACATGTAGATTTTGTATTTAATAAGGTGACGTGAACAAAGTAGGTAATTCATTAATTATGTCATCGCAAAATAAAAACCTATTTTAGAAGAATTATTCTTCGAAAAAAATATACCTTGTGCGTGTTGTACAATAATAGGGTAAACATGGAGAATGTACATCAATGAATAAGGAAAACCTTTGAAAGATTAAAAGGTTCAAATCATTGAATATCATGAATATTCCAGGAAATCATCATAAATTACACCCACGTATATTATTCGCTGACAATTTATTTCATTCGGTAGCCATATTATGAAAGCCCGGAGAATGGGGGAGGGGGGATCGGGGTCAAGAGAAGTATCTGGAACTCAGATTTAGTCACTGTACATAGTGTAGACAGCTAAAGCCATTTTAAACAACTTTTTTTTTTTAATTTCTTAAAAAAAAAATTAAAATTAAACCAGTTATAATCCAAATCGTTTTAATATGTAGTGAAGCTTAAAAAGTAATTAATTTAAAAAACATTATTAAAACATTTTAAAATGAATTACTATATTGGTGTGATGATTGCTTCAACATAGCGTTTATTTTATCATATTGAATTCGTAAAAAAAAATAGATACTCCCAATCTCTTCTACCTATGATGTATGATTCATTCATTGTATAATAACCATTCTAAATAAATACGGTCATTTGGTCATGTGCGCAATATTGCTGTGGAATAGTGATAATTGATAACCAACAAAAGCGATAATAATATATTAATATATTTTTTTAAACACTGACAGTTGCACGGGTCATGATCTGGTCTAAACAATCACCATTTGTAACTTCCACGAGTAAAACAATATAAGCCATTTTTTTTTATCTTTTCGATAAATATTTTTGTGACAGCTCGGTGTTGGTGAAAGAATAAATGATAAAAAAGATAATAAATTGTATATTTTAATATATATATATCAATAGGCAGAAGTCTATCTGATACAACTGATAATCAATGAATCAACGTACATTCCGAACCCTCAATGCAAATAATACGATATCATTTTGACTCCATTATTGATTCCTATTTGAAATGAAAGATATCAATTTCAAACCCGACTTCCAAAATAACATTGCCATACAACTGTCAAAAAAAGGGGAATTCGAAAAATTGCATCTGATGTGGTACAAGTTAAATGCATTGTCCAAAAATATTTACCCAAATAATGGTTCTCGTTTAAAATAAAACATTTAAAATAAAATATTTAAATAAATAACTGTGTATTTGTTTACCAGTCAAATGACGTTGTAAGCGAATACAAAATATCCAGAATGTCACTTTTCAATATTATAACTTCCAATTGTCACTTTTGTTTAAAAAATTGCACAATCAAACTTCAATGAAAATCGTGTTTTGTTTTTAAAATTGCTAAATCACTTTTTTTTAGGACAAAATTAAAACCTCAATGTCGCATTCAGTTTTTTTTAATTTTAATTATTTTGATTGACACTTCGAATCACGAAAAGTTTTTGAATTTGGAACTTTAAAACGTCATTTTCATTTTCTATATCACTTTGAAACTTTCAAATTCGGAACAGGGTGAATTTTGAATTTCGTATGGGGGTTGTTCGTGTATAATATTCTTTACGACGCGTGTGTGTGGACGAGAGGAGGGAGGGTGATAGGAACAAACTGCGCGCGCACGACCGTCGCCTCTGTCGAACGGCGAGCAACTGAAAACTTGTTCTAACTCCAATTTTGTTCAGAGTTGTTTCGAGTTGATATGGTTTGAATAATTTGAATGCCAGCGGGGACCGTATCGGCCTTTGTTAATAGAAAGCACCCTAATCGTGTCGAAGGTACAATATTGATATCCAATATTTTGATGGTGTTTTATTTTTCAATCACTAAACAAAAAGCATATTTAAAGTAATAAATACTACAAACATTAATATGGTTATGTTTTGAGATTTTCAAAGATAAAATTATTATAGTGATTAATTTTTGGGTATTCTTTAACCAACGTTTTGAATAAAATTACAGTATCATTCATCATATTAGCCCTGATGGTGCTGTAATGCTGTCCGAAACATTGGCTTAAGAAGGAAATAACGAAACGAGGCATAATACCCCAAAAATAATTTGTTTTTATTGAACAGTTTAATATTATACCCTGAAAATACTTGGACTAAGCGAAATCGGTCGGTTATAGAAAATTAAATAAATACAATTTCGTGTTTATAAACAAAGTAATTATTAAAAAAATATATAATAAGTAATATGTAAAACAAATGTGAACAAAAATTATCAAAAAATATTATGTAGGTATGTCGTAGAGCACCTTAACAAAAACCGTAGACAAGAAATTCGAATTTCTTAATAAATCTAAACTTTGAAAAATCGTCAATTATTTGAAAAGATTCAATATAAAATATTTCTCCAGCTATTCCGTGATTTGTCTCAATTAAGTAAATCAGGGTAATTAACCACTGCAAATTAATTAATGAAAATTAAATCCAGATCATCAATCATAATTTTCTTTCTCACGCGCCTGTGCGAGTATTCGAGTACTGGGAGAGCAATAATTATGCAGAATTTTCAATTGCCAGTATATTTCTTATTATGGATTCGTAATGATATCTATTCTAATCTGATTCCCTTGCAGCAGGAGCGCACTCAATTAGCGCTTGATTTATACTCCCCTTGAATAGGTCTTCATTTTTTGGATTCCTGTCTCTGGAATCTATACCGGGATAATTATTCATCTTAAACACCTCCCACTATTTTCTCTTTTATCTACCATCCATTGTGTTCTGTTTCATTCGTTTCCACTTTGCTTTCTCGTTTTATACAACTCAGAAAGCGTTAGAAAACCTGCAATTAACCAGATATGCTTTTCTTTTCTTCAGACAGGCTAACCAATACATATTCAAATATGAATCAGAATCGAAACCCAACTTGTAATGGCTAAATCTATGTGTATCATCTATTTCCTCCTCCTCATTTTCTTCAGAATCTCTAACCCCCTTTAAATGGGTATGCAACAATTCAAACAAAACATTTTCTTCTTTTTCTTTATATGTGACGATGACCACTTTGAGTTTGGATTCAAAACCCTATATTATAATTTCTCGGCTTTGAAATCGATTTCTCGAAAATGATTTAAATCAATCTAATACATTTTCTTAAGGCGATGCACTACGTCGTGTAATATTTTAAATTGAGCCCTATCAAGTAAATTTAGCTTCTTTTTACAAAAAAATTAGAGTCCTGACGTGTGCGGCTAAGGAGCTTAAACAATCAGTTTCCTCACACAGCCGTCGGGAAAGGGTGGGTCCCCTCCAATGAGCCCTATCAATAACAACCCTTACGTAGATGGCGATAAGGTTTAAATTCCCGCTTAACACGATCCGCCTGTTTTGATTTATGCAAGAAAAAACATGGCCAAAAAGTGCCTTTATTTTTATTTTGTGGATGTTCAGGCATAAATATTTAATTTTTTTTGCGATCATTTTATAGATAACTTAATTTGCCACATTATACAATAAAATCGTAACCGAAAATGGGTTCTTAAGTAGGAGATTTTGAACTTTAAAGCAGTTACTTATACATTATTTTTTTCTGGGCTTATAAAAAGACTAAAAAGTACTCGATTTTTTTAAAGGCCAAGATGTATACTACTCGCAGTATTTAATTAAAGTATCTGAAACATTTCTAGGCGACCAAATTATCAAACCAAAAACACATGATTTTGCATTACTACGTATGGCATCGCCTTAAAGAAATCCATCACTCTCGGGTTACGAATAACCTGACAATATTTGAAAATCTCCTTATACCATTACATTAAGCGGAATATGTTGCTTGTGTCATGATGCAGGACTTTACCAGCCGAGTTATTGAACTCATGATGTCTGGGTGGAAAACAGACGCGATGCCATCTCAGCCAATGACCGGTCATACTACCTGCAATGGATCGAAAGGATTTAAGATAATTTATTGTAAATAAGACAATCGAAAGGACAAGCCAAAAACCCAAATAACAAGGCAAAATTATATTAAATACATCCCTATCTACCTATTTATGAAATATAATAAAATATTGTTAGTACTAAGTGCGTAAAGCATCAAAAGGCGAATCAATTTTCTGTACAATGCACAGATAACAATAATAAAAAAGTACAGTAAAACCAGAAAATTATTCTATCGTTAAAAATTGGTTGACGGTATTTTTAAAATTCTAATCATCAAAGAAAACAGACTGTCGGAGAAAAAATATAAAAAAAGTCTATGAAATAAACATTGGGTAGGGTTACCTACCAAGTACCTACAAACTCCGCTCAGCATCGGCGTTCAATATTTCAAATCTATTTTCATAAGGCAGATAAACTCGAGTAACCCTTGGCGATGGGTCGGATGAAATATATCAATGGGATATATTCGATAGACCCATGTTAGATCAATAAAACACCGTAAATAAAGGCGGGGGCACAAAGGCTTGAACTTATACCCACAGATTGAAACATGGGACATAATAAAATACATTAGTATCTCACAATACATACAATCAAAAATACTTTTAATTTGTAACATATACACATATTATAGGTAGGTACGTATTAAAAATACAGACACACAAATACATTTGTATTGTATTATATACCTTCTGGATAGGGTTGCCAAAAAAAGAAGAAACAAAATTACGATTTGAGAGGTTGTCAAATTCTTGGCGGGTAAGTTCTAACAATAGTGTATTGGGGTCTAATTAATTTCACGTCTATCAATGAGAGTTGTGTAAACTTCAGAGTAATACTTCTTAGGCAAATTAGACTGTCAGGATTTATTTTTTTATTTTTATGAAGTATTTAATTTTTATTTATTTTTTTTATTTATTTTTATAAAGTATTAACTTTAATTCCGATTTTTTTTATTAATCGAATGAATTAATGAAGTTGAAATTAACCCATGATCGAGCTGAAACTCGGCAGACAGAATCGCTGTCGATGACAATGCATTTTATTAACGTGCATTTGGTGACACTCATACACGCACATGTATTTTCTGAAATTGTATGAAATACTTTTTTTTAATTTACAGCAGTTAATATAGGACATTAATGTCGGTAGGTACTATACAATTAGGATTTGGATTAGGTGTTAGCGTTGTTGCATCTAGTCCCTGGAGAGGAAGGTTCAATCCGCAGTTAAACCAAAAAAAAGTATTTTTAAATACATTAAAAATACATCTATTGATGAAAATAGATGTATTCTAGTAAAAAAACTTTTAATTTTTTTTGTATTTATGGGTTGATTTCTTATTATACAGTTGTTGGGTGTCTTTTATTAAATTTGACGTCAAAATTAGGAATAGGTGTTGTAAAACGTTGTATACTTTCGAAGGTAAACAGTGAATTGTGGCAAATCACTAACTTGATAACAAGAGAACAACAAGTCAAAATTATTTCTAAGACGATCCAGAACTGTAAAGTGGCAACCCTTCTCCTAGATAATATATTAAATTATTTACAATAGAGCTTTAATTTGTATTTTACTGAAATGCTGCGTTAAAAATTGCTTTGTTCACAGTCCATAAAGATTAAAGTTCATTGGCAAATATGCAAGAAAAACATACATTTTGGTGTTAGAATTTAAATCTGAAATCGATTAGTGACATTATTCAAATAGCCCACGTAATAAACATCATCCGTTCATTATCTTGCATTTAAAATACTTTGTTTATATATTATGGGTTTGTTAGTTATGATAGCTGTAATAATTTTATAGGTACTAGCTATCTTTAACCGTGTTAAGGCGATGCCATACTTAGTAATGCAAAATCATGTGTTTTTGGTTTGAAAATTTGGTCAGAAATGTTTCATATGCTTTAATTAAATACTGCGAGTAGAATACATCTTGGCCTTTGAAATAATCGAGTATTTTTAGATAAGTCTTTTTATAAGCCCAGAAAAAAATAATGTGTAAGTCCTATGAAAACTATTTAAAGTTCAAAATCTTCTACTTACGAACCCATTTTCGGTTATGATTTTATTGTATAATTTGGAAAATTAATTTATTTATAAATAGATCGAAAAAAAATTAAATATTTATGCCTGAACATCCACAAAATAAAATAAAAGGCACTTTTTGGCCATGTTTTTTTCTTGCATAAATCAAAACCGGCGGATGGTGTTAAGCGGGAATTTAAACCTTATCGCCATCTACGTAAGGGTTGTTATTGATAGCAGCTCAATTTAAAATATTACACGACGTAGTGCATCGCCTTAAAATCATAGTTTAAAGTGGTAATATGCTCGTAGTAAGTGTCAAAAATGAGTAAATTTATTCTTGGTTCTGATTTGAAATTTTCACGGCCAAAAGTACTAGGATGATTAATTTTTGAGGTATTATGTCTTGTTTTCTTCTTCTTTATGGACACTGTAATGCCATCCGAAACGTTGGCTAAAAATGAGAATTAGCGCAACACGGAATTATACCCCAAAAATAAATCACTATAGATCTTATTACTGTTTTAGAATCGAAATAGTAAATAGGTACAGTAATTTTTAAATATAAAAAATGTATTTCGAATCGGATATCTCGATGTTTACATATATTTCCGAGTGAAAGATAATCTCAGTATCGTTCTGGTGTAAGACAACCATTCAGAATTGAAAAATTGCTTGAGAAGACTTTGGACGTGTTCGGTGATCAGATTTGAATAGCCAGGTTCTTCTCCACCTTCCTTTTTCCCGTTTCCTTGCCTGCTCACTACCTCCAGCATCACTTTATGCCCCAATTGGCTATAGTATGGCTAGCAGTGAGACTATGGCAATTGTTGTGCGGTTTTTCATTTAAAAAAATGCTTGATTACTGACGACAAAACAATGAGATACAAATATTCACCATAATTACTTTATCATATTCTCTTATAAAAATATTTATGTCGTTTGATAAATATTGGATGTGGTTTATGGTTTACCACATTTTAAAGCACAGCTGTTCGACAAAGCAGCAACAAATATATAGACATTGAGCTTTGTATTCTATTTTATTTATTTATTTCAACACAAACGGCACAACATGTGCCATTAACATAAATAT
The DNA here is from genome assembly GCF_061612785.1 of Hesperophylax consimilis. Taxonomy (NCBI): domain Eukaryota; kingdom Metazoa; phylum Arthropoda; class Insecta; order Trichoptera; family Limnephilidae; genus Hesperophylax; species Hesperophylax consimilis. The sequence goes on from NC_142836.1 coordinate 5,646,876, forward strand.
AAAGTTAAAAAGTAAAAGGTATAAAGAATACAGCATAAAGTTTAAAGTATAATATAATATAGCGATATTTTATTATTTATTTTTCGGAATAACTTTATTGAGTAAAACCTCAAATTGTAATATTAATATTTAGATATTTTATTAATTTATTTACCAGTGATTTTGGTATTCCATAGCATTCGCTAGAGCGCGTCAATGATAATGATATTGTGATGATTTCTATAAAAGGATCTGAGAAGGGTAAAACAGGTAGATTTTTTTAGAGATATTTCAACCAAGAGGGGTAAAATCGTAGGGGTTAATAACTGCTAACAGTGTTAAAGAATGATAAATAAATGCTAACTAGCGCAGACACGTAAAAAATCACGGGATGTTATAATTTTAGGATTTGCGAAGAAGAAAGTTAATGTAAAGAACATATCAGAACAAGACAATAGTTGCTGATGAATGATCAAAATAAGATGATCACATATAATTTTTAAAAAATATGTTTAAAAATTATATAGTGGGTAGGTACTTTGACGTTTGCCTGAATTCTTGACACAATCAGTTTCAATTCTGAAATCGACACGTAAAGTCCAAGTTCATTGAACCCGAGATACAATCATTCACAGACAGACCCACAACCGAAATTAGTAGGTATGCTTGATATTTCCCTTTGATCACAACCTTGTTAAATCAATTAACTTTTGAATTTATGTACCATAGAGCAGATATTTTTCAAGTATTTATAAATTTTGTTAAAAATCAAGAAAAGAAAGTAAAAAAATATTTCTCTTTTCATTATTGAGACTCCTGGCAAAAAACATTAGGTAATCCGATTTTTATTTTTTCCAACTGCGTTACTATTTTAGATACACTAAGCTTTCTTAATTTAGGAATGGTAGCAGAAGTCGGGGACGCCCGAGAAATACATGGCACGATCCATTGAATCAGATACTTGAATCGGGTCATGTCAAGAGTCAGAATAATAGAAGAGTATGTATGAGACGATGTATGCGGTCCGTTATCTCTGCCTACCCCTGCCAGGAAACGTTGTGATGGTTTGTTAGTTAGTTAATTAGCTTTATTAAAAAAACTGTACTTGAATAATTACACTTGATCATTGAGACAGGATTATTTTAAGATAAATTCTGCTATGTTACTATATTAAAAAAAAATTATAAATAATCTGATAAAATCTTGCGAAGATTATTACTTTCTGAGCTAAATTTATTCGAACCTGACCTTCTGTGTCTTGGTTTATCGCGTTTTCGCTTCTGTTATTGATATTTTGCAATAAATCTTTAATAACAACTAAAGATCACTTATTGTAATTTAAATTACCTACTACGTGATGTAAACAACAGACTACACGCACAAGTACCCTATATTTACGCAGCGTCCACCTCAACAGTTTAATACATCGAAATACATCTGTTCATGCAATCTGTGGGAAAATAATCCTTCGATCTGCCAACAAAGTTATTAAGATTGCCAGAACAGGTTGCATGCAAGAAGGACCCAACAAAGGACCCTGCTGTAACCCATAAAGGAAGGTCCATTTAATTTGCATCAAGCACATCCTGCAAGAGAACGCAACTTTATAGGTCAATCTCTACGGGATATATTGCATAAGCCAATGCACAATCTTTCCCCTAACATAGGTCAACATGATAAAATAGCAAACCATTTAAGGCAGAACCCTTTCCAAACGTGCTTTATTGAGAGCTTTCATCAAAATGCCTACGAGATTTTCATTTTAATGAGATTTAAAAAAAAGGTATTGTTAGATTAGTTTACATCTACAATGATTTGTAAACATGAACTGCATAGCGGTTGCAATAATTGCATTAAAAATGTATTATTGAATTTAATGCTGCTTAGTTCTCCGTTCTATGTACGTGTTTTGGGTTGTTATTTGTAGGAATTTAGAAGATGATTTTTATCTTGTACTTTAAAGCTTTATTTTTATACTATTACAAAACCAGTAACCCGACATCAATAATTTAGATATTATCAGATAATTAAATCGTTAACGCACATTTTATTTATGGACGTGTGAAGATTACTTAAGGTTATTTTAGTAGTAGAAGACACCACTGTTGATTTATTATGTAGCTCTTGTGAAATACCTTGTGGTTTTAAGTATTTAGACATTCTAGAGATGATTGTGAAGCTATTTCATTGAAGTTACAATTAAGTGATTAGAGAGAAGTTATTGGTCAAAGTAATATTTTTATTTATCTTGCGATAAGATCGTCTTTCTAGGATTTTTATTTGTGTAGGCCTTACCCATAAAAAAAATTGTTAAAATATAATAGCTTAGTATATCTATCTGCCCTGAAGAAGGAAATGTCTGAAAATGTTTAGCTTCAGCTTTAAATAAAGTGTATATACAGTCTATTAACACCTTAGGCCTCTGGCATATTGACTATTATAGTTCTTAAAGACACTGTTAGAAGGTCGGAAAATTCGTGGGAATTTTCGCTGCGCAATGAAATTCAAATAAATTGAATATTTCTAAACGTATCCGAAAACTCGAAACTCTTTTCGACAATCATTATTGGAAAAATTATATAATTTTGAAATCTTAATATTTTTAATGCAAATATGAAAAAAGTTTTAAAAATGGCTCACGTTTCATTTTTTCGTCTAAACACTGATTTACAATTACGAATAACGAAAAAAATACACTTTTTATTAGATAAATAATTCATAAACATTCCTATCATCTCCATTTTAATTATAGTTTTAGATAAAAATAATTTATAAAAAAGTCACAAATTTTCATAAATTTTCTCATTTCTTTTAAACATTATTTGCTTACTCCACTTACAAATAATTTCCCTTAGGGCCAATGTCATCTCTGGGGATGCTGTGTGGAAGGTATTTTTGCAGAGAGGAAGGAGTGAACATGGGTCTCTTCAAGACCCATGTTGTAGGAGGGAGGAAACACAGAGGCCGGCAGCCGAAAGAGAATTGCAGCCGAAAACTTTGATTGTTTAGAAGTGCACGTTAAATCTGCTAGAGTTAACTTCCAGATTTGAATATAAAGTGTAGGGTATTCCCTTTCTAGCACCGTTTAGATTATATTTTTCACTATGACATTAAGGGAGACAAAACGATTTCTATGATATCATAATGAGATGTTCCCAAAAGCTAACAAATTGACTCTACGGATAATAGTTGTTTGTTCGCAAAACCGAACAAATTAGCCAGAGGGGTTAAAAAAAACTAATATCTATAAATTTCATCCGAATAGTTACTTATAAATGTATTGTAATCGATAGTATATGTATTAGAATAGATTTAAGCATTTATCGTGTGTTTCTATTATTATTTGTTTCCGTGATCGACAGTTGTTATTGCAAACAAAACCCAGAGTTCTTTCATTCGAAAATGCATTTGATAACAATGCGGTTTAAAATAGACTCAGCGGGTCACGAAAGTAAATGCATAGGTCGAGTCAGGATTCTTGTTAGTTATGCAACTGATTAATCAATCATTCTGGAAACAAAAATAAGTCCATTCATTAGTACAAATGTTAGGATGGTTGTTTCAGAGAATTTGAACAAATCATCAAATTTCATAATTTGTTCGAATTCTGTTGTTGATTTTCAAATTCCGTGAAGGTTATATTCAAGTTCTGTTCATCAAAATATTCACGTTAATTTGTAAATTTATATCATATTCGGAGTAGATTTTGTGGAATAACTTTTTTGATTTTAGCTATAATTTTTGAGTGAGGCACGATTTTGGAACTATTATCTCAAATTTGAAAATTCGGTCGTTAGGGGTTAATATCAATTGTTTTTTTAAATAAGTCGAAGCGTACCCCGGTCACAATTTAAAAAAAAATATTTTAATCCTTAAAAAAAATACAAAAGTAAAAAAAGGGTTCTGTATGTGATGTAGATTCACTAGGTTCTCGCTTGTACTAACTACTAGTTACTAAATAATAAGAAATACTTGGTAAAGTTTTAGAAACTTTTTCAGAAAACGAAAAACAACATCCTCATTTTAATTTTAGTTTTAAATATACCTTATTCAAGTTTATTACGAAAATAATATTGTGATAGCATTTTTTTAAATATATTGCTACTATTAAGATGATCAGATTAATGAGAGAGAAAACATGAGGTTTCTCTGTCTTTCAATTCCTTTTCTCTTTTATACGTAGTCAGGAATTGGACATAATAGACAAAACGATTTTAACTTGACGACAAAGAATCTCTTCAATAGGTATTTGTATTCTCATATACCTCTAATTTATTAGCAATCGTTATTTTAGCACAAATAGAAGGTTATTGATTCGCTTCTGCCTTTTAACCCCTAAGGCTAATTTGTCCGGTTTTGCGAACAAACAGCTACTACCCGTAGAGTCAATTTGTTCGCTTTTCAGAACAGCTCATTTGATCTCATATAAAAAAAATTGTTTCTCCCTTACTTTCATGGTAAGAAACATGATCTTAACGCTGTTAGAGAGAAAAAATGTAAAGCTTTGTATTCAAATCTAAAAGTTAAACAGAGACGAATTAAAATGAACACTTCTATGCAACCAAAGGTTCCGACCGCAAATTTATGAAACTCTGTGAATTTCTTATTAATTATTTTTATAGGGAACGACACAAAAGTCAGGTGGCAATAATATATTCATACAGTAAAGTATGTTTTTTCATTATCAGTAATTTTATTTCAGTATTTAGACGAAAAAACGTAAGATGGGCCATTTTTTAAATCTTTTATATATTTGATTTAAAATTATGTGTTTTTTTCTAATAATAAAATTGGAAAGCGTATTTTGTCATCTTTAACAGTTTTTAGTTTCGGATACGTTCAGAAATAACCCATTTATTTGGATTTTATTAAATACACAAGCTCTCCGACTTTCTGACAGCATATTTGAGAATTATAACGGTCAATATGCCAGAGGCCTGAAGGTTTAAAGATTGATCTGGTGTGTATCGTTCAGAAGTTAACTTGAATATTCTTCATACATTCCTTTGCACTTTCGTTAGCTGCATTCCTGTCATTCGAGTTGCAAGTTGCAGTCTCTCACAGTGCGCAAGTGCAAACCTCCAAAATCAGGTTGCGTAGCTCGGAGCGGTCATCATCATCAGGTAACCAAGCTGACACAAAGGGGACACACAAAGCGGAATGAAGTGAGACGAATAAAGGAGCTGTGTTTAGCCGGTGTCATCCATTGTACGCGATTATTGGGTCAAATAAAATCAGGCAACAGGTTTGCTTTATGGCTAGGTACTTACTTATTATTCCGAGACCGGAATGGGAGATGGAAGACTCTGGATTCTCACACTGAGCCACTAACCCTGTACCGGTTACAGAAGCGTGAGATGAACAAGTCTAAGATCAAAGATAAAACTGCATTCAGTTTTATAGACTAAGATGCATTTAATGTTTACTTTGATCGGGCGTCAGGTTCTATGAATTTATATTTATGGAGTCCGCTTATGCGATGCTCTGTAATGAGAAACATGAAACGTGATTGGACATTTCTGGGATTTTTTGTTATCCTGAATATGTTGGAGTGAAAGACCGTCTTGCTTGATAATTTCAAAAGTTCCGACAACGAAAATTAGGTTCAACGGAGAATTGTTTTAAATCTTGTCATAAAAAACAATTTGATGTACATATTATATGTCTATAAGCTAGGTAGAAAAACCGTAATAGGAACACACTTTGTTCGGATAAAGGAAATTGAATATTGTTTGAATGAAACAAAAACTTTGTTTCAAACCACTAATGTCAAACCACGAAGTGATTATGGTGAACACGAATAAAGTTTTTGGAGATAAGGGGAGATTATTCCTCTTTTAATTAACTAATCGTTTTCTGTTCCAGAATCTGTTCAGAAAAGAGTAACAGAAAAATAATGTTGAATTGTAAAGTCACATCATTGTATAATTAAAAATCCTTTATTCCACAAGAAGACCGTGAGAAAATACAGCAAAAATAATACCAGATTCAAATTGGTTACACCATTTAATCGTTAAAGACCTTCGTTTGTTTAACTATCAACACCACAAAGGGTCAAACTCTGCCAGGATTATAATATCATAATTAAAACTCATGATTTATCATCATAGGAAAGCTTAACAATACAAATACACAACTCACACAAAGAAGAATAGTTAAAAAGGTCCATTGTCCATTCAGGTGTCCGTTCCAAAACAACCATTGTTCGTTGGACCCCAGCATCTTTAGATCATCTAGTTAAAAATATCGTAGAAACCCTAATTCATTCATCCGAATCTAGGAGCGTTCCTTAATGCGACAAATTAACATCTTTCCTTGGTCAATTGGCCGCACAAAGAGAAGAATGGAATAATGTAAAGTGAGAGTTAGCAGTCTCAACTCTCAACAGCGCCCTAGAGCTAGCTAAAGCTACACCATTGACTCCCCTATTTCTCTATGTTAGGGTTGTCGGTTGGACTATTACAACATCAAGACACTAAAGTACCGCATTCAATTATGTATGTGGTTACCTTTGCTGGTCACATATTATATATTATAATGTACAACATTCTTGAAAACTTTTTTTCATCACAAGTAACGTTTAATTATAATTGATTTAAATTGTTAATTTTACAATTTTTTTTTCCACAAAAACCATGAATAATTTAGAAAATGCTTTTTATTTATGATAATTTTTATTCAAATTGACTAACGTTGCTATACAAATAATATGTCAATTTAGTTGACGACAAATAATTGAAAAAATACATCTGACAATTTCTAGAACTTAAATGAAACCAAACATTTTAGAACGATAGTTCCTTAAAATATACTCAAATATTTTTTTTTATTTAAATGTTTCTTACTTTTCGGACGAACAGAATTTATAAAAAAACCTAGGGGCCTGTAAAATGTTATTTTTGAACCAAATTACTAGTCCGATGAAATGAGCCCTGCGGTAGCTTCGTTAGTTACATAGTTCGACTGTTAGTTTATTAGATGCGACCCCGGCTAGAAGGGGTGAACTTGCCCGCTCGGCCATAATAAAGGTTAATGCCCCGATAATGACACACACACAAGAAGAAAGTCTGCAGAGAGAGAGGAATCAATGCACATTGCGCATTCTAGGGGTCAAAACGAATTCCTTTGTAACAGGATTAGTAACTTGCCCGACCCAGTTCCTAAGGAACCCCAAAAATAGCCCATTGTCCGCGAAGCTGTGAAACGCTTCACTATGAGAACGGAACGAAAACTTATGAATAAGTTGTATAGATGGTGCAGAGATGCATAGATTAATCCGTTCAACGCATACTCCGAGTTATTGACTGTACATCATCGAGTTGTTAGAGAGGAGAGCGAGTACCTGGCCGAAACACTTGGGAATTTTTGTTCTCACGAAATTAATGCAAAGAGTGTAGGCCAGTTACTCCGAGATTCTCTGTTTGTTATAAGTAGGCACTCTTAAATTGTTGTTGTTCAATGTTAGTAATCATAGTTAAATAAATTTATTTCAGTAAATAGAAATAATCGAGTTGATTTTTTATTTGAAAACTCGTCTTAGTAGAAAGTCGTAATTTCCATAAAAAAATAATAGAGTTGAAAACTTTATTTCAGAACTAGTTGTATATAAAATATATTTTCTAAAATTAGATCTTCAGGTAATTTTAACAGCTTATTCAACAAATTTAACCATTTCTCAGCTCGCGATATATTTAACCATTCAAATATACAAGTTTTTGCTTGTGTAATCTACATAATATGAGCGATTGGTTGTATTTACAGGGTCTTAGGGGACGTACTTGACTTACTTTAACCAGTGATTCCCGACATTATTTGGAGTAAGAAATGTAAATGAAATTTTGGTCTCCGGTGAAATTTTTGATGTTTTGTGTTTGTTTCTTCGACTTAAAACATAGACAATCAGTAGGACACCGAGGGTCGATGTCAGTGGTTGGGCGGTTACCCGGCTGAGTGACAGTTGATGATAAGTGGAAGTATTTAAAAAAAACAAACTTTAAAAAGTCATAAGAGAAAAATAATGTCAGGAATCACCGGTTAAAGTAAGTTTAGTATGTCCCTTAAGGCGATGTACTACGTCGTGTATTATTTTAAATTGACCCGCTATCAATAACAACCCTTAGATGGTGAAAAGGTTTAAATTCCCGCTTAACACAATCCGCCTGTTTTGATTTATGCAAGAAAAAAACATGGCCAAAAATTGCCTTTTATTTTATTTTGTGGATTTTCAGGCATAAATATAAATTTTTTTTTCGATCATTTTATAAATAACTTAATTTTCCACATTATAAAATAAAATCATGACCGAAAATGGGTTCGTAAGAAGGAGATTTTTAACTTTAAAGCAGTTTTCATAGCCCTTTACACTATTTTTTTCTGGGCTTATAAAAAGACTTACATACTCGATTATTTCAAAGGCCAAGATGTATTCTACTCGCAGTATGTAATTAAAGCATCTGAAACATTTCTAGACGACCAAATTTTCAAACCAAAAACAGATGATTTTGCATTACTACGTATGGCATCGCCTTAACATCCTGTACATACATTTACCATATTAATTTCATACCTTACAATATGATAATGGAAACATACGAGCTTCTTAGGGCGGTTTAAAACAAATGAATTCAACTAGATTTCACATATTTTTAAGTTCTATAAATTTTACACATTTTGACAAGCGGTCGCTCAAAACGTTTTTGTAAACTTTCCATAGTATGCCGAAAAACGCTCGATTGTTCAAAGGTACCTTTAAGCTATTTCAAGCAAGCTTAAGGTAGTTTCGCAAAATTCCGGTTACATAACAAAATAATATTTTGTAAAGCAGCATATTTGTGATGAATCATTTTATTCTAAAACACAATTAGCCTAGATGCATTCATATTTTATATCGGTTGATTTTAAGAATCAGGTAAACAAACTGCAAATCAATAATAGTGATGAAAACGCTAGTTTAACTGTTTTGCAGCCGTATAATTTATTTGATATCTTAAACGGTTAGTTAAAAAAATTACAACGGTATTATTGCAAAGCACTTTAGACACTTTCTACAGATGAACGAATGAAAATTTGATTTTAATTCGTCACACTTAGTACTGAAAATGTGATAATAATTACTCAATTATTGTGGGCGAAAATACAAAATAAAATGATAATTCGTTCTAACTGTAAATCAAGATCACATAAAGTGTTTTGGGTTAGTGCAAGTAACGAAAAATATGCTATAATTTAACTATGCAATTAAAAGTTGAGTCAGTTATCCTCACAGGATGTCAACGGGTTGTATGTTATAAGGGTCCCGTATTTCATTCATGAAGAACAAAGGCTCCAACAATAGTTCACCGGAGCCTTACGTAGATTTAGAACTCGCCCTTATCTGTTAATTAATTTCGTATCTTTTGATTCTCACTTCGGAAGTAATTAAAAAGAAGAAAAGCTGCAGGACCGGGTATTTTGGGAACTTCAATCCAAAAAATAATAATTATTATTTGTCGCCAATTAAAAAATAAAAGATTTTTAGGGCAGTACGTACTTAATGGTCACATCACCATAAATTTTATAAAGATAATTAACATTTAATATTATTATCATCTTTTGCCCACCTATAAACTTTTACTTACGTATATATTTCGTAATCGCAACGCAATTACTTGTAATAATTAATAATTATCGTAGTGTGATAATCTCATAAATTTACAAAATTATATTTCTACTGAGACCGCATTATCCTTAAATTAAAGTAAGCTGCTAAAGCCCCAATGTATTTGGCCAATGTTGGCGCCAACCCTCAACGTGTGATCGCTGTTGGCGGGTTTGCGCCAAGATCCTTTGGTTTGTGTCGAAAACAACGTTGGCGGCCAACGCGTGCAACAGTCAATATACTGTACCAAGTGGTCCTGTACACGTCGGACTATCGCACAGCATTGCCCAATGCTTTGGGTCAACGTATACTAGGGGCATAAGACACTGAAGTATTTCCAGTGGAACATTTTTGATGTGTTTTTTGTTTCTTCGACTTAAAACATAGAAAATCAGTAGGACAGCTAGGGTCGATGTCAGTGGTTGGGCGGTTACCCGGCTGAGGGACAGTTGACGATAAGTGGAAGTATTTAAAAAAATAAATTTAAAAAAAAAACATTAAAAAAGTGTACGAAAACAACGTTGGCGGCCAACGCGTGCAACAGCCAATATACTGTACCAAGTGGTCCTGTACAGTTGTACACGTCGGACCATCGCACGGCATTGCTCAATGCTTTGGGTCAACGTATACTAGAGGCATAAGACACTAAGTATTTCCAGTGGAACAATTACAATCTGTAGTTTGTAACTTTAATTGCTAAATTTTTATTTTTATTATACTATCTTATATGTTTACTTTAGAACATACATGTCACCATTGTTACCATACGTAATATTTTAAATAAAATTAAAATAAATAAATTATTAGTAAAAAAAAAAAAAGATTTTTTAACAATAATTAAATTTGGAAATCTTAGTGACCTAAAACGATTATTTTAGAAATCTTTGAATGAATTGCAATAAATATACATACGGAGTAAAATTAAATGACTTCTTCTAAGTGAAGGGAATAAGTAAGTATGTTACCTACCGCTATGTAAATTTGAAATTATTTTTTATAAGATCGCTCGCGATAAAATATAATTGGGTAGCACTTTCTTCCCGGCGCATCCGACCTTAACAAAAGACGATGGCACAAATAATAGTGTCGGGATTCCTTGTCTTGTCTAGAAGAACCACTTCGCCTATCCATTGGACGACCATAGACTAGAGTAGGGATGGTGAACCTTGCCTGTGACGTATTGTGTGTCACGCAAACAATTTTTGGCGAACCACGGACTAAGATTGAATTGTAATAATTATTTGAAAATAGCTTTGTCGCCGACCTTTATTCATCTACTACTACGTGAATTTTATGTATTTTTGACGGCCTCCGTGGTCGAGGGGTAAAGCTCTCGACCAGCAAGCGGGAGGTCGCGGGTTCAAATCCCGGCGTGCGCAAATAAATTTTATTATATTTCACAAATAACTCTTTTAAAATAATATATAGTATATTTTCGGCACGTTCCATAGTGGAAGATACTCTCAGTATCGCCCTGGTGTAAGACCACCATTCAGAATTGAAACGTTGTTTGAAATGGTTTGGTCGGTTTTAGTGACCAGATCTGAATAGCCGAGTACTTCCCCACCTTCCTCTTCCTTATTTCCTTCCCCTCCCCGCTACCTTCATCCTCACAACATGCCCAATTTGGGGATGACATAGTCTCATTGCCTCCAGTCGGTTGGTAGCAGTAACTTCTTACTTTGACTGATTTCGAATTATTAAGTATTTGGACAGCCGAATCAAGAACAAAAACATGGCTTCTCTGTTACCTCTTTTGGCCACTTGCAGAGCAAACTATGTATGTGAACCTGTGAGTAGGTACATAATATTTATGTTAATGTTAGTTTTACTCGTATGTTTCTACATTTGTAAATACATATTTCAATAAGAGTGACCGGATAAATCATCACAATGATAATTCATCACATCTTTAAAAAGTTATGGAAAGTGATGAAATAAAAACTTTATTAACTGGGTTAAGTAGGTTAGGTTAGGTTAAAAAAAATTCATCGTTTTTAATGACTTTATATTCCTTTTTTAAAAGTGTGTTGAATAGTCACTGTGTTGAGTTAGCATGGAACCGTCATTAAGATAGTAGTTATAGGCCTTAGTCGTAAGTCACTAGATATAAGTCTTGGATGTTAGTCACTAGTTTTAAGTCAGTACTTCTAGTATTCGTTATTTAATAGATATATTTGTACAGCGCCAATTTTCCAGCGGTGATTTTTCACGAAAACGGCGCTATATAAATTAGACAAATATTATTATTATTATTATATAGGGTTTTCCAATAAGAGGTGTTATTTTGATATTCAATCGTAATAGATCAATGGTTTCGTTGCTTGTGTGGCACGTAGCGCCATCTTGTTGAAAGTAAACGTTGTCCAAATCAATACCATACAATATCAGCCATAAAAAATCATTAATCATCTCTCGATAGCGCAATCCATTCACCGTACCTGTTGCTCCAGCCTCATTTTCGAAAAATTAAGGTCCAATGACTCCACCGGACCATAAACCGCACCAAACAGTCACACGTTGAGGATAGAGAGGCTTTTCAACAATAACTCTTGGGTTTTCCGAGCCCCAGATGCAGAAATTTTGCTTGTTGACGAAGCCACCGAGGTGGAAATGGGCCTCATCACTCAAGATGATTTGCATTTGATTCACTCAAGTGAATTTTAATAATTTAAATGCGTTGTTGAAGCGTGTATCGTTCCATTTTTATTAATGGCGTAGTTTCTACTTGTCAAATGTCAAAAAATGACAGCCTCAAAAGTAACATCTACCGAAATAGCGGGCTATTCAAAATAACACCTCTTATTGGAAAACCCTGTAGTATACCAGTGTCTTGCATTGTCTGCGTGCAAAAAGCGTGTTTATTCCAAACATTTTAGAATATTAAAATACTCATACATGTATTAAAAATTAAAAATGTTTTATATATATTATTTGTAGAACCTACAGACAAGCCGTCATGTGTGACAGCTTTGTGGGACTGCATATACCTGTATCTTTAAAAATTTATTATAAATAAAAAAAAAAAAAAATAAAAAAAAAAAAAAAAAAAAAAAAATTCTTTGACGCACTTAGTTCCCCATCTCTGAACTACAAGCTCCTGCTACTGAGACCATAGCTATAACCTCCTTTTCTATTTCAAGCTTCGTTTATGAAAAAGAGAGAGAAGTTATCAAGGATCTATCAGGGGTACACCAACAGTAATGATATGTCTAGATGGTATAATGTAAGATGTAAGCGGTTTGTCAACGGACTGTGTCGCCACTTCCTGTGTTGTGTCGGACCACTTCCTTCTCCTGGCATAAGTCACGCCACAAGCCACGAGCCGCCCGTCGCAACAAACCAGAACGAAATCTGATTTAATTGTTCTAATAAAATAATTATAAGCCTTGAACAAGTAACGTGCTCCTGTAATTCAATTATATAAAAAAGACAACGATTATTTTTAAAATAGCTCAACGTACTTTTATAAATAAAACGTGCTTAAAACATTGAATCTCAATGTCAAGAAAGAGGTGGTTTGCGGGAGTGGGTAATACAGTGGGTAGGGTTCTCTACTGATAGTCAGTTTTGGCTAATAATATTACTACAAATCTCAAACGTCAAATGTCTAGGCCATACATAGTCGAAGCCAGGAACCTGTTAAAGATACCAAATGGTAAAATGGATCTTCTACAAGAGGAGTTCTACAAGAGGAATTCAATAAAATTTCTAAATTTCTAAATTAGTAGATTTTTTTCTTTTTTCTTATGTGAATACTGCACAAAAGCTGCTCCTAACCATCCAGAACCAATAAGTCTTTTGCATCCCCTATTGAGGTGTGTTGTGAGGCTGAAAGTGATGGGGAGAGAGAGGAGACGGGAAGAGGAAAGTGGGGAAGTGCCTGGCTATTCAGATTTGGTCACCAAATAGGCTAAATCCATTTAAAGCGAGGTTTCAATACTGAAATGCGATCTTACATCAGGGCGATACCGAGATTATCTTCCACTAGTACGTAATTGGTCTTTAAACAACCTTAAAAAATATTACATTTTTTATGATAAAATCTAAAAACTATAAATGGGTGATAAAACTGACGTACGATAAAAAAAATCTACAATAAATCTCATATGCTTTCTACGAATTTGGAAAATAATAATATTTGTGAGGATTAACCTATAGTTAAATAGGAAAAAAACACAAAAGAATTATTTAAATTATTGAAAAGCACTAAAATTGTGGCACCAACAATTTTCAATATTTTTTTAGTACACAGGAAATTACCGAGGTAATATGCTACGTATACATCCGCGAGCCGAACTTCCGAACTGAACTTCAACTTATGGGAAAGAAACGAAGCAATCGTAAATGGCGAGAAACGCCGCTAACAGTTGCTTCGTTCCTTTCCCGTAATTCGTGGTACGGTTCGGGTTTCGGTTCGCAAATGTATACTTACCCTTACATTTGATTTAAAGTTTTTTCGCAATCTATCTTCTACCTCTTTATTTGGTAACTATTCAATTATATGTACATAATCTAAATAAGGCGTTAAACAATAAATAAATTTCAACCTGAGAAGAGTACAAATAAAAACATGCACTGTGAATCAAATCATTTTTTGTTGTTGATGCCTCCACTCAACAAGTACGGCAAAAACTGCCCACTTCGGTTGACCGATATACGAAGAAGCAGTGCTAATATTAAAAAAACCAATACCAAACGACAAAAAATGACATTCCGTCGGTAATATGAATAAGTTAATAATAAAATAATGCTATATATTTTTTGTCCGGAAATCCTCTGTTTTGATTTTCGACGTCCTGTATCTAAACTTGCATCTAGGTAACTAAGTGAACAGTTCATGTAATTTGTATGAACTTTTTAATCACCGGATAGTCTAACTAGAGTGATGAAGCTCTAAATTATCGATGAAAGGTGGTTAACACTTTAATAAGCACCTTGTTTCATCAACCATTCGATTTTTTTGGCCATGGTGGATTTGGGCGTAATTTAACGCTGGCCAAGATGGCCGCTTGGTGTGTTTGACAATCACAATACCAAAATTAAATTTCATGCATTACATTCTATCTGGTTAATTCCGTGGAATAAGATCCCTGGCTCTGTCTCTGGACCCTGAGTTCGAGTTCTAAACCCGGAGTGCACGAAGAAGTCTTCCTGATAAAAAATTGACTTATCAAGAATCTCTTCAACTTGTTCGTATTCTGATTAAAAACGGGACTGCAGGCCTGTAACGAAAGAATAGACTTAAATTTCATGCATAACATTCTATGTGTTTACCTCCGTGGAAGTAGATCCTTGACTGTCTCTGGACACTGAGTTCGGGTTCTAAACCCGGCTTGCACGAAGAAAAATTACTGATAAAAAATAAACCTCATTAAGAATCTCTTCAAATTGTTCGTATTCTGGTTAAAAACGGAACTGCAGGCCTATAACGAATGAATAGACAGGTTTCCTAATAAACTATCAGTAAAACATGAATGTGTTATGGCGATATCAGAACACGTGTTCATAAAAATTAAAATATTTTGCTTTTCGTCATTATATATTCTCTAATTTAAATTAAATTCAAAACTCTATTTTGAGGGGTGGGAAAATAGGATGAGGGTGGTTTTTCTAAATCTCATGTAAATAGTGACCTTCCTCTCATTTGGAAGGTCAAGTGTGCAAAATTTCATCAATCTCGGAATAAAACTGTAGATTTTTATAATAATCAAATCCACGTCACCCGCTACAGACGATATAAAGGTCAAGTTAAGGACGGGTTGTTTCGGAGAATTTGAACAATTCTTCAAATTTCAAAGTTAATTTTCAAGTTCTGTGTAAGATTTTTTCAAGTTCTGTTATTATTTCAGTTCTGTCAAGCAACTAGCCTATAATTTAATAATAACAGAACTTGAATAGGACTTTCACAGAACCCGAAAATGAACGTCGAAATTTGATGAATTGTTCAAATTCTCCGAAACAACCCGTCCTAAGTGTTTATTGTGAGAAAATAATTATTAAATATTATGATATGAAAAACAAAACTTGTAGTAGGTACATTACTTTATCTGAAGTTATTGAAGTAGATATTGCAGTGTACTTGTCATATATATACACACACATTAATGTATATATATATTATATAAAAAATAAATATGTAAATATGTTGATAAAATAAATCATACGGGAAATGTTCGAAAGCTCTTAGAGCCTTGTTAATAGTTCCATCAAGTCAATTTATGATCCTGTAAATATTACCTCGTCCTTTTACTTGGTCCAATTATAACTTTCTATAGACAGGTCACCGAGGCGAAACTAATAAACTACTGTTGGCTGGAGAAAATAAAAGAGAAAAAGTTAAGATAACTTTAAAAGTTTGCTGTGTAATCATAAATACTGATTTAAAGCGTAATTTATTAAGATGACTTATAAAGTTCAGATTGAAAAGAGATAATTGCACTTTTATAATCGGCTTAAGGTTATAAATGTTCGAGTAATGTTCGACTAATGAGTGAGGTTTGATGTTCTAATATAAATCAAATAATTCACTTATTCGTAGAAAGATATATCTTTGAACCAAATTTGGAAGTTACAAAAAAACGTGTTTTAAATTTTACACAACTGAAAAACCGCCGTTTACCATAAATTAATGGTTGTTTATTAGTATAGCCGTTAGTGTATTACGGTTGATTTTAAAAATGATTTCTCTTCATCCCAGAATGTAGTATTGTATACATATTTGCTATGTCGATGACGATGAAAATCAACATTGTGTGGCCTATTCACATAGAATAAAAAATAATCTATTCAGTGCAAATCGCTTGAAACGAGCACGGGGCGATCTATTCATTTCAATCGGAAGTTCGATTAATTTAAATCGGTGGTTCAATTCTTAAAGTAATGTTCAAAAAAAAATCTGTTATCCATCCAACCTACTTTATAAGGAATGTAATGTTATGTGCATAAAACAGCTATATATCACTGAAATACTTTGTCGATTTTTTATCAATATTAAATTTGCTGAAAGAACACAACAAATGCGTAAAACTTGAATTAGCTCTACATTGAACTTTGTGGCGGTACATACTAAAACTTCTTTTGGTCAAAGAAATTATTTATATCAGGCACCACTTATGTTTAATATTCTTCCAAATCATATTAACTACAAATTCCTTAGTCAAATTTAAAAAGTTAATTAAGGTTTATGTATTGACAGACGATTGTCTTAATATTTTTTCATCCTTGTCCTTTCTTAAATAATAAGATTTTATATAAGTCCCATTTACTAAAAACTGAATGTCACCCTATCTGTCTTTATTATCTACTTTGCTTTTTCTATTGAATAATGATTAGTTATGGTTCAAATATTGTTACAATATACTGTCAAATTACCCATCTGGTAACACATCTAATACTCATTTTTTCTTTAATTTTGAAATATTTTGTGTTTTTATGTAAAATTACGTTATGTTTGTGATACTCTTATGTTTGCTTCACTCATATGTAAATTGTTAACCTCGATACAAGCTTAGTCCTAGTGAGGTTGATTTTTATGTGAAAAAAAAGTGTTTTATGTATAGTGAGATGCAATAAATAAATAAAATTCATGTAGATTAATACGGAAGTAAATAAACTAATAACAATGCACATTATTAACGATGGTCGATTTCTTTCTCACAATATCGTGCTAAAAAATTAAGAAATTCTGCGATAAATAACAAACGTAAATCCAAATTAAATAAACCTTATTCATAAAGGACTTCGGTGGATAATTCGGATATATCTAATCCGAAATTTACAACGCAATTTCGATGAAAAATATGGAATCTTTTATAATTGAATACCGTTGATGGCTGCATGGTAGGTAGCATGATATTCTAATATTTATCAGGAAATAGGACATTGGTTAACCCCTTCAACCGTAACCCGCGACACCTTGCCTAAATTATTCCGTTATACCGATTCATTGATGGACTTTTAATAAGCCCATATAGCACGGACTGCTCGATACGCCGAGCAATTTGGGCACAGTGCTAACCTGTTGAACATTAAATTACTATATTTCACGTTCCCACAGTCGATAATGTCACTATTTTGACAAGTAAATAATGATTATGCCATTATTTCAAACCAAAATAATGTCATTTGAACTAATAACAGTGGTTATAGAACATTCGTTTATTGGATATTCACACCGTTATAATATATTATATTTAATGTGAGCAGCTTGCTAACCGTGATGACTTCAAATATATCTTATAAAATAGGGCCAAAGCGTTGTCAAAACCAACACATTTCACATAAATGTAACACATAAAATGCAGGTATTTTAAAGAAATATGATAGAATAACAATGACGGACACTGACAAAAAATATTCAACATGATGTAGGGGAGACCCAGGCAAAGCGAATGTACCAGGTAAAGCGGATGAATTGAATATTTCCGAAATTTACCACTACAACGCGCTAATACTCTCACAATCGGTGTACCGCATCACTACCGACGCCATGACAGTGAATATTTTTCGTTTGGCAAGAACGCACGCTTCTTTTGATAAAAATCGTTTTTTTAGAATTTTCATACGATAAACGAAGGTAAGGTATTTGTGATTATTATTATTTAGTTAAATTTAATGTGAAGATTAGTTTATTTCATCCAATATTTACTTGTTTCCTATCTAAACTTTAACTAAGAAATATAGAAACCACATTGTATTTTTTAACAAAATGTTATTTGACTGCCTTGGGCAAAGCGAATAGGGCAAAGCGGACGGACCATTCGCTTGGCCCGACTGAATGAATTTTTTGATTGATGATGTGCAATTGCGTAATAAATATCCCATAAAAAACATACAAAAAGACAAAAATGAAGCCAACATTCGAAAAAATGAAATAATAAAGAAAAAAAAACTTGGCCCATCTACCAGCGGACTAAAAGTTTGAAAAAAAAGATTTGCCTTAATTGTGACAAAAATTATGTTGAACCACTAACAGAGGATTGGATTCAATGCAGCCAGTGTAAAAGTTGGGCTCACGAATCATGCACCTCATTTAGTGGATATGGTTCTTACTTCTACTACGATTGTGATTAATAATTCTCTTTGCCCGGAGCCCAAGTTCACTTTGCCCGGGTACCCGGGCAGAGTGAACAATACCTACGAAGAGTTTTTTAAATTGACATTATTTTTATAATTCTAATATTATCTTTTCATTTATTTTACTTTTGTAGACAAACATTACACTTTATAAAGTTTGATGATATGCAAACATTGTGTGTTTTATTTAATATCTCCCTTAACACATCCGCTTTGCCTGGGTGTCCCCTAATAGATGTACGCAAAATATACATAAAACACCACTAAACGACATTAGTGACAAAAAAAAACAAATTTCAAGAAACATAAATTATCATTAATAGATCAGTTAGACAAGCGTACAAAAAAAACATAAAAACTCCGACAATAAACACAAGCTTTGGACAAGGAAACCACAAATACCAGGCAAAAAAGTTTTCAACAATCTATCACTCGATACAAAAAATGAGGGAAACAAAAACATTTCAGAAACAAAATGGATCAAAGATCAAAAAGGCAATATCACATGTTTTTAACGAATATACGTAATGCACCACAACAACTATAACACCATTACAATACACACTTCATTATGTACAGCCGTATCTCATAATATTTGCCGATTTTTTCATTTATTTTTCATTCATTACCGCCTTTAGTGTTGTATTTTATTTTATTTCGTCTCAGTTTTATTTTATTTTATTTGAATTTATTATTTCATATTATCTTTTAATTACTAACTAACTAACTAACCATCACGCCGTTTCCTCTCAGGGGTAGGCAGAGAGGACGGACCGCAAAACAACTCGGTCTTGGCACACACTTCTTGCCTAGTTCACATTCATACATCGTTTCATACAAACTCTTCTATTATTCTGACTCTTGACATGGCCCTGAACTCGAGTATCTGATTCACTTGATCGTGCCATGTATTCCTCGGGCGTCCCCGACTTCTGCTACCATTCGCATTTTATATCCTCCTTACACTCCTTTCTTCGCCCATTCGCTCTACATGCCCAAACCATCTAAGCGTTCCTTTCTTAATCTTACTCATTACGCTTACATCAGCCTTGCACTCTTTGCAGATCTCCACATTTCTCACACGATCATACATGGTTTTACCACACATACGCCTCAGGGATCTTATTTCGGGGGCCTCAATACCTCCTAGTGAGGTCCACATTATCATATATTATAATGTTTGAAAATGAACTATATTACAGTATCAATAAAAATTCAAATTAGCCTACAAAGAATTATTCATCTAGTTCCTTACAAAACCGAGCTTCTATTTATGTATGTTAATTTGTTTGTCAGTTTCTTAACCCAAATAGCTTTGCCTAGTTTAATGTCGTTTTATACAAATGACTATCAAAGTTCAAAGAGCACGAAGTACTGCTGCCAAATTTTAGAAATTCTTGCTGTTAGCAGTGTACGTTTATTTCACCTTAATGCTAAGACCACGAACTGTACACCAAATGTTCGTACTAAACTTACCATGAATGTTTCTTCACCGCCATAATAACTACGTCTTGTGACCTCTAATGACTATAGCATAACAGCAACGGTGATATAATTAATTTAATTATGATTTATTTCCTTGAAATAGGAACCTAGTACCTAATAACATAAGCGTCCTATAATTCCTGCTTGCGATATATTACTGTGTTATGTTACCTCACATATATTAAGGACAATACTGATCAACCTTTGACAACAAATAAACTTTTAAAATGCAAAATATGGTTTTATTGGTTCCATGTTATTCATCAAAATGACAACTAAACACACCGTTAAAAAGTGATATAGAATCACTAAAAGTTAAGAAACAAACACTAGGTTATTTAACCTATTTAGTTACCTATGTAACCTATTTAACCTGGTCTTTGTTTCATCACTTTTCAGGACTTTATAACACTTTTTGTAGGTGTGTTGAACTGTCATTTTGATGAGATAGATACCCGGTCACCAATTTTAATATAATTATTTTCTGTCTAGTTATCTGTAAAAATTTAAAAAAAAAACGTAGGTAATTTTAATTAAAAATAGCCTCTCTAGAGTGCAAATTGTTTTCAACTTGTTTTTAAATTTACATTTCATAAAACTTAAAAATATCCTTTTCTCAATTGAATTACCTCTCGGATGTCTATGAAAGTAACATCGCGTGGTATACAGTATACCAAGTACCTACAGTTTGGGGTTTGTTAGCAATTTAGGCATAACCGAAACCTCAAAGCAACCGAAGCGGCGAATTTCGATTTAGTATGCATCATCAGAAATTGAATTCGTCGTTTGTGAGTAAATTCTCATTGTCGGTCTGGTGAAGCGCGAACGGTTCACATGCTAATAAACGAACATATCGGATTGTCGACTTAAATAAATAATGTTTAAAGTTGAATGTTGTGAAGTCTGTGAATAATAAATTTATCATCCCTGTTTTTAAAGCGGGTAAAAATGCATAATTTAATGACATGAATACCAAAAAAACTTATGATATATTTTTAGGAAAATCAACTCAATCTATCTAATCATCACGTCATTTACTGTAGGGTTTAGACTTTTATTTATTAACGGGTTAATTACTGTAAAATTACCACACATTACGTATTACACGAAGTTAATATTACAAGGAGAAATGATACAATAAAGGATTAAAAACAAAATTACAGCTTTGACAAAACTAAGGCACAAAAAACGATGATCTCAAATTAAGAAAGAAACAAGGTTTTTATGGAGTGCGTGCTTCTCTGCAACATCGATTCTAGGATTACTTGCTTAATGACTGCCAATAATCATTAAGACTTGCACAAAAAATTCAAGGCCCTGACTTGAGTTGACAAGTCTGGCCATTTTGGACATTGGTGATTGGTATCCATAATTTGTTGATTGAGGTAAAGCAAATCATTATTCGAGTCTAGGAAGGGGTATTATAAAGGATAGGTTGCAACAAAGCAGGTGAGTCAATCATAAGAAAGGTTTAATTTTACTTCAAGTTAATCATATTAGTAATTCGCCTGTTTCTAGTACTGACCTCCAAATGATGTACGGATTCGATATGATTAATGTGAGAGTTAGAATGGAGACCAAATAACGCAGGCATATTCAAGATTGGGGCGAACCAACGCACAGTAAAGAATTTTTAGGGTAATCATATTATTGAAGTCAGAGGTAATTCTACTCAACTCTGACCTAGTACACACTATATGCTTCATTCACATTCTTACGTCTTCTATTTTTACTCAAATATCCCTGTCTAAATCTACTTTCTTGAACAATCGCATGTCTATGGCAAATTGGTCTACGCCTAGGACTTTCCTGTGTCCCTTTATACATTTATCTTATCCATTAAGCTTCTTACAACTTACGTCTATGCTTTTAGTTACGTAAAAAATAATGTGGTTTTTGCTAGGCAGTGTATTATTTGAATAGGCATAACAATGAACAACACACCCGGTTGTGTAAAAAATCATTTTTATAATACTTTTTGTAAATGTGTTGCACAATCAATCTTACATAATAAATCATAAGTTTTTTTTTAAATATTTTTACTGTACCTACCACAATATCAAATTAAAATGATTAACGGTTTAATACAAAGGTATAAATGTATTTATACTTATTATCAGGTCTTTTTTTAGAAAACAATTCTAATGTATGTACCGGGTGTCCAGGGTGTCGATTAAACAGCGAAAATGTTTATTTATTAAAAAAATATGACAATCTTGTATTTGTTTTTTTTTGTTTAGAAGACCTGTAAATAAATCAAAATGAACAATGAGGTGATTTTGCACAAAAACGGCACTATAAAAATCATCCAAATATTAAAACTAAAATTATTTCTTTGTCTTAGCTTTAAAACATATCTACACATAATTTTGAAGTAAATTCGCGTGAAATGAATATAAATAGTTAGTTAAAATCAGTGATACAATAATTGTTATTTCAAAGTAATGTCACAATTATTACTAATTACTAATGTTACTATTTTTATGTAAAAATACCCACCACTCTGCATCCCCAAAGATGAAAAAGGCTAATGAGGGGAAATTATTTTCCTTGGGAAAAAAACATAACTCATCTGAATTTTTTAAAGTTATTTAAATCAACAAATAATTAAAGAAATCTATAATAGTAACTAAGAGGTTACTATTGTATTACCGAAATTGTACCATTTAAAATAGTAATTGTAACGTTTAAATTAAAAATGAGACTCCCTATAGACGTGGACATACTTGTATTTTGCAACGTGCATTATCGTCTTAGCGATGCCATAGAATAATTAATCACAGTAATTATTTATTACCGTTTAAAGTTTGCTAGAACATATGAGAGCTTTCATTATTATTAATTCTTAGTAACTCCCCGTTATGCACGCACGACAACCATTCATTATAAAATTATAACCTGTGTGTTTCAATAATCTTAGTTCTTTACAAGTGTTTCTTTTCAAAAGTTATTTTGTCAGTAAAACAATCAGATATTTACATTTGTCAGAGTTTTATAAAACAAAACCGTTAAATTATACATCACTTTATCATCATTACTCATGTTACTGTCAACTATATAAATCTATTGTCGATTGCATTGATAAATATTGCTCTAGATTGGGCATTCAGGTAACAAAAATGCTCACATGAGACAGATCGGGGAATCAGATTTTTTGGAAGGACCACGAATTCTCGGAAGATTTCAGAAAGACACGCATAATAATAAAGAGTGAATCAAACGCTTTGATTGTAGGCAGGGAAATAATTGGTGATTAATATATAGCTGTACCCCGCCAAGCGTTGCAGTGGCTCAGTTTGTCTGTGCAGGTAGGTAATTTATTAGAACAGTTATAAATGATATTACACCAAAAGGGCCGGTCATAATTTTTTTTTAAGTCGTAATAGTTGTACTTAATTTCAAAACATTACGTAAGTTATTAAAAATATAGAAATCAAGTGAAACAGTGTGCACACGAAAAATAAAGAAAAGCAGATTTTTTATTGGTCTATATTTATGTGTTTCTATATAGAATGCTTAAGATGATTTAATATTTTACGTCTTCTTTGAAAATGACGTCTTGAATTTCAGGCGTTTTACATATTTAAAAAAAAAACTAAGCCGTGATGTCAAAGCACCTGTCTAGTTAATTCTACCTGGCTGATTTATTTGTTTCAGATACTCCTGAGAGAGAGATTGTGTTCAGTGGCGTAATCGCTTAATTAATAGGTGCTCTAAGCGCAGGTATTGTTACGCGACTAAAGTCACGGTTAAGCAGGGAATGGGTAGGTACTTCCATAGAACACAAGGGGGCCCGCTGGGGTGCCCCATTGAAAGCGCTCACTTGACGCGAGGGGTTTCTGTGAGCGCAAGGGATGCAGTTGTTATTCGCATGCATTGATGTGAATTATTAGATATTATAAAATATTTATACCGTTTCACATCAGATTACAAAGTGGGTAGGAACTCTTTGTTTATGAACATTTAGCTGACCTAATTAAAATGTGTCAATTATTTTTAAGGTTGGTACCCTACCTAGTCTAGAAAGAAAGGAGATGTTGAAATAATTAAAGCACAATTGATTCACTTTCCTGTCTATGAACTTGTGTCTGTACCAATTACGTATTAGGTACTAGTTAATAATCCGTAAATGACGACGCATTAAAGAAAATAATTTTCATTATTAAAATCCGAAAGTTTTTTTAACCATTTAGTTGTTGAAAAATGGAAGAAAGTTAAAAAAATTAAGAACTATATTTGTTCGGGTTTTCTATGTAATGTAGATTGCCCAGTTCCCCGATTGTACCACTAGTTTTCAGACTGCCTATATACTAATTTTCTTTATTGCAGCTATGAAATTTAATGAATGATATTAATATTTACAGCATTCCGGGTATCTACTATGATATCATAATAAAATAATAATACAATATTAAATACGTCCTATATAATGTGCTTAGAAATTGAAGACATGTACGTAAGAACATCATTTTTAATAAAAGCATTTGTTTTAATAATGTATTTCTTTTTTCAAATGTTAAACTTTACAACAAGGTCCTGTTAAACTGCTGTAGTTATATATGTCGGGTTGACGACCAAATTAAAAATTAGTTAAATCGTACGGTCTAGTAGCAAATAACAAATAATTTTAATTTTTAATTATGTGTGCAATCGAGAACTGTTCTAACGTTCGTCCGTAGAAATATAACATTTACTTGGGAATAGCATCGCAAAGAATTGCTTATCCTATCATTTGAACGTACGTAGGTACCTGCTAATAAAATCATTTTTAAAGCGTTGATAATCCGCTTATCGATTTGATTGAAATATTATACCGTTTCATCATACACGCTGAATCTAGCATTATCATAACCAAATCTGATAAAGGATTTTCAACACCTTGTTCAGTACTTCGTCAAATAAAGGACGAATAAAAGGAACATTGATTAATTCCCTTTGTCCCCGTCAATCCCCATAATATCTCATCATCCATGACGTCATCATAACCAATCGAGAGATAACTCATCTCCCAAAGGACCAAAACTAACAATACGTGAAAAATGATCAAACCACGAAATCTTACAGGAGTCGCCGGGAGGGGTGATTATTTCTGAATAAATTTGTATTAATTCATATTATTCTCCGGGAATATTCACGCTTGTCGATCAATCAAAGTGCACTGGAGGCCCGAAATAATAAAGGGAATACTGCAACCGAAAAAACTAACCGGTTTCTCACAGCAATCATTTACATAAAACATATTTTGAAGACCTATAACGAGATGCGTTGTATTGTGTAGGTACCATTGGTACCTACTCGTACTTTGGAATTTCCTAGGACTCTACTAGGCATTTTGTCAGTGATTGGTAAAAATGTTAATTAAATTAATGCAATTTTATGTTTTTTTGTTAATATAATAAATTATCATTTTTTTTCACGGAAAGCATAATTTATAATATTTAATTCATTTGGGGAAATCAATATTTTTTTAGCAGATTTGGTGATACAAATGTTTTCAATATACATATGTTATAAAAATTACGCATAATGCACTCGTAATTTAGAAGAAATTCATAATAATAATAATATTTATATTTTCAAATACTGACCTCATTATTATTTATAATGTCAAATACTGACCTTCGTCTTGGTGAACATCGTGAGAGAGACAAATAACCAGCCCTTACCTGAAAGCAAAGAAAACGACATTATTAAAATATGTTATTGGGGAAAGTATGAAATTTTTTTAAAAACACTATGAAAAATACAATTTTGTTTACGTGTCTGTAACTCGGGTTGAATGATCTCTAGACCTCGGATTTGCTTTGATTGTAACTGCCATTTTCAAAAATTGGATCTGTTCTTTTGAATAAAATCAGACAAGCGAAAAGTACCTACCTATTTTTTATTGTCTTTTTCAAATTTATTATTTATAACATAAGGGTTGCGCTAGGTATTTTATAAAATAAAATGAACTTCTAAACGTGAACCCGCCGACAAGAGCAAAATGCCAAGAGCACAGAAATATGATTGGATCTTTACATTTGGTTATTATTATACACACATAGACAAATATCTGAGATGGGAAGAACACATTAACTCAAATGCCTCAAAAGTCAGAAAACTTACCCACCTTTTTATGACCATCAGAAATATTCTCTCTGTAAAAGATATGAAATCAATATACTATTCCATGTGTAATTCTTTACTCGAATATGCATTCCTAGGTTGGGGTGGCTGTGCCGAAACAATATTAGACTCCCTGGTTAAAGAACAGAAATCACTCCTAAGAATCCTCAAAAAACCATTCAGGTACCCCAGTGATGCATTATTCACGGAAATAAAAATTCTCGATGTTAGACAACTGTATATTAGAAAGATTATATTACTTGCACAAAAACAACGTCAGCACTTCCCTTCCATCGACCACCTTCACGACACCCGACTTTCAAGGAATAATCCAATAGTCCCAATAAAAACCACGACGTCCCTTGGGCAACGGCAATTCTCGTACTTGGGACCTAAATTATTTAATATCTTCTTATGTTTTGCGCAAATTGGTCAACGACTGGCTCCTTGATTTAGGGAGGGTAAAAAGTGAAGATATGTTGATCAATAGATAATCTCATTATAAAAAATATATATGTACATTATTGTCAAAACACTGATACATAATTTTTTAAAGTCAATACAAAACAAAAACACATATTTATCACCTCTGAACACAATTGTCTATTCTGTATTAATCTATACTTTATTTATCAATGCTATCGATTATTTTCTAATCACCCAACTATATTATAAACTTATAAACTACCCTTCCCATTTTTTCTACCTTACAACTCCTGTGGTGATCTGTCATTTTATTACTACTATCTGGCTGTTATTTACTTTACCGTTTTTGTTTTATATTAAGTGCTAAATTATGATATGAACTAAATTTGTCAATTTGACTGGCCTAAAACAGGATCCATTCCTAGTTAGCTAGTGAAAGTTTCCGCATGTTTTATTGTATGATTTTTATGTGAAATAAATTTATTATTATTATTTATTGCTCAAAAAGGCATATAACTACGAAATATTATTATATTAAAACAAATATTTTCCCATGATTTTTCACGGGTCTGCGCTACTAAAATATAAAAACGTGAAAAATAAAATAAAATAATATTGCATTATTTACGGGTAATTCAAAATAACGACAATTAATTAATTCTTTACAGATAATCCCTATCATCAATCAGCAACACATCACATTCAAATATGACAACTGACCGCCTGCAACACTACCCAGAGGAGGTTTGTTTTTAAAAACATCCACAACCTTTCGCACATTGCGGGGTTGTATGAAAAAATACCCCACTAAATAATGAGCGCTAACGCCCCTGCTTGTTTCCATTGCTTTACATTTTAAATCTATTTATTAAATGTCATATTGTATTGTTAACCAACTCCACATTTTTTCATTATATGAATATTCAAATTCGACTCTGGTAGAGAAACAGAGGTGCATTTATAGGGATGAATCAAAAGTGTGACTCAAATATTGTGCGTTAAATATATATAGATATCAAATCTACTCCCTGTTGAAATTGTACAACATCTAATTATAAAAATAATATTGAAAAAACCAAGAGATTACCCAACACACCTAATTTAAAAAAAATTTAAAATTTAACCATCTTGTCCAAAAAAATATAATAATATAATAATAAAAGAAAAACAAAATCACAACTTTTTAATTGAAAGTCGTACTCGTCAAAAACATATATTTCCAACACAAAAATGTAACACCACTTTTGCTCAACATCATTACATATATTTAGGGAAAATATTAGAACAATAGAAAACGATAAACACCTACTAAAAGCAATTAAAGAGAAGTTCAATGTAAAAATACCAAAATTGTGAAACTTAATTTTTAATTAATTATAAATTTTAATATTCATTATTACAAACACTAAATATTCTTCATCTTGATGGTCACCACTCTTCTAGACACAAGCGCCAACTTCTATAGAAGAGGAACATTAAAAATCAAAAGCAGTTAAAACTAATTTTATGAATTATTTTAGTTAACATTAATGATTATACTCTGTAAATTGATTAAATATTTGATTAAAAAAAAAACAATAAAAAAAGATGATTGCTGAAAACCCAACATAATCAACCAAACATCAAATAGTTCCCTTGTTGGGAAACGTAAGTAATTGCTGCCCACGGATTAAATGAACTGACTACCCCAAAGAATCGACAAAACTGTTAACATGTTAGGAAGGTATATGTGGCCAAAACTAAACGCCAGAAATTAAACGGAGAAAAGAGAATAATATGTCCAACCAACTAAGTTTAGGGTTTCCAATACTCCATTTTGTGAGCTTAATTTTACAAAGCCTCTTTGTTGGTCGGTCAGCATCTTAATCATTTCAATTCTAATGCCCTGTCCAGTGGACAAGTCATAGATTTATAAAGCTTTCTACTGACGGCTTTTATAATACATGCGTAGACACTAAATATAAATAATAATTAAATATAAAATTTTATGTCGAGACTTCCATTCCGTTTTATTGAATTGAATTTACTGACCGGAAATCTTTTACGGCCGTCGAGTAATTGGTTGTGTAATAGCTGTGCAGAAAGTGTTTATTTCCAAAGCACTTTTTTTAGGTAGCTCTGATGGTAATCTCTAATGGCTCAGTTAAGATAATATAAGTTTAAGTTAAAATAAAAGCGCTAGTAAACTAAGAACAATTTGGCTGAAGAATCTTCAAGATGGTACAATGGTAATGAGTTATATTTTTTATATAGCCACGGCTTCAAGAATTATAGCCCTTTCATTTTGTAATAAATAAATAATGAATACCGTATTTCAAGTCCCAAAATCTTAATGATCAACATTACAAAACTAGGACCTGACAAAGCCCAAATTTAATGTAAAATCGGTGTAAATTTTTCATATATTTGTTTTCAGCAATATTCTAATATTAATTACTAATGTTGTCAACTTGACTGTCTTAAAACAGGAATTTTCCAGTCGGACAGGGAAAGTTTTTTTGATATTTGACAATTAATTTCTTACTTTATAGATTGTTTTAAATTATTGTATTTTTTACGACCAGCTGGGCTTTTACTTTTTTTAAAGACAAATAACATATAAATGTGCAAAAAAATATAAAAATAAAATGAAGTGCAAAGTGGAAAAATAGTACACAAGGAATAAAACAAATAATTATTTTTTTTCCAACACGGTGCTTCACAAATTCGATGTAATTTTCCTCTAATTTTGTACGTCAGGTGTGCAAAATGTCATCAAGAAGAACAAAAAAATTGTTTTAAGAGGTTAAAAATGAGATGAAAAATTATTATTTTATACGAATACGGCAAAAGAGTCCCAACTGCCGTAGTCAGTGGGACTATGCTATTCCCAATTATGTTATGTTATGAGGGTGAAGGGGGTGGAAAGTGGAAGGGGGAATGAGAAGGGAAAGAGGAAGATTGTGAGATTTTGAAGATACCGAAACACTTTGCTACAGTTTCGTATCTATTTGAAGTTGTTGCAAGGAAACCACGTACTTAAAGAGTACCTACTATTAATTTTTATAGTCCTAACTTTCTGTTCAACCCTTTGCGTCGAGTGGGTCCGCCTTTTCCCTATTGTGAATGCATTAAACGATTTTTACATGCTTTTTCGAGAGTGCCCTTGATAGACTGACAATACAGAAAGTGTCATGTTCTGATTTTTTCCGCATTGTTGTGTGCCCTTTTGTTTATTGTTCCATTGCACGCGGATGCGCCGGCAAAACGGGGCCACCCCATATTCTAGGTGTCATTTTTTTGTGTAAAAAAACATTGGTTGCATTTTTGACAATTGGACCATTTTGTCTTTGACGGTTCATTATGCGAGTTAACTTTGTCGTTGTTAAAAGGAGCATCAGCCATTTTTGTTGTATGAAAAAGACGACACTTTTTTTGTTGCTATACTCGTGTAACTGTCCAAAACAGTTCAAGCTTGGAGATAAACGAAAGTAATACAATTAATGGACTGATTGGTTTAGTTTTTTTTCCACAGATTTTTATAAATATGTTGCAATTCTTTGGTTTTTATTCGATAATATGGGGTTTTAATAAAAATTAAGGATTAACGCTTTAATTTATCTATTTAAAGCCATATGAAAACGAAATCTTTTCAAGAAAGGCATACATACATTACATACATTAAATCGGCAATTCAATCCAATATTGTTATTCTAGCCTTTAATAATAATAATATTTGGACGATTTGTATAGCGCCGTTTTTGTGCAAAATCACCTGAAAGAGTTGAGTTTGTATACGAACATAACTATTTTTAAATAAATAAGTCATCATAATATTAGCGTAGTTTGGAAAAAGTTTATTTTCATAAAATAATTAAATTAACGCCATCTACGAAAACGTAGATTATAACGTACGTCGCCTTTATCCTTAAAAACCCTTGAAAAAAATTTGAAACATATTGATTTTTGTCAGTATTTTTCATCACTATTTTTTTCTTTATGAATAGAAATATATTTAAAAGCTTACCACGGAAATCGCCAGATGAAATGGGTAGTTGGGTAGATCTTGAAAGTCCATACAAAAAAATGCTAATTTCACTACACCGGAGCTCACTGTTCGTCAGTTATAGCTGCATATAATTATTTTATTTTTATTTTTTATTTTATTTTTTATTTTATTGATTTATTGTGAAAAACAGTATAATCCATTTACATTTCACAAATAACAGTTTATAAATTACAGTTTATAATAAGAAAGTACATACATTTATTTGCATGGGTAAGTACATCAATACTATCTGATTAACCAGATTTGTTAAATAGTATGCTTATTGCCGCCTTAAATTCTCTTTGGTTCAAATTGAAAATGTCAATCAGAGAAAAAATGTGATTTAACAAAGTAGTTATTCTCCCCAAAGGCATGATCATTGGTAGGTTGGTCCTGCCCCTTGGAAAAATAAATAATCTGTGCTGTCTAGCTCTGATGAAATTATCAGGGACATAAAAAGAAATTCGTTCCAGAATATCTGGATTGCAAATGTGCCCATTTAGCAGATTGTGCGCCACTAACACCATTGTAATATTTCTCCTAACGTCTAGACGTTCTATCCCCAGCATTCCGGCAAGAAAATCAGAGGGATACAATAATTAGATTATTACTTCAACAATGCTACTTGGTAACAGTGTTTTTTTGTGATTCTGTTTAAAAAAGTAGCTGATGGATCATCCCCCAACCCCTTGACAAGCCTACCACCCCTAAATGCACCCGTTGAGTTACGCCTGTCTGTCATGTAAATCAAACGCCTTCAGTTCGATTCCAGTTTATTATTTTTCAGTTCGCGTCATTTATTTTCAAAGCCATTGTTGCATGTTTTAAGGGCTTGCTTCGGGTGTTTGTCACACTGCCGAATAAACTGTCCAACGGAACTCCCGCTAGAGGTTGGAGGTCGCTGTAAAACGGTGACAAGAATTACTGGAGCGTATGAAAATTTTCAAAAGTGAATTAATCAAAATCCTGACGTCTGTGTCACTGTGCGGAAATGATTTATTGTGTTTATGTTAATGCGTTTTCAATTTTAACTCTTAGCATTGTTTGAATTCGTTGAAAGTAAAATATTTTGAAATGATAACATCTGCACCTAGTACTGTGAAAGGTGCAGTTTAAAAAAAATCAGGAATGAGAACCGCGGAATAGTGATCCGTTTATTGTTATGTAACTGTTGTCATTCTGTAATGGAATAACTTGCTTATTTATAAATGTTTCACTCGCTCTATATCCGAACCTATAACATATAAAGACTCTGGACAACATTTGGTTAATTTTCATATTAATATTTTATTGAGTATGCTTTAGAAAACGAAAAATAATAATAATTACATAAAATCAACTTTACCGGGATGTGATAATTCTAATATTAAAGCCTATATTACAACACAAATTTTGTGGATCAGCAAGTTTGAATGATTATTTATAATAGTGGATAACGCAAAAAGCGTCTTCCAGAATAGTGTGGTGTGGCTTTCCGTCCGTCCGATCTTCAAACCCCTATGAAGAAATGATGTGACTGGGTTAGTAATAAAATCTATCTACCAATTATGAATATATGTTTAGTCTTTTATTTTTCACTTATTACATTTATATTGCAACTGTAATATATCTGCGCGTTCAACGCTCTTCTGTCCTATTCAGAGTGTATCATTGGAAAACGAACACTAAGTAGAATTCTTGCCTTAACAGACTGTGCGATAATTACAATAGAGTATTATCCAAGGTAGATATTTTAAGTTGCGAACTTACCAAATACAAGAGGTACACGAAAGAATATTTCTGTGATGGTTTGTGAATAATGTTATGTCTCTATTGTTTATCTTTCCATTATGATTTGATTTATATCAACAACCTCTCTCCATGGCTATAAATGTATTGCTAAATGTTTTGTTTGGTAAATTTTTCATTTTACATAATCTTTTGTTTTGTATAAATTTTTGAATTCATATTCCTTTCTTACAAATTAAATTTACTTATTCCTTATTATGCTGTCTCAGTAAAGGTAAAGTCACAAGGAGGAAATCCATAATTGGTTTTTTTTTGGCTACATAATACTTATGTACCAACTGAAATAAATGTAAACTGTCGATTTCCCGAAAATTAAAAAATTAATATATTACCTAAACTCATTACTTCCAAGTGCACAATTACCCCAACATTAAATAAATGCAATAAATCAATTTCTCTTTGATATTATTATTTCTTACGTTGCCAGAAAATCCCTCGGGCTCCGGTGCTGTGTACACTGTATAGGCACACACTCCGTCTAACTAATTAGATTCTTACACCCCAGTTAAACGCTGGTGTGGTAAAGCCGGCCTTGAGCCTGGTTTAAGACCGTTTCAACCAAACAAACTTCATGATAATAAGTCAATTTTTCACTGTTCTGACCTTACGCGTCGCTTAATATGTACACCGTGTTTATAGGTAGAATTTTAGGTTAGAATGTTTATAGGTTACAATTTTGTCATCTTGACCGCCGGCTACTACGACTACTAGATCATGGCTGGGTGAGCGAAACCCTACCCCTCTCGCTCAATACCTCACCACTCGGCAAGTTATCAACGCACGCAGGCATACGTTTAGTTAACGATTTTTTTCCTGATTGTTCGACAAAACATTTTTTCTTTTGCGTTCATACATAAATGTATTGCTGATGGAAACCTAAAAAATGAACTCAGTGTTTAGACTATTTAAAGAGATATTAAAATATGTGTTGACAGCACCTGCAAAGGAAGGGTTAAAAATAACAATTTATTCCTCGATGTAAATAACAACAATGTGACACATTATAATCGTAAGAGTTTTAATTTGAAATGAACTTTCTCCAATAATACGCACCAATACAAAATGAAAAAAAAAATTGACAAATTCAAAATTTTTTTAAATTAAGGATTTTAACCAACGATTCCTGAGGATATTTGGAGTAAAAAATGTAGATGTCTTTGCTGTCCGATGATATTTATTTCAATCAATAACAAACGCGTCGCTGCCGTTTACACTGCCACACGTCGCGACGGATCACGTGAAGCCGTGGGATGTAAAAATAGTTTAAAAAAAAAAATCATTGGACGTCAAAATGACATCTTTAAGGGCGGCTTGCACCAACTATCGCAAATTTAATCTTAAATTTTATTTAACTAAACGAATTTAAGACCTTAAATACATTTAACTTAAATGCGTTTAGTTGTGTCCTGCCCACGCAGTTGGGTGGCGATTTTAGTTAAACGTCATTAACGCGTCGGTAAAACAGTTACCGCGTGGTTACCGCCATTAACGCGTAAATAAAACAGCTACGATGTTTCATTTTACTTGAAGTGTCAAAATATTTTGTGATTGTGTGTGTGGTTTAATAATGTGTTCATTTATTTTATGAAGAAAAAGTTAAAACAAATAGACTAAGATGAAATAAGACAAAAAGAGCTTCTGTTGGAATTAAAAATAAAACAATTATCCGAGTAATTTTGTTTTTTATTTCTTTTACATATTATATTGTTTTAAAGTATTATAAGAATGCTGTAGGTATGATTAGAAGTTTACAACCTTGCAAAGTACTCCTCGATAAGAAGTGTTAGCTCCAAGTTACGAGCACCTCGCTGATGTTTTTATTGGTGTTGAATTTTAACTGAGGTTCAATTTCTTGCACTAATAATGATGTCGTTTCTTTACTGAGACGAAATCTTCTTTGAAACTTCTTGGCACTGAGTGTTTCAAATAAATTTGTTCTTGTGTTTACTTCTCTGACTATAAACGGTCTACTTATATATATAAGTATAATTTATTTATAATTTCCATAATTTTATAATTTCTCCATTATCGTGAGAAAACAAATCCCAAATGTTCATTGTGAATACAAATTAACATGAGATAGATTTTAACCACAATCAGAAATCGAAGGGATAAACTAAAAAAATGACATCACTGCTTTGTGAGTAGAGATAAACACGTTTAACTCGGTTAAACAGCCCATTTTGGGTATTTAACTTTGACAGTTCTTTAAACGCATTTAACCAATTAAATTTTGTGGTGCAAGACGCCAAGTCGACTTAAATCAAATAATGTGTTTAAAATGATATTTAAACCAAATTTAACTTATGGTGCAAGCCGCCCTAAGTCTTTAACTACAAATACGCCCCGGAAGCGCCGGTTAAAATCCTTCGGGTACGTGCAGAAACATCCTGCATATGGCAACACTCTAAACGCGTGTCATCAATGCCAAGGTCCAACTTCAAATTAAGAACCTTTGTCCCTGTAATATTGACCAAACAGGGAAGGGCAGGTTTACGTCCAAAAAGCGGGAACAAACCAAGGACCTTTTCTGAAAGCCTTTCAGAGTAACACGCTAAAAATACTGTTTCTTTTTATAATTACTTTTCTAGCAGCTAAAACAGGGATGGAAAACTTTTTGCCTGTAATTTAATCTAATATTATCAGGCACGTTTATTTTTTTTAAATGTCACACAGTGAAAAACGAATGAACATTGTGTGATAACTACAATTGTTTAAGAAAATGTGAGAAAATTACAACATTTAAGAAGAAGGACAATTTGTAAATTACTAAAATCTTATTGTTTGAGAATTACTTGGATATTTTAAATCTTCATAGCTTTTGATAGAAAGACGTTGCGGGCTGAAATAGTCATAGAGTTTCCAGTCAAACAATGTGCCAATTTGAACCTTTTAAACTCTTATTATTAGATAATAATAATTGGATAATATTTCTAATATTTTCAAGTAAACCTAACCAGAATTAAGAGCAACAACGATCAAAGAATTGTCAAAAAGTTATAAGACTTTTTTTTTTTTTCAAATAAACTTTAGTGAAGTGAGCAACCCTTTTAATCGTAACGTATAAACAACCAATGGTTCACCATCGCTATATCAACTGTTGCCCAGACCATCCTTTATCTATGGGTACTTGACAACTGTCGGCGAGCGTGCCAAACCGGGTGACGGACAGACGGGGTTTTTTGCGCACTCTGCAGCCAGTCAGGGAAAGGGCGCGCGCTCGGAGTCGGGTTGCCATACCTAGCTAATTTATTGCCAATTGCCAGTGACTAAATTGCGATAGTGGATGGTTCGCCGTATCTACTTATCTGCGAGGGTAAGAAACGTGTTAAATTTTAGAGTTTTAATTGGCAACACTTAAAGAAACAGATTGTGGACGTATATAAAACAGAGGTTACAATGGTATTCGAATAATTTATGCAATGCCGTTACAATATATCTTAATTAATTTCTCCAAATAATAACACAATTTCCTCCTGATTAGTAACATTTTGATAAGACGGATGAGATATCAGTCAGGATCAGTTAACTTGCTTAATGTGTGAATGCGGTACGGTGCAGACTACCGAACATTTGGTCAAATAATGCCCGCTGCATTCATCACCCTGCGGGATTTATGAGGTTCTAGGCTGGCTCACTGACCAAGATGTTCCCTTTTAAAAATTAATGGCTTTTTAATAAATGGAGGTGAACTAACTAAGCTCTTAGAATTGAAAGAAATCCTATACGACGCCTTGATTCCGTTCTAAATTGGAGAAACAAAAGTTGTTGATCATAACAAAAGATCTCATAAACTAACTAACTCCCTTTTCACTGACAAAAGGTACATGCGGACTGCTTCGACTTAAATTCGACATAGTTAATTTATAAGTATTTTTAACTTTTACTTAGACGTCTGACTTTTAGGAATGTCATTTCATAGAGAAATACGCTAATGTTGCCAACTTATGTAGAACTCTGATTTATTGCGTTATCAACATCGGTATGGATATCAATAGTGCGAACGTGCTTTGGAAATCGGTATAAGATCATCGGCAGTTACGCCTATCTATTTGTTTGTTTATGTGTACACGCCCAATTAGGGCTTTTACATATGATACAATTAAAAATACATTTAATATTATCAGAGAGTAAGAGAGATAAACAATAAAATATGTACCAAATATAGAAATATGTATTAACTTAAAGCAACAAACAGAGTAAACTATATGATGCACATTTATATAAATTTGGATACAATCAAAATTTATAAACATTACAAAGCCATCAATATAG
Organism: Hesperophylax consimilis; assembly: GCF_061612785.1. Lineage (NCBI taxonomy): Eukaryota > Metazoa > Arthropoda > Insecta > Trichoptera > Limnephilidae > Hesperophylax > Hesperophylax consimilis. Next base: position 5,683,679 of record NC_142836.1, read on the forward strand.
ACATACAGATTTAATAACAATGTTTTTAAAGGCTGATGGACATTCAGTACCGTTGGTGTTCATGTGATATTTATTCCCTGCACTGTGCAGTCGGTTCATTACTGAATTTATTTTTGCTTTGGTACCTGCAATGTTACAATGGTAAGGTAACTTCTGACGAACCGTTCTACTAGGCACGTGAAATTCAATCAGCCTAAGGAGTTCAGGGGAGTCAAACATGTTATTAACAATTTTATAAAGAAAAAATAGATCAGAACATATTCTTCTATCTTTTAATGTGGCAAGGCCCATGACTTTCAACAGTGAGGTGTAGTTAATGTTTTCTATAGGAATTCCTGATCTATAATTTATGTTTCGTAAAAATTTATGTTGGATTCGCTCGATAGATTTTTCATGAAAATTGTAAAATGGATTCCAAATGGTTGAGTTGAATTCTAAATAGCTTCTGACAATGGATGAATACAATATTTTTAAATTTTTGAAATCTTTTGGAGTTCTTAATGTGAAACTCAATATTTGCATCGCTTTAGTGGTTATATTGTTAATGTGGGAGATAAATGTTAATTCGGTGTCAAATATTATCCCCAGGTCTTTTATTTCGGGTACAGATACTAAGACTTGATTGTTCATACAGTGTGTAAAAATCAATGGGTTCTTCTTCCAATAAAATCTCATGACTTGACACTTTTTTACATAAAGGGTTAATTTATTTAGGATACACCAATCAGAAAAGCTGATGAGATTTGATTGTAATAATAAGCAGTCATTAATATTGTCAATAATTCGGTAAATTTTCAAATCATCTGCGAAAATCAAAATAAAGACACGTTTAAATACATTTGTGACGTCATTTATAAATATTTTAAAAATAATGGGTCCTAGATGTGAGCCCTGGGGCACGCCGCTTGTAGCTTTAAAAGTGTAGGATCGATCCGTTATTACGCTAGACCCCAATCACTGGTCAAGAGTGCCTACCTAACTAGTTTAATATTCGCATAATCAACAAGTTAGGTAAGTAGAAGGTTTGAATAAACATTCTATTACTCCGATATAACGGAAGTTACATAAGCTCCAAAACCCTTAAATAAATCCAATCCCAAATCCACGCGACATGTAAATCTATAATGCCCCCCACCATACCATAATATCACTGAGCACACAAAACTTTCATTCTGAGCTTTGGGACGCAATATTATTTATTATCGGGAATCGGTGGAGAGGTCTAATATTTGTGCTATGTCTTGTATTCGTTTGCTTTAGGTTGTTTTCTATTTCAAATGTTAGAATCAAATGGATGACATTTCACATTTAAATCATCTTATTTTTAAAAATATACCTGTAGTACACAACTTACAGTCTAGAAAATACTACTTTTACTTTTAAACATCACATAAAGGTACTACACAACTATATAGTAGTCCTAGGCAGAGCTCGTATGTACACGCCATCAAGAAGAATGTCGTATTTTGCTTGGTATAATATTGATGGGTGAGAGAGACCATTCGTCTATAATAAACGGGACCTTTACGATATAATATTAAAGGCGTAGTATAAATAAGTACAACATAACATAATAAAACAGACATACAAAACCTTTTTTTTGTATTCATACAATAATTTATAGTAGTTGAATCGAAATAAAACCACAAGTTAGTACTGCGTTAGTAGTTGAGAAGTGTTTGAATGGGTTGGTTCTTGGTTCACATAATTTGAACAATTCATTAAATTTAAACGTTCATTTTCGGGTTCTGTGAAAGTCCTATTCAAATTCTGTCATTAGTTAGTATGTATTGTTAGTATTTAAATTCTGACAGAATTTAAAAAATACAGAATAACAGAACTTGAAAAAATATTTCTCAGAACTAAAAAATAAGCTTGAAAATTTGAAGAATTGTTCAAATTCCCTGAAACAACCCATCGCAACACCTCTCAATTCCTGAGGACGGGTTTCCGGATAGGAAGGTAGTAGTGTTTGTGTGTATTAAGTATCCGTGTTATGGCTGGTGAACTTTACAGATTGAATTTATTTATGATACCCTGAACACAACACCAGATCGAACGACTTATTTAGAACACCACACTGATGCGCTCTTTAATAATACGTCCTATTAAAAACTCTTTAATAGGACGTATCTGTAAAACTCACAATGCCTCCAGAGATGTAGACATTTTCAAGTGTAACTTGAAAACATATAAAACGCAACTTACTAAACTGTTAACTTGATTTTTTATGTTGTGAAATAATTATGTCATCTTATTTTATTTTATTGTTATATTTATTATAATTATGCGAAAACTGTATTACTATTCATTGTCTTTAATTGTTTTTATAACATTTTGTAATTCCTTAAAATGTTTATTATTTATATTTCTTTGTCATTTATAAATATATTGTATAGGTTCAAATATTGAATCAACGACTAGAATTAATGGAACATTATTGGTCTAATATTGAAAATAATTGCTGTTTATGCTAAATATATAAAATATTGTTTGTTTCCTAAATAAAATAAATTTAAAAAATATACCGCCACGGCTATCACTCATTATATTTATATCCAAAAATGCTTCCAATTTCTCTCAGACATAAAATTTTGTGTTGTTAAAATTAGAAAAACATTTTTTGCGGTGAGTTTTTCTTTCCATCCTTTGAGACTTTTGCATCAGGCATATTCCGTGGCATCAGAACTCTGTGTTTATTGACAAAGACGCTTCCATCTCTAGACGTAAACATGTAACATAGAAGGATATAACCGCTATTTTTACATCCCTCTCCCATCCCCTCGTTATCTGTGGAGGGCTGGGGGTGGAGTGGGCGGATGACAGGACTCGCGTTGCACTGGACTGAATAATCGGAATTTGGAGGGTTGTCAGAGTTGGACATTGTATACACAGGAAAATGAGGATATTAGAAAACGGACCATGTAAAGTCCTGGCTAACAGAAACTTCAAGGAACTTTATGAATATATTACATAATATCAAGCGTATTTAAAAACTCTCCGGGCACGTAGAAATACTTATAGTATCTGCCACCAAATGACAAGTTCTAATAAAACTCTTTCTATATCGTTTTATATTATGGTCAAATATACAATACTGTAAAAAGATTTAGAAATAGAGATAACCAAGATTTCTCTTTACGTTTAAAAGCTTACTATAGACGCTCTAGTATAATTTGAAATAATTTCACGATCGACAAAAGTTCATCCGGTCAATGGTATTCTTTTTTTAATTATCATTAACATACTTATTTAGGTTTTCTGCAATGAATTTTCATATGACAGTCAATGTGAAAAAAATATTTTTTTTTTATATAAGGTATATGAATTTTTCACACGATGTTTTATTGATCGCAACCAGATTTGGGTGTTGTATTACTAGAAAGTGCAGAAAATAGTTTTAAAATGACGATCGGTAAATTATCAGTAAACAAATAAACTCAACGGAAAGAATCGCCACCCTTTACAAAATTAGGGAAGAACTTTTAGAACTGCAGAATACGGATTTAGTTAAAGATGTACAGGAATGTAATTAAGGAAAATTAGTTCTAATATTCTAATATTGCCATAGTAGAAAGGTGCTTAAATAAAATTATATAATTCGATAAGGTGATTATCGACACCATCCGAATATTGTATTTGCGGTACTTTCGCTAGTGGAAGATACTCCCAGTATTACACTAGTGTAAGATTACAATTCTGAATTGAAAGGTTGCTTGAAATGGCTTTAGCCATGTTCGGTGACTAGATATGAATAACCAAATACTTTCCAAGTCCCTCTCCCCCCATCTCCACCCCCTCCCATTAACTTCAGCCTCAAAACATACCCCTTATTGGGAATTGGGAATGCCTTAGTCTCATTGGCTCCATACGGTTGGAAGCCGTTGGGACTTACATTTAAAAGGTACCTGATGTTTCCAGTGAAGCGTGTGTACTAACATCGATAATATTAATAATTAATAGTCGTAATGTATGTGAGCTCAGAGAGTGCACAGGGAATACATAATTCATAATTAATGGGTTAACCTTCACTGGCTCAAGTGCCCTGAAAGAATCCAGTACAAACTGTGCTGGATGGTGTTTAAATCCATCAATAAAATGGCCCCACCCTACATCTCTGAACTACGCGTCCCGGAAAACACTGGTCTGAGGAAGTCAACTCTTAGATCAGCAACATCATCAGCTGTAGGCAGACTGATAAAACATATGCGCAAGCCAAATACTAAGTTTGGTGATCGCGCTTTCGGAGTATCTGGGCCGAAGGCTTGGAATAAACTCCCTCCGGAACTAAGATCCATAACAAGTCCAACAGAATTCAGGTCAAAACTAAAAACTTACCTTTTTAAGCTGTCGTACCCTTAATTTAAATATACCATTCCTAAGAGAAAGTCCAGTTATATTCAATTTTCCAATTATGTCCTTAATCCTGTATCTAAATTTCGCTAATAAACAATTAGATAATGTTAATTAAGTGTTAATCTCAAGTGACCTACCAGGTAAGTATTGTACTGTATATTATCTCCATAAATAGAAGTAATAACATAGATCACTGTAGAAATGTATTATAAGTTTGTACAGCGCCCTTGAGGTGATTTTGCACAGAAACGGCGCTATACAAGTCATCCAATTATTATTATGCAGTAAATATCAATCCAGCCAGTTTTAAGCCAGCAACCTTACTGCACTTAACTGTGTTGGGAGCTTTCTATGCAGAATTAGTTTGTATCGATTGGAACAACTCGAAGACTCTAAGCTGGCAACTTTGTTTATTGAGATTAATTTACGTTTCTCATTTATTATTCGTTACATAATAATTTTTTACATAATTAGTAAAAAAAAGATTTTTTTAATAAGACGCCGATTGGTTCATAAATGTTGTTTATGGGTTTGTACAGTTGGGCATCATCGGCAAATAATTCTATTAGGTATTATTATTGTCACATTATATTTTTATTAGGTAATATTTACTATCACCTATATTCCTATATAAATAGAAATATCAATCTTCGTTTGTTCAGAATCTTAAATCTCCGAAAAGTTCTTCACCGATTGCTTTGAAATTACGATTCAACGTTGCGTTCGAATACGCCTGTTTATTTATATCCCTTTTTTGTATATTTTGTAGATGTCACCTGTGACGAGTAAAAACTTTTGTTTGTAAAACAGTGTTTTTTTTAGTTATTTATTAAATTAAAAGAAATACATATTTCGCTTTGTTAACTTAAGTGTACATTGAATGAAAAAATAATATATATATATTAATAATTATCTCATTGATCTTGAGGGCAAACAGTTTTTTCTTAAACATATTTATTCTATTTACAGTTGTCAGGCTATCAGGAAGGAGATTATATATGTGTACACCCCTCATGGCCTATGTTTCTTTTACCACACTCTGTCTTTGCTGAATTTGTGTATAATTTATTATGTTGTCTTGTGTGGTGGTCATGTAATTGTGCTGTTTTCATAAATGAAGTATTTGTGTGTATGAGGCCACTTTGTGTTAAACCCTCTGTTGGACGTAAAAGCAAAAAGCGCTACTGTTTCTCTTTCTGCACAGAAGGCTAACAGCAACGCGTGACGGGGTACAGCTGGTTATTAATAATATTTTTATTCTTACTATTTGTACTTATACAATAACTTTTTAGTTATTATAATTTATTTATATTTTTATTATTATTTTTAACTTAATAGTATGTTAATGACACATGTGCCATTTTATTTAAATAAATAAGCTACCTTAATTGAATCACAAAATTACATCAATTGATTTGCACTGTTAGTTCAGTTCGTACGTCCCGAAAACTTGAAAAAAAAATGAAAGAATGTAAAGATTGTAATTAATTAAAGATTCTAATAATAAGCGAAAAAACTTGGGAAAACGTAATACTTAAAGCCACTGAAGACATAAATACTCTTAAGAATTTCTTCGACATTCATTTGCTATCACTAAATAGCGATAAAACATATGTAATTCCATTTGCAATACACGCAAAAGACATCCCTAAAAATTTTAACATTATCATTCATGACAATTCCAAAATACATAATAAAAATTACTGTCTCCAAAACTGCACAATACTAAAAAAAACAAACACAATCAAATATCTAGGAGTAATTATCGATAAAAATTTGAATTGGAAGGAACAAATATGTCAAATTGTAAAAAAAATCAGAAAACTGATATATGTATTTTTAAGAATCAGAAATTTTTTGTCTTTAAAAAACCTATATTTAATATATTATGCCTTGGTCCAATCAACTCTACAATATGGTATCATTAGTTGGGGATCCACATACAAAACTAACCTTACTCCAATAGAAGTGATACAAAGGTTAATAATTAAAATAATATTACGAAAACCTTCCGATTACCCAACGGATCGATTATTCGAAGAATTTCAAGTGCCTTCATTTAAAGATCTTTATACTAAAAATGCATTAATTCAAATCATAAAAGAAAAAGACAAGTATCAATTTCTAACTGAAAACCGTACTCGACTTAAATATATTTTTCCATGCCCAAAATTAAACACTTCCTTTGCACAAAATTATTACACTTACCGAGCAAGAGTTTTTTTCAATCGACTACCTGAAGAAATGAGAAACATTAATGATAACATCCAAATAATAAACACTGTGAAAAAATATTTTAAAGACAAACTTACAAAAAATAAAAATGTTTCCAATTGAATTAATCTTAAGAATAACTCACTTCAAATAAGTTTAAAATAATTTTATTTTTAATTACTTACTTATTGTAATAAAAAAATGTACACTCCTCTTCCAGCCACAAGCTAATGCTTCTATGGAAGAGGAGTCTTTAAATATTTGATCATATATTGTAACAAATAAACAAAAATGTACTTATATAATAAATAAATATAATAAAAAATAAAAAAAATAAAAATTGGTTTAATTATTATTTAGCTTTTTAAATTATTGGTTGTTATACTGCCCTGACGAAGTTGCGGTTGCGTCTGAAAATAGTTTCAGATGCAAAGACCCTTAAACGATATATAGTGGTGCAAATAAATATAATATACGTATTCAATAACTATTTTTAAATTACGACTATTTCTAAACACCATTTTATCGTGCTATTGCATTAGCAGACATCTTCCATCTTAATGAAGTAAGTACCTATTAAGTAGAATCTGTTTAAGAAATTGACCATTTGATTGCAATCAATGACTGCTAAATCGATCAAAATCCGATATGCTCCTATCAGATTCAAATTGATATAAGTACCTACTTATAAGTTGCCGATTGTCCAAATTGGCGTGTTATCTGATCGGGCCAAAGATGTCAGCAGCGTCGTGACCAAATGGCACATAGACCGCTGCAGCTCGCGTCAGGTCGCATTACATCACAGTTTCGTTCATGTTGAAGTAAGTAAGTCCTATCTCCATCTGGTGTCTGGCGTAGGACGGTGCATTGTTTATTATTGCAACTATAGCTGCGAGTATTAAGCGTTATTGGCTTCCATTGTTTGTGAGCCGCTTAGCATAGGGGTAAGCAACCTTTCTCGTCTCGTATTCCAGGGGCATAGTTTTTAGTCATTGTTTTCATAGTTTTTGCGCCAAAGACATATTTATATACGTAGGTAGTAGGTATATTAATAATTTAATAAACTTAAATTAAGGTTGCATTGGGTTACAAAACTATATGTTCAAACTTAAGCAACGCTTATACTGCTTAAGAAAAACAACGGCTATGCGCTGTTTCACCAATCTCAACTGAGCGAACAATGTTGAACACATTAAGCCTCAGTAAAGGATTACTTAACCACTCGAGTGGTTCACATATATTTTACTGTTTATTCTACATTTAAGGTTTAAAAAAAAAATATTTAAAAAAATCGTAAATTTTATAAACTTTGAACGTTTAAAATTGCCGTATATGGTACATTATGGTCAACATTTAATATTCTCTACTTCTGTATATTGTCTGTGACCTACTTAAAAGTCAAAGATACAAATATATATTAGACGACTTAATTTTAATTGTTAACAGCTGTTCGAAAGTTTTGAATGAAAAAATATGTTATAGAATTTGGGTTCGTGAACTGTCAAAATTGAATGCACTAAATTACTATATTTAATGCACTTACCACAAAGAACTCGTTACGTTAGTGAAATACGTTCACTGTATACTATTATATCGAGAGGAATAATCTAGATTCGTCCTTTAATTAGTTTGATAAATCGTTTTACACAGACAACATAATATTTCAAAATTAAAAACACATGACGCGAAGATTTAACGACTGTGTTGAAAAAAAAATTCTATATCTTTTCAATCACTTGAGTTGAAAATACGATAAATCGACAGGTAATTCAATCACTAAGACACATGTATGTAAATATGGGTTCCATGATAACTCAGCACAGTGACAATTCAACACACTTTTAAAAAGTGATATAAAATCATTACAAACGATGAAAAAAAATAATTTTCATCACTATACCCTAATCGGCCGCCCGCCCGTCCGCAACCGATACTCCCCATCAGATAAATAGATAGATAGATGAAGATTTTAGCGTTGTCCGGGTTTCGGAAACTTCAAGTAGACGGTAACCTCCATCTTGTTTTGAAGGTCAAGTTTGCAAATTTGATTAATATCTGAATAAAACTGTAGATTTGTTGTAAAAATCTAATCAAACCGCCCGCCCGGTGTTTGAAACTTTGATCATAATAGATGTATGCATTGCAGTTCAATGAGATCCATTTTAACATTTTCTGGAACAAAGTCCACTTCAACATCAAAAGGAGTAGAAATCTTTTGTGTCTGAATGAATGTGGACATCAAAAGACATGGTGGTAGTTATTAAATCGAGTAGAAGAGTCACAAAGATAATTATTTTTTCCTCTGACAATGTTTATATTCAATAAAAAAAATACCAGAAAAATGCTTGATGGGTGTATATGTAAATGTGAAAGAAACAATGAAACATGTCCAATAGAGATAGCCAGAACATAGAATGAAGAATTACACAAGCAGTGCCTTGTCGCTGTGTTTCGTGGTCCAATTTTATAGGCATAAACGGAACCTATATTTCCATAGAAAGCTGTGTTTCACCGTGATTTTTTCTTACTTTTGTACTCTATTATATGTTTATTTATAAAAAGGCATTATAGCCGTTTATGCATTTAAAATGATAACGAAATTGAAATGGGATGACGATATACAATTTCAGGCAAGTGAGACAGACAGACCGCATGTTAAATAGTATAGAACCAAGGTTTTTTAAAATAGCGGAACATTTCTATCCATTCAAATTTAGATGGAAGACACTTCTAGTTATCTATTTTATTCTATGCAGAGATAGCTAAGGACAGCAACACTGGTATTCAGCACACGTTCGTTAAAACTTACAAAAAAAACTAACTGATAATTCAAACACAAAACCATGTATAGTGTGACGTTAGATCGGGGTACCCTAGTAAAGTTACATTCTTTTCGACTTTTGTAAAAAAATATTGGAATTATTAATTAAAAAAAATAGTGTTCGGTTGCAGAAAATAAATGTTCATTATTAAACAGCATTGCTGCATTAGGCTGTTTTTTAAATCGGGATATTATTGCTTTTGTCGTCAGACGAAATTATACGACGTATTGAAAAGTATATTTCATTTGGGTGTTGCCGGTCGGTAAATTTAGTCCAGTGCAGTAATCCGGGACTAGCACGCAGATTTTATGTTGCCGACCCCGGTCCTAATGGGTACGTTATGTTAGGGTACTTCCAGGTATCTCCATTGATAGAGTCGCCGATCACCGTTATCGATAACGGCAATAATTCATCTTTATCTGTCTCCGAAGCAGACATAATTCAGAAACCCGGGAGGGTAGATGACATTTTCATCCTATTTTCTAGATTCACTAGTTAACCGGCCTCACCGTGATATGGATTAAAAATATTTAACAATCAAAATGACGTCTTGTCTTAGCTTGACTGTTAAATTGGGTTTTTTTATAGCTTCATAGCTCAAGATGATAGTGCTATTTGACTGAGCGTAATGAAGTCCTGTTTTAAGTCGAGCGTTTTGAATTTCATGTGTTCGTAAATTTATTTGTACGTTCCGTTTCCGTTTCAAGATGACAGCCGTTTTCATGGTTCAATAAATATTATTTTTTCAAGTGCGAAATCGTCGTGTTTATTTGGATTTTCTGTTTTGCAATTATTCAATATTATGGTAACTGCCTGAAGAAGGTGTGAAAAAAGTATTTTCATTGAGATTGAGTGATAATTATTTGGACAAAATGCATAATTTTTTATTTGAAATTTTTAAATAAAAAATGGTTTTTAAATTAAGTAGGTGGGATTTTATGTGCTTATTTACAAATAATGTTATGATTTCGGAGGAAAAATTAAAATTAATTAAATAAAAAAATTCCATCAATTACGGAAATATTCGTTGCATTCAACCCAATTTAACGGCATTTTAAAATTATCGATATTCCAACTCGAGTCGCAATAAGTCGTTACCGCATTTAATTATAACAATAAAAGGCATAACACCTTTAAATTATCATAAAAACCTGTATTGGGGGATGGCACGAGGCAAGTTTCTTCACAGAAACAGCGCTATACAAATTAACCCAATATTATTATCGGCATTCAAGGATAATACACGAAGAGCGTCTGCGCCCGTCGGAAGCGCGTGCCGCGGGGACTGAAGTTATCGCAATATTTCTAATAAAATTATTTTTATCACCTGATCGCTCCACGTCCGACAATTTTACGGATATTCGTATCAGTTTAATTAACAAAATCACGAGGGTCGATATTATATTAAGCTAAAGGGGGACAGAATGCAGCAGTCGCTAGTAAAAGTAGTGGTAGAAATTGTGGAATTCAGTCCACAATGTTCTGATGACAACCTTGATGACAGTGAGACGTAGAACCAGCGATGTACGATCATATTACGAGGAATCACCAAACTAGTTCTAGTGATTGTTAGATATTTTTTTATGGACTATCATTAACGGTTTTCAGAACAAAGTAATTAAGTTTATATCAATTAATAATCATTCTAAAAATAAAAAGGTTTTAAACATAGCTGGGTTTTTCTTTACAAAACTAATAATGAATAGATCCCCAATGTAGATAAGTACCTGTGTGTAGATTTATTTCAATAAAAATAAATAAACCCTAAGAGCGGTCTTAAAATTATTCAAGAAAAGTTATTAAACTGAAATAAGCCATAAATATGTAGTTGGCAAAGGGTGTGGCAGGCCCAATGAGTGATTCTTGCAAATATAGAAATACGTGTCTTCATGTTATAAAAGTTCAAGTAGTTTCTGCGGTTCATCTTTATCGGATACAGGGCCAGGGGTCAGCTGTCCCTTGTGATATTATGGCGAATTAAAACAAAGTATAACTCTCTGCCCTCTCTGACATTTTACGGGATTACACCGCCAATAGATGAATTGATTCTGAGATTCTAGAAAGGTTCTAGAAGGGTCCATATTACTTAAATCAAAAATTTACATTTAGGAAGTACGTGGCTCTCTCCACGGGTGAGTTTCATGAACAAGTTTGTGCGGCTCGCTATATAGTAAAGGAGGTTATGGAGACGTCTTCGAGAGTGAGATTCTGGTACAAAGAAATAACGACATCATGGTAGTAAAACTTTAATTGAGAATGAAATTACAGACACATAAATACTTACCTTTGCACAAAAATGTTTAAAGCTTTTTGTTCAGAACTTTAAAACAAAACTCGCACAGATGCATAACTTAAATACAGCGTGTTTCGTTTGGGCTTAAAAGTTATTTCACAATTGAGAGAAAGAAAACCACTTTAAATAAAAAAAAATGATACGTTAATGTTAGCTCAGAGGGTTGGAGCTGGCAACACGGTATCACAACCTCATATATAAGCTCACATTTCACCACAACCTCAAATAACACATCTGTCCTGATGATGGACACTGCAATGCTGTCCGAAACGTTGGCTAAAGAAGAAGTTAGCGCAACACGGCATAACACCCCAAAAACAAATAATAAAAATATTCTAACACAGTTAACATATAAACTTGCTGTCCCATTTCCGCTAGTCACAATAAGCAGCGGATCCTGGACTTCTGTGGACCCAACAAATGTTTTGGAGTAAATGATTCCGTCACCATTTCGCGTTGTATATGTGTACACACATACAGCTTTACAAAAAAATACTAAAACAATTCTAGTAATTATTTCAATAAATACACCAAAATTAAAAATAATATGCGATTTGCACGACCCTGAAAACACCCCTTTCAATCGGGTGATCTAATAAATTGCCTTGAAGTGAATTTATTCAAACTTCATAACTACTTACATATTTATGGCGGAGGCACGCGACCTATCGCTCATAATTCCACTTGTTCTGTATTACACAGTTGCAGGTTGCAGACAATTTACATACTCTAGTGGGGATTAACTACTTATATAGTATACACGGAGTCCGAAAACTAGCGGGTAACTGGTAAATCAACATTACAGAGAACCCATAAGATGTATTTTTTCGGTAACACCAAAGTTAAAAAAAGACAACTTTTGGAGCCGGGTCTACCAGTGTTGCCAAGTTAGCATATTATATGCTAAATTTGGCATAATTACTCCATGTTTAGCATAACTATTATGCTTTTAGCATATAGCATATTTATTTGACTTATTTTTACAGAAACAAGAAAATAATAAAAACCAATCTTTTAACTAACAAAAATGATATCGATTGAAAAACTGGTGTATCAAGGGAGAAACATAGTTCACATTAAATGGGAATCCTTGACTTCCACTGTAGAGTTTTGGAATGAAGTCATGCAATATAAAGATGCAGCTAATAATAACCCCTTCGGTGATTTATGTCAGTTTGCAATGTCTATTTTACCATTGCCGCATTCAAATGCGGACATTGAACGTGTATTTAGCCAAATGAGTCTGGTCAAAACAAAACTCCGAAATCGTTTGGCGGTGAGAACCCTGAATGCCATTTTGTACGTGAGATTTGGCCTAAAGAGAGCAGGAAAGTGCTGTTATTCTTACACTGTTCCTGACGAAGTACTACGCTGCATTGGGACCAAAGAAAGTTACGACTCCGTCTCTCAGCCTTCCACATCAGCTGCTGTTAATGAAGAAGAAGAAGATGAAGATATTGATATATTATTTCACTGATTTTATTTCCAAATTAAATTTATGTTACCTTTTTTTTGGAATTTTTTAAAGGAATTTAGCATATTTCTGGCATATTTTTCCCATCATTTTAGCATTTAGCAAGTAGTTGAGTTGGCAACACTGGGGTCTACGCTTCGACGCATTTCAAAAGACATTCAACAGCTGCTATTAACCTCGAAACGATCGATTTTTTTCAAATTCGACTTAAAAAATTCCAACTTCGGACTTCATTTACTCGAAAAAGAAAAGCTTAAATCGAAAAAGTTGTACTACAAAATAAATTCTACATGTGATGTAGATTTACCAGTTTCTCTCTTGTATCACTGGTTTCCGGAAACCACGTATAACTTACCTACTACGAGTATTAGTATAACCCTCTTCAATAATTTATATTTCCAACATCTTGAGATATAGTTGTTGTCATCCTTGTAGTCCTTAAACGTGCAGATGAAAGCCTCTCTTTAATTCTAATCATTAATAATTTGTCACAGCATTTTTCCATTACATGGTTACTATCTATCCAAACTCCTTAATTTTTAAACTCTTTAATTGAAAACATGTGCTTCCTGCCTGCACGTTTTCGAAATCACTTCTTCTTCAGTGTGTGGATATCGGTAATACTGTAAGCTTTATTGTGTTTTGATGTTTAAACTTCTGATATTTTAGTAATTGAACTACATAAAGATAACACGCAAGGCAGTAATTACACAAATATGCTGATATTATGCTTTTTACTGTGACATTAAAGCGTTGCGTACATTTAGCTATGGCTGTTTTGCAATTTTAATGGGAAAATATTAATGGTTTAATGGCAAATAAATAATTAGGAAAAACGGAGTGCACGGGCGGTGATAATGCCAGCCCGGGGCGCAGCTGCACTTTTTAACGAACCTGTTAAAACATGTTTTTATTATCACATTGACAATTTTAAGAGTTATTGGATATTTTTTCTATTCTCAGTAATTACTACTAAGGATACTGCCGATGAGTTTTTTAAACTAGGAATTACTGACTAAGACGAATTAAATTAGCATAATTTATGATTTATCGCGACATTTTAATGACAGATGATAAATTTATTTAATTTATTCATTGCACTTTTTTAACGCAAGGCTTGTAATTATGATTTGTCAGATTAATTTTGCGGAATTGAAAATGCAATATGAACCTTGCATGCCATGAAATGCAAGAGATTTTTTGTAGGATTAAATAATTTTTTCTTTGCTTTCTTTGTCGTGATATCTTACCTACGATTAAAATAACTTACCAAACTACACTTAATTACCAGCCGAGGTGAAGAAAATTTCTACCAAGATACATGTAATAAAGATAATTGTAAACTCCAAAGTACTGTATATACACATTCTTTAATTTAACGTAAATAAAATTTAATTATGTTATTTTAAAGTTGTGCTACATAAGTTAAGTTAAGTATTTTAGTTTTTTATTATTGTGACAGCTGTTTCGGCGTTCATCACCATTTTCAAATTGTCTTAGGCCAAGTTGAGATGACTTATTAATATGATTCTATTTATCCCCGCCCAACTTCCATTTTATGATATCTAAAATGATTTATTACTAGATAAACTGATTTAGTGATAAGTTAATTGTGACAAAAGATTCTCTATTCTGTGGCGTGCTTTGATTTCCCCACATTAAATGGTAATGGTTTATTAATTGTTTAATACGTGATTGCTATTAGCTTATTTAAATGTATTAAATTGTTTGGGTTTTGTAAACATACTGAAAAGTGGGGAATAATTAATAACATTATTATATTTGATTTAATAAAAAATTTAAAAAAATGGAGTTGGTAATATTTTGCGCTTCTTCAAATTATTACGCTGTTAAAAATTTTTGACAAGGTCATATTCTGGATCATTTTTTCATTGAACATTTTAGTTATAGTGACGGGTGAAGTGTGTCATAAAAAGCAATATATCCTGAAGTTTGATCAAACGCCAGTCATGTATAAGAAACACATTTAACAAGAGTATGTCCCCTCTCAAATCTGTCACAACGTTTATCCCCCAATAACCCCAATACCTTCCCAATAATAAATAGTTGCACAAAATCGATCCCTTTAATTTACCCGCTCCACATATCGAGCAGAATATATAAAAATGTCAATAATTCACACCCAATAATATAGTTTCACAAAGGCGTCCGAAAAAAATCTAAACCGAACTCATTGTCACGTGAAATAAAGCAACTCCAGCGACACCCTTCTAGAAAACACTCAAACAATCGAGCAAAAAAAAACGATTAAATATATTATCAATATTCTTCTGTGGACTTTCGCCCTTTGCACGTTGATGAAATGTCTGTCATAAAAGCTCCACATTTTTTCTATGCTATCAAATAAAGTAAACTTTATAACCATAGAGCATCTGTTAAACCTTTTGATTATAGATCTTTCCTGACGAATTCTCTTTATGGCGGCGATTATTTATTTGATGATCGCCATAAAACGGAATGACGGTGATAACTGGATGCTTATAAATAATATTACTAGAAGGCCCAAATCCTGGCCTTGCGGAGCACTTTTATTAGGTTATTGCTAGAAAATTTATGATGATTTTTTTTGTTATTCAATTGATTTTCATTGTAAAATCAGCGGAATTTGTCGAATTGTTATAAAAATAATATGGCCATAAAATAGGGTTAAAATTAAGGGTACTAGATTGTACAAATCTACTATTTCATTCGTCCATTGTTATTTCAGTCTTTAAATGCCGAAAATGAATGCTGAGTTAATTTTAAATAAGTAAGTATCGCTTATTATTCCGATCGGGAAAGAGAAATAGAGGTCACCCACAGAATATAAGGGCTGATGACCTAAACGGATGAGAATCGCAAGGAATCGAAAAAACTGGACACATTTGAGGAAGATCTATGTCCAAAGCTGGACACCAAAAGGTTTTAACATTGTTTAAATTCAGTTTACTGCTTTGGGTACAAAACAGATTTTTTTTTATCAGCATAAATAAAAGCAGTTTTTTAAGGCGAAATAAAAAAATAACTATTCGGAAATCTGTTTTTGTATGTCTAAAGCTTATTTCTTGATGGTAAATTTATCCATTGTCATTCTCTGTGAAATTCATCTGGTCTCGCCTGAAATTGGTAAAACTAACTAATTATCATCACGATAAAGATACCGAATTCTCTTTAGACAAGTAAGCTTTGGATCCCATTGTAGTAATGATAAATACGATTGGAAGACAGGGTGGAATCGGGACAATCATTTTATAATCAAGAAACTACTCATGTTGTGATTTTATTTTAAACAATGGGTATTTTAACCTTTTAGAAGTTTATATATATTTAAATATTATCAATGATTTCTAAACGAAAATCTGAAACAGAGAAATCAGAAAAGGAAACGGTCACATCTGGGACTCGAACCCAGGACCCTTGTCTTTCCGGGACAGTGCTCTACCGACTGAGCTAATGGGACCCTATTCCCCTCGGTCACTTTTAACTGTATCATACTTCGAATAAGAATAAATATTACAATTTGAGGTTTTACTCAATAAAGTTATTCCGAAAAATAAATATTCATTCTAGACTTGCAGAAAAGTCAACAGATGTCGCACATTAAAAAATAAGATAGGTTTATCTAAAAAGACGCTGTCTAGATTGCATTTAGTTCGGGTTGAATCTTGCGATCATACATAAAAAGATAGTTGCCAATAAAAATGTGCGGTGAAAAAATGAAGACAATGTTAGTGGTTCTTATTCGAAGTATGATACAGTTAAAAGTGACCGAGGGGAATAGGGTCCCATTAGCTCAGTCGGTAGAGCACTGTCCCGGAAAGACAAGGGTCCTGGGTTCGAGTCCCAGATGTGACCGTTTCCTTTTCTGATTTTTCTGTTTCAGATTTTCGTTTAGAAATCATTAATATTGTCTTCAATATTTAAATATTACAATTTGAGGTTTTACTCAATAAAGTTATTCCGAAAAATAAATATTATATATATTTGTGTATACATTTATTGTGTATTACTCATTTCTTCTTCAAGGCCGGGTATAGTTGTAGTTATATATTGTTTTCATTAATTTCTATGTGTAATTAATGATTTTTTATGTTTTTCAATTAGTTCCACAGAGGTGGCCCTGAGGAAAATAATTTCCCCCAGGGCCTATGTCATCTTTGGGGATGCTGTGTGGGGGTCGTTTTAGGGAAAGGAAGGAGAAGAAGTTCTGGGAAGGAAAAAGATAATAGAGGTGGGTAGTAATCTGGGCCACAAGTGTCCAGGAGTGACGGACGTATTGATCCATTCCTCCCACTGCGGTGCAAAATGATGGTTCGAGAGAGTACGGTTGAAGAGGTTAAAACGTCGCCCTCAACCAGTTTCTCCCGATCCGGCTCGCCACCCAATAGATGGGCAAATTCATCCGCCGCCAAGACCTAGAAAAACCTCACCCAATGAACCCGGACACCCTGCTAAGTCACCAAACATAGCGAACCACTTAAGGTGACCCATGGCAGAGGTGTTGGTTATCCTACAAATGGTACCCGGGGCGGCGGTACCTATACCCGCCTCCCAAATTGAACAATCCTAATATATATATTTAATAAATCTAATATATATATATATTTAATAAATCTAATATATATATTTAATAAATCTAATATATATATTTAATATTTATTTAATCCTAATAAATAAATGATAATAATCTAAGAAACTAAACAAATAATACCTCATCCCATACAAACAAGCAATTGTTTATTATGGGAGAACATTGAAAAATAATAAATATTAATCATATCATAATATATTTTATCTTATTACTAGTGAAATATATATGTATATCACACATTGTAAAAAACTTTCTTGAATAAATATAATTAAAAAAAAATTAAAAAAATATATATATATATAACTAAAATATTATTACAAACATTATTTTAAATATTCGGGTTTTTATCCACTAGAGCGATTGGTTGTATACATGTACATTTACCATATTATTTACTTTATTCTATAAAATATTAATATGGAAACATATGAAACTACTTACTACAGTTTAAAGCCAATGAATAGATTAGCCACATAGATTTCACCCTCTATCCTATATTTTTAGGTTCTATAAATTTGGCAAATTATAATACTAGAGAAGCGATCGCTCAAAACGTTTTTGCAAACTTGCCATAATGTGCCAGAAAACTCTCGAAAACTCTAAGGAGAATAATTGCAAAATATAATGAAACTAGTATTTCACATTGAACAAATTATAAAACTCAACAAAGTGGGAACCAAATTATGCTATTCATGCAATCGCGATAGAAATAATTCAAAATACGTTCTT
This sequence comes from Hesperophylax consimilis, assembly GCF_061612785.1. Lineage (NCBI taxonomy): Eukaryota > Metazoa > Arthropoda > Insecta > Trichoptera > Limnephilidae > Hesperophylax > Hesperophylax consimilis. Next base: position 5,702,158 of record NC_142836.1, read on the forward strand.
AAGATATTAACTTCAGAATAGGTATTATAAGGGAATGTGTCAATTGTGATTACCTACTGTGTCAACTAAATATATTAAAATTATCCGAATGTAGAATTAACTAAAACTAAACTTGTTTATCGTTTGTAATTTTTTCCATATACCTCGCAAACTAACATCGAGGCAATATCTACCGTGTTACGGCGACAACTCCAGTACGGAATCACAATTGTATACTCCCTTTCGTCGTATACAGAATTGGGGTGATGATTATAAGGATGCTGTTGACATATTTGACGCTTCAACTACTAAATTTTACTTTAACTATTTCCATCAATATACTAACTATTCTAATTATTGCTCTCCTAGCTCTATCATAAAAACAACTAAAATATGTATTAAATATCTTATCTTACAGCTAAACCATTCTGAAACACACACAATTACTACCATCCTTATTCCAATCTCAAGTCTTTTAATATCTTTTGAGAATCAAGTATATAATCTAATTATCACTACTTTCCTGGCAACTTTTTATATGAGTCATAGCAATAATAATTATATGTGTACTCAATATAAATTCTTACACTCCGAACTAGATTCCTCTGCTTCTATCATAATAACCTTAAAAAATGTCTTATTTCATATTGTATTGCTCAATATTATCACCATACAAAAAAATAAGAAAACAATTTTTGTCATAAAAAATGAGTGATATAGGGAATAAACAACTATGTACAAGTAGGCATGTGTATATGTGTGTATGTATGTATGCATACATATATATATGTGTATGTATGTATGTATACATATATATTTGTATATATTTGTATATCTTTGTATGAATATGTATGCATCTATAAATATGAATAAGTGTGTGTGTGGATGTATGCGTGTACACGCGTATTTACGCGCTCATACATGCATGTACACTTACACAACCAGAAAAGAGAGTTATGTATTTGATCTTTTCCTGCATAATAGCATGTCTTAGACTTCTAAATTTTTTATTTTTTTGTTTTTCTTTTATTTTTATTTCTTCTTTATTCTTTTTATTTTCCTTTTTTTGTCTTCTGCTTTCTACTTTAACATTTTTATATTTTCTATTTCCATTATAATTCATTCTAATATAATCTTTCATACTTTAAACATGTATAAATATTTAATTCATATGTTAACACTAGACCTCACATACTAACTATATACCATTGGTCGCCACGAGACAGGCAGTCGCCTAGTGTGGTGATTTAATGTATCACATGTAAGAAAATGTATTATTGTATTATCATGTATTCTATAAATAAAAAAATAAAAAAATAAAAATAGAAACATTTTTAGTAGAATTTATATAGGCAAGCAATACAACAAATCTATTAAACAAAATGTCTGGCACTTCTCGACTTATTTCGTTTATTTATCGTACTATTCCTAATTAACTAACTTTCGAACTTGCATGGTAGAGTATTTTGGTTTTGTGAGGTTATGCTAATTTAGATGTTCTTTGTGCAAAAAAATAAACATATAAAAGTCCAACTTGGCTTGAAATTCAAAATAAATAAATAAATGTTGCATTTAGTTATTTGTACTTGTTTCACATTGATGCCAGAACACTATTCAGAATTCAGAATCGAAAAAGCTTGACATAGCTTTATAGAGTTAGTAAATCTAAACCCAATCAGAAAACCAAACAGTCCTCTTCCTTTATTTCTTTCAAATCTCTCATTTACTTCCGCCTCACAGCATTGCCAAAGTGAGTTGCCTAGAGGCAATGCGACTCTTCCGTGCTTTACACTTTTTTGTACCAAATTGAATCATCCACTAATTACTTCACAATTTTTTTGATGTTCATTGATGTGTCGCAAGTGTGACACAGGTAGGCCCACTTTAATCAGCGGATTGTATTGTCCCCGTTCTGGCTCCGGGCCTGCAGCGGGACAGTGGGGTGGCGGTGACAATCCGAGCCCCATTATTCTCGTACGAGTCACTAGGTTTTATGGTGCCCGAGAACGTGCCCGATATAATAGATATATACATATAACTACATATCGGTAATACGTTCATCTACAGGGATACACGAAAAAGCTTTTAATTGTTATGAGAAATTCAAACACTTTCTTCGATTGAAAACATCATGTTTCATAAAAGTTAAAAAAAAAATTATATATTTTACAAGCTAACGTTCCCGGCCTTGCCCGGGCTTTATGCAGAATTTTTCGAAATCAGATTTATAAAATTTATGAAACATAAAAATTCTGCTTTAAGGGGGTGGGAAAAGGAGATGGGGGTGTTTTTTTAGACATTTCACACTGACAGTGACCTTCCTCTTGTTTTGAATGTCAAGTGTGCAAAATTTCATTATTATAGTAATAAAACTGTAGATTTGTATAAAATCAAGCCACGCCGCTCGCCCATCTGCCTTTCTACCCGCCTGTCCAAGTGACTGTTCGCCACAGAAACTCTTATTTACATCTACATAGAAAGAATATCGATACTTACATAATATTAGTAGATATTATAGAGAGGGTGACCGGATAAATCATCACAATGATAATTCATCACATCTTTAAAAAGTTATATAAAGTCATGGAAAGTGATGAAACAAAAACTTTATTAACAGGGTTAAGTAGGTTAGGTTAGGTTAAAAAAAAAATCGGGTTTTTAATGACTTTATATCACTTTTTAAAAGTGTGTTGAGTTAGCACGGAACCTATAGATAGATGGATAACTATTTTTCATAGTAAGTACAAAATTATTATTTAAGTACATGAGTATATTTATACAGTATTTTTTTTACAATATTTATAATAAGTTGTCCTTTATATTTATCGGGGGTCAACGTTACAAGCTGTGTAAGTGTGTGGGATAACAAAGCACTGGATTGCAACACTGATAACTTCTTCTTTCGAGAGTGGACCATCTAGATCAGTAAGCCAGTGTAGGGCCTCAGGCGTTGTCCTGAGGACCTCATCAATCCCGCCGGGGAATGAATACAGCGGGAATTCTCTGACCACATGTTAGGTGGTCTACACCGCACCACATTCACACATCGTCGACTCTTTAAGACCCCACCTCTGCATCATGTGGGTATAGCGGCTGTGGGAAAACCGTATACTATTGATGGCGGAAAAGAGTTTACGAGGCATGAGAATCCAGGCTGCTGCCTCTCAGTGGGGTCGTGTACTGACAGCGACTTAAAGTAAAACTTATATTTGATTATTTTCTTGTATAATTCTAGAGAATTGCTTGAAGAATTGCTAGGTTCGGGTGGGTGAAATGAACACGGTCAAAAAGGATAATACATAAGAAGGTCGCAGCGGTGCTGCGAAGGTCTCTTATCTATGTGAGGATATTGTGTCAGCGCTTTATTAGCATCAGACACATATCTGGACGGATGGAACCTTGTGCTGCCACTGTTCGTGGACGCGGTGGACTCTCTCGCTGCAGCAGCTGGTCCAGTTTCTTTATCACCTAGGATTCTTTATGCAGAGTCTCCATCTTCTATTTTGTAATATTTATATGTTTTGTAATACCTGCATCAATTTTAAAGCACCCCTGTGATGATATCTTACAAAAGCAGAGCTATACAAATCGTCCAATAAATAAATAAATTAATTAATTACAAATTTCAATGAATTTCATGTCTCTTTTGATGCATTAATTTGTCTTTCTCAAATATACCAATAAAGAAACCACTATATATTAGATTCAAGATAAAAGCAAGAAAATTTATTTAACTGATTAAAATAATTGATTGAAAGGTAGGTATAATTCTTTTTCAATCAGCCTATATTTGAAGGGTATCTCATTGTACCGTGAACCGGTATGACGAGAAGGACCAGGTATGTTCTTATTATGGTACCAGCTACCATATTTAGCGCGACAGGGCCAAAATACCATGCAGTACCTACCCAGTACCCATGTAACCACTCTGTGTGACGGAAGTGGAACAAACTCGCGAGGGTTGGAGGTGGCGCAGTTTAACGGATTACCGGTAATATCCCCGGGGGGCCGACACCCATTATTACCTGGATCGGTGCAATAAATCATCCTGACATCAATGAAAATAAATGCTTAAAAGAAAAGGGAGCAAATATTTCAAAGTAACATGAAAAACGAACTACCAAAAATGTTCTCTTTTTAATAAGTGCAGAAATTTAAGCTCACGCACTTCAAACGTCAGCTCGATTGTGATAATAATTGCAGTATTAGACATCAAAAGGGAGAACTGTTTCAAAAAACACAATAAATCGTTTGCACAATGAATTGATCATTTCCTTGCAGTGCCGTTAAGCATGTGTATATTCTTAGTGTGCCTTACATCACCACAAATACAGTTTATAAACATCAAAATTGCTTGGAAAACTGAGTCCAAAAAGGTTCGTTTAGTGAAAAAATGGATTTTATTGATTTTGTGAATAATTTTATAAGAAAGAAAAAAGTTACTTAAGGGAAATTGTCACAGATAATCTGAGCCATAAAATTCTATTTTTTTATTGTTTCTTGTTACATTTTTAGTAACAATTTAACAATTAACAATTTTATTATAATTCTTCTCAAGCCAAACGATAGGATAAGCTTCAATTTATCTAAAGCATATTTTTGGTATTTATAATGTAAGCCGATTCGTAGTAAAGATTAATCGATAGAAGTGATTTCACGTTAAACTTCGCTTTAAAGACTTGCCTTCGTTCATTCAATCATGAAGAAAGCACGATATCATATTATATCGTATTATCGCAGTTGTGTTTTATTATACTGTGTATGTGTTGGGCCTTTATACATCAATAAGTTGGATAGTTTAAAACATATGTCGAGTGTTGAAAGAATTTTTAACCATATCATCCAAGACGCATTGGTCACTTAACGGCTCGCTGTCTTTTGAGAATCGAACCTATTATTATAGTCGCATTTAAGGGCGCACTATAATAATTATCCGATGCATTTTTAGAAAAGGGCATCATAGGTCAGCTACCCTTCAAATATTTATTGAGTATGGCTATAATTGAAAGGACACAATATAATGTAGGGTACGGATGTTTGTGGACACAGTAATATTATCACCTGGAGTGGCTGAAACTGTTTGTAAAGAAACAAGAATGCTTGTAACAAGTTTAAATAATTGCACAAATGTACATCCGGGACTGATTGAATTAAATGTACGAATGGGCAAGGGACAGATGCAGAAAATACATTATTTTAACGAAAAGCGTGCAAAGGAGTGGTCAAATTTGAGATTGATTCAAAACAGAAATGTTTCTTTTTATGTTGTCTTGTACTTGCTAAAAATGCAACTGGAAATAATTGGATCAACCTATACCTTTATTTGCAGCTGTTACGTCAAAAATAAAATGCTATGTTTAAAAAAATACCTTCACATTGTCTACGAACGATAAATGTGTCGATTTGAAATTGTTGTTTAGGTATATAATTCATAGCACGTTAAGAAATTGGAGGAATAATATTTAGACATTTCGTAGAAAAATGAAAACCGCAAAGCAAAATTAGTGTTATCGTACAAAGTCAGACACAATGTCAAACCATAAAGCAAATTACAAATACAAAAAAACAAATAGCCTCTTGTAATGTCTTTTATGCATTGTGTTTGAAAACTGGTAGTGCAAGTGGAAAACTGGTGATTTTTGTCGAGTTTGATGGTACAAGTTTATTTTTAATTTGATTTTTCGTTTTCAAGCAAATCGAGTCAGAAATTGGTATCTTTAACCCAAATTTTCAAAAAATGCCAGAAGTTGTGGGTGTTAATTTCAGCTGTATTTTAAGATGCGCCGAAGCACAGACCCGGCTCTAAAAGTCTTAATACTTGTCGAAAAAAATGTTTTTAAATTTTTTATTTTTAAATCGTTAATGTGTATAACGGCTTCTTGGTTCATTCGAATTCATTCATAGGTACATTCCAATACCATTGGAATTATAAAAAAAATTTGACGCCACCTAAAAATATTTTTTATTCAATCTAAATGATTGATTGTTCTCCTTTAAGTTCTTACTAACTGAAGTTGCCTGGCCTTCAAATTGTGTTTTTAGAAATCAGCTGTAGAAAGTCATTATTTTCCTCTTATTTTAAGGTCAAGTGTGCAAAATTTCATCAAGAAGTATCAAAATTCTGTTTTGGTGCAAAGGAGGGTGGGGGTTTGCAGAGAGGGACCTTCTTCCCGTTTTGAAGTATCAAGTGTGCAAAATTTCATCAATCTCAGAAGAATACTGTAGATTTGTTTAAAAAACACACCCACACCGGGACATTTTCTTTATATTTTTAGAAGATATATTGAAAGTGAATACACAAAAAAAAAATTACTCTTTTTTTCAAAGTACCTAAGGAGACAAAGGACCAACGTATATCCATTTTAGCTGACTAACCGTCATTAATCCATGAATGATTATATATCCATGATTTTATGTATTGCAACGAAGATATAACGCATTTTAGTTAGAATACAGAAGCTTGGGTTTTTCCACACCGATGCGTCTTTTGCTGAAAGTTTGTAGCTAGTTCAAATTTTGGTGTAAACTTTAACAGAACGAGTGGAAAACGCCATTCAACACGCGCGGTCAATGTTGTGTGAAATGAAAAGACGAAACTCCATCGACGTTGCTTTGTTTACCCTTCCGTTCCAGGTATTAAAGCTTGATAGTAAAAGACCCCTAAGCTACTAAGAGTTGTAATATGTGGAGTGCGTTGGTTGTGTATATATGCAATCTCTTAATTAGATGTATTTTTGTCACAACTAATATGCAAGCAAATATTGTAAAATAATGTTGTTATTATTATCATGTATAATAATTTTGTATGAATCACTTAGGCTTTATTTATTAATTTTATTTCTTTATTAGAACAAATGGCCTCGAGAGAAAATTATCCATCTCATATATCCATCTAAATATGCTCTATTGTAATGAAAGTAAAAATGATTTAATCTCTTTCTCTCCAAACGAAAATTAACAGTTAAAAATAAATTTATTACAAATAAATATATAATAATTATTTGTGGCAGTCCCATAATACCTTGTTATCGAGAAATGGATGAAAGGTTTAAAAAAAGACAAAAATTCCCGGGTTACGATTGACCTGACTGAATTGAAAACTCGTGTTTCTTGAGCGATGATGGAGGACTTAATTAGCAGGGAAATCGAACTCACGAAGCCTGGGTGGGAAACAGACTCATGTTCTATTCCGGTATTTTATTGGAAAATTGATCCCTTCGGCACAGGTGTTCACTCCTTTCTCTCCTCAAAAAGACCTTCTACACAGTATCCCCAAAGATGACATACGTTCCGAGGGGAATTGTTTTCCTCAAGGCCTGTTTTGAGTAAAGTTTTAAAAAAAGACCACTTGAAACTCAGCTACTAACCGATAAAATTTATTTTGAATTTTGAATATTCCCTAACACTCGTACGATTGGTTGTATATAATTTCTTAAAATTTTACCATGGAAATATTTGAACTGCTCGCTGCGGTTTAAAGCCAATGAATCCACAATTAGATTTCACCAAGCGATCACTCAAAACGTTTTTGTAAACTTGCCATAATATGACAAAAATCGCCCGAGTAGACAATAAGTTTTGCATAAACTATAGTTCTTCCAAACAAAAAGTAAACACCGTTGTAGTGTGCTGTAATAATTGCGTCAGACACGGCCGCCAATTTACCAATAACAAAAGAGCGTGATCCAACTATTACGAGTTATCCAGTTGCTCAACCATCCGTGGCAGGTAACAGAGGTCAGGATCTATTTCGCATCAATGAACCACGATTTGCGTGATATAGAAACCACGGTATTTACATGTTTATTTACATGCGTACAATCACACCGACTTATAAATCAGCGACTAGAATAGTGATGATACCGATGATTGCTCAGGCGGCCTAATACCATTTTGTCACCGACACACAACATCTGTCATGCGATATCTTCTACCAGTCCGAGGGATTATAAACGCACCAGTGATTGGTGTTTAAATACTAAAGCGTATTCGACACGCATCAATGAATAGTATGCATTTAAAGGAATACATCAACGAATGGTTTAACTTTAATTTTATTTATTACGTGTGTTATAGCAGTTCAGACGTTTCAATTTTTGTTGATCAACTTTTATTGAACGACAAGATTTCTAACTAAAAATTTGACCAACTTTGTTGAAAGAAGATTCACAATTCTTGTCAATATTCTTTCAAGTGTCGAGTTGATCAACTAAAATTTAAATGTCTGAACTCGCTATAAGTGATCAATTTGTTGACTGTGGAGTAGGGTGGTTACAAAAAATCAATGTTGGAATTTTTGACCCCCCTAAAAGTTGCCAATTGGCTAAAAAATGAGAGTGGTGAAGTTTCAGCTCAATTGGATAAGGTTAACCCGTGCCTCATCAAGGTTGAAGTTTAACTTTCTATAAAAAATTTTTTTAATATGAAATCCTTAACAATAATGCAAGATTTAATTACATGTGCTGTCCAGATTTTGCTTTATTTATTTTCTCAATTGGTACATAAAAAAGGGTGTAGTTAAAACTGTTTTCAAAGTAAATATAGCACAATCCAAATTGAAAATGATGGATTTACGAGAAAAGAAATGCAAAAAGGTATAAAAAACAAGAAGAAATAATGTTCACAGTTTTATTATTTAAAATATACAAAAGAAAGCATTATGAAAGAAAGAAGTTATTATTATTATTTACATTTACAATTAATTATCAGATTAAGGTGGTAATGGCTTAGATAACGTGGCTTTTGAAGAGTCAGGAAAAATTTTTCGACATTCCGATACAACTTGTAACAGAAACTGTCGTTGTTCTTCGTCTTTTGTCAAACAGGAATTGAAGTCTTGGATTAATTTTACCCCTCTTTCAGCTGTGTCATTGACAACCTTGAAACCGTTCACTATTTTTTTGCTTTTAAATAATGTGCATTTTCACACCAAATCTTTTGAAAAAATTTAGAGTTTGATGAGAAACAAAAAAATCGATATATTTGTCCAATAAATTATCCACTTGATGGAGACTGAGTTTTGCTTTCACATCCCTATCACATGTTTGTTCTTCAGTTGGAATTAATTGTAGACTTTTTACAGCCATGCTTGTTTTGACACTTTTTTCTAAATTTTAATCGAAGAAAGAAAATGCGACTTGCTCAGAATTGAGGTACCACAGATGATTTATCATTTTAGACAGTGCCTTGTCTACAAGTTCTTTATCGATTTCTCTATATTTTACAAGAGATTTTAAAAATTGTAGGTCTTGGTTCGGGGCCAATGTGGGTTTGGGGGCGTTAAACCACGCTTTTACATAAATGTTTATTAAAAATAAACAAATGTCAGTGAAAGCTTTTTTTTTTTAATTTGTTAATGTAAATTGATCCCTGAAAAGATATATTTTGATAAAATAAATGTCCTTTGCCATCCATCTAGCGTGAAGAATGGCTCCAGGAACCTTGAAAAAAGTATCTTTTGGGTTAGTACGTCCTAACACAACGAAAGTTGAATTAATTCTTTGTAATCACAAAACGCAGGTTCCATTGAAGCGACCAATATTTACCGCAGTGGTATCAAAACACATTGCCTGGATTTTCTCAACTGCCCCCCACTATTAAACTGCTGAAAATACAGCTTTTGCCTGAGTAATTCCCGTACCATTTTCAAGCTGAGGAACTCCTATCAACTGTTCTTCATCCCCACAACTAATCAAAACCGCTACGTTGGTATCTTAGCTTTCTCCCAAAAAATTACAACTTCCTGTATTGTAAGTCCTGTAGCTTCTCTGGTGTTCAATTTCACTTGCCGTATATTATAAAATAAGCTGCGTAAAACTTGACAATTAGATGGTAATTTACTGCCAGTGATTTGATGAGACATGTGGCCAATTAAATACACCATTTCTTTCTGCCTTGAACTCGAACCTGCACGAGCATGGCTCGTTAATGCTGTAGAAGACATAGTCCCACAAACCTCACAAGAAAAAACTCACTAGAAGAACGTTGTTCAATAATGTTCAGGATGTTCACTTGTTCACTGTTTGAAAAGCAAACGTAAAACTAAAGCCCTCTGACCTCTCCCGCACACTTTCATATAACTATAAACCAGATAATAACCATTGACTTGCAATTCCTAAAAACATTAATAAAGTTGAAAAAAATGTTTGTTTTATGTTTTATTATATATTATATTATTTTATTAAATATGATGTTGTTTATTTTACTGTTTAATAATGTATAATGTTCAAAGGAAACAAAATTAGATCAAAAGTGATTAAATTAAGTTTTTTTTTTGCAAAAAATCGTTTTTTCATATTTCATCTCGATGAGGCACGGGTTAACATTATTCAATTGAGCTAAAACTTTTCAAATCTTATTTTCTAGACAAATGGCAAATATTAGGGGGGTCAGGCCGGCATTAGGACGAAAATATTTTTTTCACCTTATTCCTTGTAACCACCCTACTGTGGAGCCTCCGTGACCTTAAGAAAAAATTACACGCCGAAAAATATTACATAATTTATTCAGAAGCCATCAGATAAGCTGCATTTATCAAATAAAAAGTATATTCTATTGCAATATTTAGCGCAAGCGATTCTGACCTTATTCTTCATACAGTTATTTTTTACATAAGTTATAAAATCGCTTTAAAAAAACCTTTTATTTTAGTATGGAGGACACCGGTGTCACATCTACAGTTGAAAGGAAATCAAAGTTCTTATTTATTTGTTTACAAATTTTACATACATTATTATTAGGTTCACTCATATCGTGTATAAATATTTTTTTTAAATACATTCGGGATTCGAACATAAGACAACCGGTTAGGAGACAATGTTCTAACCGTAATTCCATAATATAATAAACTGATTATTGTAACATTTGATAATATAGGTCCAGGCGTGTGATGAATTTTCTGATCTCAACTCTTTTTCAAAACAAAAACACGGTAGAATGAAAATAACTTTTTAAGTAGATAATCTTCTTCCTGAAACAGTAATTAATTTTCAGACTTTTTATTTGTACGGAAAATTGTGGGATTATAAAATAAAACCTTTTACGTAAATAAAAATGCAAATTAATTTTTTTTGTTCTTAGTACAAAATCTCCGGCTGAAAAGATCATTTGGTCTGGGTCCAGCAATGTCAGTGTTAAGAACTTGTAGGTTTATAGTGATTTATTGTTGGGGTATTATGCCGTGTTGCTCTACCTCCTTCTTCATCCAACGTTTCGGAAAGCATTACAGTGTTCAGGGCAGATGTGTAAAGATTGTGGTGTCTGTGATACCGTGTTGTCAACTCCAATCCTCTAAGAGCTGGTATTACAGTATAATTTAAAATGGTTTTCTGTGTTTAGTTTTGGTATTGTCGTCAATTACCGGATGCCATGAACTATTGAGATTAGCCCCATCGCCTTCATTTATATTAATGGGATTTTTACGAAATTCAATCGCCACTGTAATTATGCGTGCTTTGTGTTTATTGAGTCTTCCCAGGACTTCAGGAACAATTCCATACTAATCACTACAATACTTTTGGAAGAGTGAAAATCTCAAATCGCTACTTGTAGGTGTTTAAAGTTCTTGAAGGCAATCAACTCTATGCTGATATGGTCAGGTTGCATTAGAGGTAGAGGTCATAACATATTTGTTATATTTTTATGTGAATACCGCACAAATTGTGGCATATTTAATGGCCGAGGACAGTGGGGATACTATGGCACCCCCAAGTGGGGTGAGGTGGAAGGTTGTGGAGAAGGGATGGAGACGGGGAAGAGGAAGGTCTCCACTTGCCCAATTACTTGAGTATTCAGATCTGGTCACAAAATAAGGCTAAAACCATTTCTAGACAAGCAATCTTCGAATAATTTTAAAAAAAAATAATGTGAAACCGCACAAGATTCCCAATGGATCCCAAATATCTGGAGCCAGTGATATAGTGGCATACCCAATCGGGGTACGTTGTGAGGATGGAGGTAGTGAGGAGGTAGCAATGGGAAAGAGGAGGTGGGGATGTACCTGGCTATTCAGGTCTGGTCAATATCATGTCAAGCAAAGTTATAATTCTGAACGGTGTCTTACACAAGACCATACTGAGAGTGTCTTCCACTCTGTAAAGTTCCGTAAATATACTAGATATATTATTTTAATGAATAAATCGTGAAACAACACAAATTAACCAAATAAAATTTACTTGCCCACGATGGGATTTGAACCCGCAACCTCCGGCTTTCTAGTCGAGAGCCTACCCCTTGACCATTTACGCCGTCAAAGGTTCTTATACATTATTTCGACATTTTTGTTTCATTTCTACAAACACAATAGAAGCGCCTTGAAAAATAAAGCCACAACAATGGCGATCAATTGTGACATAAGAAAATATAACATTTCTTACCCCTAACGCGCTCTACCGTGCCAAAAGTGTGTCGATGTTTATGTTCCAGCAATTGCCCAATGCTTCATTGAACAATCGACCAATTCACAATATTAACAGCTATAAAAATAAACGTAAATAACAGTGTTATTAAACAATCCACGCTACATCTGTCGAATAAATTAAAAAAACTCGCGATCCTTGAAAAAATTTCCAAGACGATAAATATAATACATGATAAATCACCAAGAGCATAATAAAGTTGATTAGCTTCTGGGGCAATATGGGGAACAGAAGGATGTCCTTTATTGCTCCCCAGTTCACGGAGGGGAACTTTGCTAATGTTTGAAATTAATAAGAAATAAACTTCTTTGATGGTAAGACAGGAAATGCGTACATCTGGAACTTCTTATAATGTCTCACATTTTAACGAGAACTTGGGCGTAATACAATGTGTAATGATCCTTAATATGAATTATGTTCAACTACTACAAACCCAATTATTTTCTTAGGGTGATGGTAATAATGTTATAGAATATGGTCATCTGTCCTCTGAAATACTCCGACTGCAGTCGGACAGAACGAATATCACTATTTTACAGAGGATCTCACAGCGTGCTTCGACTTTCTACCATTTGAGAATTATTTATTTATTCATTTATGAACATCAAAAAATTAATATTAATATAGTACATATTTATTATACATAACTAAACTGCCTCTGTAACAGTCTTGTTGAGTGTTTTGTTGAGTGATAAATCAAAGATGTCCACTGACTTGTTATAATTATTTCCCCCATTAAAATTCTGGGCAATGAAGAATAAATAGTTAGTCGTAGAATTTTTGCATTGAAATAGACCCTGACTTTTAGTATTACGTAGTGGAACCCGAAAGCTTATCAATGCAAGAAATTCTGAACTATCAAATGCATAATTTAGAATTTTATGTCGAAATACTAAGTCAGAAAAAATCCTTTTGTCCGACAACTTAAGCATATTCATTTAATTTAAAACAGAGTTTTAGTTCGAAAAAATTGCTGGAAACCCATTTTAAAACTTAGAAAACGTAATAATTTATCGTATATTATTTCAAAAACTTCTAAATGAATATTGTAATGTGGGTTCCAGACTGGAGAATTATACTCAAGTTGACTTCTAACAAATGTAAAATATAACATATAACGAATAGTTATTTCTTTTATAAAACTGTTAATTCATGGTGCATTCCCATTTCAATATTACGATTAACTTATTGACTTAAAATCTTAGTTTCACGTATTTATTTGACTCTGTTGCGAACATCAGAGTGATAGATTTTAAACATATGCAAAAACATATTTTTTAAATTGGCTTGAAATACTAGCTAAAGTAGGTATGTTAAATTCAGTAATTGCATTTTTAAGACAAGAAATAATAGATGAATCTAGTGTAAAATAGGACCACATAATCTGTTTAAAATATTCAGAAAACGTTTGGCCAATGTAAAACGTCAACCAATCGTTAAAATATTTTCCCTAAATGTCAAATATTCTGTACAGAACTAACGAGCCTGTCACGAATAGAAAAAGATTTGGCAGTAAATTGAGCGGATTTCGAGAAATGCTTCGAAATATTCGATTGACAATTCGTTGGCAGAATGTCAAATGTTTATTTCAGGCTGACTTTTAAAGCCCTACAGGAACCTAGAATATATTATTTCTGAATATAAACTGGTAAAATTATATTTTCAGGGGTTCAAAATTGTCGAAACAAATGAAGAAAAGAAAGCAGTGAGAAGACTGTGTTATTATTTATTTATATTTCATCGGACACGATTAAATTCTAAAATGAAGCTAGCAATATTTTTTTTTCAAACGGTTTTACAGCAAAATAACCCTACCGATTAAAATAGCCCTTACGAAATGTGAGGAAGGGGTGTTTATAGGCAGTTTTGTACAATAATAATGGTTCTTCCTTGAAATTCAAGACCTTGCTAAATTAACCGTGTCCAGTACTTTATAATGACAGTTTTACTTCGAAGTTCGTTGAATATAGTATAGATAATAATATAGTTGAATATAGTAGTATATTTGAAATATAATAGTTCTGTGAATATTAGACCTCGCGTCCAAACATTTATGTTACTGTTTTTCTCTTATTTAATAAATCAAAATCAAAATATTCTCTAAAATCACACGATTTGTAAGTAGGTACCTACTTAAATGCCTACCTACTTAATTAAAACCAAATTTAAAAAAAAAAAAAAATTCTAAAACTGAAACATCACTATTTGAATGATAATCCTTTTTTCAAGCTTTTTGACAACATTCTTCAGGCAGATAGGTACCACACGGAAAGAAATCGGTTTTTGCTCTGCGAAAAATTAATAGGCCTTTAATTGAAATCCCGATTTTATCCGGGATAACCAATAATTTGAAGAGATTCTTAATAAATTAGCAACACTATTTTTTCTTCGTGAATAATATTTAAAAAATGCGAATAAGAAAGTACAAATAAAAATACTAAAACGGCCACCATCTTTAAATGTAAACGGAACATACAAACAAATTTACAGACAGGTGAAATGTAAAACGGTAGACTAAAAACAGGACTTCACTTCGCACAGTCAATAACTACTTCACACGATCGAATTGGGTGAACTTTCCGAGGAAGTCTATTTATTCCTTAGCAGAGAAGTAGACGTGAAATGAGAGTAAATGGTTGTTCTTTATATTTTGTATCGTGCGAGATTGCTTTATTTTCAATTACGTTAGCGCAAATTGAAAACTAACCGCACTCATTTTTTCCAGTTTATCTCGTATATTGTATTTTTTTCTACCCTTTGTAGCTAGTAGTTTTGTATTTCTCGCCCAAACTGAAATAAGCTTGAAATATAAAAGCACACACAAACTTTTCGTAACAATATTAATTTACCAACTCGACTGAAAACTCAAACGAAAATTTGGTGTAGCCTTGTTGTGTTAAAATCATTCAATCATCAATCAAGTTAGTTTATACTATATATATATATATTAGGGTGTCCCAGGACATAAGGAAGAATTTTTTTTTCATGAATTTAAATATGCATACCCTCTTATTTTATTCCATTTGATCCCAATAACTCATATAATAAATATTATTTTGATTAAACACCGGCAACCCGTGCCGACTTGATGCCAAACATATGGTACAGAGTTAATATGGAAGGATTTTCAACATTCATTTTTGTCGGATAAATAAAATTTAAAAATGCACAAATGTTCAATTATGTAGTATTTTATATTTATAAATGGTTTATTGATTAAATTTTTTCTTCATAATTTGTTTTTTACAGTCAGGATAAATCTTCCGGTGTTCCTGAACGCATCGTAACAAAAAATATTTCTGTTCCTCTTCGACCGTGAGATGCAGCCATGAAAATCTTACATTAACTTAACAGTTCTTTCAGCTGTATCATTCACTACCCTCAGCGGCGACACCTTCTTTCTGACTTCTTGATACGAAGCATTATTTGACGACATCGTAGGGAATTCGTTAAGAAAACTGTTTTCAGACGATCAAACCAATACTTGCTGTTGACTGAAATGAAGTCGTAAATATTTTTCTCTGAAACAAAAGTCACTAAATTATGATATGAACAAAAACCTCAATACAAAACATAATTTAAACTACTTAATAAACTTACCATACAATTTTCCATCAAGATCTTCCTTCGATGGGATGTAACGTTTGTCATGGGTTGATAAATTTTTTTTTTGATATTTCGAGCATTTTTATTTTAGTTGTTTGATCCACAGCGTCGTCAAACAGCGATAAAATAGATCCTTCATCGGTCAAATACCATAACTGCTTACTGAACAGTGATAAAGCTATCATTGAGATGTTTTCATCAATTTTTTCTTAAGCCTTCATCGATTTCAAAAAGCACAAGTCCTGGTAAGGTGCTTTAACTGCTATAATACATTGTAACCATGGCTTGACATAGGATGTTACTATGACTGTTCATACACATTATTGCCTGTGCAAACGTCTAAAAGTGCCGCCTTATCTTTACCGGTAAATTTAAATTGCGCACAAATTAATGATATTTTCAAGGAATAAAGCGCCTTTGCCATCCATCGAGCACCTGGAGGCCGAATCTTAAATTTTCTCGCTGTATCTCCTCCTCAAACTATCAAACAGAGCTCTAAAAACTCTCAATAGTCATCTCCAAGTATTTTTGTTGTCAGTGCAGTACGGTAAAAGTCAAGCAAATCATCGATTTCGGAAGCGGTTAGGTACAATGTGAGATTTTCTCTGTAGCACTGAATTTTATCGGGATCAACATTTTTACAGTTATCTCGAAATTTTTTGAAGAGTGGTATGTCAGGGCTTGTAGTCACTTGACTGATTTTTACTTCAAACACAGCTTTTAATACCAATTTATGGCTATATTTGGTATATATTGACAGTTAAATTCACTTTCCGGATATTGTAGAACAAAACTTCAAGAACTTGTCCATTAGATGGCAGTTTAGAACCCGATATTTGGTGTTTTGCGACTCCTATTAAAATATACTCTTTTTAGAAGTGCGTAAATCTAACAACATCTTGCCTGAACGAGTGATTTTCGTTTACTAACAAAATAGCAAGTTACTACAAGCTCTTTATAAGTGTTTTGTCATTATTAAAACAAAATTAGAGGGTATGCGTTCAAAAATAACAACTTTATTTTTTTTGGGACACCCTAATATATATATATATGTTTTTGTAATTCTGCACGATGTATTTATATAAATGTGACAATGGTTTCGTCTTTCGTCCTTTCGTGGAATAATTCTGGTTAAACTAAAAAAATACCTACTAGAGAACGGTTACCTATTAAAAAAGGGTGACAAAACTGCATCTGTATTTACATGTCTGTTTGTATGTTTTGTTATAATTAAAGCATTAAATAACTTTAAAAAATATTTATATTTTTAATTGATACGCTAAGTAGAGCCTAGAGCTTACCTAACAAAACTATCGATTTTTTTTTAAAGTAACCCGATTGATCAAAGGTGTTTTGTGATCCGGTTAAAATGAATGGGTGAAAATGATCGGGTTAAAAACTGGTATTTGATGATCGACCCAGGACTAACTAAGGCAGGAAGGGAAGGCCTGACGACTGGAGGCAATAATAATAATATTTGGATAATTTTTATAGCGCCGTTTTTAAAATAACCTATATAACGAATACAGTGCAAAAATCACCACCTGGAGGCAAATGGAGAGAGACCGGAGCCAATGAGCATTTGGGAAGGAGGTCAACTACCCACTCTGGGATTTAGCGCCGTGATTATGATGCCGAAAAGGTGTATTTATAGATAATAAAAGGTGTAATTTAAATGTGTATAATTATTAATAATATAATTATATAATGTATCGTTATCTCGGTTGGATAGGGTTCTAACTTCACTCTACCTTGTTCTGAGATACGACGTGTCAAAGTTTGCAAAGACGATTTCTCATTAACCGATTTCTGATTTTCAGGTTGAATCTTGTGTAAGTATTTTAGTTTGACATATTTTAAAGGAAAGTATTTAACGCACTTAACATTTTAGAACGGACGTGTACTTAACATTTTAGAATATACCTAAACATAGAACAAGGAGGTTTTGCTGGTACTGAGGCCCCCATTGTACAATTTTATAAGATAAAAAATATGTATGTCAATAAAATGGACTGTATTTAAATTAAATTAACTTAAAAAAACGTAATGAAATAATAAGAATTAAAGTAAAATAGAGTAATTTAATTAAAATAGTAAAGGCATTAATAAAAATTAAGCAATATATATACCTATACGTAATTATTGGTACAGTTGTGTATAATATGTATATTTTTTATTCTTATCTTATTCATGATCATTCTTCTAAATTAATTACTCATTTTTTGTATTGAATGTAAGATGGTTGAATGCTTTTATTGCATGGTATTTGTGATGTCTTTGTCCAAAGCTTGTGCTTATCGACGGAGTTTTTATGTTTTGTATGTACGTTCATCTAAACAAAATATTGATATTAGTTTGTGGTAGTTGAAATTGGGTTTTTTGGTCAAAAGGTTTGTACTTTAGTAGTATTTTTTACTTGTATTTGGTGTACGAGTATATCTAGTACATCAAATATGTTGAATATTTGGTCTGTGTCAGTCATTCTATGTTTTTTAAGTATAACCTTTTAGATAGTGTTATGTATGATTTCCATGTGACCGATAGCCGAGTTTGTTGCTCCTCCCCAAGCAATCATACCGTATGCTATGTCTGGATTGACAAAGTGCATAATATATTATTAATAACGTAAGTTAATCAAAATAATAAAAACTCGTTTATTGATTTCCAATTGTTCAAGTAAATTTAATCTAAGGTCCTTTCTTTCTATATGTATGAACCAATGATCCTAGTATAACATTAATTAATAAAGTAAGGAAAATTATTTATTCCCACATAAAAGTATGTTCGCAAAACCTAAAAAATATAACACATTTAAATAAGTTAATAACAATCACGTAATTATTAAAAAAATTAAGATTAAATTAATGTGTGGAACACAGAATTCAAAATACCCCATAGAATAAGAAATCTATCGTCATAATTATTTTATCATTAAATTGGTTTAACAGGTAATAAATAATTTTAGACATCATAACATTTAAATTGCAAGGGGGTAACATAGAATCATATCATTAGTTGAAAATGGCATTGAAAGCCGAAACAGCTGTAACAATAATAAAAATCAAAATACTCGCCGAACTTAATAATAATATTATTAAATTTGATTTATATTACTTAAAAAAATGCAGTTCTATGGATTAAACAAAAAAATATATATATATATTTGAATATTTTGTTTTGGAAAGATTAATATTAATTTATTCAATTACATCGATTATTTCGACATGGATCTCCCTATGATGCCGCTGTACGGAACTAATCATTTTAGTTCTGAATAAAAACGTAAGAAGTAAAGTCATGTGAATTCCCAATTTGTTCATGTTTTCGCATTTTCGGCAAGATCGAAAATAAATATTTGATCAGAATGTTTATTTCTTTGGGGGATTTCGCGGTACATTACTGGTGTTTTAGGGAAACGGAAGGATCGTGTCTATCAAACGGATGTAGTCGGCACCTTTAACTATCCTAAATACACCCTTCAAATGTAAGGATAAGGCTTTCCTATTACACGTCATTTATTATGAATGAACACGAAGAAAACCAATTTCAGTGTGAGTGTTTCTTTATATAAGGTCCTCGAATACAGGGTAGTTAACATTAGTCTAGCACCACAATATTTCAAATCATTATTCGTGGTGGGTTGTGAACTTGAATGGTAAAGCTTAATGGCAAATCACTATTTTGATTATTATTTATAACGAATTGGTGTACATTGGTGTAATTGTTTTACCAAAAAATATGCTTTAGATAAATTGAAGGTTTTACGACAAATACGACAGGCAAAAACAAATATCAATCGATCGCGTATATTGAAAAAAAAAGGTGCTTGTTTCTTACGAAATTTTGAAAAAAAATAATGCTGGATAAAATGAGCATTGCTAATTAATTAAGAATATCTTAAAATTATTGAATATACGGTTAAAAACGGGATTGGAAGCCTTTTATGAATGAATGAACATGTTTCCAGATAAACTTTTAGTAAACTGAGAGTATACTATAACTATGTCGGCACACGTGTTTAAACACGGGATTCGAGCACATATTCCGACATCGTGGTAATATCTTTTCAGCTTACTAAAAAAATATCTGGAAACCTGTTAATAGGCCTGCAATTAAGTTTTTAACCGGATTACCAATAATTTGAAGAGATTCATAATAAATTAGTAATAGAAACATTTTAACTACCTATATTGTTTATCTAGTATGTTTTTATCACTATCTGGGTATAGCTTCACTTAAGAACCTATATTTAAAACTCAATTAATGCGTATTTCTAAATTAAATCAAATCCTTGTAGAAAGGCAATTCATTCGACATCGTGACATTTCACATTGTATACATTCAAAAGCGCTTTATCTTCAAAGGAAAATCGTTAATAAATTGTGGTCATGATTCACAACCACACAATATTGATTAAAAAAAAACTTATGCACAACAGTATTTTCATCAGAAGTGTAATCTTGTAAATTGAAACGCAATAACTACCACCAATGTTTCACTGGGAAAATTATTATGATAAATATTTACTTCTTAACACATTGTACTTTAGAATCACGTGAAACAAAAAAACTACCACTCACGCTTAGACTAACAGACGAGGGTTCCGTATATGTATTTGTTAGTATCTCAAAGAGGAATGGAACAGATGTGAGAGAAATTAAAAAAGGGTATGACATAAATCCACCGGGAAAATTCTCGTACAACTTTGATTTAGTAATGTGCACATAGTTTCAAAATAAAAAGGCTACTTGCCAAGGAATCTAACACATAGAAATATTTCATTTTTATTCGCATGGCGCTTAGGGATATCTAAATCGAACATCTTATTAACAATTTCACTCCCAATATCGAGAACTTGAATTTTGCAAGTTGGGAGTCGGGGAACTATTTATTGGATAACCAACGCCTCCGCCTTAGGTCACATCAAATGATTTGACTGGGGAGCCCGGATTCATCGGGTCAGGTATGTTCGATGCGTCTTCCTACCAGCTGCGTGGTGTGCCAGATCGAGAGAGGCTGGTTTAGGGAAACCCTTTGACCTCTTCCACTGGTCGCAGTGGGAGGGATACATTTACATGTCCTTCACTTTTGGATACACTGATTCCTAGATTCCTACCAAACCGTCATATCTTTTACCTCTCCAGAACTTCCTCTGTTTCCTTTCCTTAAAAAAGACTTATTAAAAGAAAGGAAATTATTTTCCTCAGGGCCTCCTTTGTAGGGTTAATGTATATAAAAAATAATTATATGGCAAGTAAGTGTCTCCATCTTCTATCTTCGTGTCACCTGTACTTCATTTTACTTAACTTAACTTCACTTTGCTTTTGAAATATTTATATTTTTTGTAATATCTGCATCAACTGTAAAGCGCCCCTGAGGTGATATCTCACAAAAGCGGCGCTATACAAATTGTCCAAAAAATAAATAAAAAGCTATTTAGATATTCAGACGATCCCGAAAAAAATATATTTTACTCTGTGTCCTGTAACTGTTGAATCTATAAAAAATGGTATTTGGGTTTAACGATTTAAAAAAATAAATTCTTTAATTTTTTTTCAGCAACTCTTGAAGGGTTAAAAATACTTTTGGTGGCGGGTCTAAGCTTAGACGCATTTTAAGACATCAAACAGCTGATATTAACCCCCCCAGAGACCGATTTTTTTCCAAAATTCCAACTTTGGAATCGATTTACTCAAAAACCAAAGCTCAAATCAAAAAGTTATACCACAAAATCGACTCCAAATGAGATTCACCAGTTTTACGCTTGAACTACGTGTTTCCCGACACCGTGTACAGAGTATCATATTCATGAGTATATTATGTTAGTTTGCGTTTAAAAAATATCCATTTATTTAGAAATTCTGCATCTCGGTTGTGCTTTGTAGCTTTTACCTACCCTCAAAAACGTTAACTGAAATCCTTTCATATTATCTAAAATGAAGAGTAACCCTTTATCATAAAGATACACATTAAAATATTCAAAGACATTTATAATCAACACAGCAATCAAATCAAAAACTTTCAATGCATTCATTGCACTTAAATTTTTTAATGCATTAATTACGTAACGTAATTTTAATTGACTAAAAAGTAAACGAAACTCCGGATAATACATTAGATATGTAAATTAAATGAGTGCAATCATTTTTGAGCCTTTCAAACCAGAAATTATAATTTTAGAATGGAGTTATAAAAATACTCCCACGTCTTTAATATCTCAATCAATTTTATTTATTTTTAATAACAGTAGGATTTTAATCAATATTGATTATTTCTGCGTTTTGATTATACGTAGGTACCTGAAAAAATATTGTACACAACCATTGGCGTGATGATGGCAGGCGTTGCAGACCCGGGGCTGGGCCTTTGTAGGGTCTGTTTCGAGATATTTAAGAGTCTCGAAACACGCGAAATATGTGCAATTTATCCGTTTGCGGAACTAATTCTGTGTTTTGACTAAATAGGGGCGAATTTCCTGATGCCCACTCCCAGTATTACGTTTTTTTTTATAAAACTGGTATTTTTTGCCATGGACGCAGAACTAATAATTTTTATATAAATGACAGTTATTTTTCTTTTGGCCGTGAAAATCTAAAATCGTATTAGTAACGTAGACGAAGAAAACTTATTGATATGAAATACGAGTATTGTTAATTTATTAAAAACCTAGTCAATGAATTCATTTTCAATTTGGGGAGATCCTTTGACCTCTACAACTGGTCTCTGGTGGAGGGATATATTCAAATGTCCATCACTCCTGGAAACACTGATCCCCAGATTCCGACCCAACCCTCATACATTTTACCTTCCCAGAACTTCCACTCATTCCTTTCATTAAAAAAGACCCCCACACGGCATCCCAAAAGATGTCAGGCCCTGAGAGAAATAGTTTTCATCGGGGTCTGCTGTGTGTATTCACATCCCTCGTACACTATGCGAACGATATTAGATAAACTTATAATAAACGTAATAATTTTATGCTTTATCAAATTATTATAATCAATAATTAGTCGTCTGAAATATCCATACAAATTGAAAATATCTCCCGAAAAAAAAATAATAAGCATTAACTGTCTATCGAAGTTCTAGTACATATTAAATTATTTGGCGTGTTGGGAATAAGCCGACGTAGCTCAGTGGTCCAGAGCACCTGACTGGGCATCAGAAGGTGCGGGTTCAATTCCCGTGGCGGATAAATTTTTTCTCGGGAGTTATTTTCAATTTGTATGGATATTTCAGGCGACTAATTATTGCTTATAATAATTTGTTATCCTTTGTGCTATGCATAAAAAACATTTTCTTATAAACATCAGTTTATTATTAAAAAAATAATTTATGCTTTATGTTAGTAAATGGCAAAAATAAACAAAAATAAAGATTTCACAAATTTGTGCCTTTAAGATTTTTTATGGTTGATCCGGTGCTGGGCAAGTATCGATGGCTTGTAAACGTTGCACAAGAAAAATAAAAATTTACGTGGGCATGATGTAAATTAGGAACCTCCACGCAATCATCAGCCACCTCATCATATTATTAATGGCATTAACAAATAAAAAGGGCGATTATAATTTATAGGTCCGTGGTTCTCTAAAATTTGTCTGGAATTTAATAATAAGTTCAGACTGTCATACATTTACAGTGCGCATACCTCTGAAGATATTTAAAATATTAAGTTTTTTTTAACAATTTACCATATTTTAAAGATGATTTTCCAGTTCTGTGAAGATTATATTCATGTTTTGTTATTATATCATAATTGGCCAGTTTTTTTTAACAAAATATGAAATAGTAACAGAACTTGAATAAAACCTTCACAGAACTTGAAAATGAACTTTGAAATGACGAATTATTCAAATTCTATGAAACAACTCCATCCTTAATGTTTTTACCCACATAACCACCCACCAATAACTTTTTTTCATATCCCTTATTTCTTAGGACGGGTTGTTTCGGAGAATTTGAATAATTTATCAAATTTCAACGTTAATTTTCGGGTTCTGTGAAAGTTCTATTGAAGTTCTGTTATTATATCATTATAGGCTAGTTGCTTGACAGAACTGATCAATTCATCAAATTTCAATGTTCATTTTCAAGTTCCGTGAAAGATTTTTTCATGTTCTGTTTTTATTTTAGTTCTGTCAAGCAACTAGCCTATAATGGTATAATAAGAGAACTTCCGTCCTTAGTGTTTTGGTTTGACTTATAAAATGAATTAAATAAAATTAGCACGTGTTATTGTTTTTTTCACAAAAAATATAGTTATCAAGGGATAAGTGACTGACATTGAGTTTAGATTATTCAAAGCGTTATTTAATTAGCGTCTACGTGGTCAAATCTTCTTTAGCACTAATAATTAAGAGATAGTCAAGAAATGAACAATAAATGTTGTTGTGATTTAGAGGAATACAAACTGGTGTGTAAAATATCACCCCTAGAGAGTTTGAATCGCTTAATTACACTGACTATATGTATCATAATTCATTACTAAACACCTTAATTATAAATATACAATATTTAGTGTAGTTTTAGTGCATTCCGGTAGATGGTGCCAGTTCGTTTTACGGAGATAGACGAATCCTACCGGGTGCCTCAGAACGCTAGGCCAGCGTCCACTCAAGCAGCAATGCCGTACCTAGATAGATCTACCGATTTTGACAAAAATCCTCAATCTACCGATATTCGTACAAAGTCTATCGAAATTTGTGAAAATAAACCGAAATTTTTGAAAATTTACCGAAATTCTTGAAAAACTACCGTAATTTTGATAAATCCACCGAAATTATTAAAAATCTACCGAATTTAATTCATAGGTATCCACAGAAAATAAACCGAAATTTTCAAATTATAGACATTTTCAAAGATGAGGGGAATTCTCTCTGAATGAAATTCGCTAAGCACCCACCCCGCAATGGATTTCAAAAAATTGTGGAGAATTATTCGTATCTCCTTTTTCATTATTGCGGTATGGCATCATTGCGCAAAAGCTTTCTAACTGCAGAATGGACCAGCCGTTTGCGGCTCTGCAGATATATCACTCTTGTATCGTTATATTAAAAATAAATATTGTAATTGGAACTATGCGAATAATTGAGATCAATCACTTGCTCTCACACAAAGAAGAACATTGCAGGTACAAACACAACTGTTGATTATCTACGATTAATGAAAACAATTAAAATTCTTTATCATTCAAAACAAAAACCGGTTTTCACAGCGCATTTCAGGTGCACTTCATAATTAATTAACATGTATTCAGACAGGTAGCAACCCCATACTACGAAAGTTTCACTATCCGGTTTTCTTTTCCGGAGTGTTTGTAGAATGTAAAAATGCTTAATAAGTTGTAACTACCTGCTGTTCAGAGAAATGGCAGGTGGAAATATAACGTTGCCCATCAAAGGTCAGCATTCTTATTAATATTCCGTTCAAATCGCAAATTAATGCTTTAATACCAAAACTGCACGAGCTACCAAAATATACATTTCGGTTACAAAATAATTAATCCCTCAGGCTCGTATGGTCAGAAAACAGAAATCAGAAATCTGAAATCGTTGTCACCCTTAATGTCATGGTTAGTCATATGATCTAAACGACGATTAACGGTAAGGTGACTAAACTGCAAATCAACCCAAAGATATTCATTCAAATATTACAAGTTATAAGTTGGACTCTTTTCTTCCGTACTTCAGTAGACGTAAGCCGTATTTCAATCAATAAGGACTATTACCCTTTTTATGTGACACGTCACAAGAGCGCACCTGACTGTAGATTGTAAAGACATCGGGGATCAGTGCTGCTAACTTCTTAGAACAGGCTCCATTAAAATACCTATAGAACTGACTCAGCATGCCAACGAGATGGAAATCGGTCTGTTAACAACCGTTTGTCAATCATATGGACCTCCCTCGTTTGCACAGAATCAAGTAGGTTTATCAAGTATTGTGGGCATTGATGTATTTTTAGTCAATGATTGTGGAGCTCCAGCCCAGTGGTTTCAGCTTTACGATATGATTTGAGTTTTTCATTTGAAGTGACAACAACCTTTATATTACGTTTGTCTAACCCAAGGCTGCCCAACCCCAGGCCCGCGGGCCACAATGTGGCCCGCGAACGAATTACAAGTGGCCCGCGTAAACATTTTCAAAAATCCCGCCAATCCGCCAATTTGAAAAAGTGTCGCGGGCCTGCGCGTGGTCACCAGTGTTGCCGACGGCGATTTATCGCTATTTAGGCTTACTTTTGAAACAAAAATACACCGGTTTTCGCCATAATATTTTTTGCGTCGAAATGGAATCCTGTAGCCACCCCCCCCCATGGAATTCGAAAAATTGCTGTGGGGTATCACATATGATGTTCGGGTGTGCGGAATTTTTTTTCTGCGAAGTTCCGTAACAACCCCCCCCCCATGGATTTCAAATATTTTGTGGGGAGCACTCATTTAGAATTTCTTTTTTGTGGGGAATTTTGTTTTATAGAAATTCTCTAACAACCCCCCCCCCCCATGGAAATAGGAACCGTCAGGTATTCAGTGGCCCGCCAGTGATTCAAAATCGTCAATTTCGCCCAACTGCTAAAAAGGTTGGGCAGCCTTGGTCTAACCAAATGTATTTTTACAAGAAAAAATGTACGATATGTACCTAAGCGATTTAAAAACAACTAGTATTAATAGATCAATGAAAACATATATTTAAAAAAATTGATTGACTGAGGATTGAACCTTCCTCCCCAGGGACTGGAGTCAACCGCGCTAACTACTGAGCCAAATCCCAATTGGGTAAGGTCGACATTTATTTCGTAAATTAACATCGGCAATGTCATCCGTTATCAGATAAATGCGTATATGTCCGCGTGTGCATACGTGATCGCCACCAAAAGTTGATAGAATGCATTGTCATCGACAATGAGTCTATCTGTCGAATCTTAGCTCGATTGGAAGTCAAGAAATGGGTTAATTTCACTTCCAAAATTTGCATTAATTTATTCACGAAAACAAAACGAAATTCAAATGGTGTATTTAAAAACAACAACGGTAGATACCTACGTAAGCGTTAAAAATTAAAAAATATATATATTTAAAAAAAATCATTGTATCCGTTTATAATATTAAAATCTCAAAAATTTTTCATCTGTTTACAAAAATACTATTTCATTTTGGTATAGTTGACCGTGATTGAAATTGAACGTCATAAGGGAATATTTGATGGTACGATATTTTTTTGTCTACACCCGAGTGGTTTAAGTTAATACGATTGCTTTAGTTGATCCGTTCGTCATTCAAGCTTAAACCACACACAAATATTGATTCATGCCAATTTGATAGTTTGATCAGTTTTAACGTGGTCTATTGGTCGCAAAAGTTATTCTTCTTCTTCTTCAATGGCGCTACAGCCCATTTCGAGCCTTGGCCTCCTTTAACATGAGCCTCCACCGCCCTCTGTCCTCGGCCGTCGTCTTCCAATCTGCAACATGGAGTAGTCCTCTGGCATCTTTCCTGACATCGTCCTCCCATCTCAGCCTAGGTCTGCCCGCCTTTCGTTTGCCTCCCGGGTGTCCTGTTAAAACCTTCTTTGGTACACGTGTGCTTGGCATTCGGTGCACATGTCCGGCCCATCTTAGTCTTTGGAGCCGTAAATGAGTAGAGAGTCTGGGAGCTTGGTAGATGTCATATAGCTCCTTATTGTGGCGGATTCTCCATGCCTCTCCCTCTCGCACCGCTCCTAAGATTCTTCGAAGTACCTTTCTTTCGAAGGTGTCCAGCCGTTCCGCAGACTTTGCTGTCAGTGTTCCCGCCTCACATCCATAGGCCAAGACCGTTCTAATAATTGTTTTGTACAGGGTTATTTTGGTTTTCCTATGGACGTTTCGGGATTTGAACACTGGCAGCAACGCGAAGTAAGTGTTGTTAGCGGCTGTGATGCGCTTTCTTACTTCTACTGGGTCTTCGTTGTCCTGCGTTATGATGGAGCCCAGGTAGGCAAACTCTTCGACCACTTCAAAGTTATAGGAGTTTTTAAAATTCACTTTATCTTTTATTCTGCGGTGTGGGTCGCAAAAGTTATAATTAGTATTAAATGTCATGTGTTTTATCGAACTAACGTTTTGTTACATTATTTTTTAATAACGTTTTAACTAATAACCACATATATTTCAGAATGGATAAGAAAAGAAGCCTCGCAAATCTTGAACGCTTTTCGAAGCTCTCAATTTAAAATAGGCTCTGAAAATAATTTAGGATTTAAAAAAATATTTTACATTAACTCCACGAAACAATTTCCGTTGGGCCGTATGTCATCTTTGGGGATGCTGTGTGGAGCACATTTTTGAGAAGAGGAAGTAGTGAACATGAATCTCGCAGAGACCCATGTTGTAGATTTTAAGAGAAGAAACACAGCGGCTGGCAAATCTATTCAAAATCCGGTTAGAAACGGGATTGCAGGCCCTTAATGAATGAATGAATTGATAGTTTTCCTGATTAACTTTTAGTAAAACACGTGTTCATAAAAATCCTAAATTATATTATAATGGCAAATGCTTGTACGTTTTCTAGGGCTAAATAGTAAAATATCTTACTAAGCTTGAATGAAGGCTTCTGCAATATCCAAGTACCTTGTGGGTTGGTCGTCGGATTCCGGGTCAAGGATAGATCTTCAAAGAAAGCAGGTGAACTTACCTGGAAAATTGGAAAAGAAAGCACATTAAAATATGGAAAAAGTCAGCAGATAAAAAATACTATTTATATTGGCAAGAAAAAACAAATCCGGATTAGAGTGCAACTTTACGGGGAAAGTGTTTGAATAATACACAGAAAACTTGCTGATAAAAAATATTGCTAATTTATTAACAATCTCTTCAAATTTCACACGAATCACACATCAATGAATGAATTGGTAGGTATCCTGATAAACCTTTAGTAAAATAATGTTATTACGAATATAGCAGGAAGCAGTCTACAGTCCCGTTTTTTACAAGATTACCAATTATTTAAAGAGATTTTTTATAAATCAGCTATACTTGTTTTTCTCCGTGTATGTACTTAACACGATGGGTTTCCGTTAACCTATATATGTTACAGCTTTTATTGTCAGCTAGGGGCAAATTTTGAAGAAAAACAAAAAAATTAATACTTCAAAATTGAGCATCGTTTTAAATAAAACCCTAAAAACGTTTATTTGTATTTAGAATTTACATAAAATAGTTGAAATCTGATTTAAAGTTTTTAAACAAAAAAACGTTGCTAATGAAAAATGGCCATTTTATTCAATCTTTCACGGTTTAGATTATGTGAATATTATAAACTCGGTAATATTTTTGGTAACTTGATCAATTTCTTGCAAAGAAATCAAATTTTGAATACATCAGCAGGGAAATATTCCATGGTTGGCAAAAAATACAAAGATAATCAGAAAGTTTTACGGCGTCACCAATGAAGCTCATACGCCACTCATAAAACAAATTAATAATAATACGAGGCCATAATCTAATTTGAATGTACTCTAAAGGTTAAAATCGACGCTCATTATAATCTACGTATTCATAGATGGCGTTAATCAATTTATTTTATGAAAATACGCTTTTTGCAAGGTATTGCTTTACAATATTAAGATAATTTTTTTGTTTGCGCCCGTATATACGCAATATGAATATGAATAAATAGTTTTGTTCGTTTAAAAACACGATTCTTTCGAGAAAGGCCTAGAAATACAATATTGTACAATACACAAATACACAATATTATATTTTAAATGTATTATTTTCTTTTTAAGTGTATTATGTAGATAATATTTTTATATCATAAAATGAAGGCCTCAGCACGGGTAAGGCCAAGATTACTGGATAACTCTGAAATGTAAAAAAATATTGTACCAAAAAAAAATAATTGTACCGATGATTCAATCCAATATAGTATTTGTATGCCTTTCGTGAAAGAATTGAGTTTTTTTACGGACGAAACTATTTATACATATTTATTTTGCGTATGTACGAGCGCAAACAAATAATTTGTCTATTGTAAAACAGTACCATCCAAAAGGCGTATTTTAATAAAATAAATTAATTATTGCCATCTATGCACACGTAGATTATAGCGAGCGTCGCGTTTAGATAATACTGCTAAAAAAAGTCCACATTATATCGTGTTGAAATTGTTTACAATTTAATTTAATATTGTACATTTATTTTTAAGTTTTCCACTGTACAATTAATAATAATCTACCCTTGATAATATCGAAATTTTATTTTGCTGAAATTTCATACTCTTATATTTTAAAAATTTAAAGTTTTCACCATCCTCTCGAAAAGCTGTCAAAATTATAATAAATAAATACTCGCAATATGTAGGAATCTCGACTAACTTATCCGATATACAAATTAATCTTTGACTCCTAGCGTATGTGACAATCATGTACAATCTAGGTAAATAAACAATATGTTTGAATTAAATAAAAAAGAGATTTTTTAGTAAAAATTAAATACAGTTTTCTGAGAACACTGCACCCAACACAGCCGAGACCAGGAAAATACGAGGAAGTACATTTGTATTACGAGAACTAATTAAAAGTTTAAATTTCTGAAAATTAATAAGTATGCATCGAATTTATACGTTTTGCCTGGCCTAATCCCACGGCTGGTAAAATAAAACTTTCCCGATGAAAAAATCCTTTTTTCCCTGAAAAGCGGTTTGAAGAGTGCGGAAGAAGGACTCCGCAAGGTAAAGGAAAGAAAAACGGGGGGAAAACCAGGGTAGGGAAAATAAATTATGGAAGTTTTGTGGGCGAGGACAACCCTTCAACATCAATCTCCCCGGCGGAGGCCTTCGTTTATACGCTTGAAATTGGGTTTATGGAAAATTCAAAGCCAATAATAATTCAGAATAATCAATTTATGGACATCTTGCGGCCAATAGCGAAAGCTTTGGTCACTGGAATCTGGAATATTGTTCAATCGTATTTGAATACAAAAATTTAAATTTTATACCCTGGTTGAACTGTAGTTTTATATAATAAATAAGAAGATTTTTTTAATTTAATATGTACATTTAATCTTCATCAATTTAGAAAAAATAATTTTTTAGTAATAATTTAAATTTGGTTTTAATTACATCTTGAATAAATAAACCAAAAAATTCATAAAATTGATTTATCAAGACGGAATGAGGGTATATAATTGATTTATTATTTATATCGCATTTTATAAAGTTAAATTATTTTTCTCATAATAATTTATCACTAATTAAAATGATGGTGTAATGGTGATATTGTAATCAATATTAAATAAACATATATATATATATATTAGTGACATCTGTAGATTCTACTAGGAAACTGTTCGCCAGTGGAAATAACACAATCGACCAAACAGATCAATCTATCCTTACAAAAAATGACAACTAACCGACAATGGCGCTAGTATCGTTTATTTTATTTATAAGAATATTATTATGACAAAACTGAATTTCATATAATATACCTATATCTTTAAATATACACATTAGATCTAATACGAAAATAATTCATTATTTTAGCTCTCCTGAAAAGTGACATTTTGTCAGAGCCGTGAAAAATCACGGGATATTATAATTGTGGGATTTGTGAAGCTGACAACATTTATAAAATATTTGTCTTAAGATCACTGCCTTTCACAAACAAATATTGATAATTTTCTTTATAATACGATGAAACTCTTTGTTGACAAATTAGAGAGTGTCTATTTGTCACATTTCAAATAAAGAATTATCAATTAGATCGATGTCAATTTATCACATTCAAATATAGAATTATCAATTAGAAAGATGTCAATTTGCCACATTTTAAGTATAGAATTATCAATTAATTCATAAAAAAATTTTAGTAGGTAGGTACCTACATTATCACTTTTCTGAATTTTTCCCATAGTTCCAATTAAGAAAATTAAAAGTTCATGGAATGTGTATAATTTTACCCAGAAACTTCCATATGTTTGATAACTACAGTACATTTAAAAAAAACGTATTTCCAAATCAGAAAAGTAAAAAAAAAACATTAACATTATTACCTTTGTTTTCATGAGTAAATTCGAAGTTAACAATTTAATATAATTCATTCAAGTAGAGTAGTAATTTTAAAAATCTCCTCCCAAACTGCACTTTAGTTCTTGTGGAAGTAATATCGGGAATTAATGGTAATGCACACAGGGACGAGTAAGTATTGCGCAAAGTTTGTAAAACAGATCGTACGAAGCTGCACCGGCTCTACGGCTCACAGTTCCATAGTTCCCTAACAAACGCCAGCCAGCCCGGCGCTGTTTACCTCGTAGACTTAAACTAACCCACGGAGACAACTCACCCCACGGAGCCACCCCATCCCTACAGAGTTGCCCCATCCTTACGGATTCGTCACATCCCTAGGGAGTTGCCCCAACCCTCTCCAACCCGCCCCACTATTTTGATCCATCCTATTACGAACTTACACCAAATAGCGATGGGCATAATAGACTTAAATTCGATACAATAATGGTTTTAATTTAAATTTATTGGAATGGATAAATACAATAATTATGTAGTTAGCGAAATAATCGAATGTTTCGAATTAATTGCTTAGATCCTCGATCATATTTAAGCGGGCTGTATCGGCCGCTTTTGCCTTGGTAAGCCGCAGAATATATTAGACACCTTTTTAGACACCGAGGCGCTAGCAGTAACAAATGTCAAATATGGCGTTTACATGATTAATTACATACTTCCATCTCCCCGAAATATACGTAAATTGCATAATTTTATCAGTATGGGCTATTATATTCATCGAGCGATGGGGGATATTGATATTATTAATTGATAATCAATCTAAAATTGACAAATAGTCTGGTAAGGTATGATAATAGGGATTTTCAACGTTCTGACAGTGTTTTCGACAAAGTTTTTATCTAATCTTTTTATATGATGTAATCTTATTTATATGAATACCGCACAAGACTACCAACTGCTCCCAATCGTCTGGAGTCAGTGAGACTATGGCATCCTCAATCGGGGTATGTTGTGAGGCTGGAAGTTGTGGGGAGGGGAAGGAGATGGGGAAGAGGGAGGTGAGGGAGTTATCACGGCTAAACTATTTCAAGCAACGTTTCAATTCTAAATGGCTGTCTTACACCAGGGCGATACTGAGAGTACCTTCCACTCTAGAACGTGCCGCAAGTATCCTATGTATTATTTTTTAATTAATAAATTGTGATATAAAACAAAACGAATCAAATAAAATTTACTTACGCACGCCGGGATTCGAACCCGCGACCTTCGGCTTGCTAGTCGAAAGTTTTACCGCTCACTCCCCCACCCGATCGAGTCACCTCGTTTTCCAGGTACTGGACATTACAGATTTCGTGACCTATATATCTCGGATAAAAGATGGCCAGTAAATCTTTGAATAAAGATAACTAACTTTGAATCAATAGAAGACATGTGATATTTACAGATAGTTTCCTAAAAACAATAAAATGGTAATTTGTGTAGTTCGTTTCTATCGAATGGT
Source organism: Hesperophylax consimilis (assembly GCF_061612785.1). Classification (NCBI taxonomy): domain Eukaryota; kingdom Metazoa; phylum Arthropoda; class Insecta; order Trichoptera; family Limnephilidae; genus Hesperophylax; species Hesperophylax consimilis. Next base: position 5,735,657 of record NC_142836.1, read on the forward strand.
GGGATGCTGTGGAACTGGAGTTATTTTCCGTGGATGGGAGCTTTGAACTTTCAATTTTCGGTTCATTTATTCATGATAAGCGACTTGACCCGAAATCTATCACAATATTAAATAATAATATAACGTTTGCATAGCGCAGAGTTGTGCTATTTCTCTTTCACGTCAGTTCCCTTCATAACTAACTAACCATCACGCCGTTTCTCCGCAGGGGTAGGCAGAGAGGACGGACCGCCAAAGAACTCGGTCTTGGCACACACTCCTTGCCTCATTCACATTCATACAACGTCTCATACATACTCTTCTATTATTCTGACTCTTGACATGGCCCGACTCAAGTATCTGATTCACTTGGTCGTACCATGTCTTCCTCGGGCGTCCCCGACTTCTGCTACCATTCACATTTGCATCGTATATTCTCCTTACACTCCTTTCTTCGGTCATTCGCTCTACATTCCCAAACCATCTAAGCATTCCTTTCTTGATCTTACTCATTACACTTACATCAGCCTTGCACTCTTTGCGGATCTCCACATTACTCACACGATCATACACGGTTTAACCACACTTACGCCTCGTGGATCTCATTTCTACAGCATTCAGTCTACTTTCATCCTTTCTCTACCAGATCCATATCACACTTCCGTACATCAAGGTACCAGTACACCTTGGTACACCAAGGACCAGCACTCCATTGTGGACTGCTAGCTCCGCTTCTTTGGACAGTTCACTTCATAATAATTATAAATGCAGTATATATAATATCACAACGGCAAAGAGCTGGTTGTCTTTTGTAAAGTAGAAATAATATCTCAAAATAAGAATGCCAGATAATAATTTTTGTTTCACTATATATTTTTTTGTTTTTTATTATATCATTTGATAAACAATTAAGTTCCATTAATTATTTAGTCACGTAAGCAATTGTACATACAATAATACAAACATTAACGAATGAAAAAAATAAACTAGAGAATTTTATAAGAACATTGAAAACAGTCAAAGTAAGTATCTATGATTTTCGCATCATATAATAGATTCAGTCAGTTTGACTTTATATTTCAAGGGATCTCAACGATAACGATAACTCAACACTGTGACAATTGCTTTGCCAGTTTGCCTTGCAAGCAGAGATTCTGGCAGAGATTAGCAAATACATTCTCAAACGCTCGTGTATCTAGCGAAAGCAAATACAAGACATTCAAACAATTATTATCACCACAGACGAAAGAAATGGTACTACATTAAGGCGACATGAGACTAATAACGTGGGTTTGATCGACGTTCAAATTTTAATTATTTCTGATGAACGTATTACTAAAGTCTCAAATGTTTCTAGAGGAATCCCTACGGATGGAAGTTATTTATATTTAAGATCAATAAAAACTTGTCCTTACTATTAAAATATTTTGTGTAAAACGGTTTTTAAATGAAAATTTTATAAAACGTTTATCTACTATGAAATTAGCGGTAAGCACCAGATTTTATTTTTTTAGACGAAGAATTAGTAACTTCTCGAAGGACCCCTTTAGAAACGTTTCAGAATTTAGCAACATGTTCATCAGAAATAATTAAAATAATCCCCCGGGAAAGATTGATTTTCCAGGCCTGTTAGGGCAAAGTCGACCGTAGGTCCATCCATTGAGCCGGGCCGCACTAACGGATATTGTTTTTACACAACTTCATCACTTACGTCGATAAGACTCCCACTTTATTTTTAGAGATTTGATAGGGAATATTCAACCGCAGATTTGTCCAATACACCAGGGCCGCGCGTCGCTAATTTTTGTGCACGGCTTCTTTACTTACGTCGTTAAGATTCTGGCTTTATTTAAGGGCATTGTCTCGTGTAAAATTTTTACATAGATATATAAACTCAAAGTCATATCTCCATTGGGCATGGCACCTGACAAATAAAAAGAATGGAATCGACTCTTGGCTTGGAGTACTTTGACGGTAAAAAGAGATAAAAAAATAGAAAAGATAGATATAGAAGAGGTTCTAAACGAAAAATAAAATAGAATTAACTAAAATTTGTTTTGAATTCGAGTATCATTTTAATAATTTGAACTGATTGTTCAGACAAGCGATAAAGTAGGTATTTATTTTAAACGGGCATTTGTTTCGTTTAAAATTTTGACAGATTTTCCTGGCAGGTCCATATAGATAAACACACTCTTATTAGAAAGTTTAAAAGCATGGAGAAGATACGATTTTGCACTCAGATGACACTTAAGTCAATATGCATATTGACTGATTTACATCTGTAATTTTATCCTCCATTATAATACTAGGTACTAGTAATAAATCGAAATTATAAGTCTAAATCATAGGGTAAGGGCTAAATGATTTAATTAAATTGCAGAGCGCCCTTGAGGTGATTTTTTCAAGAAAACTTCGCTATAGAAATGATTAAAGAATGCATTACTAATAATATTTATTGATATTATTACATTTACTAGAACTGTCTAATTTGCCAACAAAAAAATATTTTAAAATATTATAATACAAATTATTAATTACTTGTTAATATAATATAATTTATAAGCAGTTTTTAAATAATAGAGGATTGGAATTACGAAGAGTAAATATATTTTAGATAGCAATAAAATGTTTGTTGACCGTCGGATGCAACTTTTTACAAATCTTCGCCTGGCGTCTCATTCCCCTAACCCAAAATTAGAAAATATATTATACTGTATAATCTGTGATAGCTCCAGTTTTCAAAGAATCTTATAAACTGAAACAAATAACACTGATAAAATGCTACAGGAAGTTAAGTATTTACTAGCATTTTAGCCTGATTTACATTCATAACATGTGGACCTAAGTCTAAGTTTGGTCACGATTAACTGATTATAATGTGCCCACGTCAACATATTAAACTACCAATACTTTGTTCAGTTATTTGGGAATGCATTGAACACAATCACACCGCTACATTAATATGCAAGTATACGTATTATGCATTGATACCTAATTGAGACACCAGAAATGACGACTGGCGATAAAATTATACATTCTGTGTATTTGTATTGTTCGCACTATGAGGGGAGCTAAGTCCAATCGTTTATAAAGAAGTATTCATGTAAGGTGCTGAAGATTTAAAATTCTCCCACCTGTGGATAAATTATTGAGCGTCGCTCAACAAAAAGCAGCCAGTCTACAAACTGAAGAACAAAAAAAACTGATTGTGCTCAAACTTTATTAATTAGGTTAAGTAGGTTAGGTTAGGTTATTTTTGTTGTTTGTTTTTGGGGTGTTATGCCGTGTTGCGCTAACTCCTTCTTTAGCCGACGTTTCGGACAGCGTTGCAGTGTCCATCATCAGGGCAGATCCGGTAGATCCGAATATGTGAGCACCCCAAAAACAAACAACAAAAATGCTTTTGGCCGTGAGAATCTAAAAACTTACCTAGGTTAGGTTAGGTTTAAAATTATTTTTTTCATCGTTTCTACTGACTTTTAAATGTGTGTTGAATTGTCGATGTGTTGATTTAACATGTAACCGTTTTTACTACGTTCTGCTTTACTCCTCAGGCTAATTTGTTCGGTTTTAGGAATAAACAGCTATTATCCGTATGGTCAATTTGTTCGCTTTTCGCAACAGCTCATATGGTCTCACGGAAATCATTGTCTCCCTTACCGTCGCACTTAGAAATATGAACTAAACCGTGTTAGAAAGAGAAAACACCAAGCTTTATTTTCAAACATATAAGTTAACCAGGTAAGAATTAAAATATACCTCTATAAAACCAAAGGTTTCGACCGCAATTTGAGAAAATTTAAGAAACTTTGTGAATTTTCAATGAATTATTCTTATATGAAACGACAAAAATTGAGGTGGCAGTAAAGTTTTCAATAATTTGCCTAATGATATATTTTTATTTTGTTGATCAGTAATATTGGTTCAGTGCTTAAGCGAAAAAACTTAAGGTGACCCATTTTTTAACTTTTTTATGTTTGATTTCAAAACTTTAATATTGCAAAATTATATATTTATTTTTAATAATAAAATTTGAAAGCATATTTGATCATCTTTTGAAAAACAGTTTTTAGTTTTGAGATATGTCTTTAAATATCGCAATTAGTTGTACTTTACTGAGAAGCGGAAATACACACAACTTCTCCGGCTTTCAGAAAACAGCCGACTGCTTTTGAAGACATTTGTTTGTACATAGTACTAAAAACAACCAATTTAATTTGTTTGATTTTTTTTTTGCGTTTACGTTATGTTTAAACTTATTTATTTCTCTGGTCAGCAGAAAACTTTCAGGCGGACTGATCGTTTTCTGTTAAACACGTCTTTAACTTCTGAAAACTATGAAATGTTTTGAAAATGCGAATCAGTCAGTGCTTTTATCGTGGACTGTAATCTAAATTTGATGCAAATATTGGGGTAGCTGTGGTTGACAGTTAGAATTGGAAAGGATTCTGACTTACCCTTGGTCTTTTCGATCTATATTAAGGACTTGTGGGATACTGCTTGGTCATCACTGCACAAGCTTCCGTAATAGACTCGAATTAAACGCACTGTAGGAACATCTTCACTGTACCGGTGTCTTAACAGACTGGTCATGTATAAATGAATTGGTCACTGAATGTAGGTACTCCGCACTGTCAGACAGGGACAGGTACTTGGGTAACATGCGTATTTATTGAATTCTGAATCAAGAGCCGAAAATTTTACTGCTTTACCAGAAAGATGATCAAATAACTGAAGAAATCTTATAGATGCTGTATAAATGATTCTTAATGTAATAAAATTAAATAAATCAACTGTTTCCGACAAAACAAGTCAATAGCATAAAACACCAAGGAATTGATCAAGCTATTTATAATCTCCCCTAAGCCGGCGGCTGTTTAATGAAAGATGCGTATCTCATCGAAAAGCATTCGGAAGAGCATCTGACCTTATATCTTATGCCTCATGACCTTTGCAAAATGAACCGTCATTTAGTTAAACAGAATATCAACAGTACCTAAGGTAATCTCGATTCTAACCTAACATCGTTTCAAACATATAAGAAAAACACAAGAAATGCGATGTGGGCGTGTTTTGTGATTTAAAATTGTGACCATTCTTTGTTTAAATTCAGTAATTAATAATTATTAATTCTTTCAAGGTAATAATTATGCCTAGCCAGTGGACATATTCAATTTATCACGTAACACATTGAGAAAAGTTACTCATATAAAATTTTGCTAATTGATATTTGAAATATTTTTAAATTATTCGTATTCCTGTTAAAAACGGGACTGCAGGCCTTGATAAACTATCAGTAATACACGAATATGTAATGGTGATGTCAGAACACGTGATCATACAAATTCTAATATTTTCATATTTCATCATTATATAATAACAGGATCAACGCAGCTGCATGAACACGTGTTCCGATATATTATGAAAGTACTAATAGTTTAGTAGGAAATAGCCTGCTGTCACCTTTTTAACAGGATTTTAATAAATCAGCAATACTCACTTTTCTCCGTGCAAATAGAGAAAAAAGCTGGATTTTTCTGCTAAATTTTGCTATTTTCAGTTATGTATAAAAAAAAACTGTATATCTAATACATATCGAATTATCGTATTTTTATTAACTATTCATATGTAAAGGTATATAAAAAGAAATAAATAAATAAATTCTGTAATTTTATAATTAGAACATTCATTTCGATAAAGTGAGACGGCGATATATACGATGTCACGCAAGTGTAAGAGAAAGAGAGGGAGAGAGTGCTCAATGAGCTGGAACCAAAAGGTACTAAGTCAGAGGCGACATTCGTTTCTATTCAAAACTATATATTTTTTATCTTTTTCCTTTATTAATGGCATAATATATTGTGCATATATTTTTTCTTCATCCTTGTCCTTTTTTTTAAATAAATAGTATGTTATTTCCAATCAAATATCAACACGTGGTCACCTTACACGATTACTACATTATAATGAATTGGCTTCCTTGAGCTTAGTAAGTACACATTATTAAGAATAGATAATAAGAAACATTAATGTAACAATAACAATATTGTTAAGAACAATCTTACTATATATTATTTTTGTGTTCTTTTTATTACTTTATAAAATTATTAATACAGGCTAGTAGTGCACTAGTGATGTTAAAAATTGAAATGTAAACAGATACCATGTAAAAAAAAAACAATAAACAATATGAAAGGCAATTCTGGTGCATATTTTCTATTCAGCGATTTCAAATCTTATTGCCTTTTATTTTCATACACATATATTTACCGCAAGGATTAAAAAAAAAGTTCTTACCTTACGTCGAAATACTATTTAATTATTTTCTTCGCTATTATTATCGTTATTATTTTTCACATTTTCCTACCATGTTTATTATAGTTTGCCACTTAATAATTGCCAACAGTTTTCACAAACAAAATAAACAGAACTTTATTTTTTATTCGAATTAGAGCACAAGAAATTCAAACTGCCCTTTGCCAGTCGAGTTAAAACATTTCCCATTTGAGGAATGCTGTGAGGCAAGAAATTAAAAGGAAAGGAGAATAGAAAGATAAGGCAAGGAAGATGTGAGGTACCTGATTATTTAGATATGGTTACTAAGGGGCACTATATAATTCACGTTTTGTTTTTATTCTGCGTAGTGGTCTTTCATCTGCACAGTGAAATCAATAACTTTACAATACCGGATCTATAGGTGTAACTACCGAGCAATTTTCCGAGCACGGTCGCGCCATTAATAGACAGACCGATATTGATACAGCAAATAAATCAATAATCGACATGCACTGGAGGCATTATCTATGAATTGACACCCCGTAACGTCAAACGCCATACAGTTTAAAATATTAATATTGGTAATGGTGAATTGAAATACTAACTTAAATATGCATACAAAAGGGAGTTCATTAGTTAATGAGGTCTTTATTAACAACATTGGCCTGAACGGATTCAACTTGTCGCGTATACGATTTTTTTCAATTCTAAGAGCCTCGTTAGTCCAACTCGATTCGTTAATAAACCAGTAAATTTGCGTAACGAACGACATTGTTAAAAAAATATGTGTATATTAACAAGTAACCGATGCTTATCTGATGCAACGGAGGCCACGCTAAAATTTGTTTATCGTCATTCGGAATATTTCTTGGCAACCGTTGATCGTGCTCGCAAATATTGCTAACTGACCATAGATGACGAATTTAGTCAATATAGTATTGACACAGGGCTTTATCGATCTCCAGGACGATAATGAGAGCTGAAAGTATGCATAAAGTCAATATTAATTACCATTCTCCCAAGGAGCACAAAATCATTCAGGACAATATATAAACCTAACTGTTGTTGCCGTAACAAACTGGTATCGAAGGTATTAGGATTAAAGGTTACAGGAGGAAATAAAAGTTTAGCAACATGGTTGAGTGTTCTTCTAAAACAATTTTTATTGAATTTGAGATCTTTTGAGGATTAATGTGTTTTCAATGTTCGAGTATCGATGTACATTCTTCACAACTACCAAGCACTGTGTCGTAACTTTGAGTCAGTTCTCGGGAATGGTCAATGTTGTTGTTCGACCTCGACAACTATTCCGTACTTTCTTCAACAATATAATTCGATACGCAATCTGAAATCTGAAACTAGGCGAGGGTAGTCCTTCATTGGTCAACTCCGGAATTTTATCAAATATACTACATACACAAACTGATATAGGTGTCTTTTTCGTATTCAAACGTGGGAAAGAAGAGAATGAACGTCGATGACGTCCGTACGAGCTCATGCTGGGACTAGCCATGTTTCGACTGAAAATGTGCTTCCCAAAGTATACCAAAAATTGTACGTAGACAAACATATATTACAAGACATAATTTCTATAAACTCTGTACACATATTGAAACCATAAATTAATTACAATTACTGGAGGAAAGAATTAAAATTATGAAAACTCCGTAAAAATTCAGAAAAAAAATTGTTTTATAGACAGCCCTATTTACTTTCTGTTTACCTTCCATATACCACCTCTAATCGTTCCGAAATTTTTTTTTTTTTGTTGCAAATTAAAAAAATATATACTTAAAAAGAAAATAGTAAAGTAATATTAGGAGTCAGTCATTTAGAAACTCACTTGTACCTAAATTAAATGTAGTTGGCAATACTTCGCAGAAATAATAGATGTGTTCAACTGCACGCAATGTGGATACACAAGAAGGCTATAACTCTTAAAAAATTACTAACTTAAGGCAATGCCATACGTAGTAATGCAAAATCATGTGTTTTTGGTTGGAAAATTTGGCCGCCTAAAAATGTTTCAGATGCTTTAATTAAATACTGCGTGCAAGTAGAGTACATTTCCGCCTTTGAAATAATCGAGTATTTTTTAGATAAGCCTTTTTATAAGCCCAGAAAAAAATAATGTATAAGGCTTATCAAAAATGCTTTAAAGTTCATTTATGATTTTATTGTATAATGTGGCAACTTAAGTTATTTATAAAAAAAAAATATTTATGCCTCCACATCCACAAAATAAAATAAAAGACACTTTTTGGCCATGTTTTTTTCTTGCATAAATCAAAACAGGCGGATGGTGTTAAGCGGGAATTTAAACCTTATCGCCATCTACGTAAGGGTTGTTATTGAGAGCGGCTCAATTTAAAATATTACACGACGTAGTGCATCGCCTTAACCATAATTTTACTATTCTATACAACTCATTGGTTCAACAATTAATTTGATTTGCTAAATTTACTCCTGTTACACTAAAATCATAATATTATTAAATCATAATAAAGTATGAAAAACCCTTATGGATGGACACTATAATAAATAAATATGGGAGCCTGTACCCATTTTTTTTATCTAATCTAATCTCGCCTCTACTTTACTAACCTTTGACCCACGACCCAAATCTTTACACAAACTCATTACAATGTAATACGTTCTGACATAATTTCTAGATGAAGTTTTAATAATTTATTGACATAATTTTTAAGTTTAAAATAGTCGAGTAAGTTTCATCTATCGATTACAGTAATCTACTTTTCCGTAAGCTTCTTATCTGGCAAGGTAATCTGGTGGAGAGAAGTTTCAAACTTATAAGTTCCGAACGTGCAAACTTTGAAATCCGCTCGTACTTACCATAATATATAGTTCTACACATACTCGTAAATGTGTGAGGGTACGAAGAAACATTCGTATCTTACATAGGGGTGCGGTTTTCAGTTGGTAGCTCACATTCATAGATATTATCACACTCAAATTTTATTTCACTAAGGACGGGTTGTTTCAGAGAATTTGAACAATTCTCCAAATTTCAAAGTTATATTTCAAGTTCTGTAAAAGATCTTTTCAAGTTCTGTTGTTATATCATTATAAGCCAGTTACTTGACAGAACTGAAATAATAACAGAACTTGAAAAGATAAGACTTAAGTTCTGTTATTATTTCAGTTCTTTCAAGTAACTGGCTTATAAGTATATAATAACAGAACTTGAATAGGACTTTCACAGAACCAGAAAATGAACGTTGAAATTTGATAGATTGTTCAAATTCTGTGAAACAACCCATCGTAACTATCGCGAACCCGTAAAAAAATCATTGATATTATAGTTGTAGGATTTGAGAAGCTGAAAGTATTTATAAAATTTGAGTTTTAGACTTTGAATTTCTTTAGAATTAAGAGATTATAATTTTTTTATTACAGTCATTGAAATTGTTCAAGTTATGTGACAGAAGAATAAATTCTAATCTTATATTTTTATATAAAATTGTAAATTGTTAGTTGGATTAACCTGATATATGTATATTATTGTTGATTCACGTTCATGTTCCTCACATTAGATCAATGTTTCTTAGTTAGTGTTATTGCAACAATTATACGACGGTTTCCGGCTACAATATCCCGTTATAAATAGATTACACACCTATGGTAACTCGTATGCTATGTTAGCTGATATTCTTAATAAGCCTCTATGTAAGTATAAAGCTGTACTAATTTAACACTTTAGTAGTGCATATTTTAACTACGTGACTGCATAAAAAAATTGCAATGCAAAGTAATGCAAAATCACGTGTTTTTGGTTAGAAAAATTAATAGCTTAGAAATATTATAGATGCTTCAATTAAATACTGAGGGTAGAACACATCTTGGGCTTTAAAATAATCGAGCACTTTTCGAGAACAATCGAGAGCAAGAATTTAATCGAGAACAAGACTTGGATAGAACCTTCACAGATCGTGAAAATCAACTTAGAAATTTGATGAATTGTTAAAATTCTTTGAAATAACCCGTTCTAAGTGAAGATTATACGTAATAATAATAAGAGTAATAATTGGATAATTTGTAAAGCGCCGTTTTTGTGAAAAATCACTCCAAGGACGCTGTACAATTTATGATAAGTTCCTAGGCACTATCTAATTTTATTATTTACAAACAGATACATAAAATCGTAGTCATCTGGCTTGTCACTTCAGATACACATTCTGTAAAAACTCTGGACATTGATTTTACATTTGGTATTTTGTCCTTCATTAATATTAATATTACATTTATTTAGATAGTTGCCACATATTACTGAATCCATACACGTGAGAAATTAAAAACTAAATAATATTTTTTTAATAAACATCTTTATTTTGTTATATATCTCCCGTATAAATTTAATTATAATGTTATTGGTGTATTCTAAGCAATAGTACCTAAGCATGCATTCCATTTTTTATTCGCATAATAATAGTACAAGGCAATTCAACGTTTGTAATCTACGAAATGTGGAAGAGAAATCCTTTCGGCCGTTTATTTTTCTGGAAATAAATCACAAATCAAATCTCAAGCTATTAACAAACCATCAGAAAAAGAGAGTAAGAGATTTATTCTGACGTAAAGGAGTGAGGGGAATATTCGCATATCTTATTCTTAACCTATCACACGTCAGTCAAAAACCAGAACGGGGGCATATACAAATCAAGCCATTTGTATATGAACAGGGTCGGCGTTGATCGGACTATACATCAATGGATATGAATAACATATTTTTTATTTAAATGAAAGAGTTTTACTGTATTTAAACCACTATAATTTTATATATTAACACGGACCGGTTTCGGTACAATCCTTCCTAGGGGTAAAATTAACTTAATTTTACGAATTTATGGTTGAGTTAATAGGTGTTGAAGTGGGAGGTCTTATTTACGTGCGTACTAAGGGACATATTTAATACGTTTATGAGCATTAGATTATTTTGTACTAGTAGTTCTGTGAAAAGTTAAGACCTTTTTTAAAGACCTCGCGTCCAAAAAATAATGATTCTTATTTTTTCTTAGTAAATAAATGAAAACAAAAATTTCCTCTGAAATTAAAAGGTTTGTAGGTAAGTACTTTTAATAACCACCAGTTTATAGACCATATATTTAATTTACCATTTTGTTTTTCAAATAAGGAATTGCAGAATTTTTCCAAAGAAACGTCACAAAGCAGTTCGTGCCAACAGACTATAAAAGCTCATGATTAAACCGTTATTTGTTTTTACCATCCTGTCCCGATAACAGATTCACACCATAACTCTCCCGGTCCAAACACAAGAATTCCACAATTTAGACCAGTCATGTCATTATTTTCTCATATCATACACATTGGAATTCCATCCGAATGCCTTTCGTTTTCCACCGCGAAAATTTGCTGAGGTACGCCGAAACAATCGGCCCGCTTGGGAAAAATCCAGCCCGGGCCTTAGTGGAATGTATTATTGTATTCAGGAATTTTATTCAGGCCCTATTATGTATTTTTCGGAGCAATCCGAGGGGATTACCACACTCGAGGAGCCATTTCGATTGGACCGCCACCTGTTGAGAATTTAGGAACTACTTCAGGGGGAGCAGCGTACCTACGTGTGCTTTTAATTTAAGGTTCAACGAGAACTTGGAAATTGGGTGGTACGTGGACATAATAATATAATACATTTTTTAGGTAAAGGAGAAAAGAATTCAAATCAGTACAGTACTTTGTGATTTTAATATCCTTGATATTAGCATATGAGCTAGGTAAGCCATGCAGTGCATTAGCTGTCGAGAACAATATGAAGTTCAATATCATCACAATAAAAAGTTCAAAGTGATGTGTTGAAGCAGGTGTTTTATCGACTAATAGAGTTTGTGTGAATACAATATTGATTATTAAGACATTTAGGAATACATTACATGAATTATTGAAAAATATTTTTTCTTCTCGTGTTTGGTTTTGCCTTGTATCTTTTTTTATCTCCTTTTCTTTTCCCTGTATTTGTAACTATCCATAATTTATTTTTACCTATAAGTTTATAAAAAATAGTTTCTTATATGTATATCCCCCCTTGGTTATTTTTCTCTTGTTTGTTTGATCTACTTCTCTCTTTTTTATTCTTGTAACATAAACTTTTGATATTAAAATAACTATATAAATTGTGCTGACTGGATAAATCATCAAAATGATAATTCATCACATCTTTAAAAAGTTATATAAATTCAAGGAAAGTGATGAAACAAAAACTTTATTAACTGGGTTAAGTAGGTTAGGTTAGGCTAGGTTTAAATTTTTTTTCATCGTTTCTAATGACTTTATGTCACTTTTTAAAGGTGTGTTGAATTGTCAGTTATCATGGAACCAAAATATCTAGACGACTTTTCTGGGCTCTTAATCGCCATGGCAACAAAGACGATGCTCTTTATGGCAAAAAAAACAGACTTCTGAAGTCAAAAAACATAAATGAACTATAATCGCGGACTAAAAACTGCGCTTTCACAGTAATGTTTTTTTTAAATAAGGTGAAAATTGGTAGACTACATTCTGTCTTATAACAAGAACGTGCAAATATACTGTCAATATTCCATAAAATAATAAATCTAGTTTTTGTATCTAAAAGATATTATGAAAAGAATTCTAGCTAGCATCGATTTATGTACCTCTAAAAGCTTACTTATGGAATAGAGATTATCTGTGGCTGTCATAATGATGCATTAAGTTGTTGTAGTTGTTATTTGCGGAAGGGAACAAATAATAGACAATGACAGCGATTAATTATTGTTGAAATGACTTTGAAAATAAACCAAGTTAGAGAATATGCCGATCCGGACATAAAAACTATTCCTGAATTTGAATAAATCACCATCATCATCAAAATGCTTATTTCGCTTGTGGGTCGGTCTGCGATTGTAACTACGGATCAATAAACTGGGATTTTTTGAAAATGCGTCATTAGTATCTACTTATAAAACAATATTAAAAGTGATGTGTCAAGAATTCAGAAAATAGATCACCATAAATCATATTTTTAATCAGATTTTTTATTTTATTTTGTATTTCACATTAACCCCATACCGGAGACTCAGAGGAAAATAATCTTGCCTCAAGGCCTATGTCATTTTTGGGGATGCTTTTTGGAGGGTCTTTTTAAGAAAAGGAAAGCGAGGAAGTTCTGGGAAGGAAAAGCGTATGAAGGGTGGGTAATAATCTAGGGGTCAGTATGTCCAGGAGTGACGGACGTATGTATGCTTCCCTTTCGCTACAGTGCAAGACAATGGGTCGAGAGGGGCCTGCTGGAGAGGGCAAAGGCTCTCAAAAATACCTCCCAAATTGGAAAATTTATTTTACACATATTTGCTTTTGAATATTGTGTATTTGAATTGTGTACTTGTTTCGCTTAATTTTTTTAGAATTAATCTTGGCAAATAAAGTCAGATTTCATGATTTTTCAAGGGTCTACGCTATTTCTATTTTCAGGAAAGCGTTATTTATTACACTAGGTATTCATAATTCACAAATATAGGACCAACAACTTTATGAAATAATCAATGCTACATCAAATCATACTCGTCTGATATATGCGTCAGTAACAACTTTCAGGCAACACAATATGTTATGGGTGGCAACGCTTCTATCAGAGTAACTGAACAATCTATAAAAACTGTCTGTTTGGGAAAAAAGCTCAGTCAACTAAGACATCATTAGATTCACACACTGGTAATGAACCAGAATGTGATTCTGATAGTAAAAGCAATTATTTGTCGAAGATATATTTTAACCAGCCCTGTGAGAAATTTTTTAATACAATAACTATGATACCTAGTATAGTAATCTACCTTCAAAATTTAATCCAGGCAAGCCAGGATCGCATGACTTACTAACTTCTGGAATTCCCCGATGGCAATTCGGCTCTCAAAGACGAGATGGTAATCCCGAATAATCGATCAAAACCCTCCCAACCCAAGAGAACCTCCCCAACACCACCTCCTCACCAAAATACCTGCGCTGGAAGCACCTCATCCCAAGGGATAATTGACTGACGAAAATCGGATGAACTCTGAACCCAAATACAATTTCTTCATTGCTCGGCGTCTATAGGTGTACCCCGCCACGCGTTTCTGTGGCTCAGTCTGTCTGTGTAGATAGAGTAACAATAGCGCTTGTTAGCGCGTGTGAAAAGCATGTTTGTCCAATAGATGGCGCTGTTTTTAAAAAAGCAGGTTTATCCCACGAATGACACTGTTTATCAAAAAAACAAGTTATAACCTATCACAGGTGACAACTATATAATACTCGTGCGTATTCTAATGCAACGTCATGTCAAATATAATTAATAATAAGTTTTTTTACAAATTGCGGTCGGTACATTTGCTTTCATAAAGGTGCAAATTTTAATTATTCTGTGTTTAATTTCTAGATTTAAATATAAAGCGTGGTGTTTTCTCTTCCTAATACCCAACTTCCTAATATTGAATGAAATAAATAAAAAAAAAAAAAAATAAAAAAAAAATACCGTTTAAATCATAAAAGTAAGGAAGACACAAAGATTTCTGTGAGACCATACGAGTTATTCCCAAAAGCGATCAAAATTAACCTGAAGGATAATGGTATAACCGTGTTTCTATATATACTTAAGGTAGGAACATACGCGCCGGTAATCTTATTACCTTTAATCCGTCATTATATATTTTTAATCCCTCATAGTTCATTACATTATTAATTTAAGCACTCATTTGTCTTGTTGAGCAATAAAAAATGTAACAATATAATTTTATTTTGATATTTAATTTTAAAAAGAAAGACAAACATTCCCGGGTTACGAATAACCTGGCAATATTTGAAAATCTCCTACTACCACCACAGTAAGCTGAAAATGTTGCTTGTGTTGTGATGGAGGACTTAGCCAGCCGAGGAATTGAACACACTACGCCTGGGTGGGACCCAAACGCTATGTCAACTCAGTCACCAACCGGTCAAATATGATATTTCTTCTTCAATAGTTGTAAAATTTACTTTTCTATTTATTTTGTGGCGTCAATTTGATTAAATATAAATGAAATACTTTGTTTAGACCGCTTTTAATCAGTAAATTAATTAGTAGGTTGCTTTTCACTATCCTGACGAAGAAGCCATTGGCTTTGAAACTTAATTGATTAAAAGTGGTATTAACTAAGTATTTCATTTATATATAATTAGTATGATACTTTTTCTTATTTATTAATACTAGGCAGCTTTCTGCTGATGCGCTCATATCTGATGATATAATTTCTCATAAGGATAATTCAAAGCTACAAACCATATGATAGAAATAACTTTGAAAGCTAAAAATTATTGCTTTGAACTAGAAATTGCGGCGAAACAAAGCTGTAATAATTGCAGGATACACATAGAGATACAATAGGATACCATAGTTTTCAATACTTACTGTAGTGATCTCAACTGCGCCAATTTATCGTGGGCTGGTTCCAGTTTCTAATACTTTAGTGTGGTACGTCTGGTAGATATTTAGTGAGTTATCTTAACTCTTCAGTGCTTCCAACACTTTTGTTCGGTTTGCAATGTTTTCTGTGTATTTGAAATGCGCTATATACATCTAATTTTTTTTAATTTTCCGGAAAAAATACTAGATAAAATTATCTTTGCGATGTACGTATTTAAAATAAACTTCACTATTTCCAAATAATAAAAAAAAATAATATCAAATTACAAACACATTATTTTTGTTTGTTAAAACTGTTACTTCCTTTTATCTTGTTCATATAATAAAAAATAAGAAATAATAAAGTTAAGCCGACTGTTAAGGTAGCGACGCACAATATGAATTATTCATTTTGGCTATTTTTAGGATTTTGTTAATGGCATTCAGTATAAATATTTGAGGCAAACTGGAAAGAATTATTATTTCTCTTTTTAACGTCAACAAAATTACGTATGTCCGTATGAAATTTTTTTAAATACTTTTAAAAAATATAGACGCCTGGTCATATATGTGTGACCCTAAAACGCTGGAAGGGAATAATAACAGAATGTGTGTAAACTATTTAATTTGTTTATTGTCGCACTAATTGTACAAGTTACTCGAAGGAAGCATACTGATAAAAATATATAATACGAAAGCAGACATACCCATTATAGGTCGGTATGATTATGAGATACACATTAATTTAAGACTTTTATTTTTAAAATTTTAATTCTATCATTAATATATTTATTTTTTCACCTGTATCAAACATTTTGTGGGTATACAGATTTATAATAATTAAAATAAAATAACTTTGTTTGAATACCACTTTATTGTATATATTTCTAACCAACCGGTTTCAGTTCAACCTTCATTAGGGTCAATAAAAACATATTAAATTAATTACAGAGGTGTATGGGTACTTATAGTTAAGCTGGAAGAGGGAGAGAGAACATCAACTTTGGTGGGGGTGGAAGACTTAGGTAAGAGAGAGGGGGTAAACATATGTGCAGGGAAAGGAAATATATTTAAAATGGGGCTGTTTGTTAAATCTAATTGTTTATTTAATAAATTGATTTTATTGACTTTAAGGGATTTTTTTTATTTCAAGTGCTTCTAAATTGTTAAGGCGTAGACCTATCCCGTTTCTATGTAATACATCTATACCTGAAGGCTTATTAAATGAGTGATCTTTATCTATTAAATGTGTTGCAAATTCAGAAAAACCTATGTTGTGCTCAACTACCAGGGTTTGAACATTTCTTGAAGTTTTACCAATGTAAAACGCTTCGCAATCATTACATTTAAGTTTATAGATGCCAGAAGATTAAGTTTGTCATAGATTATTTTGTCTAATGTTCATAGCAATATGCATGTTAGTTTCGATGCACTTTGTGTGTAATTTATTCGTAAATTTTAAACCAAATAATCTATAACACACTTTTTTTTGTTATTTGTTTTTGGGGTGTTATGCCGTGTTACGCTAACTCCTTCTTTAGCCAAAGTTTCGGACAGCATTGCAGTTTCCATCATCAGGGCTGATGTGTTCCCTGATGATGGACACTGCAATGCTGTCAGAAACGTTGGCTAAAGAAGGAGTTATCGCAACACGTCATAACACCCCAAAAACAAATAACAAAAATACTTTTGGCCGTGAAAATCTTAAATCATATATGACAAACTTAATTATTAATAGGAACCATAAAAGTAAATTGAAGCCTGTAATTCTACAGAACTTCTATGAAACAAATTACAAATCCAAAATGTATGCAATCAATCCTAATCCACCCAGCCTAATTCTCGTGTGGAATTATTGAATTCCACACTTTCCATTCAAAATTCGAATTCCAATCAAAACCAATGTTGCCTTTTTTGTATTTTGAGAATTTTGTAATTAATTATACCGCCACGAATCAAATCAAAAGCCACGAAAGAAAACACAATCAAGCAAAGGTTTTCAGACAAGGATTTTCGCAAGTGTTATTAGTGAAGTTTTCTCAAATATGAACCGTCTGTAGCATTATATTGTATAAAATATTTCTTTGTTACAAGATTCAAATATTCAGATACAAACTGCTAGACTTTAGCTAACACCTACCCCCCTTCCCATTTCCTTTGACTACAAAATTTTACGACGTTGGAGATAGATGCAAATGAAGAAAGATAGTAGTAAAGTCTAACTAATCAAAATATGGTTGTGAAGTTATGAATATGTATATATTCTTTGTAGTAAATACACTAAAAATTGCCGTGTTACGTATTTTTAAATGCGATAGACAGAAAATCATGTTTACATTAAATCGATGTTGCTCTCTAGGACATTATAAAACACATAATAAATATTGTTTAATATTGAAACAGTTATGTGAATATTCCACTTGCTTGGTTCATTAATCTCATGAAAAGGTCATTTCGCCGTGCAAATTACATCTCAAGTTCAATATTGCAGTGCGGTGAAATATGTGGCATCTATAAACTGTAGTTATATGGAATGTTAAAGAAACCAACAAGACTTCAAAATAAACCAATATCATTCCCAGGTAAAGGATTCCTACAAAATTAAAAATTCCTTTACAAAAAGTCAATTTTAAATGTCAATCGGGCATCAACCATGTACAGTCAAATTTTTTATATTAATTTGTTAATTATTATTGAATGTAAAAGTGTTATCTGTTTAGTTTCCATAAATCGATGTTCAAACCACCATTTTGAGTGGTAGATTCTTATTATATCATTTTTTACGCATCCCAACCCAAAGTGTGATATCTTTGGATATCAAGCAAATACCCAAAGTATGATATCTTTGGATATCAAGCAAATACCCAAAGTATGATATCTTTGGATATCAAGCAAATACCTGAAGTGTGATATCTTTGGATATCAAGCAAATACCCAAAGTATGATATCTTTGGATATCGAGCAAATACCCAAAGTATGATATCTTTGGATATAAAGCAAATACCCAAAGTGTGATATCTTTGGATATCAAGCAAATACCCAAGGTATGATATCTTTGGATATCAAGCAAATACCCGAAGTGTGATATCTATGGATATCAAGCAAATACCCAAAGTATGATATCTTTTGATATCAAGCAAATACCCAAAGTGTGAAATCTATGGATATCACGCGAATACCCGGAGTGTGATATCTATGGATATCAAGCAAATACAAAAGTATGATATCTTTGGATATCAAGCAAATACTCAAAGTATGATATCTTTGGATATAAAGCAAATACCTGAAGTGTGATATCTTCGGATATCAAGCAAATACCCGAAGTGTGATATCTATGGACATCAAGCAAATACCCAAAGTATGATATCTTTGGATATCAAGCAAATACCCAAAGTATGATATCTTTTGATATCAAGCAAATACCCAAAGTGTGAAATCTATGGATATCACGCGAATACCCGGAGTGTGATATCTATGGATATCAAGCAAATACAAAAGTATGATATCTTTGGATATCAAGCAAATACTCAAAGTATGATATCTTTGGATATAAAGCAAATACCTGAAGTGTGATATCTTCGGATATCAAGCAAATACCCGAAGTGTGATATCTATGGACATCAAGCAAATACCCAAAGTATGATATCTTTGGATATCAAGCAAATACCCAAAGTATGATATCTTTGGATATAAAGCAAATACCTGAAGTGTGATATCTTTGGATATCAAGCAAATACCAGAAGTGTGATATCTATGGATATCAAGCAAATACCCAAAGTATGATATCTTTGGATATCAAGCAAATACCCAAAGTATGATATCTTTGGATATAAAGCAAATACCTGAAGTGTGATATCTTTGGATATCAAGCAAATACCCGAAGTGTGATATCTATGGATATCAAGCAAATACCCAAAGTGTGATATCTTTGGATATCAAGCAAATACCCGAAGTGTGATATCTTTGGATATCAAGCGAATACCCGAAGTGTAATATCTTTGAATACCTATCAAATAAAGCAAATACCTGAAGTGTGATATCTTTGGATATCAAGCAAATACCCGAAGTGTGATATCTTTGGATATCAAGCGAATACCCGAAGTGTAATATCTTTGAATACCTAGCAAATACCCGAAGTGTGATATCTTTGGATATCAAGCAAATACCCGAAGTGTGATATCTATGGATATCAAGCAAATACCCAAAGTATGATATCTTTGGATATCAAGCAAATACCCAAAGTCTGATATCTTTGGATATCAAGCAAATACCCAAAGTATGAAATCTATGGATATCAAGCAAATACCCAAAGTGTGATATCTTCGGATATCAAGCAAATACCCGAAGTGTGATATCTTCGGATATCAAGCAAATACCCGAAGTGTAATATCTTTGAATACCTAGCAAATACCCGAAGTGTGATATCTTTGGATATCAAGCAAATACCCGAAGTGTGAATAAAAGGTGACGAAAAACTTGAAATTTTTGAAAATAATTAGACTTTTTTTCAGAAAATATAACTGTTCTATTTTTTTGGGTTTGTGAATGAATATTAAAAAAATAAAGGATACTCAATGAATAAACAAGGAAGTCCCCTCATTGAGTTCAATTTAAAATTTAATTTTAAATTGGACTTATATTATAACTACCTAACCGACTTGCTTAAATTTAAATTATTAAGCTCAAGTAAAATCACTGATTGATTTGAAAGATTTTTTAGGTTGATTTTTAAACAGATTGATGTGGAAAATAATAATTCAAAATACGACCGAACGGTGGATCCGACGACATAAATTTAATCTGAAATATGATTACGAATGATTGGGTCGACTTATAGTCGGCTTATTTATATAGGCAGGCGTCAAATTCACCTCAAACTACGGTACGCATTAGTGATGGGCATTATATATATATATTTTTTAAATCAATATGTTATTTCGAAACATTTTGCAAACAAACGATTTTACGATAAAAAAATGACATTTGAATGACCACGAAAGCGACAACTCCAATTTTTTTTTCGTACAGCACAAGCGTGGATTTTTTAAATCGTTTTTCACCATTAACGAGGGTCTACGTTTTAAAACTACAAAGCAAAAAAACGTATTCTGTAAAACACCCAATCTGGCGTACTAAAGGTTTGCTAAATACAAACTGTTCATTTTTATTTTTATAATTATCAACAAAATATATACACATTGCTCTGCAACTACTTTCATAGTACCTTAAGTACTTATTTCGTACTCTTGTTATTGTATACAATTATTGAACTCCTTTGTACAATAAAACTCTCTACGATATGTAACTAACTGATTAACAAACCATCATGCCATTTCCAAGCAGGGGTAGGCAGAGAGGACAGACCGCCAAACAACTCGGTCTTGGCACACAGCTCTTGCCTCATTCACATTCATACATACTCTTCTATTATTCTGACTCTTGAAATGGCCCGACTCAAGTAATATGATAACTTGTATTAATATAAGTTATCTCCATGATAACTATATAACTGCTTTTTTCGATTATACTCAGTTTATACACTTATAATCTACTCCTGAACAACTTACCTTTAACAATGTGTACATGTAAAAGCCTTCAAGGTGTGAATAAATAAGTAAATATTAGAACAAATCTTTAATGTTTCGAGAAATAAAATAATTTAACATTTCGAAATAAATGTCTTATTTATGACCATCACTAGTACGCATACATCCAAGTAAAGTATCTAGCGCCGAGTATTTACCGATCGCCTCTAATCGTCAAACATCTCATCAAATCCGATTGCAAACAGATTTCTTACAATATTCCACCGTTACTTCTGTATCGAATTGCAATAAATGTATTACTGTGATTTCTTTTGGCCTATAAACACACATTTCATTGCCTACATAAATCCGGAGCACGGAACACTAATTTAAATTATTAATTAACTGGGTTATTAAACAGTTAAAAATATTACCAATATCCATATTTTGAAACACTTTATTTTCATCGCCACGAAAGATAAAAGGAACTTATTTGAGAATTAGAATAATAATTATACTGTGGACTCGAAAATAATGTAAAATATTATGTTCTTTTTATTATTTCTAAGGTAAGTAAAGACAAAAAAAATTGTAGTGATTTATTTTATTCCTAAATTTGTAATCGATTATAATCATATTAATAAAAAGGCCTGATAATTTATCGCGAGGACAAATCGACGGCATTTGTTCGAAACCTTCGATGCACAACAAGTTTTGTCACATATTATAAAAATGATAGGATTGACAATTTATTTTCTTGAAAAATCACAAAATCTGAAATTACTAAACTTGTCAAGATTAATCCTAAGAAAATTAAACAAAATAAATATGAATTTCAAAAAAAAGAATACAAAAAAAAATTTATCGTTAAAAAAATTATATTATAGGTAGATACTTTATTGCTTGTCTGAATTCTTGAAACAGAAGTTCCAATTTTGAAAATTACAAAGAAAATAATTGTATGTTAAAATATTGTATCACATGTGTACTTTATCGTTTTTTATGAATTCTTCAAAGAGTTTTCGAATTTTGAAAAACAAATCCGAGTTTATTGAATCAAGAATTACAATAACAGACACTACAGAAATTACTATTTTTGATGAAATAATTATGACGATTATGATCGCTTGCATCGAGTGTTCAATCTCATTGTTATATTTTGTGTTTTAAGTTTGAAGGGATTTCAATAATGTGCAAGATTTTTGTTGTTTGTTTTTGGGGTGTTATGCCGTGTTGCGCTAACTCCTTCTTTAGCCGACGTTTCGGACAGCGTTGCAGTGTCCATCATCAGGGCAGATCCGGTAGATCCGAAGAAGTGTGATATATATGTGTGATAGATGTGTTAGCGCAACACGGCATAACACCCCAAAAACAAACAACAAAAAGGTTTTTTCCGTGAGAATCTAAAAACAATGTGCAAGATGTTTTTATTTATTTAAATGTTGTTTTAAAATGCCCTTTAGCGTAAAACGAATATAAACAAGTCCGAATTTATGATTTGGATCTGCCAAAACGGCAGGTGCATTTGCATTATTTACATCGAGATTATGCTGTTTACCGAGTTACACCAAAATAAATTTCATAAAATGAACTAACGAAATCTGTATTCAAATTTGTGTTCATCCTTCACTGGTGTTGGCAATTTATGCACAAAGTACAGTTAATCTATTTTAGTTTTAGTAGCCAAAAATGAAATTTAGGAGAAATGATGACCCTTTATAAGTAAATACCGCACAATAGTCCCAACCGTCTGGAGCCGGTGTGACTATAGGATCCCCAATTGGGGTATGCTGTGAGGCTGTAGGTAATGAAGAGGGGACGGAGATGGGGAAGAAGAAGGTGAAGGAGTAACTGGCTATTCAGAACTGGTAAACAAACACGGCTAAAGCCATTTCAAGCAGCGTTCAATTCTGAATGGTGGTCTTACACCAGGGCGATACTGAGAGTATCTTCCACTCTGGAACGTGCCGCAAGTATACTATATATTGTTTTTAATTAATAAATTGTTAAGTAACACATTAATCAAATACAATTTACATTCCCTACCCGAGAAGAAGCAAAATCGATATTCAATTATCTCCGAAAGCCAATTTATTATTAATTTAAAAGCATCGAAGCAAGATTCAGTCACAACTGTATTCTGCTAATGGCTGGTGGCACAGAAAAGTCATCGGAATAATGCCATATATAAAATATTCAAGCTTCCCCATTGTGGAAGGAAATACTCGGAATCGGTCAATATTTGGTCACGAAATGAGAGTATTGTAGATAGCTCAACAGTCGTTTGACAGGTTCGGTACTTGTTTGCAAACACTTTAAAAAACTCCTTTAAATTAGTTTTAGTGCGAGAGCGAACGAAAATATGTGAATAAACATTTTCTATTTCTTCCACAAAACAAAGGTTTTTGCTATTCTTTCTCACTAGGAGGAGTAGACAGTATCTATACGAGATTGATCCTTTTTTTTAATACAATGGTTCCATGATAACTTAACACAGTGACAATTCAACACACTTTTAAAAAGTGATATAAAGTCATTAGGAACGATGAATTTTTTTTTTAATCTAACCTACTTAACCCAGTTAATAAAGTTTTTGTTTCATCACTTTCCATGACTTTGTTTAACTTTTTAAAGATGTGATGAATTATCATTGTGATGATTTATCCGGTCACCGGTAACACTTTAACAACATAGCCAAGCGTAGACACATTTATTTGAGCTGTTATACATTTATAGATGATGTATAGCAGTGATTATACACAAAATTTGAACAATTCATCAAATTTTAAAGTTAATTTTCAAGTTCTATAAACATTCTATTCAAGTTCTGAACAGAACATGAAAATAAACTTTAAAATTTGATGAAATGTTCAAATCCTTGAAAGTAACTCGTCCTAATAGAGGGGTTGTTTCAGAGAATTTGAACAATTCATAAAATTTCAAAGTTAATTTCCAAGTTCTGTGAAAGTCCTATTGAAGTTCTGTTATTATATCAACATGGGCCAGTTGCTTTAAATAACTGAAATAATAATAGAACTTTCCAATTCCTTGAAAATTAACTGTGAAATTTGATGAATTGTTCAAATTTTCTGAAACAACCCGTCCTAAGTATTATGCTGACGAACATAATAATGTAGGTATTGATATTATAATGGCTCAGGTCTTAATTTGTAATTTTTTTGCACTTTTTGGAAAATGTGTAAATTTTGTGATTTGGTATCGAGCGCCCTTTACCTAAAAGGAAGTAAATTTCAGAAATCCCAATAATTTCTCAATTCCACCTTCCAACTTGCACCTCTGATCGAATTTGCACAGTAATTCAATACTCTGCAGGCCAGTGGCAAGCGGTAAGCCGGTGCACCCTGGAACCTGCACTCTCTCGCATGATTGAATGTTTTGTGTACGTTCTGCAGGAATTTCACACCCAACAGTTAGATAACGCCTTGGCATCAAGCGCAGGTTGAACATTACAATGAAAATATAAATTGAATGCAATTTTTACATGGAATTGAAAACTCACTTCCGTAACAATATTTTTTAGTCGGCGAACTAAACAAAAAATGCAACAGTCATTGAATTACTTTTGGTACATACAAAGAAGACGTGACAAAGGGCATCAACAATCAAATGTTCTCAAACAATCGTATTTTTTGGATAAAGTGATATTATATCGTCTAAAATATAAAAGTATCCTCCTTGAGGGACGACACTATGATTCCATTATTGACGGCAGCATTGTTCAGAGTTTTCCAATAAGAGGTGTTATTTTATATTTAATCATAAAATATCAATGGTTTTGTTGCTTGTGTGGCACGTAGCGCCTTCTTGTTGAAATCAAACGTTGTCCAGATCAATACCATCCAATTCCGGCCATAAAAAATCATTAATCTTCTCTCGATAGCGCAATCCATTCACCGTAACTGTTGCTCCAGCCTCATTTTCGAAAAAGTAAGGCCCAATGACTCCGCCGGACCATTAACACACCAAACAGTCACACGTTGAGAATAGAGAGGCTTTTCAACAATAACTCTTGGGTTTTCCGAGCCCCAGATGCGACAATTTTGTTTTTTGACAAAGCCACTGAGGTGGAAATGGGCCTCATCACTCAAGATGATTTGCATTTGATTCACTCAAGTGAATTTTAATAACTTCAATGCGTTGTTGAAGCGTGTATCGTTCCATTTTTATTAATGGCGTAGTTTCTACTTATCAAATATTAAAAAATGACAGCCTCAAAAGTAACATCTACCGAAATAGCGGGCTATTCAAAATAACACCTCTTCTTGGAAAACCCGTTATATGCTGTATGTTTCTGAGAGATGTTCTGTCAAGGTTTGGAGGTACTATTATGGTTGACTGAAATCTGGGATAATTTTGTTCTAATAGTTACCAACATTCTTTTTACAATTAACTAGACTCCGAAGAACGAAAAAATAATTATTTGCTAGACAAACGAGTGTTCGATCTGTTGTACAATGTAGATATTATTGCTTGCCTACGAACCTGGAAGTGTGTCGCTCTGCCTCTGAACTAACCTAAAAAAACAGCAGCCACAGCAACCATACAGGAAATAAATAATTAAGGAACTCAATGTTTGCGTCCGACGGGAATAATTGGATTCGTCACCCAATGATTAGATCGCAAACATTGCTCTCCGCATCACCCGACCTAAAGTCTAACGATGCCTTTTAATTCGCAAACATTTCGAACACTCCGTAAAAAATATTGTTTAATTTTATAATATTAAACTTTGAAAAAAAAATGTATACATATGCTCTTTATATATGTATATTAACTGTGGAAAGAATTCAAATTTGTGACACAAAACTTGATGAATTAAATTACTAGTATTAACACTTTAAAGATGATCTACATTTTAGAAAACAAGACGTAAGAAATATTTTGATCTGTGCATATTATGTATAACTAGAAGGCTGAAAAAGTGTCCTTAAGTCGATGCCATACGTAGTAATGCAAAGTCATGTGTTTTTGGTTTGAAATTTTGGTCGCCTAGAAATGTTTCAGATGCTTTAATTAAATACTGCGAGTAGAATACATATTGGCCTTTGAAATAAACGAGTATTTTTAGATAAGTCATTTGATAAGCCCAGAAAAAAATAATGCATAAGGCCTATGAAAACTGCTTTAAAGTTCAAAATCTGCTACTTACGAACCCATTTTCGGTTTAGATTTTATTGTATAATATGGCAAATTAAGTTATTTATAAAATGATCGAAAAAAAATTAAATAATTATGCCTAAACAATAAACAAAATAAAATAAAAGTCACTTTTTGGCCATGTTTTTTTCTTGCATAAATCAAAACAGGACGATGGTGTTAAGCGGGAATTTAAACCTTATCGCCATCTACGTAAGGGTTGTTATTGATAGCGGCTCAATTTGAAATATTACATGACGTAGTGCATCGCCTTAATTAGAACTTTTAAGCACGGAGAAAATGTTATGGGTGGAAGCAGAAATAACTTAACCCTTTAGGTTAATTTGTTCGCTTTTGGGGACAACTCATATGGTCTCACAGAAATCATTGTATCTCCTTAGTGTTGCAGTGAGAAATATGATCTAAACAATGTTTAAAAAGAATAATCATCACGCTTTACATGTAATTAACCACATTAGAATTTAAATTTGCACCTTTGTGAAACCAAAGATTCCGACCGCAATATGTTTTTTATTAATGATTAATGACATTAAAGTTTATAATACTAAGTAAGTCTATAAAAATAAGTCACCTTTCAAAAACAGTTTACAGTTTTCAGATACGTTCATAAATATTCCATATATTTGGAATTAATTCTGACAGAATCGGACTGAGGCCTGAAGAGTTAAGACTCTACATATTTAATTAATTTATAAATAAATATTTGTTTTGATTTAGAACACATTTTACATGGGATTTATTATGAACCTTCTATGAAACAAGAGATATTCTTACTTCGAGTTAAAATTTTTCCATCTGAATTCTGTCGAGTTTTTTATACACCTTAGTTGAGGTGGGAGTTTATTCAAAGCTTTAGGGCTGAATATATCTTTTCTAAAAAGCAGGTGGCTTAGTAACATGGTGGCTTTCCATAAATAGATTAAACAGATGCTGCGTTTAAAGCCACTATAATTAGAAAACATTAAATATCATGTAAGTCCTAAATAACTATAGTTATCAATAACCGACACAATTATAGGAAAGGAATTCAAAGGGATTTCATTGTAATTAATATTATCTTGTGTTTCCAATCAATTTTTTTCAGAAGCCTAAAATCGACCAAAATTGCTATTAGTATATTGATATATATATAACATTGGTGATGGCGGTTAAACAAATAAACTATGTTTATTTATAAATAGTTTAATTAATTATTAACATAAATATTTATTGTTCAAAAAGAACAATGGAATGTATCCTTTAACTTCAGTTCCGCAGTATCCGTATTTGAACAGATCTAATAACACACAAAAGCCAAATTCAGTAACAGTCAAAGGAATATATTTAAATTTTTAGACTATAGCCGCATTCATTTTGACTCGGCTGCTATCAGTCGGCGCAAACATTAATTAGGTACTAGCTAAAATCGACAATTAATAAATATTTATTAATCATAATTTTTTTGGTAAGGGGCCGTTCAAGTATTCCGTAGGCAGATTTATTACAATTATTAACCCCCTCTTTCCCCTTGTCACCAAAAGTAAGCAAAGCTCTTACCCCCCCCCCACCCATGCTTACGTAAAAATTGGTACCTATATGCATTTTCCTGATAATGTATTTTGTTTAAGCGAGTAAAACGTATTAATTATTTGTGGGAATCCCCGAATATGCATTCGATTTTCAAGGTTTCCAATGTTTAAAAAAAAAAAAAACTACTGCTGAGCACTGAGCAGTGCTGAGGTAATCACTATCTCGACCCCCCCAACCCCCCCCATGTCATCAAAAATAAGCAAATCAAAGACCCCCCTGCCCCCCTATGGTGCTTACATAATACTTGAACGGCCCCTAAACTAATGTTTAAGACAAGATTTTTTATGCATAGCACAAAGGGTAACAATTATTTTATAAGCAATAATTATTATCCTGAAACACTCATCCACATTGAAAAATCTCCTGATAAAAGATACATGACGTTGGCGTTGTGGCAATCCACAATACTAAATAATGTGCTATAGGTAGGTATATAGGTACTAACTAAAGTGAACTTTAAAAAAAGTCAATTCCCATGTAGGTACATGTATTAATGTAGGAAAAAATAAATTGAAACATTGCATTGGACTGAAATGCGAAATTCCAATTGATAAAGGATAAATTCTCTCATCTGGAAGTTTTAAAAAACTACGCGGTTCTGGACTTGAAATACGAAATTATTTTCTTTCAACCTCAGCTTCTTTTTAATGCTTTCCGCGTGAGCAAATTTTAAGGAAATTAGATTATTAAAAAAAATGATATTTTATTCTAGCAACGTCTCTTTGAACTGAATATACACGTAAAGTTGGAACGTCTTAGGTATATTGCTTTCGTTTTAATATAAATACTCTATTTATATGAAGGAGACTGTCTGCGACAAGCGTCGTGTATTTGATTTTTATACAAATCTACAGTTTTATTCTGAGGTTTATGAAATTTTGCACACTTGACCTTCCAAACAAGAGGAACATC
This sequence comes from Hesperophylax consimilis, assembly GCF_061612785.1. Taxonomy (NCBI): domain Eukaryota; kingdom Metazoa; phylum Arthropoda; class Insecta; order Trichoptera; family Limnephilidae; genus Hesperophylax; species Hesperophylax consimilis. The sequence goes on from NC_142836.1 coordinate 5,764,508, forward strand.
ACTATTTTCATATGATTTAAAAAAACTCTGTGCCCGGGTAACCATTAAAATAGGTTTATTTCTCCACCCAAAAGATGGTTGTCAAAAAAGGCTATATTTTTTTCCGGAATAGCGGACACTGCAGATCACTGGTAATGTGACGGTGTCATTCAGAATTAATGATTCTAAAGAGATTTGAAAAGGTTGCAAGCTTTAAGCTACTTGAAAACGAAATATCACAAAAACCCAGAGAAATGGGAAAATAGAATAGTTACCACTAGCTGCTAAAATACAAAGAATGTATTTACCCTTAGGAAAATCTCATTAAATCCGAACCCCTGAATAAATTTCCGGTAGCGGAAAACATTCCCACTGTAAAACGAATGTGTTATTTATTTAGTGAGCCGAATTGAATTAGAGAATACTAGATGAGTCTTTCGTAAGATAGCAAAAGTTCATTACGTACGCAATGAAACTTTCCACAGTGCTATTTTACTTTGCTAGATATTTTATTCTGATACCTCAGAGGCACTTCTTGTGTATTCTGTATATTGTATCAATTCTAGACAGGGATTTCATTCGTACAAAGGATAGGAAATTAAATAAAACAGCCTCGGGTAGTTTGCTCCATGTGCTATCTCGATGACCTACAACCTTATGTAACCACAGTAAATAATATAACATATGAGTAGTTTTATGGCACCTACTAAAATTTTAATGGTTTTTACCATCTCTAATTCCAAGGTGTGTACAGACTTATTCTAATACAAAAACTAGAGATCATCATTGAAAATATGTTAAAATAATTAATTATCACACAGCGTAAATTTAATTTATTCTTTATTGTTTCCTTTTAATTTTGTAAAATCAGTATTTTTATAAAAAATTATTTTATTAAAATTAATTAGATATTTAACCGTTCAATTAATTATTTAAAATCACTAGATATAGTAAAACGCTTTTAAAATTTGACCTATTTGGTCTTTATTTTGTTTACCTGTATTTTGTTTATTTATTCAACATTATTCCTATATTAATAACTACCTGTACCCCACCACGCGTTCTATGGGTTAGTCTGTCTGTGCAGATAGAGCAAACAATAGCGCGTGTTGTTCGTACGTCAAACAGATGGCGCTAATTTTTGTTTTTATCGTTCTAAAAATGAAGTCGTAGACTACTTGCCACAACAAGGCCCAAGCTAGGGTAGCAAATATAGAAGTTAAAAAAATATAATAATACAATCTAATGAAATAATATAATGAAATGTAAATACATCAGTACAGGGTACACCTAGTGCCAACGCTAACGCCTTCAGACCTGAAATAAATCTGTCAGTGCTACAACATATTTGATCCTTGGCGACAATTGTTAGGATTATGTGGAAAAAAATTGTGTTTTTTTTCTACTATATTTTAATGAAAATTAGGTCTCAGAAGGCGTGTTTCACATAAAATGAAAAATCCTACACTGTATAACAAAAAAATTACCTTTTATTCAATTGAAAAAAAAAACATAAAAATTTTAGCATTGAAAAATACCCAAAAAAGTCGAATTCCGCTTCACGCTTAATACTCAAAATACATGTATAAATAGGACTTTGGTTTCAACTTAATTACTACAAAAAAAACCTATTTAATTTGGGGGAGATGATGAAAGATGCATTAAAGTTTCATTTTTTTTAACAAAGTTATGTTTGAAGGTTAAAAAATATGCATAAATTAAAAAAAAAAACTAACTTACAACCTTAAATACTCTTTGTGCATATTTTACTTGAACCCCCGACTTAAATAGTTGTCTCAATTAGATATTTAAGATGAAACCAGGTGATTTTTTTTAAAGAGCCTTTGCATGAAGCGGAATTCGACAACTTTACCAAACATCTTTAGCACTAACATCACGAAAACTTGGGAGAAAAAATTCCCTTGAGATTAAACTCAAAAATCATTTTTCAAAATATGTAAATGGACACTACATGAGCTATTACCTATTTATTTATTTATTTATTATTTATTAACGCCGATTATAGCGGCTTTTACAAAAAAATAACATTTGTTTTACATATTAATACAGAATATACATAGATAAAAAAAATATAAATATAAAATACATAAAAGAGAACAATAGAAATAGTTATTATAAATACAATACAACAATTGTTTATATATTTATATATATATATAAATATATAAACAATTCATATACAATAAATCCCGGATAAATTAATACTTTAAAACTATATTTGATTATAATCAATCTGAGAAGCGCTGACATACAGTTTTAATTAAATAGTGTTTGTATGAGGTTAAGCTAGTAATGTTTATAGATTCATCCAAAACATATTTATTACCAAGTACATGTAGGCGATTTATTATGGAATTGAGTTCAGCGTTAGATCCTGTATTGTTGCAATGATAGGGTAATTTGAAACGAACTGATCGACTAGGTACATGGAAACATATTAACGAAAGAAGTTCAGGGGAGTTCAACAGGTTGGTAACGATTTTAAATAAATAAAATAGGTCAAAACAAATTCTTCTTTCTTTTAATGTATCGAGTCCCAATAATTGTAACAGAGAGGGGTAATTAATGTTTTCGACGAATATTCCCAATTTAAAATTAATATAACGTAAAAATTTATGTTGGACTCGCTCAAGGGAATTCTCATGTACACTGTAGTAAGGACTCCAAATGGTGGTGTTAAATTCTAGTTGGCTTCTAACAAGTGAAGTGTAAAGTAATTTGACAGTTTTTAAATTTTTTAAATCCTTTGAAATCCGTAAGACAAATCCTAACATTTGCATTGCTTTACTGGTTATATTATTAATGTGTTTAATGAATGTTAATTTAGTGTCAAATGTTATACCAAGGTCTCTTATTTCATCCACAGATAATAAGGTGTGATTATTGAGAAAGTAGGTGAACAAAAATGGGTTTTTTTTCTGTGGAATCTCATAAGTTGACATTTTTTTACATTAAGAGTTAATTTGTTTTTAAGACACCAATCGTAAAAGCTATTAATATTAGATTGAAGTGTTAGACAGTCCTCGATATTGTCAATAATTCTATATATCTTCATATCATCAGCGAACATTAGAATGAGAACACGGGTGAATATGTTTGTTACGTCGTTAATGAATAAATTAAAAAGTAAAGGACCAAGATGCGAACCCTGGGGTACGCCACTGGTAGCTTCGAACATGTAGGATAAGTGATCATTAATACAGACAGTTAACTGACGCCTAAGTAGGTAACTCTTAAACCAAGATAAAAGGTTTCCATTAATGCCGAGTTTCAAAAGTTTATTAATGAGGATTTTATGACAGACCTTATCAAACGCCTTACTGAAGTCGGTATATATAGAATCAACTTGTTGTTTGTTGGCAAGTGCATTGGAAATAAAATTTTCATATAATGTTAGGTTAGTCAAAGTTGATCTGCCGGAGATAAAGCCGTGTTGACAAGTTGCGATACAAGAGTTTACAAAGAAGCTGATTTTCTTAAGAATCAATTTCTCAAAAAGTTTAGGTATAGACGATTGAATACAGATAGGCCGATAATTTTCAACAAAGGATTTATCACCACTTTTAAATACAGGAGTTAGGTAGCTAAGTTTCCATATTTGTGGAAAGTGTCCTGTGGAGAGTGACTTGTTGAACAGTATATTAAGCGGAACAGATAAACTTTGGACACAATTCTTAAGTAAGATGGAAGGAATCTTATCAGGTCCCGAGCTCGTTTTGGGTTCAAGTGATTTAATACAGACTATAATGTCTTCAATATCAATGTGTATTTGCGATAAGTGTAAATTTATATCCGAATTGAAGTAAGGAATTAAGTCATCTGGAATATCAGGTTCATACACGTCCTTAAAGTAATCAGCAAACATGTTAACAATTACATAAATTTTACTGGAGCTATTTTGTCTGTAACGTATATTACCAGAAATACCAGCATCATTGTTTTTCATTGATTTTGTGTATTTCCAAAAGTATTTTACATCATGAAGTATCGTGTTCTCAACCGAATTAATGTAATTTTTATAACATCTTTTTGTCATTTTTTTGCAATCTCTTCTAATATTGTTGAATGCCGTATAGTTGGGAATTGTTCTGTGTTCTTTATATTTTTTATGTGTTTCTTTTTTAATAACAATTAACTGAATTAATTCTTTGCTGAACCATATCGGATACTTTCGTACTTTATGATGAATTAGAGGAATTGTGTCGGAAATGATACTATTCAGTTGAGAGTAAAATAGTTCTACGCTATAGTTGAGATCACCTTCCTTGAGAACAGACCAATTTACTTTGTTAAGTGCATGATTAATGTCCTGGTAATTAGCATTAATGAAATTACGACTACAATTTTTAATTAGAGGGTCACACTCTATTGTAATAGGTACTAGTATTGTAAGTGGAGGGTGGTGACTATCAATTGGGTCAAAGGATTCGGCTGACTCATAGACTTTTATACCCTCATCAGTAGAAAAAATTAAATCAAGTGTCCGATTACTACAATTCAGCACATTGTTACATTGAAATAGACCTAAATAGTTCGACATGTCTAAGATTTCTCTCTCGCACGCCGTTAATGGTAAGTAATCCAAATCATTAAATTTACAATTAGGTAGGTTATAATCACCGCAAATTATAATATTGTGATTAGGGTGGTTAGATTTGAGTAGCTCGACATCTTCACAGTGATTTTTATACATTATTATATTAGAATTTGGTGGAATATATACACATCCGATGATAGTTTTTTTGGATTTATCGTTTAACATTACAAAAATTTGCTCAACATCATTGTTTTTGTTTTTTAATAATTTCGATGAAATTTTTTTATTTACTGCTATCAGGACGCCTCCTCCTCTTGATTTGGAGCTGGTGTTCCGATTTCGGTCAACTCGGTAGATACTGTGGTTAGGTAGACCGAGCTCCGCTGAGTATATCGATGGTTCCAGCCAGGTCTCAGAGAGTAAGATGATGTCCTGTGTGATGGTGGGTGCATTAGTTCTAAAGTCACTGAGTTTAGTCCGAAGTCCCCTGACGTTCTGGTAGAAGATGTAACGTGGCGCGGTTATAAGTTTTTTGGTATATTTATTATAATTTTGGGTCTATTGTTGATATATTTGATAATTAAATTATTTTCTCCCTTGCTTTTTCGATCTTCCAGCTCCTTCCACAAGTTTTGTACTTCTTGCCGTTGAAGCATTGTTAAGTCGTTCTTGGTCTTGATAATTACATTTCCATACGGTATTCCTTTTTTCTGTAGAACAGTTCTGGCTTGATATTTATCGGACAGTTCGACCTTGATGGGGCGTGTTTTATTAGTGTCCTTCTTACCCAATCGATACACCTTAATTAGCGAGGTATCTACATTATCAACATTGTTAAGAATATTCTTGACATTATTCAGATCTTCACTCATTGTTGCAGTTTGAGAATTACCCGAGCTTTCAGGAACATTGAACATTATTACATTTTTAGATCGCGATTTTCTCTCGTCCATTTCATTCAAAGTTTCGCAAATTCCTGTTAGTTGTTCCGTTTCGATGTTGGTAGTTGATAAATTTTTGGAATGATTAGGTGAAATGTTCCTGTAGGCATTCAATTCACCTTCAAGAAAACCAACTTTTGTGGAAACCAAACTAATATTGCCTAGTAGCACTGAGAGTTGAGGCGTTAATTTACCCATTTGTTCTTTAGTAAATTTATTAGTGGGATCCATGATGGTCGTATTTAAATCACGTATAATATTGTTTGCTAATGTGATGAATGCATATGTATCGCAGGAGTCCATGATAAAGTAGCTGGCGAGATAGGTTTAGCTGCCCAGACTTGTATCGGCGGGAAGGAGTGAGTACTTGCGCTGAGCGGCTAGTACGGACACGCACACAGTCACACTAGAGTAGTAAGTCGCGCTCGGTGGAATTAGGTACCTAATAGCGGTAATGGCGGATTATTTTTAATAAACTTAGGTTTTGAGTTGACACAACACGTATGTGGAGTGATGCACTACTTTCACTGCACTGTTACTAAATTAGCACTAGAGTAACGTATTACTTATGATCAGGATCTATTTAAATTCGTTATTTTTTTAATATTTTAGCAGGAGCTGATTCAAACACGTTAGTAATGTGTATATTCGTATTGTTTTTTTTAAATAGTGTATTTTTTTAAATAGTGTACCGCGCCAGTTATACAAGCAATTGAATAAAAAAAACTGTCAATTTTTATTCGCTCCAGATAGTGAGGAAAAATGTCTGTAATATATATATCCAAATGTACACACGGTCTAAAAGGGTTGAAATAAAATTTCAATAAACGCCGATTTATCGAAAATGAAAGTTAAACTGATATAGTTATGAAACATAAAAAAGCCATTCCAAATAGCGTTTATCACAACGGCAATACGAACATTATCTTGTAAAAACGAAGCGAAAGAATTATTCTATTCAAAGTTACAAATCGAGACTTAAAAAACGATATCGTGTAGGTATTTATCTATGAGTTTTATGTAATTTAGTGGCCCTTTGTAACGTTATTGGTTTATTTTACTCGTGATTGTAAGTACGACGGAGTGGTATGCGAGCTTTTTCTCTTCCCTTCTTTTGTAACTTACGAGGATCCATTTTTTCATGCGAAAAAAGTACTTTAAAAAAAATGGAAACCACTTTTTGATAAATTTTCTGTTTCTTAATAATCGTGGTTGACTTTTGATTTTCAACATAATAATGTTTTAGTTTAAAAATAATAAGACCTGTTTCGCCTTCAGTAGGTTGTTAAATTTTGCTCAAGTCACTGACGGACTACCCTTTATTGCAAATATCGTTAGCTTTTAAAGGCGTTAAAAAATATTCCGTGTAGAAAATAAAATAGAAATTGAGTAAAAAGTGCACAACGTGATTACTTTAAATAAATACAAAAATATTCATTAACATTTTGAATGACTACGGCTACACGGAGAGAAGAAAGAAGGATTTGAAATACTCTTTATAATGTAATGCGTTAAGAGTTATTCTCTGATGGGGTGCTTAAACTCAAAACTTTTAAAAGCTAAAAGTCAGTTATTTACGACAGAAGTACCAGAGAATACAAAACCGCCATAAACAAATGGGAGCAACGCTAAAGATTTTGTTCGAATTTTTTGAAAACTTTATTCTTTTATAATTTATGATAGGTACTTGAAAACAGTCATTTTAAAATATGTAACTTCCAAATATTAATCTTTATTCCCGGTTTCTGAATTATGCAACAATCTAAGAATTGGACTAGAGAAGACTTAAAAACTAATTTAAATTGCCATAATACTGAACTTGCAATGATATTGATATAGTTCAATGGTTTTTTAAATTTCTTTATTTTGTTATTAGTCATGACATTGTAAATTGCAATGGTCACACCCAGCTGGGGTTTGACATATTTATTATTTTTTTAACAAAAAGAACATCTAAATAAGCATCACAAAAACAAAAACAAAATACAAAGTTTTCGAATAAGAGGTGTTATTTTGAATAGCCCGCTATTTCGGTAGATGTTACTTTTGAAGCTATCATTTTTTGACATTTGACAAGTAGAAACTACGCCATTAATAAAAATGGAATGATACACGCTTCAACAAGGCATTGAAATTATTAAAATTCACTTGAGTGAATCAAATGCAAATCATCTTGAGTGATGAGGCCCATTTCCACCTCGGTGGCTTCGTCAACAAGCAAAATTGTCGCATCTGGGGCTCGGAAAACCCAAGAGTTATTATTAAAAAGCCTCTTTATCTTCAACGTGTGACTGTTTGGTGCGGTTTATGGTCCGCGGAGTCATTGGACCTTACTTTTTCGAAAATGAGGCTGGAGCAACAGTTACGGTGAATGGATTGTGCTATCGAGAGATGATTAATGATTTTTTATGGCCGAAAGTGGATGGTATTGATTTGGACAACGTTTACTTTCAACAAGACGGCGCTACGTGCCACACAAGCAACGAAACCATCGATCTTTTACGATTGAATATCAAAATAACACCTCTTATTGGAAAACCCTGTACTCAACCATGCAATATAAAAAAATAACTAAATGAATAGTCGAAGCAGAGCTAGGCAGTTTGTTGAATTAGATTTGTTGGTCTGCTTTAAATACATTAAATATATCAACAACATACTTATATTCACTACCCAAATTCTGTCCATGGCGAACGGGAGTATACAATTGTGATTCCGTGTTGGAGTCAGTGGCGGTTCGTGGTCTTTTTAACAGGGGGTTCAGAAATTCAAGAGAAGATAAACATATCTAATTAAAATTTACTTACTGTTGTCCTTCGTCAAATAGTCGAATACGGCAGCAGTCACACAACTTAAATAAAGTTAGTGGGAGGGGTACCTACATATTATTGTTTTTAAATCACTTCACTAGACACAAATATTAGATAATGAGAAAAGTTTTATAGGAATTAAATTGTTTAATGTTTTTATAGCACTCAATGTATGTTGCTAATTATTATTGTTTTTTCGAGAAGAATAATTTCGTAGAATATACATATAATAGATATTTAAAACATTAAAAAAAACAAATAAAGGTGGCACGAAATAAATTTACTAAGTCTACTTCAATAGGTAGTAGATTTGCAAATGCCATAAGCAAACGGTTGGAGAAATGCAGAAACAAGAAAACAAAAATATGTACAAAAATGACTACAAAGTTAAATACCATAATATAACATAAAAAATAACACTTGCTTCCCTAAAGGTCAAACGTCGACCGCGAAGTTCTCGGGTTTCTTCGGTTACATTCGTCAATGTTCGGAGGTCACGTGATAACATAACGCGTGTTCGGCGCACACAATTTGTCTTACTTTTGCAAAGAAAGACCAAATTTTGTATATGTCACCGTCATAGGGATCTGTACCGGCTAAAATTCTTTTGTATGAAGAGTTTGGCGCGGATTTCAACTCGCACAAAATTTGGAATATGTATCGTATTTTTCGGTGGCGCGGGTTTTGAAGGCGAAATTTTAATAGCGTGCTATCTATAATGTGCTTATATTATTATAAAACAAGTTTGTTTTATTTTCTCATCTTTTTAATGGGGGTTCGCCGCACAAACGCACTTTAGAGAAAACCGCCACTGGTTGGAGTTGTCACAATAAAACGGTAGATATTGCCTCGATGTTGGTTTTCGGGGTAAGTGGAAAGAAATCAAATATAGTATTTCAGGGCTGTCATTGATTGTATATAAACAAGTTAAGTCATTAACTATTCTATATTGTAACATGCCATAATGAAGTCTACTTTGTAACAGTATTGTGAAACGTAATTTCGTAATTAATATACATTCTTTAATATTTGAATGGTTTTCACTGCATAATAAACCAAAGCAAAGAAAAAATAGCTTTGACAAATAGACATTTTGAGGGAAATCAAAATTACAAGAGGAATATTGTCTGATATTATTGTTTTACATTAGCTTCACAGTCATATGTCAGCCTATGTCATTTTTAGGGATGTTGTGTGAAAGGTATTTTTGAGGAAAGGAAGGAGAGGAAGTTCTGGGAAGGAAAAAGGTATGAGGGATGGGTAGGTGTCAAAGGGTTAGTATGTCCGTGAGTGACGGACTATAAATCCATTCCTCCCACTGTGGTGCAAGGTGATGGGTTGAGAGAGTCCAACTGGAGAGGTCGAAGGATATACCATAACCTTCCTCTCCCGATCCGGCACACAATGCAGCTGTTATGCAGACCTGGACAAACCTCTCCCCGTGAACCCGAGCACCCCTAGCTACCCCCCCATGGATTTGGAAAAATGATGGTGGGGAATCAAATATGAATTTTTGTTTGAGGGGAAATTTTTTCACTGAATTTCTGTAACAACCCCCTCCCATGGACTTGAAATATTTGTGGGAATTATGTTTTACAAAAATTTAGAATAAAATACGAACGCTTACGTAGAAAATTTGTGGGGAATATGTGGGCAGAATTTATGTGAGTGCAGTTTAGAAATTACTTAATTCTAAATCAATGCTCAGGTCGGTATTACATACTTTTGAGTATTTTGTCACCGGTATTTTTACCTGGTATTTCTTTGTACCTGTACTCATTGTACCCAGTAAGGAAAAGTACGATCCACCGTAGGACCCACCTCTACTGGACACGCGTTCGCAGTGTCCAACGAGTGTGCACGAGCCGAAGTGATGACGCTCGTTCCACAGAGCACATTATAATGTACAACAATACCAACATCTCGATTTGAGAGACGGGTTTGGGTACCGCCGCCCCGGATACCATTTATTGGATAACAGACACCTCTATTATAAATGGTTCGCTACGTTTGAAGATTTAGCAGGGGTGTCCGGGTGCGCCTGCCCACCAGCTGCGTGGCGTGCCAGATCGGGAAAGGCTGGTTCGTGGAGAACGTTTGACCCTTCCAACTAGTCTCTCGATCCTTCGCCTTGCGCCGCAGTGAGAGGGATTTATTCCTACCCAACTATCATACCTTTTACATTTTCAGAACTACCTTTCCTTAAAAAAAAACCCTCCACAAATCATCCCAAAATATAGTATAGGCTCTGATGGAAATTATTTTCACTAAGGCCTCCTTTCTGGGGTTAGTGTAAAACATCTAGTGACTTCAAACCGGCGAAAGATGAGAACCTTATTATCAATAAATAAAAAATTCTACAGATAAACATGATTTACCAGGTACATGAAATACCCAGAATTTAAACATCCTGAAAAGGGTAGGACGTACACACGAAATGTAATTTTGAAAATCATAAATAGGAAGGGACGAGAACACATGGAAAAGTATATTAATTAAAAAAGTAAAACCTTTGACGTAAAATGTTGAATCCATAAATACACTCTCAAAGAATAGGAAAATCAATCTGGTGAGGAGATTTTTGTAAAATGGGTTGAAAATTCGAATGGAAGTAAAATCAATATAAGAATACACTGTAAGTAAATATCAACAACAACAAAAATAGGTCCATTACCCCAAATGGATTTTTTTTAGATGTTATGTATTTATTTATTCATTTTCGGGAAATCGACAGTTTACATTTAATCAGTTTGTACATAAGTATTATATAGTAAAATAAAACCAATTATGGATTTCCTCCTTGTGACTTTACCTCTACTGAGACAGCATAATATGGAATAAGGAAATTAAATTTGTGAGAAATGAATATGAATTAAAAAATTTATACAAAACAAAAGATTATATAAAACGAAAAATTTACAAAACAATATATTTATAGCCATGGAGAGAGGTTGTTTATTACATCATGTGTATATTTTAACTCATACCGGGTGGTTCAACTGGTAATAAATTAATTGGGTAAAAGCTATGTGTATCTTTTAATTAGTTAATTCCACATTAAATTTATTTGGTTATGACATGATAATGTTTATTTTGTAATGTGACCGTGTTTTGTGCTAATGGATGTCAACAATAAAACTGGTTTAATATTTAATTTGCGCTGGGTGTGGACATAAGCCATCTTCACTAGGTCATCCGTTACTTATACTATAATAATAATAATAATGTACACGTGTTACAGTGGTAAGCGAGCATCTTATAATGATGGCGGTATTTCACTTCGGACTAGAATTATTTTTTCTTTTCAAAGTACCTCATGTAATTATTGTGGTTTAAACGGTAACGGATTTGGATGCAAACTAGCAGTTACGTTTACATTAACATGTCCGAGTTAATATTAACTGGTGGCAGGATGTTAAAAAGAAGATTCATAACACTATTTTCACAATCACGCATAAACTTCGTTGAAATGTATGAGAGTAAACTAAAGCTCGCCTCTCATGCCGCTAGGAGGCGCTAATGTAACATGCTGCCATCGGAATCTACGGGAAATGTTATAATAATAATAATAACAAACAATTCAATGAAAAAAGAAACTTAAAAAAAAAATTAGATTATTTGTGTAACGCCGTTTTTGTGCAATATCACCTCAACGGCGCTGTACAAATATATGATACATTTCTACAATTATCTATATTATTACTAACTATGGACTAGTCAAACTATTATTAGAAGCTGAAGATATTATAACATGTCTACGTTGTTGTTTGTAATGCCACTCTAGGGATTTGTTTTGTCTTGTATTGTGAGTTTTCCACTTGCACGCTTTTGCTTTGTTTTTGATCACTACGTTTAATGTGTTTTCTGAAAAATGGTTTGTGTATATTATATACTGAAACCAAAATACTTTTTTTAATATTAAGAAAAGAGACGTTTATAGCTTTATTGAAATCATATGGCCTTTTCCGAAATCTTGAAAACTAGCATCATCCATTGCAAGTTACCACACCGTGACCAGTGAAAACTGGTAACGCGTGTGAGAAGCAAGAATTGATTTTCCTCCGCGGATTTATGAATAATTGCAGCAAACGAAAGAACCGTTGACCGCCTCAACAGCCAACAACCATAGCAGTTACTTCAAACGTTCCGCTCGATGGTGGCGCGGTTCATTGCGTCACAAACGTCGATGCTAATTCTCCGAAGCGTGGATAAGTGACGGATTGAGATGTACTCTAAATGACTGCATAATTTATGAAGAACCATTGTTAAGATAATTGAATAATTAACAAGATAAACAGAACGCCTAGTCAGAAAATTGCAAGCAAATACAAATCCCCCATCGTACGATGTTCGATAGGGTATCACAAGCGACTTGTGGTCGGTGACTGAAAGCAGTTGTTAGCGTAGTGACAGTGCAAGATTTGTGAAACTCGGAATTTTAGTCTTTCAAGGGGTGTCTTGGTAGTCAGTGCTTTATAAAACTGGTGGGTGTATCACGAAAAATCATATTTATTCAGATGGCAAACTATAAATGAAGTCTTAACTCCATCAAAACTAATCTATTATACAAAAAAATATTGTATATATCCAAAACTGGTTTTAACACTACCAACAACTAATCCAAAGATATTTTGTACACATCTCTCGCAAAACCCTTAAACTTGAGCCAGAAGAAACTTATGGTTGCTTCGAAAGTGGTAGGCAGGAGAAACTGAGGAAATTTTCCCAATTGCTGATGCGACAAAGTGATCAAGTTTCACGAGCAGCCCGAAGCATCAGTGACCACATCTGATATGTGGAAGAGGGATGAGAGGCAGTCGAGCGCATGCGCGAACGGCAGATGGAAGAAATCTTATTTTGAGATTATTAATGGTTATTATTATTAATCGGAGTAGTAAACTAAGTTTTGAAACAGAAAATTCAGATAAAAATACGGTCGCATCTAAAACTTGAACCCAAGACCATCGCCTTTCCGGGGAGCTGCTCTAACAACTGAGACCAGCTTCAAGTCTTAGATGCGACCGTATATTTTTCCAATTTATCGGTTTCAAATTTTCGTTTCAAGATTGCTAATATTATCTTAAATAATTAAAGATTACCATTTGAGGTATTATTATTACTCATTAAGTTATTCCAAAAGAAAAGTAAACCAAATTTTCGTGTATTAATTAGTAACGACCGAAGTGACAAATCTTATATTACAGATAATGTAGTATTTTACACTTTGTATCACAATAATTATTAAGTTCATACAAGATAACAGAAATCATTTCAGGTCTAATAAGAATCGTGCATAAAAGCACATTATTTATCGAGGCTTTAGCTAAATTTCTATTTCTAAATTTGAAGTTGTATGTATTTTATATTACACACGAATTCTTCCTAACATTTCTTATTGATTCAAACATCTTAAACTTATTTAATTCCGAAATTCGCTCAAAACTTTTCAAAGTGATAGGGTATTCACATACGTATGTAAGTTAAACTGAAAAGGTGTCCATTGGAATCTTATTACTAGATGAGCCACCAGATATTTACTGAAATTTAAATAAATTAAATTCTAGACCATACGTTTTTTTTTTTTACTTTTACTCATCAACACATATTTTTTAAATATGTGAGACCTCCCCTACTTCGAAATAAATAATGAGATTGCGCGGAAAAGCTAGTGAATCAATTTTTTTGTTGTTCAAAGAGTAATGTTTATTATTCCAATATACATACCTGATATATATAACAAAGAAGAGTGTCAATGTGGGCTGGCGATGAGAATTTTGTATAAATCTACAGTTTTCTTCCACCTTTCATGAAATTTCACACACTAGACCTTCAAAACAAGAGGAAGATCGTCTATATAAGATTTCGAAAAAAATCACTCCATACCGTTTTCGCGCCCCTTATTGCAGATTTTTTTATACTTCTTTATCAAATTTTGCAGACTTGACGTTCAAAAAAAGAGGAAAAATAACTGTATACATCTGATTTCGAAAAACACTGCGTAAAGCCCAAACAACGCCGGGACCAGAACATAAAGATTTAATTTGTTCCTTTCCATTTACGCACCTCCAGCTTACGTTATCTTTATTTACCGGCAAGAATCTAACTTTACATATCACGTCTGATTAGTCTGAGTATACAAAAATATATATTTGTTGCATTTCGTGAAAAAGGTTTTAAAAACCTCTTTCCGATTATTACCTTGTTTTCTATTTAAAATTAGAATTTTTAATTTAAATGGTCATTTTTCAAACCGTTAAACAATCTCATATACTCTGTATCGATGGTTTGGGCCTTGAAACGTATTTAATCGACGCACACAAGGACGAATTATTAATTTACGACGTCAAAAATGTTTTCAATTTAATATTCTGATATGAAATGCTTGTGAAGAGAGTACCTAAGAAAATATATCAGAAAAATACCTTATTAGGGTTAGTTGGGGTCAGTTGCTTTTTTTGCTTAAATATTTCATATAAAATTATTTCTGTATAATTATGGTTGAACTGTAAAGTGACGATAACTCGTAGAACTGTTCACTTTTTAACATTATATATATATATATATATATATATATATATATATATATATATTATATATATAGAGTCGCCAATACCTGAAAAGAATGCGCTCTATTTAACAAAGGGGGACATACATTTAACGTTTTTTATATAACTTATAAGATGTTTTGTTATATAACTTATGAGATGTCTTTTATATAACTTATAAGATGTTTTTTATATAACTTATAAGATTATAAGACAGCGCCCTTGAGGTGATTTATCACGAAAACGGCGCTATATAAATTAGCCAAATAAATATTATAAGATGTTTTTTATATAACTTATAAGATGTTTTTTTATAAAACTTATATGATGTTTTTTAAATAACTTATAAGATGTTTTTTGTATATAACTTATAAGATGTTTTTTCGTTTAAGAAAATGTCATGGATATCGGTGGAACTTTTTTTAAAACTCCAGCTAAATTAATATTATAATATAACAAAAATAGTGTTTCATAAAACATACATTATATCACGTTAAAACTGTAATGATAAAAATAATTGCATCTTAAAGTGCATAACGGATGCTTCAATATCCATGTAGAAAACTTTCTGATTTTAGATTAGGGAAAATAGCTAATAATGATTCAGGCGCAATTTAGCAATATTGGCCGCGCGAAATAGACATTGGGTTGCGTCCACAAAATAAATTCTTGCTGTACAATTTAAACTGGTTTATATAGAACGTTCCAAAGGTATTTATGATTATTTATGAAGACAATGCTTTACCTATTTTGGCCCCGTAATTTACTTTGGCCGTCCATATGTGCGACGATGGTATTTGCGAAATTTTCGTGGAAAGTTCGCGATATGAGATCACGTACAATTTTCCGACTTGTTGAACAAAAACTATGTTGAAAGGGGAACTACCCTTTCACTGCAAAGGACAGAGGGTACAGACCCTCGCCACGTACATCTGCAGGGGCTATTCCGAGTTTTCTTCGACCTCTGAAAGAAATGTTAACGTCAAGTGTCAACCAGTATGTAACATTTTTTTGAATGGATGTGTAAATTAAAAAATGTCAGTCTAGAGAAATGAGGTCTTGAGTTTTTTTGGTGTCATTGAAGAAATTAGTTTTGTCTGGTTAGTTTGTTTCTTGATTACCGAGCAGTAGTGACATTAAAATTTTGAAAGATTCGTTATTTTAATGAATCGGTAACGCACAAGGGACCAACTGCTCTCAACCATCTAGAGCTAGGGAGACTGTGGCATCCCCAATTGGGGTATGTTCTAAGGTTGAATGTAAAGGGGAGTGGAAGAGACGGGGAAGAGGAATGTGGAGAAGTACTTGGCTATTTAGATCTGTTCACCAAACAAAGCCTTTTCAAGAAACGTTTCGATTTCGAATGGTGGTCTTTCACCAGGGCGGCGCTCTTCATCGTGCCTCAAGTACATTGTAAATTGTGAAATAACACAAGTTTATCAAATAGATTTATACTTGAGCACGCCTGGATTTGAACCCAACAGATAATGATTTATTATATTTACATACATTAATTTTCAATTATTACCAGAGAGGCTGTAGACACCGACACCAAAACAAATTAATGAAAACAATAAAATGTCAAATATATTCGATCATTACAGTAATTTGTTTTTAGGGTATTACGCTGTGTTGCTCTACCTCCTTATTAAGCTAACGTTTCGGACAACATTACAGAGTCCACCATCAGGACAAATGATATACTATACACATGCTTTGATGATAGACACTGTAATATTCGCCGAAACGTTGGCTAAATAAGTAAGTAGCGCAACACGGCATAATACCCCAAAAATTAATCACTATAACTCTTTTGGCCCTGAAAATCTCAATCCATATAATCGGTTTATGTTTAAATGATTATAAACATGATTAGTTTCTTGTAACGGGCGTATTTAAAAAAAAACTAATGTTGACCAGTTCATAATGTATTGCAGCTTATCCTCAACGTACATTGTACTTGTATATTATTATGATATATCACTGTGCATGTATCCATTATCCATATAGGTATATTATATAATTTGGCCTACTATTGTAACCTATAATTTTCTATATCAAATGTACAATAAATAAAAACACACAAACTTTAATCTAAGTTCACACTATACAGGTACATTTATTGGATTAGATTTGTTTTAAATTTCAATTGTTTCACTTTTTGCCATAAAGGATATCCCAAATCTTTACTCAAAAGTGTGCAAAAGTGATATTCAAATAATAATATCATAAAGCTAAAAAAAATTGGTAAAATACCAACAAATGTAGATATAATATGTCTCGACGCCATCTAGTTGGAAATTTAATACTAAAAAAGCCTTTCCTACAAAAATAAAGTTGGTTGTTTACAGGTGGAAAAAATATAATAAGCAGTAATTGTTGATTGAGGTACTAGTATATATTGAATTATTTGGCGGGTTGGAAATAAACCGACGTGGGTCGAGGGTTCAATTCCCATCGGCGGCATTTATTTTTACTCGGGAGATATTTTCAATTTGTATTGATATTACAGGCAACTAATTATTGCTTATAATAATTTACAAACTATTTCACTAACAAGGCCCAAACTGCGACACACGTCCCAGAGGTCTGGCCAAATTACACCTTATTCTCACAGAAATTGGTGATCCATGTCCGATTCTTCGTATTCCTAACCTCACCCACCCTTTGCCAGTTCCCAGAGGCCTCTCCTATCCCTGGATTCGGGGGCAGGGCATCTCTAATCAAATTATCTCGCCCTTATCCATGAATCGTTCTTCATCAAATGGTTCATAATGAGTTGTCTTCGATATCTGAAGAGGAAAAGAATTCTGCGAAAGATTCAATGAGATTATTTCTATTGCTACAGAAATTGATTTCTGTCTAGAAAATAAATGTTGCGAATTTTACTCAGAAACAGATAGTATCTTTTGGAGCGTGCAAAAATATATATTCTTTAAAAATCTTTTTAGCGTGTTTTAAGTGAGTTATTTTCAGACAGTAAAAAGGTAAGAGGAAACGATTCTGATAAACATTTGAAGCCTCATTCAGTAGAAGAGTATTTTAGGACTGCGCAACTTTCGCTGTTATTTTTGTTATAATACTTGCCTTCATTACAATAAAGCAGGGATTTTTCGCAATATCCTTGTTCTTTTGCAACGAATCTATTATTTTAACAAGAATTCCATCCACAATACCTTTGCCTTTTCTGCTAGGCAAAAGGTAAAACTAACTTAATTTTGTATTGGAATAAATAAGAAATAATGAGGAACGATTCACGTTAAAAAGGATTAAATAATTTGCTCTTTCTTCAGAGGTACTTAATAATAAATAACCTTCTTCTAAAACAATACTTAGAATTCTAAAACCATTTATGGATCAATAGCTATCTGTCTCTTGAGAAGTATACTCGAAAATCTATGATGAAAAGGTAAAACTATCACTTGATAGCTCGAAGCAAAAAAAAAATCCGACGCCTAAAAGAACATTTTACTTTTTCCCGAATAGATTCCCGTTTAAGATTTGTAGCGGATAAAATACTCCCCTGGAAAATAATCAAATTGCCCTTTTCGAATTTTCTTTCTGATGGCAGCTGAAAATGTTTTGTGCTTTTTATTCAGCTGTTTTCACACGATTCTAAATTTGCTAATCTAATGTTTTTATTGAATTTGGAAAGTTGAACTGGGAATCTTTCAAGAGAGATCCAATGTTTTTTTTTAAATAAATTTAATCGACTTTGATAATATTAGTGAGTAAATCTTCGTAATTATAAAAATAATATGTTTTTCAACCAAGAGAGTTAAAAAAAGATTTTAATTAGTGGGGCATCAAACGCGCTTTTGGGACGGGTGGGTACCTTACAATTACTAATTATTTTACATGTGAAGCCACGGATATGGTTATTTTCATCTTAATTTGGAACTTAATAGTCTTACCAATTTCTCAGGTGTAGTGTTTTCAGAATTTGCCTATCTTCGAATAATTTTGAATTTCGACATCTCCAACAACACGGAGAAAGGTGAGTGTTGCTAATTTATTAAGAATATCTTAAAATTTTTGGTAATCCTGTTAAAAACGCGACTGCGGGCCACTTCTTGATAAACTTTTGGTAAATTCCTGATATTTAGGAATACATGTTCATGCACTTGCGTTTATCTTGATAATATATATTGATGAAATGCGAAAATGTTACCATTTATATGAACACGTATTCCGACGTCGTAATCAGGAAACCTACTAATTTTTTCACTAAAGCAATTAAACCAAATTAAATTTTAACCGGATTAACAATAATTTGAAGACATTTTTTAGTATATTATCAATACTCATTTAACTCTGTGTGGCCGCTGCTCGTCTTGATCGGATTTGTAATTAAGGAATCACTATAAAATTTAAACACTTTGGCAGATCGATAGAAGGAAATTTTATCATAAACATCGTCGTAAAAGAAAGTGTCTAGTGAAATCGCTCTCGAAGCAGCAAACAAAAAGCATTTGGTTATCGATTGAAGTTTGACAAAGACATCAAAGGTTACACTTGGCTGTTGCCAGTAGCCACCTGCTGTAACGGAACACTATGCAACTTTCTAGATTCAACCTTCTCACCTTCGCAAGGTACGAAAGTTTGGCCATTAAGGCGTAGGTATAGGGGAAATTTCCAGCAAACTCGACACTTTTCACTTAGGAAATAATGACTTGTGTATCAGACGTATGTGAGTGTTTTTGATGGAGCCTTTCAGCGGAGCTGACGCCTTGGTTTGAGGAAATCGTTCAAAGTTCCGCTTCGCGCGAAGTAAGCCAAGCAAGCAATCACACAGGGACACAGGTTATGTGCCGTGTTCAAAGAGCAATTGTGCTTTATTGTTTATGTAGCATATGTTACATGTTGCATACGACGAATTCAAGAGAAAATCAAATTGTAGTTTTGTGATAAATAACAATGCAGATTTGAAAAATAATAATTATATTTTTCAGTCTCCATAAAACCGTTATACATGTTACAGAGAAGACTACCTACTGTATAATATACAGGGTGTTAAGGGGCTGGCTAAGAGAGGTTACTTTAACCAGTGATTCCTGACATTATTTGGAGTAAAAATTTAAAAGAAATTATGGCTTTTTTTTATACAAAAACTTCACTAGGAATTGGAGTGCCAGTATCCATGTGAGCAATCTCGAAAAGTGAAAGATTTTTTAAAAATTAAAAAAAATCATTTAACTCTGTTTACTTTTACTTGAAAACGAAAGCACAAATCAAAAGAAGTTATGCCACTGGAAAACAAATTACAAAGGAGACGCTTTTTATAGGACATTTTTCCAACACACATGAAACCACACCAAGGTTCTATGTACCACCCAGATACATAATAATTCAGTTAATACAACAGTCAAAGCTCACTTACATAAACCACTTTTTAACAATAATATAACAACATATTCTATTCAATTAGCTTTATTTGGAATTAACCCATTACGATACATCACCCAACTAATTCATTACATTGAATCAAACGCACTTAATAAGAATATACATGTTTAATTTATTTTTTTCATTATTTTTTATTATTAAAAAATTATTGACTTGCTAAATATAGCAAGACCCCAACCTGATATTTCCGGTGGTTAGACAGGTTAGTTCCCCATTGTCACAATCATTTAAGTTATGCAGATATTGATGAACGAATATTATGAATAATATGTGTACCTCTAAAAGCATAAGCATGTGATAATTTGAATAAAAAATGAATAAACTACTTTCAAAACGGCCTACCATAGACAGCAAAGATAAAAAAAATCATAATTGCTAGTAAAGTTATGTCATAATACTTTAGTATAAAAACGGGTTAACTGAATGTATTTTTTGCTTACTATTACGAGTCTACCGATCGTGCGTAATCTTGTAAATTTTTAACAAGTTCTATTTCACTTGTCGCGTTCCGCACAAATCAATCAATGTCAATATCGAGAAGCAAAAAGTGGTCGATCGACAACACATAGATGTTTAAAAATTATAGCTGGTCGGCAGATAAGAAACATTTGATGCCATTTATGGCAGAGTTGGCTGTGTTAGGAGCACAATGACTGGTTTACCATTGGAACAAGCGCTCGCATTCCAAAGTATTATCGAAAGAAATCGTTGAAAAAATATTTTGTCTTGAAAAGAACGACGTGAAAATTTACTAAAGCCTTAAATTAAGTACGAGTAGCTTTGTCGCAAATTTATTCAAGCATTGAATTAGTTAAAAATTTATTCCGATATAATTTGTTTTAGTTCCCATTCAAATGAAAGTAAAACGTTCGGTACCTATTTTTTACAAGCAAAGGAGTTTTTCTACAAACGAGGGTAGCAATTATATCTATTTCGTAAGTAATATAGTGCAAAGATTATTAAAATTCTTTTTTTATTCCAAATAATATGTATATTAGTTAACACTGGATGTATAGCAGAGTGTAGTATTGTTGATTGGTCCATAACTAAATCACGCACTTTTTATAGCCACCTCTAAGTATGACAAAAACCGTAATGGGGCTAAAATACGCAATTTTTGAATAGATTTTTAAACAATTGGTTTAATCAACCAAATAACTGAGAGTTTTTGTGAATACTATTTCTTATTAAAGATGGCTATGGCATCTATGAAGAAAAATGTATAATGCACTGATATATTTTTAATTGCCTTCTTAACATGGAATATACTTTAAGATCGGTAGTTGTCAATAATAAACAAATACTTTTGTCCGTCAAAGATTACGAGTTACTTTATTATCGTAAGATAATGACAATGAATATCTAGCAGGACATACGTCCGTTCTCCAAGTCTCCTGAGTTATTCTAACGAGGGAAGGAACTCAAACTGGGCATCGGCTTTACTCGTAAGAATTCGGGTACAGCCGACATGTTGTCTCTGTCATGTGGCGTAACTACCGCCACCTATGTAAATATCTTAAAACTATATAAACTGAATAACAATAATTTAGATCTACACGCTCTCATCTGTTGGACGGTATTGAAAGAACAACCAAATATCAACACTTTATTATTTATATTTCCAATTTACGGGAATAAAACCTGATACTAGAAGGCTCATAATCTAACACAAAAAAAAGATACTTCTATTGGTATCGGTACCAATGGAGTGAAAAATACATGCTGATATATCGATTCTCATATTACATTAGGAGAATCAGTGATTGATTTCGTTCTTGTTACAATAATTATTGCTCGGGTAAAACATGACACGGGGATATTACTGCAAGAATTCCTCGTTTTATTGCAATGGGTGCAATAATAATTTGTTGCAAATAAAGCCTGCATTAAACATTTTCACGCATTGCAGTCTGTAGCAAGCTTACGGGGATATCGTGTGTTGCAGCCGTTACGCTCAGTCAGATAGCCGAGCTAATTAGTTACTTGACACATTCATTCTGTCGTCCTCTAGAATCTAGACTCCAGACCTGTATAGCGTGACATACTGTTTGTGGGGTAATGGAATCTAAGATAGGGATATCGGAATCAAGGGTAGTTTATTTTTGTAGTTTTTAAATTCTTAAGACAGTAGACTGTACAATGAACAGTTCATATATCTTAGATACCTTCGAATATCAATTATTATTTAAGATATCTTCGAGTAAGGTCACTGCTGCATTTACTTTTCTTGCGGAAAAAAATAAATAAATTATGCATTTGTCTCGTGGTGTTGTGGGAAAAACAACTTTTTTGAGCACCATTGCTTTTCCCTTTGTTTTATTTTGAAATAAATACATATGTCAAATTCTGTATTAAATAAAGCAAGAATGCTGGTTTATGGTTGACAAAGGAATGCATTTTATCTTCGAATGATAATCATCTTTACACACATAAGGTCAACATTCAACTTCTTTGTTTAAAATGTGCAAATGAAAATGTGTCATTTTTACAGTCATTGAATACGTTTAAAAGTCTTTAAGCTAAGTCTTAGAGGTCTGTGACGGCCGAGGGAGACGTGGAACGATCATGTGAACCACGTAAAGAGTTGGAATAACAGAATAGTTTGTATGAGACTATGTATGAATTTAAACGAGGCAAGGAGTGTGTGACGAGACCCAGTTGTTCGGCGGTCAGTCCTCTCTTCCTACCTCCGCAGAGAAACGGCGTGGTGACTAGTTAGTTCTTTAATGGTAAATTCGACTCAAAGGATCGCTATTATTTTGTAAATGAAAAGCCAGTCTTAATAACGATCTAAAAAGGCCGTATTTGTATAGATAAGAATAATTGTGACATTTAGCACGACCTTCAGACACCTGCTCCTAAACTGTGAGAAGTGATTTTATTGCTGGTGACCTACTATTGTGATGTTGTCTGGTATCCACATTTTGTCGTTAAGCTCCTAAATATGGATGCTACAAAATATTACATACATTATTCCGTGTTTTTAGGATATTTTTCTGTAGTTTATCAGTTAGGCCCAAAATATCAAATAGAACATTATTGTTATTAGAAACACTAACATACATAAATTAGCAGAAAATTGTACGTTATTGGAGGTATTAACTTCCATTTAAATATAAATTTAATTAAAAAAAATATTTTGTTAATGTTTTCTTGACCAGTCAAAGAATTTTTGAAAACCGAAGCAGATATAATGTACAAATACTTAAAATCGGAGTAAAGCATTACAAATGAAATATACTAATGTGGGTTGAGGGTCTGTCTGTAACTCTGGTTCAATGAACTCTAGAGCTCGCATTTGCTTTGAATTTAAGTGTCATTTTAAAATTTGGAACTGACTATGTGAAAAATTCACATAAGCTATACGTTAGGCACCTATCCGTAATACAGGGTGTCCAGTAGTAAAGTGTGCTAATTTCGGGGGGTCATTCTACTTTATTTTCGAAGTAATTAATATAAATAACTTTTATTCGAAGTTCCATGTTTTATGGTAGTTTTTATGTAAAAAAGTTGGTTGTTTGTTTTTATGGGATTTTTTTTCCTTTTTTACTTCTACCATCATGTAGGATCACCTTCCGAAGTTAGCTCACTTTACCCCATTTACACCCTGTATAATATATTTGAACACAATTATTTTCACAATCACAATCGTCCTTCTCAAAATTGGAATTATAATATCGCGGGAATTTTCACGGGTCGCGTTGCTAATCAGAAAACATAATAATTGCGGTTGTGGGTATGACTTTGAGTGATTGTAACTGGGGTTGAGTGAACTCGGATTTGTCTAGAATTTTATAGTTATTTTTAAATTTTGAACGGATGTGTCAAAAATTCAGATAAAACGAAAAATTACCTACCTATAAATGATATCTTTTATCATTAAATTTAATTTTTTATTTGAAATTGGTATTTGTTTTGTTTAAATTTTCTTAGGGTTAATCTTGACAAGTAAAGTCAGATTTCGTGATTTTTCAACTAACTAGATTACTTACATAAATTTATTTATTGCATCTCACTATACATAAAACACTTTTTTTCTCATAAAAATCAACCTCACTAGCACTGAGCCTGTATCGAGGTTAACAATTTACATTATAGTGAAGCAAACATAAGAGTAATCACAAACATAAGAGTAATCACAAACATAAAGTAACTCTACATACAAACACAAAATATTTCAAAATTAAAGAAAAAATAAGTATTAGATGTGTTACCAGATGGGTAATTTGACAGTATATTGTAACAATATTTGAACCATAACTAATCATTAATCATTATTCAAAAGAAGAAGCAAATTAGATACTAAAGACAGATGGGGTGACATTCAGTTTTTAGTAAATGGGACTTATATAAAATCTTATTATTTAAGAAAGGACAAGGTTGAAAAAATATTAAGACAATTGTCTGTCAATACAAAAATCTTAATTAAATTTTTAAATTTAACTAAGGAATTGGTAGACTTAATATGATTTGGAAGAATATTAAACATAAGTGGTGCCTGATATAAATAATTTCTTTGACCAAAAAAGTTTTATTATGTACAGCCACAAAGTTCAATGTAGAGCTAATTCTAGTTGTCTGCATTTGTTGTGTTCTTTCAGCAAATTTAATATTGATAAAAAATCGACAAAGTATTTGAGTGATATATAGCTGTTTAATACACATAACATTACATTCATTATAAACTAGGTTGGATGGATAACAGATTTTTTTTGTACATTACTTTAAGGATCAATTTTTGAGTAATATTTAGTGGTTCAACATTGGACTTTAGACATGATCCCCAGCATACTATGTCGAAATTGGACTAAGGCAAAATAGACAGTTTTTAATTTCTCTTTGTCCAATATGTGTCGCAGTTCATTGATGTGTAAACTTTTACTTTTAACAACTTCTATGGAAGGGCTAACCCTTAGATTTAAAATAAATAGAGGTCAACTAGTCGCGCACATTTCTTGAGGTCATTAGTTACACTGACACATGAGTGACAATAGAATTCACGTTTAATATGTGGTGCGTTCACGTTGTGGAGTTGTGCAATAACTACGTTAGGTAATATTAGGTATTATGTTTAGTGTTATTACATAGACTGAGTACGGAATCAAGCGCACCATTAATGTAATTACAACATATATCTCTAGTTTCATAGAACTAGAATAAGCGGCAGAATAGTTTTGTATTATTTCGTAATCTATCAAAAAGATTTATGGCTGTTTTCTCAGTTCTTGGTTAAGTATTCCGTTTGATAATGTCTGGCCGAGGATGGCACAACTTAAATAGGATTGGCAGGCAACGAAGATAGCAAATTGCTGTTCGTGCAATACCCTGTTTAATTGGAGACCAGCAGATAAAATTCCTCCAAGAAAGACTGTAGTACCGATAAACGGAAAACAGATTGAAGTCTGAACAATCACTGACTTCAAATAATGCAGTATTATTTATGTCGTACTTTTAATGTCAAATTCGCACAAGAGGCCCCTAGGAGAAAATGATTTCTCTCATAACCTGCGTCATCTTTGGGGATGCTGTGTGGAAGGTATTTTTACGCAAAAGAAAGATATGAAGAACTGGAAATGAAACCAGTATGAGAGTGGGTTGGACAACCTCATCCGGTCTCTGCCGATCTGGCCCGCCACGCGTTTCATCCGCCACCAAGATCTGGACAAACCTCACCCCATGAACCTGGGCACTCCTGCTCCCTAATCGTAGCCAACCACTTGAGGTGACCTACGGCAGAGGTGTTGGTTGTCTAATGAATGGTTCCTGGGGCGGCGGTACCTATACCTCCCTCCCAAATTGACTACTTTTTCTCCAACTTTCATCGCTAAACATTTCAACGAAGCAAGTTTGAATAAGGATCTCAAGTCCTGATAATTGGCACTTAATTTAGATGTCAAGAAAACCTTTTATTTTTTGCTTTGATAAGTTTGATAAAACATTGTTATTAATGAGTAAATCTTGAAAAACGTTTCATAAAGAAAAGCACTTGAGAAGTGCGCTTCCCCGCAGCTATTTTGCGAATAGAGGTTGCTTTGTACAGTGTTTTTTTTTAAATCTTAGACCTTCTATGAACAGATTCAAGAATGTATCGATACCCAAGCCTAAATACCTAAATTTTTCACCATCTACCCACAAATCGTGAGGTGCATAGCTTTAAGCACAAAATCCAAAATAACCGATTCTTGCCGATTGTCAGCAATCTGAAGCGAGCAGTAACTATGTTGTCAGCCCGTCTAATTAATTTGGGAGCGATTACTTTTTTTTTCCCGAACCTAGGCCGTTGGATGATTGGTTTCCACCTGTAACCAATCAGTCATGGAACTGGAGAGCGTAGATCTATGCTAGTTTGAAGATTTTGAAAGAAATGTTATTTCATTTATGGCATCACAAAAAGGTGCCTTTTTTTATTTTTTATAGTGAATACCTCACAAGAGTCCCAACTGCTCCCGTCTGGAGCCAGTGAGACTATGGCATCCCCAATTGGGGGATGTTGTGAGGCTGAAGGTAAGTGGGGAAGGGAAAGAGGAAGGTGGGGAAGTACCTGGCTATTCAGATCTAGTCACTAAACACGGCTAAAGCCATTTGGAGCAACGTTTCAATTCTGAATGGTGGTCTTACACCAGGGCGATACTGGTAGTATCTTCCACTCTGGAACATGCCGCAAATATACTATACATTATTTTAATTAATTAATTGTGAAATAACACAAATTAATCAAATAAAATTTATTTGCGCACGCCGGGTTCGAACCCGCGACCTTCGGAATGGCAGTCCAATGCGTTACCACTGGACTATGCCGGCCGGCCTTTGCTTCATTCGAACACTAACCGATCCCTAATTTACCTTTCCTTTGTCCTTTATAAAGCGTACTAGCAAATTCGTTGGCTGTAAAGACGCACAACGTGGAATAAGATTGAATTTTCCGTTTACCTATACTACGTGTACTCGCATCCGCATGCCTTACGCTTTCCAATTTACGTTACTCGAGTAAATACGCGAATAAAAAGAAACGTCATTGTTGCGTGTGTATAGGCAAAAAGTGTCAGAGATATTATCTATCTCGTTCGTTATTATTTCCTGTTTTTGCAATTTAGCACCTTATAACTTGCAAGGTGCTGACAGGTCCTAATTTCTCTCATATACACATGTAAATTACCTAATAAATTACCCAAAAATAAGAAAACTTACTAAAAAAATCAGTTTTTCATTATTGGACTGGGCAGTGACTACTAGTTCCCGGAACAATATTGAGGATAAAGCGGGTTCCTTTCCTAATATCTCTCTTGTAAGCTGAAGTATCAAAAATAATGATTCAATACCCTACACTGAGAAAACTTACGGTTAATTTACTAAAAATCTGGTCAAATTATTCGTTTTTCTCCTAAAAATGGGACTGCGGGCCTAAAAGAATGAACAGAACGAGTTCGTTACAAAGTATCAGTCAAAAGCGAATGTTTTTGACGGCGGAACATGTGGACATACAAATACTGATATATATATATTTTTCTTTTTCATAAAAATATATTTGGATACAGGTTTTTTTACATGCTTTTCGACTACCACACTAGACACATGTCCGTATTATGGTAGTCGAAATTTGTGTATAATTATATAAATGTAATACATGATTAATTCAGTTGTAAAATAGGTATAGGTTAAATAGGTTTAACTGAAAATAAGAAAGCGATGAAAATACAGATAAATTAAATAATTATTTTAAAAAGAAATTTAAACAGAATTGAAATGAAAAAAAAAGAATAATTAAGCAAATGAACTTATTTAATGATGTCAGGTATTCTTTAAAATAGTTCTTTCCCTTCATAAATAACCAATACTGAATATATAATATTATGTACATGATCACATACAGGAAAGGAATTGGAGTAGGTGAATCTTGTAAACATAAAGATAAAAATAAAAATAAGATACAAATAAAAATAATAGATAATGCTAGGGATAATAGAAATAAAAATAAAAATAATCGCATCAGCGCGAGCGTAATATAAAGTTTTTGTTGAAAGTAAATTTAGAGATAAAATTTTTGATTTTTCGAAGAAAACTTCTTCTAACTGCTTTTCACTTTGTGATGGCATTATTTATTTTTTATTAAAACACAAATAACATTGTTTACATCACTTTATTTCGATACAAAATCTCAACATGTTTCATGAACCAAGTTCACTTCATCAGGAGCTTCACTTCATCAGTATACTTGTGCTCCAGATGAAGTGAACTTGGTTCTTGAAACATGTTGAGATTTTGTATCGAAATAAAGTGATGTAAACAATGTTATTTGTGTTTTAAAAAAAATAAAATTTTTAATCGAAAAATAAGAACACTATTAAGTTGTAAGGCATTCTTTATAATATTTCCTTCCTTGAGCAAATAACCAGTTCTGTACACTAATGGCATAAAGATCATCAGTTTTCGATGTCTTAATATCAATACTCAGTAAGTTGAACATTTTAGGCGCTATATAAGAGAACTGTCGCTGGGCGAAGGCTGTTTTTGTTGGAAGAATTTTACATTTTTGGTGTGATGAGTAGCGGGTGCAAATATTGTGTTAAGTTTTGAGTTTTAAATCATTTTTCCTTATGTGTATAAGAATTGTCTTAATGTATAATTGTTTAATGTCTAGGATTGCGAATTTTTTTAAAAGTGGGTCTGAAGGGTTAGATGGGTGACATTTTAATATAATCCTTAGTAGCAGTTTTTGAATTAAGATCATGGGATTAATAATTGAAGCTGCACAGCCTCCCCATCCCACGATACCGTATGTAGCTATTGATTGGAAAAGTGCAAAATATATGCATCTCATTGTTTGAAGGTTCAGGATTGATCTGAGAGAGAGAAATATATAGCACAATTTGCGGAGTCTTTTTGTTGTGAGATTGACATGATCCTCCCAACGTAGTTGATCATCTATAAAAACCCCTAGATATTTAATTTGGTCGGATTTTTTTAGGTTGGTGCATGAGCAATTATCGAGGAGAGGCGTAGGGGTAATATAGTTTTGTGGACATGAGAGTGAATGATAAGATTAGGACAGTTTTGAGGAGTAGTGACTCTGCGTATGGAGAAAAGCAAGTATTTTGTTTTGTCAATATTAAGAGTCAGAAGGTTGTCGTCTAACCAATGTTTTACTTTATTTAGGCCCTTATTTGCTTTTTCCATAGTTGAGTTCTAATTATCAGATTCAAAGATGATTACCGTATCATCAGCAAAAGAAATTATAGTTCCATCAATTTCCAAGTTACATAAAGTGTTTATATATATTAGAAAGAGAAGTGGGCCTAATACACTGCCTTGAGGGACACCGTACGTGATTGGTAAACTTGTACTTCTATATTCTTTAGCAGAATTTATAAGAGACGATTGCGATCTATTTGTTAAATAGTTCTCAAACCATTTAAGGGGAGTACCTTTTATTCCTATCTGAAGGAGTTTCTTCAAAAGTATGCGGTGAGAGACAGTATCAAAGGCTTTGGCTAGATCCAAGAAAACAGAAAGGGGCTTGCGGCCTCTATCAAGGTTATCAGACACTACTTTTGTAAAATTTGCAATTGCATCTGCGGCACTACGACCTTTGCGGAAGCCATATTGATTTCCTGAAAGAATGTTATTGTCTTCAAGAAATTTGTATAGTCTTCGTTTTACCGTTTTTTTCAATTATTTTTGATATCGGACTCAGCAAGGATATTGGTCTATAGTTTTTCACTTATGATCTGTCCCCTGATTTATAGATAGGAATAATTTTTGAGTGTTTTAAAGAATTTGGGAAGAGGCCAGTTTGAAAGCTTAGGTTTATTACATGTTCAAGGGGCTTTGTGATGATTGGTTTGAGGTGTTTGATCAATTTAGTGGATAAATGGTCGATTCCAGTTGAATGTGTGTTTTTGAGTGATGAAATAATTTCAGTGATTTTTTGTTCTGTGGTAGGAGTAAGATTAAATGGATCATAACAAAGATTTTCAATCGATATATTATTTGCAAGGTTATATTCTGTCTTTCCGTTTTTATCTAACATACTATTTGCTACGTCTGATCCGACTGTGGAGAAGAATTTAATAAGAGTTTAAATACTGATATTGATACTGACGTACTTATATTGAAGCATACCGTCATGATACCAATTCTAAAAATAACAAGTGTTTTCGATATATTCTGAACGACTAATATTATATCAGGAACTTTGCAAGCTGTCACTATTTTAACAGGATGATTTTTCTCCGTGTCGTTTCCCTTGAAGGTCTAAACATTACAATGGTAGGATTTTATTTTTTGCTCGTTTAAAAGTCACATAACCTTAAGGTTGCCATCCGTCCCGACGTTCCGAAGTCTCGACGAAACATGAAAGGTCCCGGCAAAACCTATAATGTCCCCATTTAAACCTGCACAATAGTAAATCTTTACTAACGAACCTATTTCCGCAGCTGTGCTGACTATAAGCGAGTAGATAGGAGGCCGGGGTGAGGGGTGACGGGCGACCGGGGCGACGGTTTGCGTGTGGTTTTTTAATTTGTGTACACCCTTCTCCCGTCCCGTACACAAGCCATGTATGGCAACTCTATGCAACCCTCACGCGGACCTAGAAACAGCACCTGCTGTCAACGCCTCGAATCTTACACATTATTGTAAAGACTAGTCCTACGATCCTCTGAATCCTCGCTATTTTTCAATACACGAAGATTAGGGAGGAATGAACATAGAGATTCCGCTAGTTTTCTACACTACCGTCTGGAGAACAATGTCATTAATCCAAAAGCTGAAGTTGTCATAAAAAAAATAACATGAATATTAGCCCAACTGTAGTTCAGCGGCGAAGAAAATCCCTGAGGCCACCGTGATGGGTTGTGGGAAAGAATAAAAAAGTGTTCCTCTTGGACTTTTATTATTAAATTAAAGTGCAGTCGAGCTTTATGCCTAGGGGCCGTAATTCTACTTCAAGTATACTATGTAACTTGTCAAGTATACTTTAAGATGTACTGTCGGCCTAGCGCTTTCTTTGATGGGAAATTTAAAAAGGCAAACATCCGATTGAAGCAGTTGAAGGACTCCGTGGTCTGAGGGTAAGGCTCTCGACTAGCAATCCAGAGGTTGCGGGTTCAAATCCCGGCGTGCGCAAGTAATTTTATTTGATTAATTTGTTTTATTTCACAACTTATTCATTAAAAATAATACGTAGATTTGCGGCATGTTCCCAAGTGAAAGACCGCTCTGGTTTAAGACTACCAATACCAGACGTAATGTAGCCGTATTTGGTTTTCAGATTAAAAATAGCCAGGTACCTATTTTCACACCTTCCTCTTCCCATCTCCTTCATCTTCCTGCTACTTTCGGCTTAACTAAATACCTTTGATTGGGGATAGTCCCTTTGGCTCCTTATAACTTATACCTATAATTTATTTGCAACATTTTTGAGCAATTCTAAATAACAATGCTGCAAAGGGATTAAGATTAAGTTCAAATACATATTTCAAAGAACGAAGGCCAAAGATAAAGGCGGAGTAAGACAACGTCACCCTATTTACAGAGTCACCTACAGTTGTGTTACTCTTTACTAAAGGGATTAATTATTAACAACGCGATAATTTACATCTATACAATAAGGTTTAGTGTTCAGTTAATATACTTCAGCCTGTAAAGAAACCTTTACTAGCTAAGCAAATAGTCGAACAAGTTGTTTTTTGGCATCTACAGCGTTAAACTAAATGAACATTTATAAATTGGCACAGTTGCAATAAAACACCGTTGTAGGAGTTGCCGGGAAATAAAGAAATAAAAGCACACCCCACCCCCGCCACAGGTTGCGCTCAGTGCTTCCTTTGACGAGGCTCCAAGCTATAAAACATGAGACATTACTTTTATGTCGGAGAGGCGAACATTTTCTTAGCAATATGAAACGTTTCATTCCAGAATTACGACATATATTCAGCGTCACCATTTAAAAAACTTAAGGAAACATGGAAGACTTATTAAGTAATCGGACAGTAACTGTTTCAACAAATCCATGTAAAATGTAATTCATAACTGTAAAAAAAATGGTTTCAGCTAACTCTCTTATTCCTAATTTAAAAGCCGAAAATCTGAAGCCGCAAAAACTCTAGAACTAAGCTCAGCTGTCATGAAAATAGCGTAGTTTGTACTGCACGTAAAAAACTTACTGTCTCTTCAAATTATTCGTTATCCGGCTAAAATCGGGATTGCGGGCTATTAATGAATGAATTGATAGGTTTCCTGATAAACTATTAGTAAAATACCAAAGAATTGTCACAATGTCGTAACGAGTGTCGATAAAAATTCCAACATTTTCGCGTTTCGTCATTATATATTATTAAAACAAACGCAGGGGCATGAATATACGTGTTCCGATTTTATACCAATTTACTAAGAGTTTACCAGAAAGCGGCCTGCAGTCCCGTTTTTAACCGGATTACAAATATTTCTTTAATAAATCAACAATACTCATTTTTCCCTGTGGGTCTGGAATTCCTTAAGAGGAAACGTCCCCACCAAAACTGAACGAAATGGACACTGAGAATTAAATAAAATTGGCATAATTGTAACAGTACAAGAAGAAAATATTTTACGTCTGTACGGTTTGCTTTTTTAAAAAGAAATTGTCAAATTTTTGTACTGAACGTGTTTATGGCGTTCAAACTAAGCAATTTTAAGGATTTTAAGGGACCTAATTCCTGAAGTATCTTATCAAAAAAGCAAAAGTGGGTACATAAGAGTCGTTGATCCTTATTACATTAAAAAATATTTGCACTAGTGTCAACATCCAGAGAGGAAAAGGGTTTTTTTAATTTATTTTTTATTTTACTTCAATAATTTCTTTATATTTGTTGAAAAAAATATGACCTTACTGGGGTACCCCGTTCTAAGGTCATATTGTACAATTGTACATGGTAATTTATTTTAATTATAAATTGTAAATTTATAAAGTTTGTTTAGTACGTTATTTTCTAAAATATTTCTGTACGTTAAATACATACAAGAGGTAAATTATAAAGCGAAATAATTGAAGAAAAAAATTTAAATAATGCAAGAAAAATGTATAGTGGAAAACATACAGAATTTAGTGGATAAATGGTCGATTCCAGTTGAATGTGTGTTTTTGAGTGATGAAATAATTTCAGTGATTTTTTGTTCTGTGGTAGGAGTAAGATTAAATGGATCATAACAAAGATTTTCAATCGATATATTATTTGCAAGGTTATATTCTGTCTTTCCGTTTTTATCTAACATACTATTTGCTACGTCTGATCCGACTGTGGAGAAGAATTTAATAAGAGTTTAAATACTGATATTGATACTGACGTACTTATATTGAAGCATACCGTCATGATACCAATTCTAAAAATAACAAGTGTTTTCGATATATTCTGAACGACTAATATTATATCAGGAACTTTGCAAGCTGTCACTATTTTAACAGGATGATTTTTCTCCGTGTCGTTTCCCTTGAAGGTCTAAACATTACAATGGTAGGATTTTATTTTTTGCTCGTTTAAAAGTCACATAACCTTAAGGTTGCCATCCGTCCCGACGTTCCGAAGTCTCGACGAAACATGAAAGGTCCCGGCAAAACCTATAATGTCCCCATTTAAACCTGCACAATAGTAAATCTTTACTAACGAACCTATTTCCGCAGCTGTGCTGACTATAAGCGAGTAGATAGGAGGCCGGGGTGAGGGGTGACGGGCGACCGGGGCGACGGTTTGCGTGTGGTTTTTTAATTTGTGTACACCCTTCTCCCGTCCCGTACACAAGCCATGTATGGCAACTCTATGCAACCCTCACGCGGACCTAGAAACAGCACCTGCTGTCAACGCCTCGAATCTTACACATTATTGTAAAGACTAGTCCTACGATCCTCTGAATCCTCGCTATTTTTCAATACACGAAGATTAGGGAGGAATGAACATAGAGATTCCGCTAGTTTTCTACACTACCGTCTGGAGAACAATGTCATTAATCCAAAAGCTGAAGTTGTCATAAAAAAAATAACATGAATATTAGCCCAACTGTAGTTCAGCGGCGAAGAAAATCCCTGAGGCCACCGTGATGGGTTGTGGGAAAGAATAAAAAAGTGTTCCTCTTGGACTTTTATTATTAAATTAAAGTGCAGTCGAGCTTTATGCCTAGGGGCCGTAATTCTACTTCAAGTATACTATGTAACTTGTCAAGTATACTTTAAGATGTACTGTCGGCCTAGCGCTTTCTTTGATGGGAAATTTAAAAAGGCAAACATCCGATTGAAGCAGTTGAAGGACTCCGTGGTCTGAGGGTAAGGCTCTCGACTAGCAATCCAGAGGTTGCGGGTTCAAATCCCGGCGTGCGCAAGTAATTTTATTTGATTAATTTGTTTTATTTCACAACTTATTCATTAAAAATAATACGTAGATTTGCGGCATGTTCCCAAGTGAAAGACCGCTCTGGTTTAAGACTACCAATACCAGACGTAATGTAGCCGTATTTGGTTTTCAGATTAAAAATAGCCAGGTACCTATTTTCACACCTTCCTCTTCCCATCTCCTTCATCTTCCTGCTACTTTCGGCTTAACTAAATACCTTTGATTGGGGATAGTCCCTTTGGCTCCTTATAACTTATACCTATAATTTATTTGCAACATTTTTGAGCAATTCTAAATAACAATGCTGCAAAGGGATTAAGATTAAGTTCAAATACATATTTCAAAGAACGAAGGCCAAAGATAAAGGCGGAGTAAGACAACGTCACCCTATTTACAGAGTCACCTACAGTTGTGTTACTCTTTACTAAAGGGATTAATTATTAACAACGCGATAATTTACATCTATACAATAAGGTTTAGTGTTCAGTTAATATACTTCAGCCTGTAAAGAAACCTTTACTAGCTAAGCAAATAGTCGAACAAGTTGTTTTTTGGCATCTACAGCGTTAAACTAAATGAACATTTATAAATTGGCACAGTTGCAATAAAACACCGTTGTAGGAGTTGCCGGGAAATAAAGAAATAAAAGCACACCCCACCCCCGCCACAGGTTGCGCTCAGTGCTTCCTTTGACGAGGCTCCAAGCTATAAAACATGAGACATTACTTTTATGTCGGAGAGGCGAACATTTTCTTAGCAATATGAAACGTTTCATTCCAGAATTACGACATATATTCAGCGTCACCATTTAAAAAACTTAAGGAAACATGGAAGACTTATTAAGTAATCGGACAGTAACTGTTTCAACAAATCCATGTAAAATGTAATTCATAACTGTAAAAAAAATGGTTTCAGCTAACTCTCTTATTCCTAATTTAAAAGCCGAAAATCTGAAGCCGCAAAAACTCTAGAACTAAGCTCAGCTGTCATGAAAATAGCGTAGTTTGTACTGCACGTAAAAAACTTACTGTCTCTTCAAATTATTCGTTATCCGGCTAAAATCGGGATTGCGGGCTATTAATGAATGAATTGATAGGTTTCCTGATAAACTATTAGTAAAATACCAAAGAATTGTCACAATGTCGTAACGAGTGTCGATAAAAATTCCAACATTTTCGCGTTTCGTCATTATATATTATTAAAACAAACGCAGGGGCATGAATATACGTGTTCCGATTTTATACCAATTTACTAAGAGTTTACCAGAAAGCGGCCTGCAGTCCCGTTTTTAACCGGATTACAAATATTTCTTTAATAAATCAACAATACTCATTTTTCCCTGTGGGTCTGGAATTCCTTAAGAGGAAACGTCCCCACCAAAACTGAACGAAATGGACACTGAGAATTAAATAAAATTGGCATAATTGTAACAGTACAAGAAGAAAATATTTTACGTCTGTACGGTTTGCTTTTTTAAAAAGAAATTGTCAAATTTTTGTACTGAACGTGTTTATGGCGTTCAAACTAAGCAATTTTAAGGATTTTAAGGGACCTAATTCCTGAAGTATCTTATCAAAAAAGCAAAAGTGGGTACATAAGAGTCGTTGATCCTTATTACATTAAAAAATATTTGCACTAGTGTCAACATCCAGAGAGGAAAAGGGTTTTTTTAATTTATTTTTTATTTTACTTCAATAATTTCTTTATATTTGTTGAAAAAAATATGACCTTACTGGGGTACCCCGTTCTAAGGTCATATTGTACAATTGTACATGGTAATTTATTTTAATTATAAATTGTAAATTTATAAAGTTTGTTTAGTACGTTATTTTCTAAAATATTTCTGTACGTTAAATACATACAAGAGGTAAATTATAAAGCGAAATAATTGAAGAAAAAAATTTAAATAATGCAAGAAAAATGTATAGTGGAAAACATACAGAAGAAAAACATAACATAAAGTTAATCTTTGTTAGGTTGCAACATATTATCTATATTCTTCCTTCCCGTGTCCATAATCCATATTTTAATAATTGTTTGACTTGACCAAATTAATTTTCCTCTTGATTATTTAATTTTATGTTTTATTTTTGTATAGCGCCGTAAATGTGTAAAATTACAATGGCGCTATATCTTCTCAAGGTTATGTTATGTATTCCTATTTAACTATTTTCATCTCGTAAAATTCTTTTTATCATGAGACAATGAACAAAAGATGATAAAGTAATCATGACGTAAAACAAAACACTAAAATTAAAAACATAGTTAAAATGTCAATAATGGACGAGTTATAGAAACAAAAGACAAAATCTACTCGTAAAAGGGCAAATTTTCCAATTTCACACAATTTCAGCTATAAAAATATCCCTTTATTCGACTAATTCTAACATTTTTATGACTTATTTTTCTACCATAAAACTTCTATTTAATGCAAAAATAGCCTTTGTACCATAAAAAGGGTATCGCATCTATTCTTCGTTCATTAGAAAGGAATCATTTTCAAGATAAGAAAATACAATGCGGAAAAGGGACGTATCCGAATGAATTCCATTATATACGATATCTAACGGAAAACAACAAAAAAACGAAAAATTGAGTAACGTACTATAAGGATACATTCGATGAGTAAAAGATCTGTACTACGTTAAATGAAAAGAAATCATTTTAAAAATTATTTTATATCCACACGCCTCTTGGTATTATTACCAACATATTATTAGACTAGAACTAATATAATAAACAACCGAATACAGTCCATAATTATTTTTTTTAATAAATTTCCCACAATAGTCCCAACTACGGGGCCAGTGGGACTACGGTGTCCCCAATAAATCGGGGTATGTTGAGATGCGGAAGGGCGTGGGGCTGTTCAGATCTGGTCACTAAACACAGTTTAAGCCATCTCAAGAAACGTTTCTATTTTGAATAGCAGGTTTTCACTACGGCGATAATATTTAAGAGTAGAGTATGAAAATAAATCAGTTATCTTAAAGCAAATGTTTAAGAAATTGTGTTGTATAATATTGGAATAAAAGTTTTCATATAATTATGCATAATGTGTAATAAACTTTTTAAAAGCACTCGGGCCACTTAGTGCTGTATTTGTGCAAATTTTGCTATATCTGTCACAAACTAACATGCATCAGGTCAACATAAAAATCTTATTTGTATTATTGTTAGATATACAGGGTGTATCGGCAAGTACCCGACAAACTTTAACCAGCTATTCCTCAGCACATTTGGAGTAAAAAATGTTATGAGCGCTTTGCTGTCCGGTAACATTTTTTTTCCATTAAAAACAAAAAATAAATAAAAAATCCACACTCCGTCATTGTCATTTGCATTGAATCTCGTGTTCAACAGCTGTTATTAGCAAGTGTGTCAAAAAGTGTCCTCGCTCTTTTGTACACACTAAATAATAATAGTTAAAAATGAGACGAATGGTGCCGTGCCATTTCGTTGTGATTGCAAAAGAGGGCCAACGTAGGTACGTACGTACATTAGTCAACGAAACTCGAACAAAATATTGCCAGATTGGTTTTCAAACATTGACAAAGGATAAAACATTGGTGACATGTGGTGAAAAAATGAATAATATTTTTTTTATTTGAAAAAAATGTTACCGGACAGCAAAGTGCCCATAACATTTTTTACTCCAAATGTGCTAAGGAATAGCTGGTTAAAGTTTGTCGGGTACGTGCCGATACACCCTGTATGATATAAACAGATTAAGCAAGAGAGACCAAGCTTTCTCTTTACATTTAAAAGTTTGCAATATAATAACACGTTATTTAAAAATAAATCTATAATCTAACAGATTATGTAACTAACTGTTTGTGCTCGCAAAACTTGAAAAGTAGTCCACAGATATCGCTGAAAATTTTAAAGTTTGTTCTTATTAGTGCCAGGAGTGCTTAGAGAGTGGTTTAAATCGTAGAAAGTGTCGGGAACGCCCGAGGAATACTTATCACAATATCTCTGCACCGGAATGAGATACCGAGTCGAATTAAAAGTCGATGTAATGTAGTATTTTAACAGTAACATTGTGGTATACATTAGTGAATGGTGGAAGAAGATTGAGACGTCCGATAAAGATATTAGCAATAGCGAAGCATTGCCGGATCCACAAGTTATATCATATTATTGCCTTGACCCGACGGGTTAGAAAAATTGTCTTTACTTCTTACCTGGAGTGTTAACTATTAAAAATGAACCGGTAACAAAGTGGCAAAATTGCAAGAAAAAACTTTGTATTAAATAAATCTTGCAATAATTGTAGGTCGATTAAAAATGGCCGTTAACTTCTGATAAACGACTTTGTAAGAAAACAATGGCCTCTTTACCGCACTCGAATTATTCCGAAAGTATTGTACATTGTAATTTGGTAAAGGTAAGTCACTTTACCTCAATTTCGCGTGTCGCAATCCCTCAAACAAAGGGATAATTTAAAAGGAATTACCTGCAGTACCAAACTAACGATCAGATATGTGGAACACTCTGTTCAATGTTAATGGTGCTATTAGAGGAGAAATAGCTCGCAATCAGCCTCGCTCTCGACTCAATGGAGATAAATGCTCTTATGGTCTTGCCACTGAGAGCTCCCTCGTAACCTCTCATTCTGATACTTGCGTCGTTTGTGAGAAAGAGTGAAAGGTTACGACGGATATATCTATGGTATACTCAGCTATAAAATAACATCAAAAAACTCGTTCAAAAGAAATTAAAATAAAATTACATAATCTTATGAAGTAATATTTGAATGTAGGTACAATGTATAGGTGCAGAATTATAATGCGCACATATAATAACTAAGTAGGTACTAACCAGTTTCGCATGAGATTCAACAATCTTTTGGCATCTTGTCTTATATTTTTTCAATTTGTCAATGTTCTACGGCTTAATGAAATTAAGATGTGACTTGAAAAATAAATTTAAATATAATAAACATAATCAGAGGCGGTTCCTTGGTATGTGTATTTGTGCATTGCACAAATTCACTTCAGTCTTCACGTAACTTACAACGACATCTGTACACCAGTCATCGATATACGAAAGTAAGCTCCAATCATAATACCCGCCAGGATATTATTTGAGCTATCTTCTAGTACAAAGCATGAGTACAATAGTCCCGCGCCATCGCAAACGGGTCGTACATATTTCGTTGTGCACACAGACATAGGAATTAATAGACGAGAAGATAATGGCGAGGGGTAAAATCAACTGTTGAAGAACGAAGGGAGTAAGGCTGACTGTGATTCGTCAATAAATCAATCTGACAGTAAATAGGCATCTCGCATTATAATATCACCATTTACTTCTTAAAAGTAAAATCTGCTTTTGAATGAATAGACATTTTTACATGGGAGCGCAAATTACTCGCCACGTTATGAACAAATTTGCGAAGTCCAAATTCGGCAAAAAAATTCGGTTCTATTTTCAGAGTCGAATATTTCGTTTAAGTATTTAGTTAAGACACTTTTATAAATGTTCATAATTTACTTCCCAGCAACCAACCAGCTTTGTGTTTCGCGTCCAGACGTTTCTCAATATGCTTAAAATAAAGTAAAATAATGCTTATATATAGATTGTAATATGACAATTGGGTTTATTCTCTTTTTCACATCTATTTTTACAAGTTTTCATAGTACAAGTCAACATTTTCCCGTGTTATTTCGTAAAATGAACCGATGATGCCTCGAGCATAGTTCGCACAAGAATGATGACGTCACGTTTTCAAATTTCACTATGTCATGGCCATACGCGAGCACAGCCGGCTCCAATGGAACCGGTATGGGGAGTGGGGATAATACGCTTTTAATCACTTAGGGCAGGTCTACTAATATTCATATGTCTATGAGTGTAGATATAAAACTCCCGTGCACTATCGACACAGGCGCGAAGCGCCTTGAAGGCAACTGAGTTTTGCACCACTTTGGTCGTGCGTAATCCAATGCGTCTGGATTTCATCAATACTAAATTATAATGTTATCGTTATTAGTTTTTTTATTACATTCTCACATTGGCACTTGTGCGCAGTTAATTTAAACAGTTTCGGGAGATTTTCAGCAATGAATTGCGTGTCTATCGAGGTGATTTTACGAACTCTGATTACATTATTTATTAATTCTTTTACACATGTAACCTAGTGGAGAGAATGAATTGCAGTACCACATTCATTAATTTGCAGTGCACTGTTGGTAATTTCGGTCATAAGCCGCCTCTGTTCATAGAAACATTTTAAAATAAATTATTTTTTTGCATTTCACATTTGTAATCCTAAACCTTATTTTTTGCACGCACTTATAGTTTATTTATTTATTAACCCCTTTTATGGCTTTAAAATAATTTATTTTTCATACCGGATGATGCTGTAACCGTGGAGATGTAGCACTTGTTGATCCTTGCTTTGAAAATTTACCCTCTGCGCGCTGTGCCTCGAGCGATGATTTGGGAATCATTTTTAAAATATGTTAAATACTCGTAGAGAACCATAATATTAGGCTTGCGATAAGATAATTATTTTACCCATCGAGCCTCGAAGAAAAAATATTATGACATCAAATATTCCCGCTTTATTATATTGATATTCAATTTCAAATAGATTCGCTGTTTTTGAACGTATGCCAACATGAAATACGGTTCTTGAAAGCAGATGAAAGATTTTTATATTACGAACGGACACATGAAGTTAAAATATTAAAATTTTGAACGCAAACATAGCTAAAGTTTTTTAAATTGCTTACCATTGGTTTTTTTTCATGATAACATTTTTCAACTTATATTAAATTAAAAGATATCGTCACTTAACTTTTAACGAATCTAAAAAAATTGACGA
Organism: Hesperophylax consimilis; assembly: GCF_061612785.1. Classification (NCBI taxonomy): domain Eukaryota; kingdom Metazoa; phylum Arthropoda; class Insecta; order Trichoptera; family Limnephilidae; genus Hesperophylax; species Hesperophylax consimilis. Next base: position 5,805,942 of record NC_142836.1, read on the forward strand.
ACCTTGACTGGGTGAACTTATCGGAGGTTTTCCGTTTTATATAATTATTTTAAATTACACGGGAGCGTCTGTGGTAAAGTTTTGAATACAAAAATAAAGCTTGGTATTCTCTCTCTATTTCGGTAGATGATACTTTTGAAGCTGTCATTTTATGATATTTGACAAGTAAAAACTACGTCATTAATAAAAATGGAACGATACACGCTTCAACGACGCATTGAAATTATTAAAATTCACTTGAGTGAATCAAATGCAAATCATCTTGAGTGATGAGGCCCATTTCCACCTCGGTGGCTCGTCAACAAGCAAAATTGTCACATCTGGGGCTCGGAAAACCCAAGAGATATTGTTGAAAGGCTCTCTATCCTCAACGTGTGACTGTTTGGTGCGGTTTATGGTCTGGCGGAGTCATTGGACCTCACTTTTTCGATAATTAGGCTGGAGCAACAGTTACGGTGAATGGATTGCGCTATCGAGAGTTGATTAATGATTTTTTATGGCCGGAATTGGATGGTATTGATCTGGACAAAGTTTACTTTCAACAAAACTGCGCTACGTGCCACACAAGCAACGAAACCATTGATCTTTTACGATTGAATATCAAAATAACATCTCTTATTGGAAAACCCTGTATTTACGTGATATATGTCTATCCATAATAGAAAAGGAGTTTTATGAGAAGGTTTCATTTGGTGATACATATAGCACTACGGGGCCCGTGTGGTTAACTAAGAACATAAAAATCATTCGATTTTTTAAAGAAATGTAGTCAAATAAATACATACAGAAAATCATTAGCTATCTTAAATACAAATAAGACCGGCACGAGTGAATGCATTATCTAGAGTATAGGCAGTCCGGATTTCAAAGGGTTGTAGTGCCGATTATTTAAATGGATGGTACAGAGAATCACCAATTAAATTACGATTATTGTGTCTTACGGTTATGCTACATCAGAATCGAAACAGTTCAAATAGTACTACATAATCTAATGGTTCGGTCCACTTCAAAATATATTATAAGAAGAAACTAAAAACTGTAATACCGATGGAAAATTAAGTTCTAACCACAGACATAGGAATTAATACACGAGAAGATAATGGCGAGGGGTAAAATCAACTGTTGAAGAACGAAGGGAGTAAGGCTGACTGTGATTCGTCAATAAATCAATCTGACAGTAAATAGGCATCTCGCATTATAATATCACCATTTACTTCTTAAAAGTAAAATCTGCTTTTGAATGAATAGACATTTTTACATGGGAGCGCAAATTACTCGCCACGTTATGAACAAATTTGCGAAGTCCAAATTCGGCAAAAAAATTTGGTTCTATTTTCAGAGTCGAATATTTCGTTTAAGTATTTAGTTAAGACACTTTTATAAATGTTCATAATTTACTTCCCAGCAACCAACCAGCTTTGTGTTTCGCGTCCAGACGTTTCTCGATGTGATAGTATATGTTTCTTAAACTGATCTATATTATACGATGTGAATATGCTTAAAATAAAGTAAAATAATGCTTATATATGGAATGTAATACGACAATTGGGTTAATTCTCTTTTTCAAATCTATTTTTACAAGTTTTCATAGTACAAGTCAACATTTTGCCGTGTTATTTCGTAAAATGAACCGATGATGCCTCGACCATAGTTCGCACAAGAATGATGACGTCACGTTTTCAAATTTCACTTGAGGCCATACGCGAGCACAGCCGGCTCCAATGGAACCGGTATGGGGAGTGGGGATAATACGCTTTTAATCACTTAGGGCAGGTCTACTAATATTCATATGTCTATGGTTCTAACCGATTTCGTAAAAGCTGGCGTAACCTGACCCATTTAAACAATTTTAATGTTCATTTTAATTAATTTATTTTATGTAGTATTTTTCAAATTTTCGGTATTTTTCACACAAAACTTATTTTTGGGTTTGAGGCCAAAATACATATTTTTTTTTAAATAATGAGGGATAGAAAATATCTATTACGTATATCTTATGTAATTTTATTTTAAATTATAAAATACAGGTCATTCAATAGTTTAATTTTTCATGCTTTTTTATTGGTAACTTAGGCAATTGTGAGTTATTGATAATTATAAAAAAAATATTATTTCGCCCCACCTGCTTTGTAAATATGACGAAATATTAAATAAATCAAATTAAAAAATATATATTTTATGGACATAAATTTAAATTAAAAACGACCCAATTATCTGTTGTGTAAAAATTAAACTTTTGACAAAAAAAAATTAGTCAAGATTATTTTTTTTAATAATTATTAAGTTACAAAAAATTACCAAAGTTAGCTCTAAAATCATGAAATCTTGAATTCTTGAATGGCCTTTATTTTACAATTTAAAGCACAAATAAATAAAATAGCTCTCATCCGTACTAGATATTTCCTATATATATATTTTTTAAAGTAGTTTGGTTGGGTATTTTGCCTTCAAAACCGCTTTGCATCAGTCAGCTCACATCAAGTATATATCAACATATCGATAATAAAAGATAATGCATTTAATTAGATATATATTCAATGTTATTCACTCAATGACAATAAAGAAGACAAAAAAAATGATCTTTGCTCTTTTGAATATTCGTCACTTCCATTATGATGAGATGATTATTTATTGTATCATCGTTGGAAATAAATACACCGAGACGACAAACTAAGAGTTGTGAGCACATCATCATCTTTGCGGGAGATTTTATTTCATCTCATCGTCTGGTGAACAGATGCCCGCAACAGAATCCTTGTCACCTAATATAATATTATATTTGTATAATCTCGAGTTTCTGTGGCGTTCATCAATCTGGAGCAATTTATACAAATTACAGTGCATTTTTGTCAGCAGCTTCGGTATTTTTTATTAGTTTTTATGATAATACATCATCTTGTAATACTGAAAATGACACAGTTTTACCTAACAACTCGTTCCAACGTAACTCGTAAGCATTTTGTGACCGGTACAAACCCCGTCGCGTCGGCATGGCTCATGAGAACTATGACAAATGACAGTTACATTACATGGAACAGAAAAAGGATACCCGTAACCGTACAAATTATAGAATAGAAATAAGAGTGAGAATACAAACATGGAAGAAAAAAACTTATTTATAACAAAACAGCAAGGTTCTACAAAAATTAAATGAGTGAAGTAAAAAAATGCAAATAAATAACAGGGTAATTAAAAAATATACATAATTTTCTGTGATGACCCCCAATAATTGTTAAATTTCAATGTTATTTTTGTAGATAAATTCTGCTGATGAAATTCTTAATTTTAGAAATATTGTGACTTAGAAGGTAAGAAATACTGGTAAGAAGTACAATTTTAAGGTTTACCAATTATGCACAAAGTCTGCAAATAGGTCATTGATAGGACACTCAACATTGAGAGTTAAATACTGTTTAAATTCAACCCATTGAGAGTAAAACTATTTCGTACAGTAAGGAACTAAAAAAATATCATGGAATATTAACAATATTATATTAGTGCAATTATTACTGATGTATATGATAATCAATGTACAGTTCACTGGTGAGGAGGGGATGAATTTCCGTTTATTATTTTTTGAGATTCTTTACAAGAGCTGTAGAGGTAGGGATATATTTGCAAAGTTCATCAAACTAAGGAGACCAAAAAATTAACAGTTCACATATATTTCAACCTAGCGGTATCTCTAATATATATATATATTGTTTATTGAGCTAGTTTACTTAACATGTTTGTGTGTAAAGTAATACATACATGGTTACATTTCGTTATTTATAAAATTATATTTTAGCAGTAAGTTTAACAACTATTTTAAAATACATTCTTTCTTCAGACTTTCAGGCATTTCATCATAATTTTTTTATTTCTTTCTGTGACTCTGTTTTTTTTATTACTGGTTTCATAATTATATATATTTTTATTTAATACTTTTTTTCATAATTTCATAATGTTTGTGCATAAAAATTAACACATTATACGAGTACAGCAATCTCTTTTTAATTCGAATCCAATTTTTTATAGCTCTTCTCTCATTTGATTATTTTTTTTATATTTGCCTATATTTAGTATACTCTTACATCTCGTGCTCAGTTTTAAATATTTTCTATATAGTTAATGTTTCCTTGATAGGCCAAATAGAATATCGTAGAGCAGAAATCTAAATGTGGAGCAACCATAGTCTTACAAGTGAGTTCTGTATTTAAAGTTACTATATTTATCTACTTTAAAATTTAGGAGGTAGACTAAGATGCACACAATACATAGAAATCTGAGAAACTATTATAATCTTTTTGAAGTAGTTGTTTAATTACTAAAAATGTAACTTTTGTTGTCAAAATAGAGACAACAACTACATGAAGGCAATTTCACACAGGTTTTGAAAAACCACAGATTTTCATCTTTTAAAAAAAATAGATCCACGCAGCCCTGAGTAAAATAATTTGATTTAATTTAATAAGTCATCTTGGGGGATGCCGTGTGGAGGTTTTTTTAAGGAAAGGAGGAGGGGAAGATCTGGGAAGGAAACAGGTATGAGGGGTGGGCAGGAGTCTGAGTTTCAGTGTGTCCAGGAATGACGGACTTTGAACTCATCCCTCTCACTGTGGTACAAGGCGATGGGTCGACAGAGTCCTGCTGGATAGGTAAAAAGATCTCCACAACCAGTCTCTCTAAATCCGGCCCGCCACAGATTAGGTGGGCAGATGCACCCGCCGCCAAGACGTAGACAATCCTCACCCCATGATGAACCCTGCTAAGTCACTAAACGTAGCGAATCACTTGGCTTGACCTATAGCAGAGGTGTTGGATATCCATGAAATGGTTCCCGTGCGATGGTATCTATACCCGCCTCCCCGTTATTAATTTTTTTTTTGTAATTACTTTCAGCGCCCTTGAGGTGATTTTTCACAAAAACAGCGCTATAGAAATTATCAAATTATTGTTATTAAAAAATCAGTTTTTGTAAATGACATTATCTGATTTTTATGTTTTTGTAATAGAAAGCAACCGCATAATGCGTACATCACAGATAAAATGCACGAATCGCAAATTCCCCAAAATTAAAAATGTCACGTTTCGTTTTCAAAGAGTTGCGGTGAATTGAAGTCTTGAAAGTGACGTTGTTAAACAACAGGTCTCAGAGATGGTTAAGATAAAAATACTAAAGAAATGTTCAAGAGGCACTCGAAGCTCAGTGATTTTGTACACATTGTTTGATCGGTTCAATGGACCAGTTCTAAAGCGTATCAGCTCTCCACACTCTGGCTTCACCAACGACAAAACGGTGTATTACTTCGTGTATCTATGTGACGAAGCACTTTAAGATACCCCACATGACCAGAAGAGGCCTCTTCTTAATTTATTATGGGGAAACTGCACTGAACTATTAATAAGACATCTCGAGCACAGTGAAATCGATAACTTTACACTATCGGATCGAGGCGTAACTACCGATGATTTTATACCGATTTCCCGAGCACGGTCGCGCTGTTGATAGCCAGACCGATATTGATAATGCAATAAATAAGAAATCTATATACCTACGCTGGCAACACTGGCGCATCTGTCTATTAATTGACATTTCTAAACGTCAAATGGCCACGTAAAATTTAAAAATACTAATAAATCGTCAATTTCCAATTGAAATAATAACTCTAATATAAATTGGCAGTCCACATGTACTTTTTGACACTAAAAAGAAATTAATTAGTTAATGAAGTCTTTAGTCATAACTAAAACTTTTTTTTCACCAAGCTGGAACGAAATCGATTAATCGCGTCTTAGATGAAATTATTAAGTTTATGAATCGTGTATATGATTTTCTTCAATTCTAAGAGCTTCGTTAGTTCACCTCCATTCATAAATAAGTTATTTTTCATAACGAACAAAAAGCCGATACATTAGAGGCCGCCCCAAAAGCAGTGGCTTTTGTATACCGACTGTCGGAATCATATTCTGACCGTGCTCGCAAATATCGTTAACTGACCAAAGATGACGGAAAGTAACGGACAGAAACTACACCTTCAATAAACAGTCGATTTTTCGACGGGCCTTAATTAATTTAGTTGAGAGATGTCCTTAGTCATTTCAATCCTCGTTCAAAAATTATGCAGGCTACATTGACCCTCGAGCCAAAATAACATTTCAAGAGAATTTGATTGTATTTATCTTACATAAATCTCAAGTAGATTCATTTTTTTCCCAGAGAGGTCAGATTGAATCATGTTGTCAATTAATTATTATAATATATTTCAAGCCATACAAAATGCCTTTTGTTATGATTTCTATTGAGATATATTAGGAGTGATTGTTCACAAAGGAATATTGGGAGTTGTGAGCGTCTACTTGCTAACAAAAACTAATGTGTATTGGTGGTATTTACTCAGTAAGCAAAACCATTTTAATACAATATTTATGTAGCATCATAATTGAATCCTTTGTTCGTGAGATTCATTCATGTCGTTTTTGCATTTTTGCCGTGAATTAAAATAATACAATCATGCACGTCAAACAGTAAGCACGTACATCAATCTTGAGAATTACAAATAATATTATTTATTTTGTATATGTATCCTATTCAATTGAGCTTTGAATTTGAGTTTGGCATTTCTCTCCTCTTCTTCAATTCAGATTTCTCCATAAAACTCTCGGTGGGGAAAGCGTTTGATTTTTCGCTACCCTGTTTTAGGGAGGGAAACTGCCCCAGCTATCTTCTTAACTATCCCGCAGACAAGTGGGGGAGTGAGTAGTACCCAAAATTACTATCCTCCTTATATTAGCTTAAATACTTTACGAATCATTTTAGTATTTTACTTATTTCTGCGCAAATACATAAGTTACCATTAATAATTGACTGAATATTTGGGATTTCTATAGTTTAAAAGCCTATAAGACAGAAAAATGCATGGGGTTGTCGGAAGACCCACTTGGTTACAGACGTTTTTTTGGCATCTTGGCCAGTAAAGAGTTAATTGTTTTATTTATTTATGTACTGATATTGGTAATTAAGTGTACATATCTATACTAACATACTAAGTACTAACATACGCTGTATGCAGGTACAATGGAGTGTATGGATTCGCTTCGTTTTATTAAAAAATTAGAGTCTACGATATTAGTTGTACGACGAAGGAGGTAAATAATCAGTTTCCACATCCCGTCGTAGGGAAAGAGGTGGGACCCCTCCAGTAGGCATTGAATATGGTTGAATAATATTTAGCTAATTTATATAGCACCCTTTCGTGAGAAATCACCTCAAGGACGCTGAATGATAAAGGTCCAAAGATAAATCATCTAAAACTAATATGCGCTCGGTTTTGATCCGATAATTTCATTTACATACTTAGGAGGGGTTGTTTCGGAGAATTTGAACAATTCATCAAATTTCAACGTTCATTTTCGGGTTCTGTGAAAGTCCTATTCAAGTTCTGTTATTATATCATTATAGGCTAGTTGCTTGCCAGAACTGAAATTTTTTTTTTTTATAGTGAATACCTCACAAGAGTCCCAACTGCTCCCGTCTGGAGCCAGTGAGACTATGGCATCCCCAATTGGGGGATGTTATGAGGCTAAAGGTAAGTGGGGAAGGGAAAGAGGAAGGTGGAGAAGTACCTGGCTATTCAGATCTAGTCACTAAACACGGCTAAAGCCATTTGGAGCAACGTTTCAATTCTGAATGGTGGTCTTACACCAGGGCGATACTGGTAGTATCTTCCACTCTGTAAATAAAAACAGAACTTTAAAAAATCTTTCACAGAACTTGAAAATGAACTTTGAAATTTGATGTAATATGAACGTTCAAATTCTCCGAAACAACCCGTCCTTAATCTTACTTCTATTTCAAAACTTTTTTCAATTCCCATAAGGAAAAAGTAGTTGGTAATGTACCAGGATGATTTTTTATTTGTATAGTTTTTGTTATACTTTACAAGAAATCCCCCAGCTGTACTTTGGTAGGCGTTGTTGCTTGAAGCCAGGGGACCAGTTGGCTTAAATTTACTCTTAAGTCTGAAATAATTCAGGAATTCATAATCTGCTCTTTCGTAGATGGCGCTAATTTAATTATTTCACTTAAATACACGTTTCTGAAAAGTTATGCTTTAAAATATTAGGACGAATTATTTGTTTGCGCCCGTATATACGCAATATGAATATGAAGTTTTGTCCCTATAAAAACCCAATTATTTCAAGAAAGGCATACAAATACACTATTTGATTGAATCACCGACACAATATTGAATTTATATGCCTTTCTTGAAAGAATTGAGTTTGTAAACGGACAAACTGTCTATTCATATTGAGTACGTACGGGCGCAAACAAATGACATTTGTACTGGATGCAGCAGAATTTTGGATTAAAAAGAAATTGAATTTGACTAGATAAAAAATTAAAGCATAACTTTCAAAAAAGTGTATTTAAGTGAAATAATTAAATTAGCGCCAACTATGAACGTGTAGATAGTAACTTTTTTTTTCAATGCCGATAAATCGGTGTTTATTGAGTTGTAGTCGTTTATTGTACTGGCCTGTATACGTGTGAGAAATGGTGTCTCTACCGAACTTGCTCGATGGAACGACTCCGAATTCAATATAATGACGCCTGTAGAATAATATTTGGATACCGAAGATACAGCAGCACGTCGACCATGTTCACGGAACTAGGACTGAATGGATATGCCGGCCTGATGAGACACCGGGTCACTGGAGCCAGGATGCGGCTAATGGCCTCCGCCAAAACGTTGGTGACCGCAGCCTACCAGCACCAAGCGCGTCTTCCTGAGTGAGCGCCGGGCCCAAGTGCACTCAAGACCACACACACCCTGCATAGTTGTCCTCATTTGTTAATTTATTATATCTATTATACAAAAAATGTACCTATATCTATATGGGACGTGTGGGATTGCACTAACCTCTCCACATTCTGGAATAAAATTATTATTATTATTATTGAAATATAATTCTTACATTTTCATACAAAAAAAGAGATAAACATTATTTTTAGAAGTTACCATAAGTAATAATTATCCATATAATTTAATTGTATGCTTTACATTACCTTCCTCACTAGGTGTGACCTGTTCAAGGGAAGTGACAGGAATGTACAGTAAAATATTTAATTGCCATGGTATTGACAGATTTAGGAAATGTTAAATTTAGATTAATATTATTGGAGAAGAATTAATAAAGTGTATAGTGACTAAAAGAAGATGAAAAACGGTACATTTTAGACACCTAGTTAAAAATTCAACGATTAGTTTATATAAAAAGAAAAAAATGCTATAAAACGAAAATGCAAGACATATAAGCAATGCAAAAAAATAACAAGTTCTAAGCTGTTAATGTAATTAATACCTTCCTAATTGAGTATAACTCGTGCTTAGGGAGGCAGTTTAAGGGTAAAAGTATGATACGTGTACCCTTAAAGCTTTTCTGGATGCTCTTCAAAGCAAATAACGGAATGGCTTCGTCTTACTTATCTAAAGTATGCATTCCTAAACACTGATTTATAACGACAACCATTAAATCAGCAACTTCGTCAGCTATCACAAAGGATAAAGGAACCAAAACGAAGTCCAGATTCGGAGAAGACGCTATCGACCCTAAAGTTTGAAATAGACTACCACGTGAACTAAGACGGATAAAATACATTCAAAACGAAACTCGAAACTCATCCCTTCAAAAAGTTTGGCTTTCTGAAGAGATGAATTTCGATCATAAATAAATATTAAAGTTGAAAACTGAATTTTTTATTTTGAAAATAACCCGTATTACCTGGATAATTGTGGTATTCGATATTTTCGTTTTTCACTTTGGAACAAATTTGGATTTCCTGCACATCACCCCATAAAATGTTTACTATTTCACAACCCGCAACATAAAAAATTATGAAAACCAACTTTTGCTATATTTTCGTTAAACCTCGTTTAAACTAAGTAAAATAGCAATTTTTAAATAAAGTACAATACCATTCCTGAGAGAAAGTCCAGTTATATTCAATTTTCCAATTATGTCCTAAATCCTGTATCTAAATTTCGCTAATATACAATTAGTTAATTTTTTTAAGTGTTAATCTCAAGTGACCTACCAGGTAAGTATTGTACTGTATATTATCTCCATAAATAGTTAGTAATAACATAGATCACTGTAGAAATGTATTATAAATTTGTACAGCGCCCTTGAGGTGATTTTGCACAAAAACGGTGCTATACAAGTCATCCAATTATTATTATTATTATTTTGTATGCGGCTTTTTGGGCACGGTAGGTACCTAAATATTAGAAGTTCGAATACCTACATTACTTCCGCTAACTTTTATTCCTCAGTTTATCTCAATAATTCATCACCAACTTTTTAGGAAGAGTTTAATCTTTTTTACAGAAGCAAATCGTTATCCATAAATCACGGTAATAAACCTGAAACTGAGAAGCGCGTTAAAGCTTCCCTTGTGGGGGTATTTATAGTAGCGACTTGAAAAATGGCAGGTATTTGAACCGTGTGAACTTGCCTCACGTGAACAACTGAAGGTAAAGGCGTGCAAAGCAAACTGAAGCCTTCCGAGAAGTGACGGAGCTCTATCTATTAGCCATGTCTCAGATTGGAAAAGTTATATGACCTTTACAGACAGTTTGCTATCGGCCCAATCTGACTCTTCGTGTTTGTGATGGATTTCATTTTACCGAGAAATTTAGGCTAATTTTCAACGGAAAAAATCGGTATGCGTGTTTGAAATTTCGGAACACAGATTTATTTTATTCAAAAATTGTTGATTCTACTGTTGAAAAGTTGTATAGTTAATACCACTGGCGAGAAGTGATTGTTTCATAGTTCACGATATCAACTATTCATATTACTACCCAGCATCGCCAGAGCATCAACACTCTTTTCCTGATTTTCAAGTTTAAAGATGAAAATTCAGAAATAATTTTTAAAATCTAGCAACTATAGTAGGATCACGAATAAACAGTCACATCAATCTGTAATATAACCCACACCATTGAAGGAAAATAGAAAATATTCGTAAGAAGAGAACGTATTTACCACCACCTGTGTAATATTATTGATTACAAAATTTTATATCTACCTAAATGGCAGAATATACACGTCATTCATGTACGTTATCCAACTTCGTGGCGGCTCCCTGATGAAAAACATTGATTTATTTATGATTGTTTAAGGAAAACCTAATTTAATTAGTTTTACAAAGGTATTTGTGTAGCTTTCTATCAATTAAATTACGTACGTTAAGACATACAAAAAAATGAGCAGATACCTACAGCTTATTAAAATCCTGTTTAAAATGTGATGGCACGTCATTCCCCAACAAAATATCAGTAAAAATTATAATTTATCGGAACACATGTTCTTACAGATGCGGTTATCCTAATAAGTATAACGACGACATGCGTAAATATTATAATTTTTAAGAACACGTGTTTCGACATCCTCATAACACAATCGTGTTTCACTGATAGTATTTTAGGAAATTTGACAATTCTTTCGATAAACGCCTGCAGTCCCGCTTTTAACTGGAATACATTTAAATTTCATACATTTACAGTACAATATATCGAAAAAGACATTTGAATTAGAAAGTTAAACACAGCACATGGTGTCCGGAAACCAGTGGCATAAGCGGGAAACTACATCATATAGAGAACTCAAAGAAGTTTTTTAATTTTTTTTTCGGCAACTAAAGGGTTAAAAAAACTTTTGGAGCTGAGTCACGCTTCGACGCATTTTTAAAGAAAGCTAATAAATAGTTTAAAGGTTTTTTTTTCAAGTTTAACCCAAAAAATAACCTAAATCATAAGACTCGATTTAATCGAAAACGATAGCTCAAAATCCTTACATTAACATTAAATAATCGACTCCAGGTGTGATGTAGATTCACCAGTTTCTCCGCCTATAGGACTAGTTTCCGGACACCGTTTGTAAATTCAAAAACTAAGCGGATGCTCAGTATAATACATGTTCGATGGGAGCAGTTGGGACTCTTGTGCGTTATTAACATAATGGAAAAGATTAGTGATTTACAATTCACCAGCATTTTCAATAGAGTTTGCTCGATGTAAGAGAAAATAAATTTATCAGAAAATCTTAAATGTTTTCCACTCTAAATCTAGATAAACTACGAATCTGCCAGGAGCTTTTGTTACCATTTAAATTACGGTAAATATACATCAAAGGGGGGTACACTTATTACGCATATTTTATTTTTAAAACACTTGAGTAGTTCGATGATAAAGAGAAGTAACTATTTCGGTTTTCTGGAAAAGGAAATAATGTATTTTATGGTATCTAGTTAAAAAAATAAAATCGAATGACGTCCATTGTTATTAATGTCAAAGTTTTAAGGTTGGATTTTTTTCTCTTATTTAAACCAAGATATAAACCTATGATTCTAAAATTATTTATTATGTTGTTAGTTTTGTTTTAATAAAAAAAATTATATTAATTAAAACTAATAAAAAAAAACGTTTTAAAAGTTAATATGTCAAAGCATAGCGTGAAGAAAAGACATTTACAAAAAAACCATTAAGATGCAATATATTACATTTCTGGAAACTTTAAAACTTATTCTTTCTATTCATTCTTTTAAATTATGGCATAATATATCGTAAATGTATATTTTCTCATCCTTTTCCTTTTACAATGTAATTTTTTTTTTCTTCTCTTTAAAAAAAATAATATTTTATTATTTTTTTTGCAATCAAATAAGTACCATGTAGGTACCTGATTCGTAGAAACGTTAATTTAACAATATTGTTCTCTAAATATATAATCTTTGTGTTATTTTTAGTATTTAGTAAAATTATTAACATCAAGACAGGCTTGTCCTAGAGAGGTTAAAAATTCTAATGTAAAAAGATACAATGTAAAGAAACAATAAACAATCTAACTGACAAAAAGTGTTTTTTTTTCATTAAAAGTGCGTAATTACCGTGTCCCTACATTCAGTAAATTTACCAAAATTACATATGATTTGGTCCGATTGTGATTGGCCCTTAATCGGTTAAATTAATCGGTTGAAAGTGTTGAAAAGTTGTTTCAACTTACCCTTCATCATCTGCTTCCCCTTCCTGATTCTCATTCATGACTAGCTGCTCCAGCATCTGAATCTTAAGCATTGTAAGCTCTGCTTTGAGGTGATAAAACTTTTAAATAAACTTCTATAAAAAAAAACAACACAACACTGACTTCACATTTTTCTGTTCTGTACAGACTGAAGACGCGAAGTTGTGAACTGACAAAGTTCAGATATCTGTAGAACCTGCGGGCAAACGAGATTGAGCTATAGATTAAAACAATAATCGGAGACTGTGAAAGATTATTTGATTGTTTGACTCAAGCGAAGAACAACACACGAAAGAATTTGCCCATAAGCGTATGGGCAAAAAACCAACACTAATTTTATTCCAAGCGGGTGTTTGTTGATTCCATAATTTTGCTGCCAAAGCGTGGATAATCGAAAATAAGTGCACTTAAAACTTACTTCTAAAATACTTATGTTATTATTAACATTGGTTATTATTATATTATTCCAACCGATCGCAGCTTTTTATAATGAAAGCACTTTGTAAGCAAATTTTAAAAAGTAAAAAATATTAAATTGTTAATTTTCTACGAAACACGTCAATTAAATTAATTCTGAATGCTCCGATCTTACGAATGAACTAGCGCAGAAACGTAAAAAATCAATTTTGAAAATGACAATTAAATAATTTTCTGTTGTAGGGCGATACTGGTAGTATCTTCCAGAGTGGAAGATACTACCAGTATCGCCCTGGTGTAAGACCACCATTCATAATTGAAACGTTGCTCCAAATGGCTTTAGCCGTGTTTAGTGACTAGATCTGAATAGCCAGGTACTTCCCCACCTTCCTCTTTCCCTTCCCCACTTACCTTCAGCCTCACAACATCCCCCAATTGGGGATGCCATAGTCTCACTGGCTCCAGACGGGAGCAGTTGGGACTCTTGTGAGGTATTAACTATAAAAAAATATATATATATATAATAGGGATATACTTTATCACTTGTCTGAATTCTTCAATTTTGAAAATGACCCTTAAATTCAAAGCAAATCTGGGATGAAAAATGTGTAGGTATGAGAGTACATAATAATACTATATAGTAAGTAAGTGTGTGAAGAGATGAAGAGAAAATTTTTAAATCAAGAAATACACGAAGCTCGCTAATTGTAATTGACTATTAATAAAAGTTTAATGAAAAATTAAGTGCAAGTAGTTTTTGAAGCGAGTTACGCAGAAAATACGCTTAACCGAAATCAGTATTTATGAAGATTTAATTATGTAAGTAGGTGATATTCTTTTCAAACAAGTTTAGCTTTGTGTCTATTGGTTTTCATGGACAAATTCGAAGAAAATTCATACAACATTAATGTGAACTGTGAACAGTGTGAAGTGTACATTTCCTTTCAAATACAAAATGAAAAATAATAAAAATTGATTTAAACCTTGTCTATTCTTCCTGAAAACTCTTAGGAAGGGTTGACCTAAGTAAAAAAAAATCATTTTTAAAAACATTATTATTATTGTTAAAATGCTCATTTTTTTCGATTTCAAGATCCTTTTTTAAATTTAGAAACATAGTGATACTTTAAGGTCCTGTTAAGCCAAACATATAGCTTGTGCATTATGATTATCATACCGACTTTGTCAACTGAAGCTAATTTTTAAATAGTATGTCTGTTTGTGCGCTTAGTTCTTCTAAACTATGCAACGGATTTTGATAGGATTTTCCTTATCATTTAGAGAATTTCTTCCGGAAGGTTTATGTATATAATACATACATATTATAAATATACAAAGTGAGAGAAAAGTCGATGTTTTGTAATCAAGTTGAAAAAATATATTTTCGGGCGCTTAATTGCTAAGGCTAGCTAAACCTTACGAAATACATCTACAGACTACAGAAAAGTTCGCATTGGTATATGTCTATGTCCTATTATATAAGAATAACCCCCACCAACGCCGGGTACACGTCAGCTAGTAATATGATATTAAATTACCCATCTCAGAGTGACCCACATAATATTATTTGATGAAAACATCAGGCATATTACACGAGTTCGCTAGAATTGTCATGTTGGACTCGTGCGGCCACAGACATAAGAATTAATAGACGAGAAGATAATGGCGAGGGGTAAAATCAACTGTTGAAGAACGAAGGGAGTAAGGCTGACTGTGATTCGTCAATAAATCAATCTGACAGTAAATAGGCATCTCGCATTATAATATCACCATTTACTTCTTAAAAGTAAAATCTGCTTTTGAATGAATAGACATTTTTACATGGGAGCGCAAATTACTCGCCACGTTATGAACAAATTTGCGAAGTCCAAATTCGGCAAAAAAATTCGGTTCTATTTTCAGAGTCGAATATTTCGTTTAAGTATTTAGTTAAGACACTTTTATAAATGTTCATAATTTACTTCCCAGCAACCAACCAGCTTTGTGTTTCGCGTCCAGACGTTTCTCGATGTGATAGTATATGTTTCTAAAACTGATCTATATTATACGATGTGAATATGCTTAAAATAAAGTAAAATAATGCTTATATATGGAATGTAATACGACAATTGGGTTTATTCTCTTTTTCAAATCTATTTTTACAAGTTTTCATAGTACAAGTCAACATTTTGCCGTGTTATTTCGTAAAATGGACCGATGATGCCTCGACCATAGTTCGCACAAGAATGATGACGTCACGTTTTCAAATTTCACTTGAGGCCATACGCGAGCACAGCCGGCTCCAATGGAACCGGTATGGGGAGTGGGGATAATACGCTTTTAATCACTTAGGGCAGGTCTACTAATATTCATATGTCTATGCGTGCGGCTCTTTTACATAGTAAGAAAATATGAAATTTTCAATTCAATATTGACGGTATTGACCATTCAATATGATGGATCGTGTATACTTTATCAGTCTTACCAATGTTGACGACAATGCGCCATTGTTTATATCAAACAAAGAATCTCCTTTTGGCTGTTCCAAGAAATAACGCTTTCGTCTGAACATAGGAATTTGAATATTATTATACATATTTAAATAACTTTATATTTTTAATATTCGTTGAAAAAATAAGGCAGTTTTAAGATTGTAATCTATTTAATTTATTAGTGTAGGTACAGCTGTAATCTTTTATTGAGACTACGAAAAATAAATAAGATAGAACAAAAACTAATATTATAAGGTTAATTTTTTCTAGGGTAGGTAGGTAAGAATTATTTTACAAGTGTGTGTAATGGTCAATGGAACGTGTGTCTAATTTATTACTCTAACTGTATGAAAGAGACAACCGAGTATGAATGAGACATCATAATAGTGAATGTGCAATAAAAGTGTATGACTGCTGTGTTCCGCGTCTTTACCTTGTCACCTTTCAAGTTTGTAACTTACATCATAGTACAAACAATAACAACAATTTATAATCTACACGGAGAAAAATGAGTATTGCTGATTTATGAAAATCCTGTTAAATTCGTTTCCTCATAAACTTTTAGTACATTCATGATATATCCGAACACGTGTTCATGCACCTGCGTTTGTCCTGGTTAATTCATAATGACGAAATGCGAAAATATTAGAATTTTTATGAACACGTTTTCCGACATCGCCATAACACATTCGTGTTTTACTGATCTTTTATTAGGAAACCTATCAATTCATTCGCTAAAGGCCTGCAGACCCGTTTTTGATAGGAATACGAATGATGTGAAGAGATTTAAGTTTTCTCATAGATAAAATCGATGACCGGGTATGTCATCAAAATGACAATTCAACACAGCTTCGAAACGTGATATAAAGTTATGAAAAGTGATGAAGCAAAAACTAGTTTAAATAGGTTACATAGGTAACTATTAAACCTAGTTTTTGTTGCATCACTTTTAGTGACTCTATGTCACTTTTTA
The DNA here is from genome assembly GCF_061612785.1 of Hesperophylax consimilis. Taxonomy (NCBI): domain Eukaryota; kingdom Metazoa; phylum Arthropoda; class Insecta; order Trichoptera; family Limnephilidae; genus Hesperophylax; species Hesperophylax consimilis. The sequence goes on from NC_142836.1 coordinate 5,822,874, forward strand.
AAGGTGTGTTGTAATTACATAGTTAATTGAATTTCACAAAAAAATAGCTTTATATAGCTCATCTATAAACCTCAGTCTGATGTCCATGAACATTTTTCGGAAGCTGTGGATTGGAAGTCTTCAAGGAATCGAATTCCTAATAACGATGTATTTTGTTGTATTGGTTCACGTTCACCCGAAATGAAATTGATTATTTAGTAGCACATTTTAGTACTAACCTCAGAAATAATAATAAGTAACTTTTCAAAATATCAAACAGAACAAAGTTAAATTTTCAAAGTCACAAGTTAATATTTGTATCAAAACAGGTAATCACAACGTTCGTTGCGTATCAACACAATTGAAAGGGAAGTAATATTACCTGGAATATAAATCAAAGAAACAAATCTGAAAGCTTTCGCCAAATGGATGGTTCAATTCTAAAGGCAATTCATCTCAAATTCTTCAAATTACAATGTTTCAGAATTAAAACAAATAATATCTGCGGTTTCGGTGAATAATTGGAAAACTTAGAAAGTAATTTCCTTCTCGGAATTTCACTGTAATAGCTTATGCAAATACCAAAGTTGATGTTTTGATAAATAATTTACACACCCTCGAATAAAATTATTTGCAGATTTACCACAGCTAATAATAATCAAGTATGACTGAGGCATTTAAAAAAAAAATATTTAGCCATAAAATTTTATTAACATTAGCACTCAACAACATTAAGACACAACCAACAAAAAAAAGACTTTTAGCTTCTTTTTTTGTTGTTTGTTTTTGGGGTGTTATGCCGTGTTGCGCTAACTCCTTCTTTAGCCGACGTTTCATCCGACACATCTTCGGATCTACCGGATCTGCCCTGATGATGGACACTGCAACGCTGTCCGAAACGTCGGCTAAAGAAGGAGTTAGCGCAACACGGCATAACACCCCAAAAACAAACAACAAAAATGCTTTTGGCCGTGAGAATCTAAAAACTTACCTTTTAGCTTCTTTAACATTTAAATGTAGTATTGAAGAATACTGTCCATCGAGTTCAGCGTATGCGTAGAAATTTAATTGTCTCTTACGTACATCTCTAATCACCTTATATATACATAGTTTTTATTTCGAAATGATGAAATTTTGCACACTTGACCTTAAAAATAGGTCACTGTCCACATAAGATTTCAAAAAATTACCACCATCCCCTTTTCCCACCCCTTTACAGCAAAATATGGTAAAAATAGAGCAACGCTGGGTGCTTCAGCTAGTTTACTAAATATAATATTATTAAAATAATGCAACACATTTCGATACTGAATGACAACATTGAAAGTATCTTCCAACTCTGGAACGAAGCGCAATTTTTTCATATGTGTTTGTAAAATTTACAAAACGTATTAATAATTAAACTTTTAGAATCTTACCACTCTTTCATGGCGATCGTAATTTACAGGCAGTCGTGAAATAAATGTTATTTATTGAGCTTTTCGACCTTACAATGTAATAATTCTTTACCCAACCCCTTAATTGCAGTTTTAGTACCTGCGCAGCCGCAAAGCGTTCTACTATAGCTCTGACTCGAGCAAATGCTTCCTTTTAGATCTTTTTTATTATATACTCGTATCTCTCCTTTTTTAATCTACCTTCCAGCTACAAATGTACTTTCCCGGATATGAAAATATCACTCTATAGGGCTGCTTCGACTTACTGTAAAAGGTTTCAACTAACATTCAATCACTTACTTTAATGCTTACGTATTCCAGTATCGGAAAAATAAGCTCTATTAAGTCCATATTGCTACGAGCCTTTGAATTATTAAAAACGAACCCTCTCTCGAGGCATGGTGGAATTCCAAAAAGGGGGCTATAGCGCTTTCATGAATCTGATTCGAATTTAGATAAAGTTTCAGTTTGTTTAATACGCCATGCAATCTAACACTTGTTTGTGCTTTTAAACCGTATTTGTAATTATTTATTGATACATAAATAAGAGTGTAACACAACACACTGACTAGGCGGATTCGTATGCATGACAATCAAAATCCACAGACCGAAATTCTAGAAGCATAAAATCTAAAATCCACGGATAAGTAAAAACTCAGAGAAACAAGGGAAATTACAAAATGAGCTCCATTTTGTAATTATTTGTAATTATTTTCGATATTGAATAATGTCATAGAGAAAAATCTAGTTATATTTTGCTTTCTATAAGCTAAACCTAAGAGCAATCATAGTTCCATTTGTACATAGGTTGAGATAGAATTGAAATAACAGAAAGAGTTTTCATAATATAACTAGAAGCTATGGATTAGCTGGATAAGCTAGACTAACAAGAAAATTAGGTTACAAGAATAAGGAAAAAGTATTTTATTGTTACAGGAATTTTCGATTTCCTTGAGCTATAGAATATTGATTGTATGGGTCGAGATGACGAAATTGGAATAGGTACCTAACAGAAACAGTTATCATGGGATGTGTGGGATTGCACTCACCTCCCCACATCCTGGAATAAAGAATTATTATTATTATTATGTTTGTGGGATATGGATTGCTGAGGTTTGAAGGAAAATGGGGATCCTATAGATATGAAAATATTTGAAAATTTTACAAATTACCATGTTTTATAAAATATATCTTGAAGCTATGGATTGAACATACTTGTGAGACACTAATAGTGGCGCCAGAGCGGTAGACCTGCAAATCTTGGGAAATTGAATCCTGAGTACGCAGCATCTCAAAACTTAGTCAAAACGCGTTTCCACTGTCCTGCGGAGATGCCCGTCTATCTCTGGGACAGTGTCTTGGTTCATTGTACTGTCCTCCAAACTACTGTTAACACTAGAACAGTGTGTCCGGAGCTGGGACAAAACAGTATTGTAATGTAATAGGGTGATCGCTGCATAAACCAGAAAAAATACATATCTTCGCGTATCGTATTATGAACCTATTTCTGTCCTGCAAATAAGGAATTAATACAATAATGTATTTATCATCCTCATTTCTTATCATAATGCCCGGGTGATTTTTTTTTCTGCAAGAGTTCAGTGACAAAGTAAATATATTTGAAACGCCGCTTACCCTATTACGTCACCGTCGTGTATACATGTAACAATATAATGAGTGATTGTGGGGCATTACACAAACTATGGTCGGTCTTTAACCCGGGACAAGACATCAAACTGCTCAGCGGAGCCCGAACCTGAACCCGCGGGCCAATGCGTAAGCACGCCACACGGCCACAATGGTTCACGTAATATATACCACTGTGCTCAAACAATAGTGTTAATGTACTACAAACATGGTTATTAATTTATTAAAAAAATAATGAGTTCCATGCGCGAGGAACAAATCAGGGCATGTGTCACCGAAGTGTAAAATCAACAAACACGAAAAAAGAGACAAGAAATAGAAATGACTTCTTTTCAAGGAGGAAATAAATACTCGTTAAAGTGTTCCTTGAAGGCATCCTTGGAAAAGTTATCCTGTGAACTACCATTTATTTTCCAAAGCCGGTATCATAGAGCCCAGAGGTAAATGAAGCAGAAAATCTGTTTCTGTAAAGTTCGCAGCTGCATTATACACTTTGTAACACTGAAATTTACAAACATTTTTCCATCCGGAATTTATTTAAGTGAACGTAACTATTTTTTATCTCCCACTGGCATTTCCATCACGATTCAATTAAGTTGAGAAATTTACCGTCAGGAAAACGCGAATTTTTTAAAACAACAATATAGAAATGCAATTTTGTTTTCGTGAATGAAAGAATGCAAATCTTGGAAGTGGAAATTAACCCACTTTCCGACATCTGATCGAGCTGAAACTCGGCAGATAGAGTCGTTGTCGTTGACAATGCATTCTATTAATTTTGGTGGCAATCATGCGGATAAAAATATACGAATTTCTATGAAATTACAGCAGTAAATAAACGAATTTAATATCATTCCTACCCAATCAGGATTTGGCTCAATTGTTAGAGCGGTTGACTCCAGTTCCAATGGAGGAAGTTTTCATCCCGAGTCAAACCAAACAATACGTATTTATTTTATTTTATGTTCAAAAAAAGATAGTCGACTGAATGGATCAAAAATCCGCATTGATTATTCCGGTTCCCGGTGAAGCCGAGTTGATCAGTGGCGTAGCGACCATAGGCGACCAAAATAGCCTCGCGTCGGGGCAGCCGCGAATGTCCCAAAGGGATGTTGTTCATCGGAACATAAAACCAAAAAAATATTTTAATTGTGTAATAGTCATTTTTTAATTTTAATTTTTTCACACACGCACATTAGCGGCCCTATCTGTGCAACAGGGGAACTATGTCACCTTCCGGTTGGACAGCGTTTAAGGTAGGCGCTAGGAAGGGATTTATTAATGCGAGTCTTGAAGAGGCCCGGATTATACGAAGGAGAAAAAACAGATGTCTGTAGCTTGTTCGAGTAAAAACGAGTCGAAGAAACGACCCGTTCTCATGAAGCTAACATTAACTGTAAACGGAAGTCTGCTCATGTCCGTCAAGTTTCACGCTCGTGCACTGGTGCATCGGGGATCAATGCTGCTAGCTCCTTAGAGTAGGCCTTATTAAAATAACTATATAACAGACTCAGCATGCCCACACTGCGTCTGTGCATCAGATATGGCAATCGGTTTTTTGACAACGGATTATCAGTCAGATGAACCGCCCTCCTTTGCACAGAGTCAAGTAAGTTTATCAAGTATTGTGGGGTTCCGGCCTAGACGTGGCTTCCAAATTCAATTGTTGGACTACTTGAGATTTGTGCAGGGTTAATAGCTGTTCTCTATTGAAGAATCTGCTAGCCCTATGCAAGACGACCAGTTTTTCGGAAGTAAGATTTATTCAGGCTCCTATGGATCCAGCATCCTAGCATAGTTACTCCAATCATCTCAATGGAGTATTTATTGAGGAGGGTGCTTCCATCAATTTGCACCAGAAAGTCATTGATCTCCCTCTTTACTGAAATCAGACACGCAAGAGACGCCAAGCCGAGCAGGTTCGCCTTACCCCCGAAATGAACCTTCTCGAGGTGGTGATCAACTTTCTGTCTCAAAACTTCTCGAGCGGTTCAGACGTCATAAGTGGAAGGGCGCTTGTCAAAAAGAAAACCTAGTGAACGGTGCCGTCGTCAGCGTAGCCATGAATTGGTTGATGCACATTCAACCTGATCTGGTGTGCAACAAAAACAGTGTCGGTGACAACGAAGATCCTTTTGGCACCCCCGCGTTCATTTGGTGCGGAGAGGAAGAACAGCCGCCAACTACGGTTTGAAAGTCCGCAATCCAACTATGCAGGGTTAGATGGATCCCATACAATGGTAACTTACCGTCAAGCGCCTGGTGGCAGACCCTCTCAAGGGCTTTGGAGATATCCAACCCGACGGTTTGAGTTTCTCCAGAACGTTTTAATTACCGCCCCCAAAAATGCGTAACATAACCGAGCAGATAAACACGACCGGTTTAGTCGAAATCCATATAGGCGATCGCTTAGGATGTTGTTATTCTCGTAGGGAATGGATGTGCTTACCTAAAACCGTATTTAAATAGTGTTATCTAAAAATCAAATTAAATATGATTGTAGTGAATAACTTAACTCAGTTTTTTCATGCGGAATTTAAAAGAGGAATAAGGGATTCCAGTCAATTTAAAAAAAGTGAATGTTCAACTTCTAACTCAAATACCAGTACTTTTTATCACAAAGTTAAAAAAAGATTAAATGCTTTCAAAGCTCGCCAAAACGATCGAAATATGACGGGGTTCGTATGACGTCATACATACCTCGGGTTTGTCGGTTAACAGTAAGGTAGATCCACTCGGGTCAGTATGAAATCATCGCATTTTAATCATTTTTAAGCGGTGTAAGTACTGTCAAAACCCGCCGACCAATTACACGACCAGTCTCTTACGGTTTTAATCGTTTTTAAATGACGATTTATTAATTCTGCACAAAATGAAATATAATATAACTTAGATATTCAGAATGAGCGTTTATTTTTTAAGCCATAATATTTTTCACTCAACTTTATTATTTGAACAAAATCGATGTTTTCGGCTTTCAGACCATAAAAACGAATTGATATTGCTGTCGCCCTGCGGTCCAGGGTCTTTGCACATGTTACGCCATTGAATAATACCCAGCTTGATGTAATCACCCGTGTTCGGTTTATATACCACCGTGCTCTATGCGCTTTAGTATTTATATGTTATTTAAGTGGTCGATTATAATAATAACAAGTTTATGAAAGATGTAGATTGAAGATGCTTCAGCAGGACTGTATTCAATCACACTACAGATATTATGTGTTTTGTATGGATAGCGTTGGGCAAGTTCTAATCATAAAATGTTGTGTTTGTTATTATTATTTATTTTTTTTATTTAGTAAAAGATTATACATTTATATACATTATTTAAGAAATGTTTTGACTGCCCAACTAGGAGGATTCCCGTTTTAGGACAGTCAAATTAGGATGAGTATTAACATTTTGATAAGTTGTATGATAACCATAGTATTAAAATAATAATGAAAAAATAGGTATATGTACTATTAACTGGTGCCTTAGCCTTATTTTATATTAGGGGTTTATACTTTCAACTAGAAAGGTATGTAAATTTTTGTTAATTACGCTTGGTTAAATGGTATTAATTAATGTATCAATTGCCTTTGTAATGTTATGGTTTACGTGTATGATTTAGGAGGTTACCGGTTTTATTAAACTTATGCGAACAGAAAAACCAAATTCAGTCGCATCAGATGCGCGTAAACATTTTTTGTTTGAGAGTTGTTAATATTATCTTCAAGGATGAAATATTTCTATTTGAGGTTTTCTCAATAAGTTATTTCGCAATAATTTTTTTTCTTAATATTTATAATGATTTTCCATTTGATTATGAACGCTGCAGTTTTTGAGACTCGGTGTCCTTTATAAGCAGATTTGTGTACACATAAATTTTAGAGGAATTGTTAACGCAACAACTAAGATGGTAAATTATATGACAAAGAAACAGATTTAGTATTTGTTAGACATATGTTTTTTTACCATTTACCCTACTCAGGAGGCTCTGAAGAAAATAATTTGCCTCAGGGCCTATGTCATCTTTGGGGATGCTGTGTGGAGGGTATTTTTAGGGAAAGGAAGGAGTGGAATTTCTGGGAAGGTAAAAGGTATGAGGGGTGGTTAGGATCAGTGTGGGTCGAGAAACCAGTTGGAGAGGTCAAAGGGTTTCCCCAAATCAGCCTCTTCCGATCTGGCACGCCACGCAGCTCGTGAGCAGGCGCATCTTGAACAACTTCACCCGAAGAACCCGAGCACCCCTGCTAAGTCATCAAACGTAACGATCCACTTGGGGTGGCCTTGTCAGAGGTGTTGATTATCCAATAAATTATTCCCGAGCGGCGATACCCATACCCGCCTCCTGAATTGATAATGTATATGTTACCGGAAATGTATGATATTTAGGAATTGTATACAACTCCTAGGAATTGTATACAACTCCTAGGAAATGTGTTCAATTCCGAAGCTATTTAGGAAATGTATAAAATATTGTTTTAAAAATTATTTAATACATACATATCCTGGGAAATGTATATATTTCCTAGGAATTATATATAATTGCAATATCCTATTAGGAAATGTATAAAAATAATGCTTTCTGTAATAAAACAGGTTGTTTTATTTGTTATATTCGTATAAAGTTAAACTTTCATTTAGTAAATAATCAGTCTGTTATTTAAGTAATTATAAATGTCACAATATTAAAGTAAAAAACTTTTGGGTTGGGTTGGGTTAGGTTAGGTTAAGTTAGGTTAGGTTAGGTTAGGTTAGGTTGGACGTGCGTACGCACTGACTGTTTACGCGACACGAGCGCGATATCCTGATCAGACGAAGCAATACCCTCCCCTTGCCCCGCTAACCCCGCGTACCCATTGATATCTTTAATGTTTTACATTTCCGATTGCTATTTAGGAAATGTGTCTAATACAATTTATTTCACACATTTCCGGGCGATTTTGGCAACTACATACATTTCCTAGGAAATGAATACAATGACGGATTGCATACATTTCCGTTAACATATATACATTATCAATAATAATAGGTAATTTTCAAGTTGAATCGCACAAAAATTGACTATTGGCAGGAATTTATTTACGAGTACCTATCAAACAATGGGTGCAAATAAAGAAGCTTGTAGAATGTCACACCGTTATTCGACAGAAATAGAAGCTTTCAATGGGGTTTGTGGCAGCCAAAATATGGAATCATAAAACAGTAGTACCACAGTAAAATTCATCCCAACGTTCGACCACTAAACTTTAGCGGTAAAATTAATAAGTAAGAAACAGACACTAAGCAGCCAGCTTTATTTCATTCAAAATTGTAAGTGCATTCACAGGACATTATTAACGGAACAAATGTTTTAACGTCCAGATAAAGAATATATTATAATGTAAATAGTAAATAGGTTTATTGTATTGGCCTAAAATCCCAGTGACCTAAACCTTGGAAGAACAAACAGAGAAACAAGCGTGACAAAATGCATCAGCTAATTCTATTGTCCATTCGGTGGCCATTTTGGATCCATTGTCCACCATTTGTCGCCTAATTATGGACGTGATAATCGTGCGGCTGCAATTTGCAGTCATGTCTGCCGATTTGTTTAAGTATTTCCAGTTATTAGCAGTGCGTTTCGTTTGCCCGCAAGATGGGAGTAAGGAAAACCATAAATATTCTAAAAAAACAGTATATTTTAAAAAAGTGTGACAATAAAAATTGGATTTTTTTGACATATTTCAAAGAGGTGTAAAGTGAGCCTTAAAATGACTGATTTTTTACTTGACATTAAGACAAGTTAAATAATGCTGATCTTCATTGTGAATAAACGTTATATGGATAAGAAAATAAAGAGTAGGTATCTACCAATAAGTAAAAGCTCACTATTGAACAAAGAAAACATTGACTAGATCTTTAGTAAATCCTTCGCCCAACGACTTTAAAAAAAAAATCCAGCCACAAACAAACTGCAAGTGCAGACGAAAAATTTGCATTTTAATGGAAAGGGTTTATTTGCCTGCTGGGCGACGATGGGCATAAAACGTACGGTAATAACCAAAGATATTAGAAGAACGAGATGTGCTATGAGTAGTTTATACTGTGTGGAATTGTTTTGCCCAGTGTCGCCGGTTTTGTTCACCAATACTACTGCACACCTTCGCTTACGCTAAGGTATCCGCACTAATACATAGAACAGATTTCTGTGCGTACACGTCCCGATACCGTTCAAAGTACCCTAATTAGGTAGTACTTCGCCTACGGTCCGGCGGCCAACATAGCATATCTCGTACTTCTAATATCTTTGGTAATAACTAATATCTGAGTGTTGATAACACATGTTGTTGCTAACTAATACATGAATCATTAAGAGACACGGTCGCTTCGCCATTTTATATGAAACCATTGTGACACCCAACCGGGTCATACCTATTTTTTTTACTTCAGCTACGTAAATTTTAATGAGCTAATTAAGTGGAGTTGTGTTTGAAAAGGTCGAGATTAGGCAGATGGCGTTTTTAGGCATTTTTATATGTTGAAAGCTTTCACGTTAATTTCTCTCCAACATTAAAAGCAATATCTAAATATTTAGTTTATGTATCTTTACGTTGTTCAGCGGGAAATAACTTTCTTCTGACTAGCATTCATAGAAAGAACTTTCCTCTAGCTAGCATTACTAGAAAGAACGTTCCTCTAGCTAGCATTACTAGAAAGAACTTTCCTCTAGCTAGCATTACTAGAAAGAACTTTCCTCCGGCTATCATTAATAGAAAGAACTTTTCTCTGGTTAGTCTAGTAAAAAATTTCAGCTTTCGCTTCCCACGTAATCGGGCACTTCCGCATCTTCCTCATCAACATAAATATTTAAAGCAGAAATCAGATTATTATTTTTATAAATTCCCACTTGTTTCATATGTTTCAACATCCTTTCAATATCCTTTAAACAATCAAAAAACATGGCGTCTTGTCGTAATTTTTGACAGTTAAATAAATTAATAGATCAATATATTGAACTGTAAAAAATTGAAGTTTTAAAAAATCATTGAAAATGACGGATTGTTGCGCGTTATTGCTCTGAAAATTGTGTCATGGAAAATAGTTTCTTTTTAGAATAACTTAATGACTAAAACCTTGCCGGGGCTCTGCCCTAACCACTGAGCTACTTCGAGCCTGTTTTCTTCAGTCATATTTAACTGTACCATAGTTCGACTAAAAATTACCAACATTGTCTTCATATTCTTAAAGAATATTTTTATTGGCTGCTTTCTTTATGTGTGATTGATTATTCCCGAAAAAATGCAATCTAGATAGTGTCTTTGATAAATACATCAAATTTATTGAAGATAATGTTAATAGTTACTAGTCGAAGTATAATACTATTACTTATGACCGAAGAGAATAGGGTCGAATTAGCTCAGTGGTTAGATCAGAGAACCGAGAAGGCTAAGGTAATCTTTCTCTGAATGTTGTTTTAAATTTTCGTCTGAAAATCGCTAATATTGTCTTCAATGAGAAAATAGTTTCGTTGACTTATTTCTAATTTAAAATTGTGCGATTGCGTGAACCCAGAGTTCAAAGGTTCGACATTTTTTCCGCTTTAAAAATCAGATAGATGCATTGTAAATAGCAGCGCAGCTTTTTGTCTAGTAATGTAATCTTATATTCTTTGTCGTAAAATTAAAAAAAAGGAAACTGAGTCATTAGATTTCTATAGAATATGCCATTTAATTCTTTAATGTTATGTTCACACTAATTAAATGAATGGCAGAGATTTATTGAACCTACTTCCTACGTGACAAGCCGTGTTAAGTTGCGCCACAAACCATCCGCACGAATAATTTCTCCCAAGATTGGATAACCAGAGATGCGTATTACAAGATTTTTATACCATTATTATTTTAAACTACTTTATGCACCCATACCAAGAAATTATTGTGTTAGATGTACTTACTTTGTAAAACTGCATGACCACTATAACCGAACTCACTTATTGAAGTTATCATTTATATGTATAACTTACCGCCTACTCACTAATATTTATTCGAATACTCCCCATGTCTTTAGCAATATATCACCAGAACTGTAGAGGTCTTCGTACCAAGACTACGACGATCCTTCAAAATACCTTTTCAAACGATTACGATTTAATTGCCCTCACAGAATCATGGCTCACCAAAGGTATCAGAGACGAAGAACTTTTCGATCCTCGATACTATGTATATCGTTGAGACCGCGATTACGCTTCCACCGGTCAGCGTCTTGGCGGTGGTGTAGTGATAGCTATTAAACAGGAGCTGATCAGCGTCGCCAGACCAGAATGGACTTCTTGTGCTGAAGACATTTGGGTCACCATTCGCACCAATACTACACCTCACAGTTTGGTCCATATATGTTGCGTGTACATCCCCGGAGGGACTCAACATCAATATTTAATCGAAAATTTCCTGAACATGTTATCAGACGTAGTATCAAATAACCCCAATGATTCTTTTATTATCTTAGGTGACTTTAATCTTCCTGAAATTTCATGGATCCAAACTACGCCATCTGCTCACTATGCAGCTAGTAATTACTCTACTCACGTTAGTAATTACTTCGTAGACTGTATGCATTTTCTGAACCTCTCTCAATATAACGGTGAACTAAACTCAAGCGGCCATATCCTAGATCTGATTCTGTCAAATCTACTAATCTCCGTCGAATCTAATGACGACCCGCTAGTTCCCGAAGATGAACATCATAAAGCTCTATCCATTAGTGTGCCATTTCAGGAAACTCCTTCATTGACAAATGCGAAAAGAAAAGTTTTTCTATATAATCGTGGAGACTACGATTCAATTAATTTCGCCCTTGAACAAGCTGACTGGGCTTCCATTTTTTCTACCTCTCAAATAGAACCAGCGCTTGACGGTTTCTATACGTTTTTGAAATACCTCATAAATCTTCATATTCCTCATAAACTTTCGTGGAACTCGAAATATCCTCCTTGGTACAGTGCTGCCCTTATTAAGGTAACTAAGGAAAAATCAAAATACTTTAGCAAATATAAAAAACACAAGAACCAGGCTGACTATGACGCATTTTCCCTGCTTCGTAAACGGCACAAAGACTTATGTCGGAAAAGCAAAGCCCGTTTCTTGAGTAATATTGAAAACAATATTTCCTCAAACCCTAAAAACTTCTGGAGCCACGTCAAATCTTCTAACGCATCCCAAGGTGTCCCAAAATGTATGTATTTTGGAGAGCTGAAAGCCAATAATGGAACGGAAATTGCAAATTTATTTTCAAAATATTTCAGTTCAGTTTTCAGTAAACCCTCCGATCCACTTACCCTTGATCCAACTGACGTCGGGAACCATACATCCAATATAAGCAATATTGAGGTGACACGAGAAATCGTCTTAAAATACCTTAAGGAAATTGATATTCGCAAAGGTGCCGGTCCTGACGAAATACCTTCAATCTTTATCAAACAATGTGCACACAATCTAGCCTTACCCCTTTCTTTAATTTTCAATCGTTCCCTAACCGATTGCACTGTCCCTGTTATATGGAAATCTGCTTATGTGTCTCCTATTTTCAAAAATGGCAAAAAAACAGACGTTAAAAACTACAGGCCAATCTCCAAACTTTGTATATTTAACAAAATTTTTGAAAAAATAGTCTTTGACCAACTATATTCTGCTCTTAAGCCCAGCCTGAATACGACCCAACACGGTTTCATTAGTGGTAAATCTACAACCACAAATCTTTTAACCTTCACAGAGTACCTGCAGGATAATTTGGATAACAGAATACAAGTGGACACTGTCTATACCGACTATAGTAAGGCGTTTGACAAGGTCGATCATTCAACCTTGTTGAACAAGCTTTTAAAGATTGGTATTCACGGCAATCTTTATCGTTGGCTCTCTTCTTATATCTCCAACCGTAGTCAAATAGTAGTGGTTGCTGGATTTAAATCCGACTCTGTTGCTGTAACATCGGGAGTTCCTCAAGGCAGCCTGTTAGGACCGTTACTATTTAATATCTATATCAATGATATTGGTCACTGCTTTTTACACTCGCAGACCATCCTATATGCAGATGACATGAAAATCTTCTCACCTATAAAATCAATCGAAGACTGTCACAAGCTGCAAAAGGATTTACAACGTTTAAACGCGTATGTTAATGCCCATTGTCTGGAATTAAATATATCCAAATGCTTCATCGTACGCTTTACTAGAAACAAAAACATATTTATACACGAATACTCAATTAATCATCAACCTTTATCTACCAAATCAGAAATTAAGGACCTTGGGGTTATACTTGATAGTAAACTGAATTTCAATAAACATATTGACCACGTAGTCACTAACGCATCTTCTATGCTGGGTTTCATAATCCGTTCCTGTAAACAATTCACAGACATTGCTACTTTCAAAACACTGTATTTCTCATACGCTCGTAGTATCCTTGAATACGCATCACAAGTGTGGAACCCAGGCTATGCAATACATAAAAATAGAATTGAAAGTGTTCAAAATAGATTTTTAAGGTACCTTAATTTCCGCTCTTTTCGATCTCATATCAGTAATGAAGACTCTGCAAAGTTCTTCAATATACAGACGTTAACTTTCCGAAGAAATGTAGCAGATTTGGTAATGTTATTCAAAATTACACACAATTTAATCGATAGTCCTGATCTTCTTCAACGCCTATTATTCCATGTTCCCAATCGCAACAGCAGACAGTCGCTTACTTTTAATCTCCCTCATTGTAAGACAAATTCCAAACAAAACTCATTTATCTACAGATTCACACACTTTTTTAACTTAAATTATAACCATATTGACATATTTAACTCGACTTTACGCGACATAAAACAAAAACTCAATAATCAACAAAACTCAAACTAGTTCAATTCCTATATATTCCCGTCCTTTGCCTCTTAATCCTTATCCTATATTTCCCCCTCCTCCCCCCCACCCTCCTTTATTTTAATATTTTTAATATTTCCTAACTAAACAAGAAATTAATTTAAGAGAACATCTCTATGCCATTGTACACCATTGTAACACCATTAACTATTCATCAGTGGAAAGTTCATAATTGGCATAATTATTAATATTATTATTGTATCATTATATAATTACAGATTTGCTGTCAACTTTTCCAAATAAATAAATAAATAAATAAATAAATAACAAATCAATCTACCTGAGTCCATATTGAATCCACCTGTTCGAGAATGTAAAACGTTATTTACGCCAGAGTCTATTGGGAGAGACGTTTCCACTTGCGCATGCAGCACATTAGGAAACATCTCACGGGTCCCGACTCCCGACAGCCACCTGCCTTGATCCTTGTACCTAGTGTCTACCTAAACCAAATAAGGAGTAAACCAAACACTAGCACCTGAGCTCATCTCCTAAGCTCTTGTATCCTGAAGACAACGGTGTTGCTGTTCAAACTAACAAGTAGTTAAGTTATGAATAGATGGATCCACATTATATTATATTATGACGTACAGAAAACAACAACTCGCTCAAAAAAAATTTTTGAGTACGTCATATAATAAATTTTGTTATAACTTTGTGTGGTATCATCTATAAAGCGTCACTAATAATTATTTTGTTTTGTAAAAATTGCTCATTTCAAAAGAAGGTCTTTCACTATTTTTATGCTTTTTAACTTTTTATTTTTTTCCATAATTTTAACAAAGGTGAGTCCTTTTTTTAAACACGTATAAAAACTATAATATGTAAATGTAAAAGACTAAACAAAAGTAAGTAATGGAAACCCACCAACGGCGCTGATATTAAAGTATTATGTTTGACCAAAAATAATCATCCATTATTTTTTTAAAGTTATAATACACTAGTTTTAATATACGAGTAACTACATCTAAAAAGGGTTAGAGCAAGCTAATATACAAATTATTTGATTTTAATAATTTACAAGAATTCATGATTTCATGTTAAAAACAACAGCAGTATATGATGAAAATTTTGACGTTATACTAAAATTGTAAGGAAAAGTTTTGTACAGGGTGTTAAGGGACGTTTTTGACTTCAGTGATTCCTGACATTATATGAGAAAAAAATGTAAATGAAATTTTAGTCTCCAGTGACTTTGTTGATGTTTTTACTTCAAAATTTGAAAAAAAAATCCATGACGAAACTGATAACTCAGCCGACCTAACCCAATTCCTGTTGATTATCTATGTTTTTGTTAACAAAAAAAAACACAAAAATACATTTCATCCATAATTTTATTATATAATTTAATTATTATTTCTAAAAAAAAACTAATTTTTTTCGACATTCTTACGCATTTAAGTACTTTTCAAATAAATATTGAATTGTTTGTATGAAAAAATAATATTCTTATGTGGAAATATATTTTTGTATAAGAAAAAAAAACAGTGGAATTTATAAAAAAGTTATTTATCTTTTTTTACTTTTACCATCATTTATAGCGTGTAGCTGTATAGCGTGATATTTACTTATATAGTCAACTTTCTACAACACTGCCCAAGCTAGCGTAGCAGTAGTACTCACTAAAATTTTAAATATATATTTCATTCTGAGCTGGCAACACGGTCTCGCATCTTCATAGATAAACACACATTCCACGTCAAACTCAGATTACATATCTGCCCTGATCGCAGCCAAAATTTCCCCTTCCCATTCCCAACACAACACAAACAGACACGTATGTAGTATATGGCCGCTGTAGGTCGGCGCTGGTGCTGATGCTGGATGACAATACATGCAATTTAAGTAGGGTTTTTAGGTAACAAATTTTTTCCCTACCGAGAAAATACAAGGCCTCTAAGTCTATAAAAGCCAGGTAACATTTAAATAAACCCATATGAGGTAAAAATTGTGAGGCGCATATGACGCCGTTCTATTTGTATAAAGAACATTAACTTTAAATTCAGTAAATTTAAATGATTCACCACTTCATGGAATATAAGAATCTAGAAAATAAAAAAATAAAAAAATCTGCCCTGATGATGGACACTGCAATGATTTCCGAAACGTTGGCTAAAGAAGCAGGTAGCGCAACACGGAATAACACCCCAAAAACAAATTACTATAATATATTTCATTGTTTGCAGTACAAATAATTTAATAAACAATAAATAAATATAATATAAATAAATATAATATATAAATAAACATAATATATAAATAAACAAATAATTTACGGATATGTAGTGGTACGCCACTACTTGACTCGAACGTTATTCTAGAAGTTTCCAAACAAGCTTCTTGGGTTTTCTTTTATTTTTTTTTAATATTTGTTTCTGTAGCAACTTTAATGTTCGAGAATATTTCATTTTCCATCTAGATAAGCGACAACGTGAACGAAATGGTCAGTACAGTACCAGCAACCGCGACATCGAGATCGAATTATTTTGCCTACGTGACGCGCTTCGGAACATTCTCGAACCTTCCTTTCGTAAATCATTTTGTTGTATTTTCTACGTCTATTCATTGTTTTTGGATGTATTATTAAAAACCGCTTCAGCCAAATTTCGTAGTTATTTATTAATAAAAAGAATACCGAATATAACTACAGATATTAAATATTTTAGAAGCTTTGTGTAATGTCGATTTTCAACTCGGTCGGATGTTGGAAAATGGGTTAATTTCCACTTCCAAGATATGCAGTCATTCATTCACGAAAACAAAATCGAAATTCAAATAGATGTATTTAAAAATGACGCCCAAACCGACTTAATATAAATATCTTTACTGACAATCATAGGGGTTATTAATTTGGTTTCATTCAATTTTAATGGCTTTGAGTTTGATGATGGACGTGACTTACACGCTTTTTCATCAGTTTTAATTAACATGCAGAGACGATGACGCGTTGCTAAAAAAACTGCATTTTAAATAAAAATGGTAAATAACAAACATTACTCTAATTAATTTCCATGACAGACTGTTCAAGAAAGCGTCAACAAAAAATCATACCAATAAAAATCAGACAGGTTTTAGACATTTATTACCGCAAAAATTCAACTTTAAAAATATAATATAATAATATAATTTAAAATATAATAATTTATAAATATAATTTATTTTAGCTTCGTCCTAGAGTGAAAGATGCTCACAGAATCATTCTGATGAGCGTAAAATTTTACTGATCCGCCTCACTCTTAGGAGACGGTTTTTCACAGAATTTGAACAATTCATAAAATTTTAAAGTTAATTTTCAGGTTTTGTAAAGGTTCTAATCGAGTTTTGTTATTATATAATTATTGGCTAGTTGTTTCACATAACTGAAATGGTAACAGAACTTGAATAGAACTTTCACAGAACTTGTAAATTAACTTTGAAATTTGGTGAATTGTTCAATTTCTGTCATACAACCCGTCCAATATGCATAAATGAGTCTGCCCACATAACCGGAGCATACCATGACCGTGGTATGAATGTATCAGGCACGAAAAGAAACACGACACGCATTACTATGCCCACTGCAACGGATCGACAGTGTTCTATGCCCGTATGTACCGTAAGTACTTAGATATGCACGAAGCGTATCGCCACCGGCAAAATATTCTTGCCGTGGATTTGTTGACGGTCCTGTCATGGCACGCTACGGTGTTGTTCGGTGACGGAACGGTCTAGTGGGCGTTGTTTCATATTCACTCATAGAAAGAATATTTTGTGCATGTATCAATACGGTTACGGTCATGGTATGGTACGATGCAGTGGGCAGGGTCTTTAAATTATTGAAACATCACCTCTTTTCAACATAATTACTAGAAGAAACAACTATTTACCTCGGGGGAGATGGAAAACATGCATTTAAATTTAAATTTTTTAATTAATGTTTTGATTTTGTCGTTAAAATTGATGCCATATTGATAGATGCTGTGTACGGTTAGCAGCATTGTCCACTGTCATTCGGATAAAATGTATCAAAATCAACATGATGTCAACTGTAAACGAAAAATTACGCGTATATTAATTTTAACAAATATGCAACTAAAACGCTTAATTACGACGTTAACTTTATTACCATTTCTATTGATTTTCCACTGGAATTTAGAATGCTTGCATGTAGCACTACTTATCCGATTATTTTCCTTCCGCCTCCTGTGCCAAAGCTGGACCCTTGTATGGTGTTCACATAAAAAAAATCTACAGTATAAGTATACCAATTCGAATCGAGCTCACTTCTCCTGAAGGGCTTCGCGAGCCGCCTTGCCCGGCTGAAAGACGACGATTGGAAGTAGTGATCACGTGATAATAATGGGGTCTGTGTGTGATCCCTCGAGCCGTGACTTGAGAACGTTCCCTTATAATAGTTGGGTTCTATCTGCCAATTAAATTATTTTTTAATTAATTAACTCCACCCTGAGGAAAATAATTTCCCTCTTTGGGGATGTGCCGTGTTGAGGGTCTTTTTGGTGATAGAAAGGAGTGAACATGGGTTTTGAAGACAACCATGTTGTAAAGAAACACAGAAGCCGGCAAATCATTCCACATTCAATCATAGAGGCGACCCGTTCTCATGTGACAAATGACCGTGTAGTGCACTTGTTGGGCGCATTTGGCGTGTTTCCCGACTATGCACCGACAATACAACGGATCAATAATACAAGTTCCTAGGGCATCTTCCGCCCTACTGTCCTTGTTCTACGGTAGAACAAGGACAGCATCTGGTTGCATCCAAAGATTTTTTAAATTTTATTTTTAAATTTATTTATTTCATCAAAAAATTACAGAATATATATAATATATCATTAGTAAGTTGTATAATTATATGTCAGTTAGAAACAATGAAATTGATGAAAGAATAATGTTACAATAATACGGCAGTTTCTAATATAAGAAAAAATATATATGAATGTAAGAGTGTTATATACAAATGGCATAATATACTATATTTTAATTGCAATTCGTTTCTTAAGATATGGGAATATATTAAACGGACTGCCCGTTTCTGCAGAGTCAAGTGTGTTTCATGTATTTGAGGCGCCAGACAAGAGTTGGCTACCAAATTCAACAATGGGACGCACTTGCACAGCGTCATCGTGTATTAATATAAAATACTAAAACTTGACATTATTTACGAAAGTGTGTATGAAGAATATATTTTAATTGAATTATCTTTATGTTCAATAACCCTCTATGTTATTTCTATGACAAACAGCTAAAGTCAACTCAACGGCTTTCTATGTTTTTTCTTTAAAATTTTCTACCCGATTCAACGTAATGATAATCCAATGCGTTCTCCATATTATTTTTTTCAAAATTAATATGGTGAATTCTTGTTGTTTTAAGCGAATGAGCTCGAAGTGAAACCCAAATAAAACTTTGTTGTGCCAAAAATATTTACATACTACCTGACGTCTAACCGGCGTTGCTCGACTTTTCTCTACTCTCTATAAATATAATATATACATATAAACTTTCCGGAAGAAAATCTCTAAATGATGGTGATAACCTAGTCAAAATCCGTTGCATAGTTTAGTAGAACTAAGCGCAGAAACAGACAGACTTGAACAGCGACTTTGTTCAACTAAGTCGCCCGTTAAATTTGCAAATTAAATCTAGCTGTCCTAAAAAATAAATAATACAGAGTGTTTATATATAACTTTGTTGCATAATTATCTGCGTACTTTTACATATTTTAGATTTAGGAATGAAAAAATAAAATTTTGATGCAGATAGATGGACCCTTGTTGTTCCAAGGGGACCTGTGAGCGGTCGGCCGGCTGGAGTAGTGGAGTGGTATAAATCAGGCGGGCATTGACTGGTCTGTTCTTGCTAGCTACTAGCTACCCCCTACTCCTCGCTCTAGCCGCTCGTTGCTGGATGCTGCGAGCTGCGGGGGACCCTGCAGGGCTTCTGGGATGACCTAAATAATGTTGCCACATGCAGGCGTGCTTACATGTCTGGACGCTGGGATATTCGCCGGTTTTACGCGAACCACATCCATTTTATTCACGATAATTTATTCGTTGAAGTCAATCAATAACGACTCTGAAACGAAAAATTTGAAACAGAAAAGACAGAAAAAGATTTAGTCGTATCTTGGAATTTTATTCTTCCTCTTTTATTATTCTGACTCATGACATGGCCGACTTAAGTATCTGCTTCACTTGATCATGCCATGTCTTCCTTGGGCATCCCCGGCTTCTTTTACCATTCACATTTTGCGTCATATGTTCTCTTTAGATACCTTTTTTCGTTCATTCGTTCTACACTCCCAAACCAAAATGTACACTAATTTCTAAAAATGTGTATTTGAACACGGCTAGTTCACATAATATTTGTTTTGTTACTCTTATATTCCTGTGAAATATTTCTTATTTTTAAATTAGGGTTGCAACGTCATGTTTCCAGACGTATTAACATGACTCTGAAATAGTTCAAACACATGTTCATACGCGTATTATTTATAATATAATATTAAATATAACATAGAAGTATTCAACAAGTCCCTTTCTATATCATGTACTCCTGGCACTCGCATCCGAGATCCCGGATTTACACGCCGCTAAGAGCTTTGCAGAACATTATTAAATGTATTATAACAACCGACCAAATGCTACACTTAAATATGCAGCGATACTCTTAAGTGGTTTAGGAGAGCTTTTGTTTCTTATAAAAGCTGCCTCTGGAACAGACCTCCGCGTAAAGCACACATTAATCCATTTAATGGATGTTGCACTAGATTGGCCTTTATGATATAAAAGTAGACCATATTTTGATGAATCGGATTAAATTATGGAGCTTGATTACGACCTGGTCAATCGTCTACTGATAGCTGTGTTATTCTGACATCGAGTTTATATTATTTATAGAATAATAGTCGGTCATAGTAATCTTTACTACTCAGGTTTTCAATGTATTACACTCAGTATTTGGTAGACAGTATTCCCGTCAGTATCTTCAATTATTATCACATTGTCATCAGCATAAGGTATTATTTTTCCGTTTAGTTTTTGTATAAATATGTTATTTACACAGATGATAAACAGTAAAGGTCCCAGGACTGTACCTTGCGACAAAATTACACCATTGATTTGTATCACTTGAGAGCGTTTGAAAAGGTAGGTATTATCCATTCTAGAGCTGTACCATTTAATTCAATATTACCTATTTTGTCCAGGATATGTGTATTATATTAAGTTTGTAATGTGATATACTTTCAAACGAGTTTTTAGAGATCTATGAAAATTATTATATTATGAACAAGGCTAGACTGAATTGGGTCTGTAATAGTAACTTTGAGATATTCTATACATATCAAATAAGACAAAAACTCTAATACATTTAATAATTAGGAAGTTTAAGAAAATTAGGTACACCTATAAAATGGTGTATGTTCAAAATAAATCAAATGATTTATTAAATATTATCGACGAGAGATTGCGTATTTCGATTAAGGATTCCGAAAAAAGATTGACTACATCGACCCTACAGTACATAGCAGTTGAAGTGATTTGGAGATGTGTTCAGGATGCCATCGGAGAGACTACCTTGCAAAGAAGTCCAGCTGGTCACCCCAGACACACTTCAATGGAAGGGATGAATTCAAACGCCCGTCTCTGCCAGACACTGACCGCCCAGATTCCTACCAACCCCTCGTACCTTTATCCTTCCCAGATATTCCTCTCCTTCCTTTCCTTAAAAAACCCTTCACACTGCATTCCCAAAGATGACATAGACCCTAAGGGAAATTATTTTCCTGGGAGAATCATGTTCTCGGAAAACGTAAAAAAACCCACAAAATATTCAATATCTATGCGAAAAATGGCTAGGAAAAAACCATTAGAAAAGGAATATGCAAATTATGAAGATGGAATTCTTGCATTTACAGTAGGTAGGTACCATTTTTCCATAGTTCGCCTGTATATTTTTCTAAATCTAGAATTTAAATATCATATCCCCGTACCAGGGGAACATTCCGCTCCCTTAGGAAATAAACCTTTTTAATGAAATTGAAAAAGTTTTATAAAAAACTCATATTGAAATTAATTCAAGCCAGTATTACGAATGAATTTAAAACTTGCCTTTTTAAATCAGATTCGAGTTTGAAATGCCTCCAAGCCTAATTAATACAGTAAATTGCAAACTATTCCCGAACCATCAAAAGCTTTAAAATATACCATATAATATAAGCTATCCTTCGCAGACCGATGAAAAGATCCTAGAAATTTAAAATCAGGATGTACTTGTGATATGAAGTTTTTGGCACGTGCACATAAGAAAAATGCCACCACACGAGAGGCCGTCCTGCATATATTATCTCAAACACAAAACACGAGAAAAGGAATTTTCTGTCTGTGGGAATAGTAGAACTACATTAATTTTTATACATTCAATTATCCTGGATTATTTCCTAGGAAAGAACCATAGAAAAAGATTTTCACAATATATTATTTGAGTGATTTCTTTGTGTTACGGAATTAGAGCTGGCCCGGAGCACAGAGCAGTATCCACGCGGGAATTGACCTCTGACCTTTGCGTCGTTTTGCAACGGGAATGGCGTTTTGTAACCAAACCGACTCTGAGGTCAAGTATAAAGCCAACAAGTCTTCTAAACAAAAAGAGGTTAACGGAGCAAGATACCTTGTTGTTTGTTGTGTACATTCCGCTGCGGGGTACACAATTTTAAGCAACTCCGTTATATTTTCACGCCTTATAATGATTCTGAATGGTATTTTGATGAGCCTCGTTGCAAATTTTTAGAGGAAAGATCTGTTCAGTGAATTGTTGGTTTAGGATTCAATTCCTAAAAATATTGAAAAAGAAACGTTAATTGGTCCAGAGAGGCACTTTCCAATATTTCGAATGTAATGTGACTTCTTTCATAAAGGTGGAAAGTTAGAAATAACTTTTAATCCGATTGAAATGATTTTAATCGATACATAAAGAAGTATGTCCCTGGCGGGCGATCGGCTGGCCTGGCTTTGTTTTTTAAACAAATAATAACAGGATAACAGTCCCCTGAAAATGTGGATAATAACATCCAATAAGTAGTAAGATTTCACTTCAATCAAGTGAGTTCAAAAGGATGACAAAATTCCACTAACTACTGCGGTTAGGACTCTTGTGTTACCATAAAAATCAAGACAAAAACTTATTTTGTTAAAAAATTGTCTTTTAAGCTGTTAAACCATACAAAAACTGCAGTAGTGTCAGAAAAACGTCTTCTTTTAAACGTTTTTTTTATGTAATTAGAAAACTGTAAATGGATGTGGATTGGAATAGTATTCTACCCTGAAGAGATTTATTTTCAAATTAGCTTTTCTGGCGTAAATAGAGTCTACCCACGCTGTAGTCTCTAAAAAAGCTATATTAAAGTCCAGCTTTTGCACGAATGACATTTACCAGAAAATTTTTATTTTTGTTCTTATTTCTTTTATTTTAGTCACTTTTACATCCATGTTCACGAATGTACAATTTATTATAACTTACATACACACATTATTACATTCTTATTATTATTACATTTTATTTTGATTAATATGGCTCATTCAATCCAGCTTGAATCAATCAATTGACTCTATAAATTGGTTCCTACAACTAGCTTGAATCAATCAATTGACTCTATAAATTGGTTCCTACAACTAGCTTGAATCTATCAATTGGCTCTATGAATTGGCTCCTACAACCAGCTTGCAGCTATCAATTGACTCTGTCCATTGGCTCCTACAATCAACTTGAATTTATCAATTGGCTTATACAACCAGCTTAAATCTATCAATTGGTTAAACTTTATAGTTTCCGGCAGCGCGTTATAATATTGCACTTCTTTGTATTTTAAACAGTTTTTTTGTATTGACTTTGACCTTTTTTAGTTTAATTTCATATCTGTAAATTTCCTTATTTTAAATAATTTTGTTTGATAAGTATTTTGGAAAAGGTTTATTTATTATTTAATGTATAAATATCATCACATTCAAGGTTAGCATCTGTTTCACTGTTAGCCAATTTAGTTCCTTTAACATTAAATACGTGCTAACTTAATATAAAGTATGAGTAACAAAATGTATAATTAACTTATACATTTATATTAATTAACATTTTGACATATTTCTGAGGATCGATCTTTTTTAATAATAACTAGCTGACGGGTACCCGGCGTTGCACGACTTTTCTCTATTTTCTATAAATATAATATGTCGTTAAACCTTCTGGAAGAAACTCTATAAATGATTGTAAAAGCCTTATTAAAATCCGTTGCGTAGTTTATCACTAAATACCCTTCGATAACTTCCTATAAGATTATTTTTTGAGCTTTTCTATTTAGATAATATTTCTCAAAATATTGCAATTAAAACGTTCATAAAGTAAACATTAATAATTAACAGTAAAAAAAATTATATTGCTTTATTATATTTTTTTAAGAAATAAATATCTTTTTTATAGATAAAAAGAAAAATAATGAGTACCTATCTAGTATAGTGAACCAAAAACTATATTTTATGTCAGTAAAGAAAAGGCAATTAATTATTTTCGAAATATGCGTTCATAACAAGTGCGTGGCTCGAGATGGCAGGGAATTATAAATATCAGGACATATCCTAACGTCGAAAGGAATTACATGCTTGAGAACAGGGTATAATTTAAATTGCCTTCTTGCATGTCCAAAAGAGCACGCACAGTGAAAAACGAGTTAAATTATACTAAAAACTGCCCAAAGCTATTGGGACTATGGCGTCTCCAAATTGGGGAATGTTGTAGGTTAAAATAAGTGGGAAAGAGTAGGAGACGTGAAATAGTAAGGTTGTGATAAACTTTGCTACAAAAATTCAGGTCAGAGATCATCTCAAATAACGTAAAGCATCATTTCAAAATATAGGGGATACCTAGACGTAAACGTAATGCCGTGTTGACCGTGTCGCCGATGGCGACGACATTGAACGGTGTGTAAGCTTTGATAGTTCTTGGTATTCAATATTAGACGGCTACACCAAAACTAAACGCCGAAAACCACACCAAATGGAACGACAGCAACGCGTGATATTACTTCTACACACACTTTATCTCGATCTATATTATCTACGCTGATAAAGGACATTGTAACGTTGTCCGAAACATTGGCTAAATAAAAAAAAGCGCAACAAGGCATAAGAAACCAAAAATTAATCACGATAGTATATTAGGCGCCGAAAATCTCAAATCTACATTGAAAAAATAGTTAGGGGTGGATTTTACGCTAGTGAAAATCAATCTAATTAAGAATATTTGCTTATCCCCCTGTCAACGGTTAAGTTCGCTAATGAATGATTCAAGAAGTCACGTGAAAGTGAGGTGTGTTTCTCCACAAAGAAGTATATACATGGAATGGAACGTGTCGGCAAATTGAAAGCTAATTTGACCTGGAATGCAGAAAAATCTTAAAAAATCTTTAAAAATTTGGTTCCCGACACGAATGACGATAGGGATATGGAAATCTATCTGTCAATATTTGGGTCAAAACAAAACAAAAATCATTGGCATGTTCAAAACTCGAGGTGTATAAAAATATGCAGTTAGAATCAATGTTAACAGTTCTATAACAGAGTGTACGTTTGAATGCATTTGTACACACTTGATAGTATCGAAAGTTTTTCGAACTAGTTAGGAACAATTGCTGTATATTAAGAATCTCTAAAAAACTGTTGTTAATCCAGTTAAAAATAGGATTGTAGACCATTTCCTGATAAATTTATAGTAAATTCGTAATAATATTAGAACACCTGTTCATGCATTTGCGTTTGTCTTCATTATATATTTTGACGAAACACGAAAATGTAAGGATTTTTGTGAACACGTAATCCTACATCCTGAAAATACATTGGTATTTTACAAAAAGTTTATCAGGAATCCTACCAATTCGTTAGGGGCCTGAAATCCCGTTTATAACCGAATTACGACTAATTTGAAGATATTCTTAATAAATTAGCCTTTTTTATCAGTAATTTTTCTCCGTGTAGTTAGGTTAGAGTGTTGGGAGCGTGGAGGTAAAGAAGTGGTAATACGTCAATGTGTACATCATGAATCTAATACTAAATACAATAATTCATCGAGAGTATGCTGGACAGCTATCAATATTAATATTTTAATCAAGTAAATGCACAGAAGCATCTGAGCCAGAGTTGCAGTGTGTGTGATTATAATTAAATGATGACCCGCAGCCCGTAGCGAGTAACACGGAACTCCATTTAAAGGTGTTAATAAGCGAGGATTGGCGTTAGAGAAAATGCCTCTCTTAACCGTTCATGATCGTTTGTCGAATGGAAAATGAGATGGGCAGATCAATCAGACGAGGCGCTGAAACATGTCCACCGCTTACTGTTTAACTATTAACAGTTTACATGTTAAACAGTGGGCGGTTTGATGCTCGAGATACTTCCGATGACTAGATTTCTAATGATGTCAACAGCTCTAAGTAAGAGAATGCTTATTATAAGGAAAGTTTAAGATAATGGTATTAAAATATTATTTATATATATTATAAATCCTGACGTTCAGGGCCTTAAGCGGAGTTTTTCGTCGACAGTAATTTTCCCCTTTTTTTGAACGTCAAGTGTGCAAAATGTCATTAGTCAAAATATCAAAATTCTGCTTTAAGAGGTGGGAAAAGGGGATTGGGTGATTTTTAGAAATCTTGTATGGGCAGAGACTTTCCTCTTGTTTAGAAGGTCAAATATGCTAAATTTGGGAAGTGGGTATCGGTACCGCCGCCCCGGGAACCATTTATTGTATAACCAACACCCCTGCCATAGGTCACCCAAGTGGTCTGCTACGTTTGGTGAGCAGGGGTGTCCAGGTTTGTGGGGTGAGGTTTGTCTAGGTCTTGGCGGCGGATACGTTTGCCCTCCCACTGTGTTGTGGGCGGCATTTTGCTGAGGGAAATCTTTTTACCATTTCCAGCAGGACTCTCTCGACCAATCGCCTTGGACCGCAATGGGAGGGATGAATTCAAACGTCCCTCACTCCTTCCTGGACGCATTGATCCCCAGATTCCTAAGCGCCCCTCACACATTTTCTCTTCCCAAAACATCCTTTCCTTCGTTTCCCTAAAAATATTTTCCACACAGCATTCCCAAAGATGGCATAGGGCCTGTGGAATATTTTTTCCTCAGGGCCTCCTGTGTGGAACTAATGTTAAAAAAAATCAATTTCGGAATAAAACTATAGATTTGTATAAAAAAAGCCACGCCGCCCTGGACTTTCATCTGTAGGTAATAGGTAGTTAGAAAAGAAGATATATATTATGCAAAGAAGGCAAGGAAACCAAAAAAAAGAAACCGTCATTCGAAAGAAGTGATACATATTTATATTTTGTTTTTAAATGTTCCCTAGTTATTTATGTTCTGCTTGCAATTTACCCTAATCACTTTTGATTAATTTTGTCTTTTAGAAATATCAGAAAAAATCAAAATGCACCGTTTCTTGTAATTAACTTATGGGTATCTCATTAGAAAAATACTTTTATGTGTTTTTGTTCCTTATATTTATGTACACACTTTTATTTTGTTTTCATTTCTTCTGTATAATCTTCAGCAAGGTAAAAATAAAATATGCTACATCCTTACAATACAGGTCTCTGGTGACCTAGTCAGGTGAAACAGCAGAGGAGATATTAATTCTAAAAAGTGTGTATAAACAAAAAGGTAGGTATTATACCCAACGTTTAATATTGATACAGCTTTTGGAGGTACTATAAATCCCAAGATTCAATTCCTTCAAAGTCTAACCTACCAATATTTTACCAAAGTCTTTCTTACCAAGTTTTTACTATTAATATTTTACCAAAGTCTTACCTACCAATATTGATACAGCTTTGGGACGTATTATAAATCCCAAGGCCCCATTCCTACAAAGTCTTACCTACCAAAATTTTACCAAAGTCTTACCTACCAATATTGATACAGCTTTGGAACGTATTATAAATCCCAAAGTCCCATTCCTTCAAAGTCTTACCTACCAAGAAAGAAAACATCATAAAATACTACCTACTTTGTAATATTGTCGTTGCTTAAAAAGGATTGCACTTTTCATCAATCGTTACTTTTGAAAATCAGCCACTTTATCAAATTGATTGTTGTATTATGGAATTAAACTGAATTAATTAAATTGTGAGAATCTAAGAACTCAAGAGGTGGTACATGCGACGTGGTCTCCACAAGAAACAATAATTAAAGGTAAGGCTTTATCGTATTCAATAATTTTTTATTCAATTTTTAAACGAGATCGAATAAGCTTAAAAAATCTATTAAAATTCACCATTTAAATACACTGTCGTAAACACCCACACTAACACTTTTTTGATAGACTGTTTTGGAATCAAAAGTTCCTAATTTAAACAAATAATGTAGTGTTGACATTGAGAGAACAATGCAGGTACTTTTTCCAGGTACTTTCCGAAATTCCCCTTAATTGTTTCTCAAAAGTAATGCCATAGTTCCACACCCAGTCGGTTTATTAAAATTAATATTTGGATGGTTTGTATAGGGCCGAAATTGTGCAAAATCACCTCAAGGGTGCTTATTATGTAGTGTGGTTACATTTTTTAAATGCATGCAATTTTCTTAAACCACTTTTGTTCAAGTATTCTCATCACTCGGCCAACTTAAATTTATGAATTTTAATTAAAGCTTGCTATATAAAATGTTAAAACTCGCTCGACTGCTATCAGCTATCTAAACCGGGCAAAGTTTAATGCTATTATTTAAACAGCTTTTCAGAGATTTTTTACATTAGCTCCACAGAGGAGGCCTTGAGGAAAAAAAATCCCTCAGGGCTTATGTCATCTTTGGGGATGCTGTATGGAGAGTTATTTTAGGGAAAGGAAGGAGAGGAAGTTCTGGGAAGGAAAAAGGAATGAGGGGTGGAAAGGAATCTGGGGTAAATGTGTCCAGGAGTGATGGACGTATGAATTCGGCCCTCTCACGGTCGAGATAGTCCGGCTGGAGAGGTCAAAGGGTCTCCCTCAACTAGTCCCTCTGAATCCGGTCCACCACGCACCAGGTGAGCACGTACCCAAATCCACATCCCAAATAAAAAATAAAATTGTGCATAACTGTGACCAGGACGCGTTAGGCGAAGTATAGTGAACCCAACCAACCCGTGAAAACATGCATCCTTGCTATTAAAGAATTGGGTGATAATTGGGCTACTGTGCAGAATAGACGTTAAGAAAATAATTAGCCCGTTAAATCGAATAAAAATACCATCAAACATCCTAATAATTTGTTTTGAATTATTCGTTACTTATTAATTATTGATGTCATTTTCAAAATTGGAAATGACTATCAAGAATTCGGACAAGCGGTAAAGTACCTACTATAATAAGTATAATATTATAAATTAAAATTATTTTTATTGTCAAAATTGGAACTGATATGTCAAAAATTTAAGCAAGCAATAACCTACCTAAAATTAAGTCAATTCGTGAATATATTTTTTCGGTCATTCTGCAGCAATTATTTTAGTTTTTATAATGTGTTATTTACCTAAACTTTCAGCTTCAAGAATCCTACAATTATAATATCGCGTGATTTGAAATTAAAATCTGAAAGGAAATTGACAAATCACTCCAATGCATGGCAAACAAAAAATATATTTAAAAAATTTTCAACATTTAAGTGTGCCACAACACTCCTCCAATCAGGGTTGTAATAATTCCAGTGGCTCTAGGTACTCGTGCTTTTGTGTTGAATCACATAATTTTCACAAAAGTGAAACTATATTATGATCATCTTAAGTCGTATACCATCCTCGAAGAGATATAACTGTCGAGTACTTCATCACATAGAACTGCACGAGTACTTCATCACATAGAACTGCACGAGTATTTCATCAAGAGATAGAACTGAACGAGTACTTCATCAAATATTCAACAATTCAGAGTGAAAGGGCAAACAAGAGAAAAAGGTGAATCATGAGTATTGCCCTCAGGGAACTGCAATACCAGAGCCATGCATACACAGCACGAGTACAAACACGCGTATTATGCATCTCTCCCGTGAGTGCTTTACGGAAGGAATGCAATTTAATCATGATTACATAAACAATTTTATAAGGGAGTTTTTTTTCATTTATTGTGTACCGTAAAACAGGGTGACTTTATCGAATTTTCATCTTTGAAACTAAATTACTTTTTTTTATGAAATCATTTGTGTCGGAAAATTTTGTCAACTTTATGGAAAATTTTTAAACCATCGACAGATATATATTTTTTTAATTTTAAGATTTGTATGTGTTTTAATATTATTTGTTATTTATTCATTTAAAATGTTATATGGTATATTTGCGCCTCATTCTAGAGTGAAAGATGCTCTCAGTATCGTTCTGGTGTAAGTCTACCATTTATAATTGAAAGGTTGCTTGAAATGGCTTTTTGGTGAACAGAGCCAGGGACTCCCCCATTTCCTCTTTCTACTGAATTCCCCTCCCCACTACCTTCAGCCTCATAACATACCCCAATTGGGGGTGCCATAGTCTCACTGGCTGCAGATAGTTGGGAGCAGTTGGGACTTCTTGAGATGTAGCCCCATCGATAATTATTTTTTATCAGGTTTTTACAGCAATGCATCAATCCCAAAAAAAAGGGATTTTTTCGCTCCGATCGATATTTCCACAAGATCCGCACGTTTTCAGCTCCAGAAATGCAAAATCAGATTACCTGCAGAGTTTGAATGTTTTTAACAATATTTTTATGCGAAGAATCACAGACAAAATCAATGCAAGATGAAAATGTTAGTTCAAGACAAAATAAGTCTGAAGAAGGGAATGGTGGTTTTTCTACGGTATAAACTGCTCTGTAATTTAACAGTAATTAATACGAGTTCAAACCCATAATGGTGTTTTCTTTTGAAGTTTCCCAAACGAAAAACAATCTGAGACACCCTTTACATAAATATTTAGTTGATAACTGTGAAAAATCTTTATTTTCTTGTCCATGTTTACTTGTTTTGGAAATGGCTTTAGTCAGAAGGACAGATTTCGTTAGTCTCCCGACGTAGTGGTCACGTGTGGAGAATACCCTCGTTACCAACTTTAAATATTATTTCATGCTTGTTTGCGACATCAAAGGGGTCGTAAATAAGGTTGTACCGAGTAGGTACACCTTACATTCTGTGCTCTATACACACTTTACAATTCAGCCGATCGCCCAAGCGGGAAATTCTAATGTTATGCAATGAAAGGAATATTAAAACAAATTTGTGCTAATTTTAGAGCACTCATGTGAGGAGGTATCTACTGCCTACCCCTTTTGAGATGCGAAGGTATTACTTTTGAGTGGCTTGAGTCAGAAGAGGACTAAACGAACATCTCTGCGTACTTATGGATGGTAAAATGAACCGTGCTAAGTACGCATTGAAATAATAATAAGAATATATGCGTGCAATTATTTATTTTTTCTAATATCAACGGTATAAAATATACCATATACAGTAAATTATAAACAGTGACATCAGAAAATATACAATTAACAGAAACTCTAGATGGATATAAAAAGTTAGTAACTTTTTTAATGCGTTTTTTTCTTTTGTCTTTAAATTGATTCTTCAGTGTTAGTAGAGCATAATTTAAAAAGAGATTTTTTCTAAATAAGCCAAAAAATTTCTGATTTAACAGCAATAATACAAATCAACAGTTTTATTCCGATTTCGAAGAAATTCTGCGCAAGAGTAAAAAAACCTCGAATCATTCCATACTCCTTTCGCATGAATCAACTTATCCTTCACCCAATATTCTGGGCGATTATGTCGACTTCGCAATCTCACAAGAGCGGACGTGTTTTAACCGCTCCAGTTTGTTTAATCCTTTCAGAAGGTTTCCCTTGTTAAGAGATCGCTGAAAAATGTTCAGCATCCGTGTTTTATATAGTGCTTACCTTCTTATTTCACGAAATGCGCGTAACTTCTACCGTTTGCCGGAATTTGCAATTATTATAGCATTTTAAACCGATTAAATTTTGAAAGTGAACCTAGAACAAAGATTCTCAGTGCAGTCGAAGATTTTATACCTGACTCAAGTGTCAAGTGGTGTCGGGATTTACGGGACCTTTTCAACCGAGGATGTCTGCCTGGAGGACAGATAAGCCATATTTTGTTTAAAGTTTTTGTTTTTATTTTCTGTTTTTGTTTATGTATTTTGTTACAGATGACACACATAAACTTCACTTTGACTTTGGTTCAAGATTTTGCTTATGATAGCCCGCGATAAGCGAGCCCTAAGGGTCTGAGACAGAGGTGTGAAATCGTCGGATCACGACAATAGAAAGAATTTTATTTTTTTTATTTTTTTTGCTGGATTTTATTTAGGTATTGGAGCCAGGAAGGAGTCTGAAAGGGTCGAGAGGATGCACTAGGTGGCATGAAAGGCTGCGAGGTGACTGGAGAGACTAGGGTAGACTAGGATGAGGTGATTTTGCACAGCGGTGCTGCCAAGGTCTGTTATCTATGTGAGGATGTTGTGTCGGCGCTCTTTATTGGCAGCAGACACATGTCAGCGCTATATTAGCGGCGGACACATGCCTGAGCGGATGACGAGCCTCGTGCTGGCACAGTTGGTGGACGGGGTAGTCTCTCTCCCTGCAGCAGCTGGTACAGTTCCTTCGCTACCTAGGACTCTTGCAGCAGAGTCTCCATCTTCTGTCTTTGTCGAGCGTCACAGCGGTGCTGCCAAGGTTTGTTGTCTATGTGAGGATGTTGTGTCGGCGCTCTTTATTGGCAGCAGACACATGTCAGCGCTATATTGGCGGCAGACACATGCCTGAACGACGAACCACGTGCTGGCACAGTTGGTCTAAATAACAAATTTAGATCCTAGGAAATAAATTGTACAGCGCCCTTGAGGTGATTTTTCACAAAAACGGCGCTCTACAAATTATCCAATTATTATTATTATTATAACATCCGCTTTATTGGCAAGATTTCGGACAGAACTTCATTTCACTTGACACAAACTTTATAGTCTCTTTTTGTTGTTGTTGTTTTTGTTTTACTTATTGCTTTATTCTTACATATACTCTACATACACTGTTATTGGACGTAGGTATTTATTGTATATTGTTTCTTTATTATTTTTTTATGTTAACCCTTTATCTTTTGGGTCATTATACTCAAATAAATAGCATATTATAACTGACTTTCATTTAAATATAAGCCTCCAGAAACTTGAAAGAATAATTTTTTATAAAGGTATTATTTTTAATAGATTGAGCGTGTATTATTCCGGAATACGACTGGCAATACAGACGATTCGCATCAAGAATTTATCTACCTATTAAGTTGACACGAGAGAGCTAACTGATTAAAACGACAATAAATTATTTCCGCGCCATTGGATTCTTATGATCAAAGGCGAACGAGATCTATCAGTCAATCGTAATATGTATCTATTTGTCTACTGATGAATCAATCAACGAGACACGAGGGCGTTCTTGACAATATAAAGATAGGTACGGATCACTTCTCTCACCGTCCTGCCACCGTGTTGAGGGGGCCATAATACCAAACCGTATTAGGAATGAAATGCCCAATCTAAGCGTGCGGTATTCTGCTCACAGTAGCAATCTGTCAAAATAATGGGACTCTGTCTCTCGATTTCCGACATTATTCAATAATGTCTTCTCTTCTGCGCGCAACATCAACGAAACTAATGTTTTTATATTTTGATATATTTATTTTAAATTAGAAAGAAAATCTAAGAATTTTTTTTTTCAGATTTTCCTGATATTTTAAAACATAATTATTAGTATTGTTAGTTTACTATTTCACCCACATAATTTTCACCACTTTTCGTTGATTCTGCAATTTAATTGACTGCATATCGAATTTCGGTAGAAATTCGAAAGAAATGTTTCTATATATTCTAAAAATCAGTCTGGCTTATATATTACTAGTTAATGATCTTCAAAGCATTGCAAGGAATGGCGCCAGCCTATATATCGGAACTATGTATCCGACAAAACTTAAGCAATAGACAGCTTACTCTAAGGTCAGCAGATCTAGATGTTAGTAATCGTCTAATCGAACTTTCTAGGTCAAATCGAGCCGTTTACTATGATCGTTCTTTTAGTGTAACAGGCCCGCTTATCTGGAGAATAGACTTCCCTCAGCTCTGACTAATCTCCAGAATTTGACTGAATTTAAACGGGCTTTAAAAACAAAATTATTTAAAAAATCTTACCATTCATAAATTTTAACTTCTTTTCAATATTTTATAATAAGCCATATTCTAAAACTTCCGGTAATTGTTTGGTTTCGGTTGTCTCCTTATTGTACTTTTTTAAAGTGTCTGTTCAGAAAATTTTCATTTCTGAGCACAAACTGCCTCCTGTTTTATATTATGTTTTAGTTTTAATATTCTTGTTTTGTCCTGTCCTGCTATTATTGTTATTCTAAGTTTTGTCATCACTTTGTATAAACAGTGTATTTAGTGTTATAATCATAGACATATGAATATTAGTAGACCTGCCCTAAGTGATTAAAAGCGTATTATCCCCACTCCCCATACCGGTTCCATTGGAGCCGGCTGGGCTCGCGTATGGCCTCAAGTGAAATTTGAAAACGTGACGTCATCATTCTTGTGCGAACTATGGTCGAGGCATCATCGGTTCATTTTACGAAATAACACGGCAAAATGTTGACTTGTGATATGAAAACTTGTAAAAATAGATGTGAAAAAGAGAATAAACCCAATTGTCGTATTACATTCCATAAATAAGCATTATTTTACTTTATTTTAAGCTTATTCACACCGTATTATATAGATCAGTTTTAGAAACATATACTATCACATCACAATGTAGCGATTCTCAAGTGTGCTCATCGTTGTTTACTGGGGTAAGTAAATTATGAAACATTTGTAAAAGTGTCTTAACTAAATACTCTGAAACTAACTACGACTCTGCAAACAGAAGAAATTTACTTTGCCGAATTTGGACTTCGCAAATTAGTTCATAACGTGGCGAGTAATTTGCGCTCCCATGTAAAAATGTCTATTCATTCAAAAGCAGATTTTACTTTTAAGAAGTAAATGGTGATATTATAATGCGAGATGCCTATTTACTGTCAGATTGATTTATTGACGAATCACAGTCAGCTTCACCCCCTTCGTTCTTCAACAGTTGATTTTACCCCTCGCCATTATCTTCTCGTCTATTAATTCCTATGTCTGTGGTTATAATATTAGATCTGTATTGGGTAAGGCACACTGTAGGAATAATTTTAAGAACCACTAATACTGAATTACCATTTTTTAAGTTTATTATACGAGTAGTGAAGCGCACTTAAAGTGAAATGACACTAAACTGCGTTATATAAATGCCATGTTATTATTATTATTATTGATCTCCCGCAATGCTTCGCTATTGCTAATGTCTTTCTCAGGTGCCTCTGACTTCTTTCACCATTCACTATTGTATACCACAATGTTATTGTTAAAAAACTACATTACATTGATTTTAATTCAACTCCGTATCTCATTACAGTGCAGAGATATTGCGTTAAATATTCATCGGGCGTTCCCGACTTCTTCTACTATTTAAACATTTATAAACACTCCTGACATTAATAACACACGCAGGCTGAACCTTTATATGTTAAAATTAGAAACCATAATGTAAATAAACTATTTGGAATGCATTTTATAATATAAGACGTTGTCCTGCAACAGACCGCCTTCTACGTAGGGAAGTTAAAAATTGTGATTTTATGTATTTTTTTATAAAAATCTGAAAAAAAAAATTTCGTTGAAAAAAAAATTTTTTTTTTGTATATCCATCGGGTCCAAAACTATCCAATATTTCAAGCTGGAACTAGCCATACACATTTACAAAATTTTATTGAAATCGGTTATGCAGTTTCGGAGATTAGCGTGTACGAACACAGTGACACCTAATTTTTATATAATAATACTAAGATTATATTTTATTAGTATGTAATTTTTGTAAATGTATATATATTTGTATCTAATGTAAAAATAATGGGATAAATAAAAAAGAAGTATGTTTTTTATTTAAAAAAAAAACAAGAGAAAGGTCACTTAAAATGTCTAATATATATTCTCTACAAGTTTTAATTCTAAGATTCCAGGTGGAATGCAGGTTAACAAATGATGCTGTTTAGATGTTGAATGATACCCATTACCACAGTCATTATGGTAATACTGCTATGCAGATTCTGTCTCAAATAATGCTGACCTCTATTTCGCTGTAAACACTGCGGGGGCGGTAGAGGAATGGTGATTCCTATACCGCCCCCGCAGCAGAGAAATGGTGACGAATCACCTCACAAGTTCAAGGTTTCATTACGTGATCCAAATAAGTGGATATCGCTATTCATAATAATAGTTTATACATTCTGTTCACATCGTCATTCCGCTATGTTATTTTACTGTACAACAACACGTTTCCTTCAAACAACAAGGTTCTATCTGCCATTGGTATGAAACTGAAATATTAAATATATTATCACGATGTAGGAACACGTGTTAGAACACGTATACGTTATCACATATAATGATAATGTATTATCACATATCATGATAGAGCCTTACCCCTCGAACTTGGATAAATCAGGTACAATTTTATTTTCATTCATTTGAGTTTTTTAGAAAACCTGGTGTAACAACATCTCCTAATCTAACTAACAATCATTTTTGGGCTAATTGTCTCGAACTATAAACGATGGTAGATATATTCCAAAGAAATCGTCCAGGAAATCCGGTCACATTTATATCACTTACATTTGAAATGCCAAGAAAGCAATTAATATTTCTTTTGGCGTATTTTTTTTAACACTAAGTACCTACCTACTCATCGTAATACCGTGAGAAATAAATATAACATTTCTCGTTGCAATCAATAAGAAACCATGGTATTGTTGTACTTTTAGGTATTTATTTATAAAGCAAAACTAAAAATAAGTTATTTGTGTTCGAGTCTTTTCCGGAAGGTGTGGAAAACAAAGTTAGGGACTTTTTGGCGAATTATTTGGCAAACGTGAAAAAAAAGATGTATTTAAAAAAATAATTCAATGTCAAGTGAGGAACAATAAATAGGGGACGAATAGAATACCTAATTAGATATTAAACTACTGATATTTAATCAAAATGAATGTATACCTCCTACTAAGATGCTACAAAAACGTTTATAGGTAGGTATATAATTTATATGGCAACCTACAATTATAAATTTAAAACATTAATCTCTGTGGGTGACTTAACGACAAGAAATATTATTTTATCTTTGAGTGTGGGTATGACTATTGATTGAAGATGTTTTAGTAAATTGATGATATGTCGCTGTTTTCATTTTAATATCTGATTAATTTAATTAAATGATTCATTTAATTCATTGATTCATTTAATTCATGGAATCATTTAATTCATTGATGCATTTAATTCATTGATTCATTTAAGTCATTGATTCATTTAATTCATTGATTCATTTAATGCATTGATCCATTTATTTGATTAATACATTTTATTTTTGAATCATTTAATTAATTGATTCCTTTAATTTATCGATTAATTTAATTCGTTAATTGATTTAATTCATAATGCATTTGTTCACTTCATTTTATATTAGTGGGTAGCGATGGAAAATAGCAATGAACCTAACATTTTGTTCACCGAGAAGTACATATTATATCACTAACATTTAGTTTCTTAAATTGAGCTGGCATATAATTTTAATTTCAAAATTCAAGTATCTAGCGCTAAGCACAAGCAGAACTAACTAAGCACGATTCGTTTAATGTTAATGGTGTATGACCACCATTCAGAATTGAACCGTTGCTTTAAATGGCTTTAGTCGTCTTTGGTGACCAGATCTGAATTTCCAGATAATCCACCACCTTCCTCTTCCCATCTACTCCCTCTCTCCATTACCTTCAATCCCACAACATTCCCTTTTATGGGATGCCATAGTCAAACTGGCTCCAGACGGTTGTGATCAGTTGGGACTTTTGTTCGGTTTTATATTAAAATAGTAATTTAGAAACACATGAACAGCTTACTGCGGCTTAAAGCCAATGTATTCACAGATATTTCACAGTATATTTAGATTCTATATACATTTGGCGGTTCCATAATAACTCCTCAAAATGACAATTCAACACACCTATAATGAAAAGTGGTGAAACAAAACTGCTATTATATTTTATAAATATATATATATATATATTTATAGCACTTTTTATAGGTGTGTTGAATTGTCATTTTGATGAGTTATCCGGTCACCAAATTCGGCATGCAATGGCAAATGATCGTTCAAGACGTTTTGCAAATTTGCCATAATATGCCAAAAATCGTTCGAGTGAATAGCGATTTCAGTAATATATTATATAGATATGTTAATAAATTTGAAGTATCTACGTATTTCGTATTTTATATGAACCTTCGACATTCAGTCTCATTAGCACTTTAGTCATAAAGTTAGTCAAAACATTTGATTTCCATAGCTTGAATGTAATCAAAGACTAATATCGAAATTTTACGGGAATGTGCATGCATAGTATCACAATGCCTCCCCCAATCAATCAGATAACCAGGCAGCCAATCAATCAATAGAAGTCGTTACTTAGCAATCTTGTTATTTCACAAAGAAATCAATCTGAAACACTGGTTCGACACGTCTCGTATGTAGTGAAATAAATTCCTGTTTTTTCTTATATTTACTTTGATTAAGAAAGAATCAATCAATATTGACACATGTTATTTGTACAATAATTAAAAATGTAAGGGTAAATTTTTTTTAATTGTGATTATTTGGAAAAAGATTCTAATGTAAACAATAATTTCTCCTATGATTTCTTGTTAAATGCTATTATATTTACTAAATATATATTTTTTTACGTAATACCGCACAAAAGTACTGCTCCAACCGTCGGTGAGACCATGGCATCCCCAATTGGGGTATGTTCTGAGGCTGTAGGTAGTGGGGATGGAAATGAGATGGGGAAGTGGAATATAAAATTAGTTGGGTTGCTTACAAAAAATCAGATAGGTAATATGTAAGATTTGAGATTGACGTATTCTTGCATCTACTTTCTGAAAAAAAAGTTAAAAATACTTTTTTTTACTTCACACAGGACGACCTGAGGAAATTAATTTCTCTCAAGGCCTATGTCATATTTATGATTGGTCTTTTTGAGGAAAGAAAGTTGCAAATCTGTGTCTTGAAGAGACCCATGTTGAAGGAGCGAGGAAACACAGATAGTAAATATATATTGGCCAGTAGCTAAATAGATGGAATATTTTGAAGTAATAAATATTATTTTTAAGTGAACTAGCTTTTTCATAAAAAAGTTATAAATTTCATTTTCTAGCCTAAATAATATGTGTCATTATTTGCCTACAAATATTAATAAGTGTATAATTTGTGAATGGTCGTTTTTGTTAATAATCACCTCAAGGGCGGTGTTCAAATGTTACTTCCACAGGCTTTATCTTATTATGTACAAACACAAACAGATATAGAAACATACTAGCTTGAAATTATTATCAATTACTAACGGCCGTTGTTTCCAACCTCGATCAATCTGAGGCTCCAATCAGCCAAGCCATTTATTCAGTAACGCTCGATTCGCCTGTTTCCAAACATTTTTATCGATGATAATCTTAAGTGGCCCCGCCCACTTTCATAAACAATAAAATGACATCAAAGTAAAATCTTTCAATGATAAATGAATATTGATGAGTTAATATTTGACTTATTATTAATACAGATAGTTTGTTTTGAGTACCTTAATACATAAACCAACATTTACGAGTATATATTTTTAACAAACGCATGTAAATACATTAAAAATAAAGCATTAGCTTTACTTTTACTAATGCTTCGAAAGCGCGAAAATGCACTAATACAAATACGACGATGGTTGACGTTGTTAAAATAAAACTAGGACAAAATAAAAACCAAAAAGCAGCAAGAACTTCACGCAGAATGGAAAAATGAATATTATGGTGTTTACAACATCATAACAA
Source organism: Hesperophylax consimilis (assembly GCF_061612785.1). Taxonomy (NCBI): domain Eukaryota; kingdom Metazoa; phylum Arthropoda; class Insecta; order Trichoptera; family Limnephilidae; genus Hesperophylax; species Hesperophylax consimilis. Next base: position 5,862,871 of record NC_142836.1, read on the forward strand.
CTAACCCTTTACTGAGCCAGAGGTTAATCCAGTTGTTTGGTTCATCTAGCTTGATAGGAGAGTTGCATTAGGAAGAGCTTAATTGTGCATTTGAGGAATGTTGAGCCAAAATTTCGGTTCAACAGTTGATCAGTAGGATTAGAAACAACGGCCGTTAGTCTACAATAAAATGTCATGCCTCTTCAAAGAGCAAAAAAATTGCCAATTCAAAAAGTTTTTATACATCATTTCGATTGCTGAGATAGCAAAAATCGAACAACACCTCTTTCCCTAACTAATTAAATAAATGTTTTAATCAATAGCATTATCTTAAAATTCGTGCGTTTCCATCTCATCTACCTAATCAATTAACTTACAGGCATAATCCATTTCTTAAATGCCGTCATATAAGTTAGTTGAATGGACGTAATATTTTCTTTGCTATATATAAAACACTACACACACAGAGTTTGATGACTTTTCCGGAGGCTCATCTTTCCTGCCCTGTTTTCTCACAAGGCACACATCTAGTTGGAGTAGAATTATTAGAATCCGCCGCGTGACCAAGTTCGTTGTTGAATTAACATAATTTTTTGGATTACGCTACCCATAGTACCCACGGTGCAGGGAAATGGGTGGCAACTCATATGTGCACAACACACGAACTGAGTTTCCCATTTTCTCTGTTCTGGCATAATATTCATGAACTTCCGCGAACAAAATTAAGTTATATAAAAGGAACTCAAGAAACAGTGGAGGTCGGTCGTTAACAGACTTTGACGTGTTTTTATGGGAAGCTCTTTGCCGTCTTTGAGGGTTTTTTTTGTTAAACATACATCACTAAATATGATGAAATTCCTATCTAGCAACCTTTCAGTGCTCAGAGGTGTTTTTTTCTTCCCGTCTAAGGACAATATTTTACACGAACAGATTTTTATATAAATCTCATCAAACATACAAATTTCTAATATCTGTGATAATAAGCGTGTTATGCGTGATGTGATATATTCCTGCATAATGACCTTTGTTGTCGGGTTCATTTTCAAAACAGGGACTGATTGTTCAGACGTGCCTAAATATAAATATTTAATTTTTATTGTTTAAAAAAATATACTTCTACATTTGACATATGTTTTGTTTGAACTTTTGACAGATATTCCAACAGGTCGAAAATTGGAGAACACGACTTTGTAAGCAAAGGGCACTGTGTTAAAAACACTCAATATATCATGATTTACATGTGTTTTTACTATTTTTCCTCCATCATTATTGTTTTTATTTCATTTATTAAAACTCTCAACAACAACAAAAATGATTTTATAAGAAAATTAAAAATTAATTAGTAATAAAATTTATATTTGAGTAAATTAGCAATATTTCATATCGGTAAGTTTTCTCCGTGTGCGCTACTAAAGCATAAAATACTTACGCTTATATAAAATATTGACGCTTGTCGCAATATCATCTAGGATAAAAAGAAGACTAGATCTTATTCAATGCCGAATTCCACCCCGATTACCTCCCGAAGTAGCGAAAGGGGATGCCAACTCTAAAGCTCGACGCTGAAGAACTAGTCAGCGGGGATTCGTTCGCGACTCGAGAAAAGCGGCTAGAAGATATATGTAGGTAAAGGGGCATCCGTCTCTTTTCAAAGTGGTGCTGTTATGTAGGTTATTATAAATAAAAATTATGCTATCACCCATAATTTTATATTCTTTGGTTTAGTACCTACATCATTATTATTTTAACAGTCATTCATCATCCCATCATTCTCATTATAGGCTTGTATTGTTTTTCTTTTTAATTTACTCCACGCAGGAGGTCCTGGATGTCTATGTTCTATTATTTAATGGTGTCTAAAGGGTATTTTTAAAGAAAGGAAGGAGGGGATGTTCTGAGAAGGAAAAAATTATGAGGGGTTGGTAGGAATCAGGGACAGTGTATCCAGGAGTGAAGGGCATATGAATCCATCCCTCCCATTGCGGTGCAAGGCGATGCCAGAAGAGAGTTCAGCTGGAGAGGTCAAAGGGTATCCCTCAACCGGTCTCTCCTGATCCGAGCTACGCAACTGGTGACAAGAAGCACAAACTGCCCAGACCAGGACAAACCTTACCACATGAACCCGGGCACCCCTTCTATGGTAGCGAACCACTTAAGGTAATCTATAGCAGAGGTGTTGATTATCCAACAAACGGTTCCCGGGATGGCGGTTCCCATACCCGAATGTTATGATTTCTACTATACCAATCATAAAGGGAATGTTGTGCGGTATTCAAAAACATTTTCTGAGCGAAATAAATGTAAATGAAATATATACCAGGCGGTATATAAAACTTTGAACAATTGTTGTATAAAATTAATCTATATCCGCGCTTGATATACCTACATAAAACTAGTAAGTACCTATTGTAGTATTTGTACATTCCATTGAAAACGCAGCATTCGAAACAGATTTATTGGTGTTTTTCCGGTGTCGTACATCAACGGTATGATGAAGTGTGCCACAAACAATAGAATGAATGAATACGCCAACTTTCACCGATGTAACGGTCATTGTCATTAATTCATCCAGCCATCTAACAATACAATAACATTCGGGTCTCAATCATAATCGTTGCACTGCAATTAAAATCATCGCCGGATCGGGAATACCAGCACTACGCAGTCGCGTTGCAGTGGTAGACAACGAGACAACCAATCAAATTATTATCGTTGAAGAAAATACTAATAACTCTAAACGAAACATTTAACAGAACAAGATACAGAGAAAATGTAACAGTCTCAACAGGTAATGGAACCCAGGATCTCTGTCTTGCCGAGACAACGTCTCTAACCACTTAGCCATTAGAACCCAATTATTATACGTCATTTTCGTCGATCTCATATCACAAATTCAGAAATAACAATATTATTTTACAAATAATTATTACCATTTTAGCAGCTATCTTTTTGAATGATTACAAAGTTCCAAAGAATTGGTTTTTAACTTAGATAGTGTCTCGGAAAAACGTATCCGAATTTTTATTTTTATTTATTTTTTAACCCAAAACGGAACACTGCCGGTGGGGGATGGTTTTTAGGTATAAGATTATTTAAAAATAATAATTCACCAAGTTTATTCAAAAAGCTATGCGAATTAGCATACACGTGTCGAGATGTTATATTTGTTTATACTTTTTGTTTGAAGAACAATTTTTTTGTTTAAGCGAAATTCTTAAATTATGCACTTTAGTAATTAGCATTTAGCTAAACTATTACTGCTGAACATGCAGTTGCGTTCTTTCAACCGTAGCGTCGTTCACAACTTGCTCAATATGGCGGCATTGGTGCCAGACAGACATAAAATTTACTCAATAATTTTACGACATTTCGCATGATCGATATCATCGTTTCTGAAGATTTGGACTAATTCCACCATTAATTTTATGTCGCATTTCTGAAAACTGGATATGTTGGCGTGCCGAGGCTCTACTCGGGGACAACGGGATAGAGTACCGAAAAACGAAATGGTCCCGTTCAAAAGAGAGCGTACTGTCTGGTTACAATCCCCATTTGATATTGAGCGACAGAAGAAAGTTACAGAGAGGAGAGAGATAGTGTAGGAAAAGGTTAAGACTGTTTGTAACTATTTAAATACGGTTATTAAACATAACTAAGCCATTTCAAGCATCGTTCAGATTCCGAATGGTGATCTGTCACAAGTGTGATCATTCCTCCAATATACCTGTTTCAATCTGTAAGGAGGCACAAATACGAGTATACCCACTATAATTTGTTGGTTTAATCATCTCTAAATATTATAGAACAAAGTCGCTATCTGCGTCTGTCTGTGAACTTAGTTCTTCTAAACTACCCAACGGATTTTGATAGGGTTTTTACTTTCATTTAGAAAAAATCTTCTGAAAGGTTTATATATAAAATACACGTATACCAACAGAAAATAGAGAAATGTCCATGTTTTGTAAACAAGTCGTAAAAAAAATATTTTCCGGCGCTTACGTTGATTTACAAAAATTATATATTTTATTTATTTTATTATTTTTTAAAAAAGAAAGACAAACATTCCCAGGTTACGAATAACCTGACAATATTTGAAAATCTCCTACTAGCACCACATTAAGCTGAAAATGTTGCTTGTGTTGTGATGGAGGACTTAGCCAGCCGAGGAATTGAACACACTACGCCTAGGTGGGACCCAAACGTGATGTCAACTCGGCCACCGACCAAAGGAATTGTATATCTGGAAAACTCCAACAGAAATGTCCGTGATGATATAAGTCTATAAATAATAAATAATAAATAATAAATAATAAATAATAAATAATAAATAATAAATAATAAATAATAAATAATAAATAATAAATAATAAATAATAAATAATAAATAATAAATAATAAATAATAAATAATAAATAATAAATAATAAATAATAAATAATAAATAATAAATAATAAATAATAAATAATAAATAATAAATAATAAATAATAAATAATAAAAAATAAATAATAAATAATAAATAATAAATAATAAATAATAAATAATAAATAATAAAAAAATAAATAATAAATAATAAATAATAAATAATAAATAATAAATAATAAATAATAAATAATAAATAATAAATAATAAATAATAAATAATAAATAATAATAATAATTGGATGACTTGTATAGCGCCGTTTTTGTGCAAAATCACCTCAAGGGCGCTGTACAAACTTATACTGATCTATGTTATTACTTAACTATTTATGGAGAAAATATACAGTACAATACTTATCTCCTAAATATAACCCCCAGCAACGACAGGTACACGTCAGCTATTATAAGATAACAAATATTAGAGACAAAAGAAAAACGTGAAACAGAAAAAGATTCAGACCTGTTCCTTTTCGGGAAAGTGCTGTGAACACTGAGCTAATTCGGCCATATCAACTTACGTCATTTTTAACTGTTTCATATTTCGACTGAGAGCTACTATTATAATCTTCATTTTCTTAACGCATTTTTTTATTAGCTTCTGTTTTTAAGGATATTTGATTTAGTTTCACTTTATGAGAAGGTAATTAAAGTTCACATTATGAGGACGTAACCAAAATAAATATGTTTAACTTGAACTGTGATTTTAGTTGAGCTATTTATTAGTCAAAAAACTTATCGGTCTACCATGGAGGTTGTCAAATTTTTTTTTCAAAAATCAATAGTATAAGGCTGGCCGCATACATACGTTTTCCGTATTCGATTTCCCAACAAGGGCGATATATCGCCATTTAGGCTACTCAGAGCGAGAATCGGCGCCGAAAAAATCTAAAAGGCGACTGGTCGCCAATTAAGCTACTTCAAAAACATCAATTTTAAACATGTCCCGAAATTCTCTAGCCCCCCCCCCCATGAAATTTATTTTTCTGGGGACAAATTTTATATTTTCTTGAAATTTGTTTATTTTTTTTTACGAAATTTTTATTTTCACGTAAAAACATCAATTTTAAACATGTCCCACCTAACAGCAAATTCGGCTACTTTACGCTACTTTATGTATGAGAAACGGCGATATTAGGTCAAGATCCGTTGGCAACACTGAATTACTGAACAGAAATTTTGTAAATTTAATATCTCCTTTTCTGAGAATGGAAAGAGCTTAGGGTTCTAAATTTTAAAGCTTTATAGCTTTAACGGGTACTACCCTTGTAACTTCTGCTTGCTACTGAAGTTACAACCGTAACTATAATTCATAGCCTCAACTATTCTTAACGAGGCATCTTCTACCTTCGTTAACGAGGCGGATTTTGGTAACAAAACTCATAAGGAAATCCTTACATCCAACACTTTTTCCTGGAAAACTTATTTAAATGTCTGGAAAGTCCATAGTACATGATAAAAAGTGTGTTTTTTATTCACTGTTTTCGTCATTTTAAAAAATCGTTTTCGTCAATCAAAAATGATTTTTAAAAATAAGTTTTTTGGGGAAGCTATGTGGAGGGTCTTTTTGAGTAGAGGAAGGAGTGAACGTTGGTCTTGAAGAGACCCATGTTGTAGAAGGAAGGAAACAAAGAGGCCGGCAAATCGTTTTACAGTCGAGCTGTTGAACTCAAGAACGGTTCGTAGAAACGACACGTTCTCATGTGACAAATGTCAACCGTTTACATATGTTGGGCGTGTTTTCAAACTAAGCCCCGATCCCGAAGGGATCAATGCCGCTAGTTCCTCAGAGTATTTTCTATTGTAATACCGGTAGAATAAGAACAGCATATCCAACTGATGCCTGTGCTGCGCCATGGAAGATTGCAATCCATGATAGGATAATCTATGAAATGGACCGCCAGTTCCTGCACTGAATCAAGGGTTTGTTCAGGTATTTTGGGGCTTTCACCAGAGGTAGCTGTCAAAATCAGCAATGGGGCACTCTCGCGTTTTGTACAGGGTCAGCAGTTATCTGCTATAGTATCTGCGGTATATCTGTACGTACATTTGTACATTTAACAGTATTAAAATATGTATAGGTATAGTTGAAATAAAATAAGCCTAAAAATAATAATGGACGAAATAGTTGCTTAAAGACTAGGCCATCTATACTTAAGCACAAATTTCTTAAGTACGTAAATTTTAAGCTCAGAATTCCCACTGATTACATTCATTATGTCAGTTTGATGAATCAATTGCATCTAATAACACTGTCTAAGAGGAAAATTATTTCAGACCTGGTTGTGTTACACAGAGTCATTAACGACCTAATTGATAGTCCTGCCATCGTTGCCACTATTAAATTACATGTGCCGACTAGGAATACAAGACAAAATATAATATTCTTCTGCAATACATACACGACCAACTTTCAGACACACTCACTGACCAATAGGATGCATGATCTGGGCAACAAGTATGGGGGTACTATTGACTTAATAAATTAGTTTTAATGTTTTACCTTATATGTAGTGTTGTTGTAATTCCTTTTTTACTTTATGTTACTCTTACGTTTTACTAATATTGCTTCATGTTTAGTTTTCTTTTTTTTAATTATTTCTTAATATTTTCTCAATATACTTGTCATCACAATTTTACAATTGTGTATTTTATACCTACTTTAGAATGGATTACATCTATTTACTGTCAGTATCTCCTGTATAATACAGATATTCTCCTATGTACACTGCATCATGTATCACTTCTATGTAAAAGCCTTTTTAGGCGTATATAAAAATAAATAAATGCTAAAATCTATACAGAAAAGAATTAAAATGAAAAAGAAAACACATCATATACATTCATGTTTTCATTGTATGAATCTACATTTACAGCGAACCCTGGAATACAATGTGCCCAAAATATTCCACATGTTACCCCAAGCAATATAAAAAATTGCGAATTACCTAAGAGATTCAGATTTATGCTTAAAAAACATGGCCACTAAGCAGAGATACTCTGTATTAGTAATACTATTGATTATAGCAGTGGTTAGTGATAAATATTATATATCAGCGCCCTTGAGGTGATTTCTCACGAAAACGGCGCTACATAAATTAGCCAAATATTATATAAGTTGTATTTTAATTAGTAATGATATTATGTCCATATGTTATATTGCAATTGAACATGAATATCCTGTTGACAAACTGCTTAATTGCGGTATAATGGGGCTGTACTTTGAAGAACAATAAAAAACATTTATAAATTTTACCGGAGAGTATTATACCTGTCCACTGGCATTCCGGGCAGTCCCATCGAGAACGTGCATGGCGATCGTTTTGTCCGTACACAAAGATCGACCCGGATCGACGCCGGATTACCTGATTATATTTATTTTAATACTGTTAATTGTGTTTTTGTGTATATTATAGGCACCCTGCAGCCTAACCACTATGTTACATTGGTGGTCTAGATTATTTTTATAATAAACGTAGATTAGTTTAACCAAAAAAAAATTAGAGTCCTTGTGAGAACTCTGAAGGAGTAACCATCTGTTACTTATACCAGGGCAAGTAAGCGGTGGATAACCTCCAGTGTACATTTGTACAGTTCGCCCAGCTTCTGGGAGGTTAACCAGAGTCATTTGGTTTCAATGTAGTGATTTTAAGCTAAGGAAATATAAAGTAATAAGTATTTAATAAACACAAACAGATTTAACCTAAAATTAAGAAGACAAGAAATATTTTACATACAAATTTCGTAAATCTTATTTACTCGCTTCTGTCTTTTTAGAGCCGTTTAATTAAAGTAGATATTTTAATCGAGGTAAAGCTTTAAGCTACAGCCGTCTTCTACACGCTCTCAGTATCGTAAAAATGTAATTAATTATTTAATTTAAAATTAATTTAATTTACCCGCAAAATCCGTGTAAAGTGTTTAGCCCGCCTACGCATGAATCTAAAATCTCATCAGGCTTCATAATCATGTTAATCCAGTTACCGCGGTAATTCCGTGGAAAATAAATAAATTCTAGGTGTGTTCTTTTCATTCAAAATTCGGCGCAAATCCGAGAGGAAACGTAATAATTTAATCAAAAATTCGCGCGAGATTTTGCTTTTTCAATTTGACCCTACCTCCCACCTCTGATGTCTCAGGTTCCTCTAACTCCAGTACCTCGGTGGCTAATACAATCTATTTTAGAATTGTGAGTCTAGACACGTTCTCCATAAAAATATGTTTGTACTGGACCTTGCGACTTCATCTTTCTATCCCTCATTGGACTGGCGTACAAAGTATTTATTGCCCAGTGACCGGGAGGTTGATGACTTTTTTCTACGTCGGAAACATATATTTGTGCGATTCGAAAACAAATAAAAAAAACGATTAGAATGGAACGAGACAGAACCTAATCTAGCAGAAATATCATTTTATGTCTAAACTAAAACTTAATACTTTCTACGCGTTTCAAGTTTCAACACATTTTTTCTTACCAAACAATGTATTCAGAAATAAGTAACTTCATAATAATATGGCACTTAGTTTTTTCTACGCTTTATAGTTCTCGATGGAAATGAAGTTCCTCACTAGAAATATTTGAATTGATCTCAAAATTTCAGTCATCAAAATCTGTGCAGATGTAATTACACCAGAGCTCACTATTTAAAAGTATTAGCAGCAGCGTCAAAAGACAGAATTTCTGCTACTTGCGACTATAATAAAAAAAAGTAATAAATACTATATAATACGAACGAAAAAAAATCACACAAATATAATAGAATAATGATGGTTCATTTTTGATGAGTGTTAAACCATGTTCCGCGGCCTCCTCCTATTAGGTACATGTCAGAGTATGTCAAAACAAATGGAGTAGAAAAAAGTTCTGGTAAAAGGCGTTAAATAAGTTTCTGTGAAAACTTTTTGCCATTTAATCCTGGTTTCTTTAGTTTCCTCATCAAACCAACTTTTAACGTCGCCCAAATGGGTTGCAGTAAGGTTTCCCTGGAGTTATTATATTTTTTTATAGCCGCAAGTTTTCGTGTGAGGTATGACTTAATTAAATAAATTAATGAAAAAAAATCGCCAATCAAATTTGAAATATTAGATCAGTATTTAAAAGTAATTGCAAATTATTTTGTATAAAAAAACTGAGTGTTATTTCAGCCATTCCAAGCCACAGAGGCCTTTAGACATTTTAAAACCCGGGACAAATTCTATCAGGTTTCTCGTATTTATAAATCTGATAAATATGTAAATCTCTCGTTTGTTTTCCTTGATAAATTCAATTGAATTTGCATGAAAAAGGATCACTTTGGGTGAAAATAGATGGCAATAGAATTAGGTTGGCAAATAAATAAAAATAAGTGCAAGTATTTCTCAGAGAGAAAAAAAAGATATTTCTATTTTTTTTTCATTGTTTTTTCTTCAAATGAGTTCTACAATACTCCTCCTATAATATTAATGTATTTGATATTGACCCTTACTTAATGGTTTAATAATCATTTTGAAATTTTTTAATATATTAAGAAAGTAAATATGGCAATCTATGTAAGTGCTAAAAACTAATAATAAAGAAAAAACACCCACTTTTTTCTAAAGTTAACTCATTATTTGTTACATTCCTTGTCTGTTTTGATAATTTTCCTTAACTCTTAACAGGCCAAGATGCCAAACAAAACGTCTGTAAATAAGTGGGTCTTCCGACGACCCCATGATTTTTTTGTGTTATGGGCTTGTAAACTACAGAAATCCCAATTATTCAGTCAATTATTACTGGTCACTTATGTATTTGCGCAGGAATGCGTAAAATACTAAAATGATGTGTATTTAAGCTAATATAAGGAGGATACTACTTTTGGGTACTACCTACACCCGCACTGCGGGATGGACCTTGAGATTCTAAAAGTTATTTCAATTGACTTCTTTTAAACAAATCCAGATTTGAATATTTCTACTCTATTTTGAAGACAACTTTCGAACTAAACTGTTGTTCTTGTTTTTTTGTTATTTGTTTTTGGGGTTTTATGCCGTGTTGCGCTAACTCCTTCTTTAGCCAATGTTTCGGACAGCATTGCAGTGTCCATCTTATTTATTTATTTTTTTATTTATTTATTAAACGCCATAAAAGGCTTTTACCGTAATGTGAAACATGGGATTATAAGTACACAGTTCAGGGCTGTCAGAGACTTGACAATTAGAAATAGCATTTTTCATTAAAATAATACATCCACAAGCAGTTTTTATTGATGCTATACATATACATTTCACATATATGTATATATGTGGAATGTATATGTATAGAACACCATATATATGTTACACATAAAGAAGAACACAACAGTCAGTATGATGCAGTACAAACAGACATTTAACATTTCACAAACATATCAATTACATTCATAACCAAGTATTTTTGCCTTGATGCAAGACGGTGAGGTTTTGAAAATATCAAAAAGGTCTGTATACGTGTTGGCAGTGCGGTGAAAACGCGCCAACGGTGAATGATACAAATAGTTAGTGCTATGATTGTCACTGTGGAAAAGATGGTGGAGTCGAGTTGATTTAACAGGGACACGAAAATTTATAACACTTAACATTTGAGGGCAGTCTATGAGATTGTTCAGTAATTTAAAAAGTATAAGAATGTCATTAATAGTTCGCCGGGTAGAAAGAAGTGGTAGATTTAGACCAGACATTAATGTATTATAGCAGATATCAATTACAGGCTGTCTCAATTTGAATTGAACGTATCGAAGAAATTTTCTTTGTACTTTCTCCAAGCGGTGTAAGTTACAGGTATAAATCGGAGACCATACAGGAGATGCATATTCTAGGTGCGATCTCACAAGAGAGCAGTAGAGTAATTTAATTGACTCAATGTTTTGAAAAGTCCTTGTGTTACGCATTACAAAACCTAGAATTTGCATGGCCTTATTGGAAATTGTTTCACAGTGACGATCAAAGGTAAGTTTTCTGTCAAAAATAACACCAAGGTCTTTGATAAATGGTACTAATGCAATTTCATTATTGTTAATTGAATACGATATGGTTATTGGAGTCCGTGAACGGTAAAAACACATGTGGAAACACTTTTTTACGTTTAGGAATAATTTGTTTATTTCACACCAGCTAGCAAGTCTATCTATATTATGCTGAAGGATAAGTGCATCATTTAAACATTTTATAATCTTAAAAAGCTTTAGGTCATCTGCAAATAGAATGAATTTGACATTTTCGAAACATAAAGATAAATCATTTATAAACAGTACGAAGAGAAGTGGGCCCAGATGAGAGCCTTGAGGAACTCCAGATGTTACTTTAAATTTATATGAGACTTTATTATTTAATTTTACCATCAGTTCGCGGTTACAGAGGTAACTATTCAACCATTTTAGGAATGATCCATGTATACCAAGGGCTTGCAGTTTCGCGAGAAGGATATTAATATTTAACTTATCAAAGGCTTTTGAAAAGTCAGTATATATTGAATCTACTTGTGCACGAGACGTGAAAGCTTCACAGATATAGTGTTCATACAATAGAAGATTGGTTGTGGTAGACCGACCGGTCACAAAACCATGCTGTTCTGGAGTAATAATATGCCTAAACTTAACAGCAATTTGATCTAAGACAATACTTTCAAACATTTTCGGGGTGGTAGACAGTATGCAAATTGGTCTATAATTTAAAACACAATTTTTATCACCTGATTTAAATACAGGTGTCAAGTGATTAAGTTTCCAAGGATCAGGATATATTCCAGTTTGAAGTGACAGATTGAATATGTGTTGAAGTGGAGCTGCTATAAACTGAGCGCATTCCTTTATGAATACCGGTGGAATTTTGTCAGAACCTGACCCCTTCTTACAATCTAGAGATCTGATCTTTGTATTAACATCATCCAGAGAAATGTGGCATGTTGATATGTCAGTTACATTGGTGTATTTAAATTCAGGTATAGTTACATTATCATTTTTCTGTTCATAAACACTTGAGAAATGATCAGCAAAGAGGTCAACTATTTCTTGATCACTGTCAGCATGTTTTCGCCCTGAATACATTGATCGAGGACAGCCGTTGTTGTCTTTAAGAGAATTCACATAATTCCAAAAATGTTTTGGATTTGACTTGATAGTCTGCTCTACATCTGTAATATAATCTGAATAGCATTTTTTAGATAGACTTTTACATTTATTTCGTAAAACAGAAAAAATTTTATAGCAGTCAGTGGAGTTATCGGATTTAAAGTTTTTTTTTTTTTTTTTTTTCTTATTATTTCTGGCTTTCACCCTTCAAGGGTGTTCTTGGCCATCATTTAAAATTATTGAGAAATGAAAGGTGAATTTAAATATTAATTTTATTTAAATTGGCAAATTTCAAAATTATAATGAAAATTGGAGTCGAGTTCAGACTTAGAAGAGATGAGATGTTGAATGGAGGGGAGGCAATTTTAGATAAGGCTTGATAGAAGAGAGGATATTTGTTTAGAGAGGGACAACCAAAAAATATGTGATCTAAAGTTCCCACTTCTAGACCACAGAATGTACAATCTGGGGAGTCAACAACGTGAATTTTAAAAAGATGGGAAGGAACGGAACAATGTCCGATCCTCATTCGAATGAGTGAAGAAATTTCTTTTTTTGAAAAATGAGGGAATTGCTGAAACCACGGTTTTGATGGAATAGTCCTTTGTATTGAGGCATAGCAGGCTCCCTTGGATTGACTAGCAATGTGCCAATACTCCGACCAAACATTGCGGGATCTATCTTTGATGATGGAAAAAATGTCAGATAGGGGAATGTGGTTTACGAGGGTAACAACAGGGTTGGACGCTCCTTGTTTTGCCAAGGCATCCGCAATATCATTACCCATGATACCAACATGTCCAGGAATCCAAATCAGAGTTACAGTTTTACCAGAGCTTTGAATGGAGGCTATCATCTCTCGAATAAGGCATACAAAGTGATCATCAGGATGAAGAAGAGGACTGGATTTAAGTTTTTGGAGGGAACTGAGAGAGTCAGAGAGAACGAGGGAATGTTCAAAATTATTTTTGATTATATATTTGAGAGATTCTATTATTGCAATGCACTCGGCTGAAAATATTGAAAATTGATTTGAAATTGAATGAAATATTCTGTCATTAGAATTATTGTGGTAAACGTTAATACCTATACCACAGTTAGGAGAGTCGGGAGATTTGGATCCATCAGTAAATAAAAGAGAAAAGTTGGGCCATTTAGATGAAATAATGTCATTGAACATATTATTGACAGTTCGGGCCGGGAGATTGGAATGGCTTTTAAGGATTCCGATCCCTTCTATTATTGTTGGGGATAGGGTGATGTGACTATATTTTAATTTGTATAAGGGAAGTAGATCATTTTGGATAATGTGAAGCTCTGAGAGAGACTTAAAATTTTTACAGATGTCAGGAAGAGGTTTAGTTGAAGCTCTGATTGTAGATGAATGAGTTGAGTGAATGAACAACGAGACGCTGGGGATAACCTGATGACATTTAGAATTTAAACATTTAAGAACAAATTTGTCAGCAAATAGTTGACGCCTTAAATAAAGAGGAGGATCAGAACATTCTACTTGAAGGGAATTGATGGGTGACGATTGCATCGCTCCAGTTATAATTCGCAAAGATTTAGATTGAATTTTGTCTAATTTATCAAGTACATTTTTTGAGGCAGTACTAAAAAGTGGGCAGGCATAGTCAAGATGGCTTCGAATAAGTGCGTTGTAAAGCAACTTAATGCAAGTAGGGTGAGCACCCCACCAAACGCCAGATAATGATCTGATGATATTTAAATTTTTTTCGCATTTAGTAACTAAATTATTAATATGGGAAGACCATTTAAGTTTCCTATCAAATGTTACTCCCAAAAATTTTACTTCAGAAGCGTTGGGGATTGGAGAATTTTTAAATAAAATTTGAACGGGGGGGTTTTTATGGCGATTTGAGAAGGTGACACACTGAGTCTTTTGGATTGAAAGTTCAAGACCATTTAACGTGAGCCATGTGCAAAGGGCATTCATGGCTTCGTTAAGATATTTGACGGCGAGAGGGATGATTTTGGATGATAAGAAGAAAGCTATGTCATCTGCGAACTCAATAACTTTTACTTGTGGGGGAATAGCGACATGCATATCATATGTGTATATATTATACAGTAAGGGGGACAATACATCGCCCTGTGGTAAACCCTTCCAAATAGACCTACTTTGAGGAAAAATATCTGGAAGTTCAATGAAAATTTTTCTATCTAGAAATAGATTAATAATAGATTGAACAAACATGGGGGGAAGGCCAAGGCCTAGAAGTTTTTTTTTCAAGATTGGGATGGAAACATTGTCAAAAAGTTAATGTGGGCAATTTTTTTACATTGAATGAGTTTTTTTAGTTCAGTACTAACCCATTTTGGGTAACAGTCGTTACGTTTTACAATAGAAGTTGGTATGCAATTTTCAATAGTATCATAAAGGTTTGAGTTGAACACATTTGTTGCTTCTTCTACGTTTGTAGACATAAAAATGCGGGACCAATTGAGCGAAGAAAGATATAACCGCACTTGATTATAATCGTCTTTCTTGTAGTTTAGTTCGTGAACGGGAGGTTGGGGACTAAGGAGTTCAATGGGTGCCAAATAAATGGTCGCTTGTAAAGGGGGATGATGAGAGTCAATGGATACTATTGATTCACGCGATTCGCTGACATTACTATTATTTATGTTTGATATGACAAGGTCAAGAATTCTGTCATTTATATTTTTAACATGATTTAATTGTTTAAGGTTGAGAAAGTTGATGATATCAATGATTAATTGGGCTTTAGCAGAAATGGGATTTGAAGACTCGGTGGGTTGTACCCAGTTTACATTTGGGAGATTAAAATCCCCAAAAATTATTAATTTTGCATCAGGATATTTCAATTTCAAAGATTCAATTTCATCACAATGTTTACAATACACATCAGCACTAACTTGGGGGGGGATATACACACACACAATTATTATTTTTGTTGCTTTGAGTTTCACTAATATAGCTATTTGTTCAATGTTTTTATTTTTTAGTTTTAATAGTTTTGAATGGAACATCTTTCTGATCGATATTAAAACCCCGCCGCCAATAATATTTTCACGATCCAGCCGGTAAACATCGTAGTTGGTGAAGCCTAATTCAGGGGAAGATATATTTTCATGAAGCCAGGTTTCTGTTAGGCAGTACACATCGTTATTTATCGTTGGAATATTACACCTTAGGGTGTTGAGCTTGGTACGCAAACCTCTAACATTTTGGTAGTAAAATGTTAGTTTCGTGGGGAGTTTTTTGTATTTACAATAACAGGTTTATTGTTCTTATATTTGATTGTGAGACCTATTTCACCGTCTCGGGTTCTTTGGTCTAGGGTTAATCGTAAATTGGCGAGATAATTTCTTTGGGCTGGAGTTTGGTCGGAATAAATTTTAATGCCAGGGTACTCTGTTATGCTATTTTTTTTTCGCAAAATATCAATGGCTTGGGTGGGATTGTCAAGCATCACTTTTAGAGGTCTGGGTTTGTCCGTTTTTTTTATCCCCAGACGAAAGGTTGTGATGTTGGCCTTGGTGATGGTTGAGTTTATGGCCGTTAGTGTATTTGATATTTTTGTCGTGTCATCTGTAATTTTGTCAATTTGAGAGCAGGCCAAGCTTTCAGGAAAGTTGAAAATAATAATGTTTTTCGAACGTTTTTTCCTCTCCTCGAGCTCGTCAGCAGCTTCGCACATTGTTAAATTTGGTAAATATGAAGATTCATGTTGTGAGGTTGATTCTATCAATTTTGAGGAGACCATGTGTTCATATGACTTAACCTGTCCCTCGAGGATTCCAACTTTGACACCAACATCCAGCATGGTGCCAGAGAGGTTGGAAAGTTTGTTTAGTAATTTAGTCATCTGATCTTTAGTTAGTTTAAGTGCCGGATCAGTAATATTACTATATAAAGCACTAATTTCCTCCTTAGCCTTGTTGATATATGATAGTGCATCAGTGGTACTCATCTTGCAATTGGATTTTGTATATTAATAATTTATATAAGATGCAGTGACAACCCTGTTCATGCGTTGTCTATGGCGAGAAGTGGGTGGGCGTTTCACTTGTACTCTTCGAAACTTTGATTGTATTAGTATTCTTCCTTCTAATCGGCTTTGTATGTGTGTGTCTAATGGAATCCAGTGACAGTTGAAATTTTAATTAATAATAAAGAATTACCGGTTAGGCAGCTGCAACTGTTGGTACACAATGTTAATTTTTGATTATGGTAAAGTACTCGTGGGTGAAAAACACTACTTTAAGCTCTTAATTTTAATATAATTATTAATTTGTGTGGAGCAAAAATTTACGTGTTGACTGTGACACTTAGTATTGTTACATTGATCATCAGGGCAGATGTGTTGTTGTTCTTGTTTTTTATTTTGCAAAAAATTATCATTAATATAGGCGCCCAAAATATAAAAATATAAATAATTTTTCAGATGGTCCAATCATCACAAGCTATTTTGATGTGTGACAGCTGTTTCGAGGATTTAAACCCATTTAGGCAACCCTTAGGAAGGATAACAGCCAACAAGCGAAAAAAATACCAGATAAGATTTCTCGAAACACCTACACCCAACGATTAATATTCTAACACCACTTTCTGCAAAACTTCCGCGGAAAAGTATTAATTATCTACCGGTTAGTTAATACAGATGATAGTAAACAGTAGCAGGTTGATTGTTACAAGCCATCGCTGTGTAGTTTTTGGTGCAGATCTCAATGATCTCATCTCATCTGCTAAAACTTTCCTTGAAAAAATTCAATACACTTTCAAATCTTTGGACGCATTCGTTTGCAGAATTCTTGCACAAGCTGCGGCCGAGACTTTCATTTTGTTAAATTACCCGTAAACCGCATGGCGCGTTCAAACATATCATGTATTTCCTGCATATTCATTAATCCCATCTTACATGGACCAGATTAATATCGAGTAAAATCTCTCATTTTAAAGAGAAATTATTGCGAGACTCCTGATTTTTTTCTTATATATCAATAAATTGTATGCCCAACTTCTGACCTTTCTCATTCAATACATAAATTGTGTGCCCGACTTGTGACCTTTCTCATTCAATACATAAATTGTATGCCCAATTTCTGACCTACCTATTCCTTACATCAATTGTATGCCCAACTTCTGACCTACCTATTCCTTACATAAATTGAAAGCCCAACTTCTCACATATCTCATTCCTTACATAAATTGTATGCCCAACTTCTGATCTATCTCATTCATTACATCAATTGTATGCCCAACTTCTGACCTATCTCATTCAAAAAATAAATTGTATGACTAACTTCTGACCTATCTCATTCATTACATTTTTTCTACTCTACGTTTATAACAAGATTATTTGTAGCTAAAAATAAGAATAATTAAATAAGCCTTTGAAGACACGTTACAACGCTATAATATAATAATAAACCCTGCTAACGATCTAACAGATGTTCAAAAAATAAATTACACAAACTTTTCCTATTTCTCACACTTTTTGTGTTCAATGTTTGCGACAAGATTTTTTCGAACTAAATAAGGTCATACCACCATCTCATAGAAGAGAGAATTTATTTTCTCATATAAAAAAATATTTATTACGTGTGTACATTCATTGGTATAATATTGCACAAACACGGCTTGTGCTAAAAGTAATTTCTGCACAATTGTACTCACACTGCAACCTTTGTTTAGTCATTAATTGAAGTTACTCATTGCCTTATTTAAAGGTGAATCAAAAAAATTGGCAATTTTATAAACATTTTACTTTTATGACGCCTGGTTTCGCCCAAACTTTGAAACTTTTTCCTGAATTTAAAAAAAAAAAAATTACAATTTTATTGTAAAAACGCACAATATTACCAACCGCCTGGAACCAGTTAGACTATGGCAACCTCAATGTACGTTGTGAGGCTGAAGGTGGTGAGAAGGGGAAGGAGATGGGGAAGAGGAAGATTGGGAAGTACCTGGGAGATCTGGTTACCAAACTCTGACAAGCCATTTCAAGCAACGTTTCAATTATGAATAGTGGTCTTACACCAGGGCGATACTAAGAGTATCTTCCACTCTGGAACGTGCCGAATATATACTGTATATTATTTTAATGAGTAATTTGTGAAATAACTCAAAATAATCAAATAAATTTTACTTCCGCGGGGCGGATTTCGAACTCGCGACCTCCAGCTTGCTTGTCGAGAACCTTACCCTACGACTACGGAGGCTCTCTGAATAATTGAAAATATAAATAATAAACAATATTTTTAACAGTTTTTATTATATTTCTCCATAGGTCATTGTGGAAACATTGACATAAATGAAAACGTTGATTTTGGCTAAACATTATCGGATTGATCAGGATATTCCAGAGAGGGAAAAAAGTGCAAATTTAATAACGCCGGAGCTCACCATTCCAGAGTTTTTTCTTTGCTTCATATAAACAGATGTATAGAGAATATATCATTTTACATTTTACGGACATCAATTTTCAGAATATGCATCGCTAGTTATAACGTCTTTCCGGGGATTTTTTGGTAGCAATAAATATCGGTTTTGTAAAATACCAGGTTTTCGGGAAGAACTTGGGGCCCGACAAAAATACTTCATCTATAAATAGATTTAATGTGTGTCTTTATGTGTAAGAAGACTCGCGCCAAGATACATTAAACATTCTGCCTTTTAACGTTTCAATTCTAGACCATCTAAAGCCTCATTCGGACAAAGGGTGTTTCGACGCCATTCTGTTTTTTTTTTGTTTATGTGTGAAATTTGGCTGAAGTATTGTAGAGCAGTTTAAGAGGAACTACAATAAAAAAATGTGTATGTTCTTGGTGGTTCCATGATAAATCAACACATCGAAAATTCAACACACCTTTAAAAAGTGATATAAAGTCATTAGAAACGATGAAAAAAAAATTTAAGCCTAACCTAACCTAACCTAACCTACTTAACCCAGTTAATAAAGTTAATGTTTCATCACTTTCCATGACTTTATATAACTTTTGAAAAATGTGATGAATTATTATTTTAATTATTTATCCGGTCACCGTTCTTGGTATGCCTTATATTGTCACGAAAATAGGTAATAGGCATTAAAATCGCTTCGTCACGGAGTCTAGAAACGCTCGATTTCAAGCACAAAAGTGGCTTTTATTTATTTTGTAAATAATTTTATAAGAAAGCAAAAAATATTTTTTACATGAGAATTCAGGGGAAACTGTCACAGATACGAGCGATCGTAATCTTAGCTACATACTGTTTTTTATGTTGTTTCTTTTACGCGTTCGTAGATTTCTATTGAAAAAATTTGTTTTTGGGTAGTTTACATTTATATTTTTTTATTGAGTAATTAAAAATTTTATTTGTATTCTACTCAAGGGAAGCGATAGGAAAACCTTCAATTTATCTAAAGCATCTTTTGGTATTCATAATGTACACCAATTTGTTATAAAGATTAATCGAAAATAGTGATTTGGCATTAAGCTTCTAAGTGATTGCTAAACTGCAGCGATTGGAGTTAGTTGTGGATGACGTATGCAGCTAGCGATCTTCTAATTGAACTTGTGTCTGTAGCGGGCCGACGGTGGCATAGATTTGATTTGTTTACCAATCTACAGTTTTTCAGAAGATTCATTTATTCATTGGAAAATAGCACTTATATTGGGCGAGTATCTAGTCTGGAACCTCCTACATCCCCCGCACTTTAAAAACATATAGTATTACCGTACAGGAGCCCAAACTACTTAGGTGATAGTGGAACTGTGGAATCCACATTTGTGAGTAAACGTTGTGAGGAGGCTGAAGTAAACGTGATCGGGAAAGAATGTGAAAAACCAAGCTATTTACATCTGGACATTAAACAAAGCTAAAGGCAATTCTAGCGATTTTCAATTACTAAGACATTTAAAGATAATTTGCTCGCGCCGAGATTTTAACCCGCGACATCTTTAAATCCAAGGAAATATGGAAGCTAAAACTAACTACATATCTTACTAAAGCTTGTCCAACGAAAATATTTGACAAATTTGTAAGTTAAATTTGTGTCCTCAAAATGTAAGTTACATACATAATATGAAGTTTTATTTGTAGAATCTCATTTTAATTTAGTTTTTATTTTATATTATCAATAATATTATTATTCTATTTAAATATTAAACAGCTGTCTCGCGTAGTAATAATATTTACACAGCAGAATTTGTTTATGAATTGCTGTTTTTTTATAAATTTAATAATAATATTATAAAAAAATATATAATAACTATTTCCTTCCTCTTTAACAATAAAAATGACAACCGATCTTGATTTTCATAAACAGAAAAGAGATTAACTCCGACCATTAAAAAATCATCAACGCTGAAAAGTTTACCCACTTCTGAACGAGGCTTAACCGTCCTTATCCACCGCGAGCAGTTCTGGAAGACTTTCTTCTGGGGTTTTCCTTCAGAACATCCCTTATAAATCGTAGAGCGGCCACGTAACTTCTCCTCCCCCAAACCTACCCCGTACCGAGCCATAAACTGATATGTTTGTTTACAGCCCGACGCCAAAAGGTTGGGATTATTATTGGTTTTATTCGTGGTTTCGAGTCGGTTTGACTTTTTATTATTTCTCGTATAAGTTTAGTGTAATTCAGTACAGAAGTTATTTTATAGTTGGGGACGTTAATGAGCGACTGTAAAGTGGTTATCAGGTTCTCTTAGTTCATTCCCCGGGAAGATAGATGTTTTCGGTACCGCAGCATAGCCATAAGTGTTTAGTGACCAGATATGAATAGTCAGGTACTTCCCATCCATTTTGTTCCCTGTAATGTGTAGCGCTACACTAGGTAGCGCTAGGGTGAGCGACGATGCGCGCGCACACCAGAATCCGAATGGTTCCGACGAGTTCCCGAACCTAGCCGACCGTAGGTAAGCGGCTTCCTTATGCACCCGCTTTCGACAGAATAACTTGAGAGTCTCAATAAAAAAGGATGTAAGTCCTACAACAGTAGTTTTTTAATTCTTATCGTAAATAAACAACCTTGTAATCTTGACAAACCGTATATAATATCATTGAAGTCTCCCACAATTAACTTACACAAGGTATCTAAGAGTCGTTATTTAAAAGACATTACATTTCCCTTCTGCATGCCCTACAACATTCGTCAACATTGCTCCGGGGATATCTATCGTATTTAAAACAACAACTTCCAGGGGTTGCACCACGATCTGATACGCATACCACATGGCAGAACATGCATATTAGCCCAGCACATCATACACAGCACAGCGGGGGTACCTGTACATTAGATATCTCGGAGGAGAATTGTATGTGAGGCAGGATACGGAGGATATTGCAGGTAGGGATTTGCTAATGCGGATCTTAGAGATCCCGGATGAAATAAGGGGAAAAAAATACCGGTAGGTCTTTACATATGAAACGTTCTTCCACAAACTGTTTATACACGAAAAAATTTAGAAAAACTTACATTTGACGACTTCAGTGGTTGAGCGGTTAAGATTTAAGATCCTCAGCTACGAATCCGGAGGTCACGGATTCTAATTCCTGCGTGCGCAAGTAAAACGAGTTATTTCAGAAACGAAAAAATGCTTGGTATGCCCAGATCTGAACATCGAGGTACTTCCTCTCCCCCTGCCCACTACCTTCAGACTCACAACATACCTACCCCAATTGAGGACGCCATAGTCTCACTGACTCCAGACGGTTTGGGATTAGTTGGAACTCTTGTGCGGTATCTAACTATTCACGAAATAAAAATAAGAAATCCTTGTAATCAAAAACATATTGACTGCTTCCAGTTTTCCATACCCTTGACTAAAAATTGAAAATATATCGTCACCTTAAAGCAACAGTGGGATATCTTGAAAAATGCTGTTCTGAGATAATAGGACTTTTAGGTTTGCGTGAGCTCTAGCAGCATCAAATTAACTAATCTTGCAGATTAATGATATGGTATAAGAGAGGTTAATTATTTAACATCAACACAAAATTGTAATAATAGAAAAATGATTAATTTTTTCATACTAATTTTGACAAAGTATACGTAAATCTGGAAATATCTCACTGTTGCGTGGAGTGTTTGGTAATCATCTCAAATTATCTCAGTGTAGCATTAAAATAATATTACGAGTTTAGATGGATAAATGAATTAATAATTGTTCCTCGCGAGATTTTTTCAATGTGGACGACTGTTTCAGGCTAATAATTGCTTAAAATAATTAATAATTGCTTAAAATAATTAATAATTGCTTAAAATAATTAATAATTGCTTAAAATAATTAATAATTCTTATTTCTGCATGTTTTTCCACGATGTTT
Source organism: Hesperophylax consimilis (assembly GCF_061612785.1). Taxonomy (NCBI): domain Eukaryota; kingdom Metazoa; phylum Arthropoda; class Insecta; order Trichoptera; family Limnephilidae; genus Hesperophylax; species Hesperophylax consimilis. The sequence goes on from NC_142836.1 coordinate 5,885,636, forward strand.
ATAATCATAAATACATTTTAAACAGTACACACCCACTCACTCCTATAGTTTGTCAACACGACAATTGACGATAGTAAGGTGGTATAAAAATGAAAAAAATATATATTTGTGCTTATAAATTTATTTATGAGAAGCGTGATATAATGTATGTAACAAAAATAACAGAAAAACCTTAAGAATAAAAGTATGTAACAAAATTAACAGAAAACCAAGAATAAAAAGTAGGTATGTATCAATAATAACAGAAAACCTTTAGAATAAAAAGTATGTAATTTTTTTTACAGAAAACTTTAAGAACAAAAAAATATAACAAATATGTGTTGATTCCCTGGAAACCTACAATGAACCTTCATCGTTATTTTCTTCTTGTACATCGCAGTCTGTATTTGCAGTATTAATTAATTCAAAACAAATTATGAGGTTTTTTTGGTATAACACCACTTTGGCAAAGAAATAAGAAATCACGATTTTTATTCGGTGGAATTGTAGGTGGAACTGTATAAGCTGGTCCTAGAATTATGCTATTCTCATTCCGAACATTCTTTAGTCGCTCTCTCACATTAACACTCTGATTAAATGGATCCTCGGTGTAGGTGCTTTTGTATTCGATAACTGACGGTTCGTCTTTAGTGATCTGTAAAATCTTAACTTTATTCCAAATACATTTATTTTTGTCCATAAACATCCAGAATTTCAATCCATTTTTCCAGTCTTCTCACATACCTTCTTCCAGTCAATGAAGTCCGTTGTTTCCATTTCTGTTAACTTATAACGAGGTTCATTCTTCTTGGAACACTTTATGATCATCGCTAATTCCGTTGGAATAAATATTAGGCCTTCTTTTAAAACCCTGACCTTTTCTCTGTCTATTCAATAATGAATGGAGTCTCCTTTGTTCTCTGAGTGCCCAACAATTAGGTATATATGGGTAATGATTTGAATATCAAGTGTTCATAGTGCATGCATGTACATAGAAAATAAATAAAATTGTTTTTATTCTGTGCCACACAGTTATCAGAATAAAAGTTCACTTCCCGTTTCCCTTGTCAAAGGTCTTTTAAAAATGTGTACACGCAGGTAGACATTTCAACTGCGCATCTTTTAGCTACACCCTCATGCCGCATGTAACAATGGCCGTGTCGTGTTTGATATTGTAAATACAGAAGTTATAACGTTTAACTTGCTCTTATAAAAAATAGATATATTGCCATTTGGCAACGACATAACAGCTTGAAAGTCATAAATGGCAACTACAGTATCATCAGTATGGTCTTGATAATGTTTTTATCTTTTTCTTGTCGAGATAGCTTTACATTCTGAATGTGTTCAGAATATTATTATTTTTTTCTAATATCTCATTTGCAGTACTATAGTTGTATTATACACAAAATGCGCAAAGGTTCTTTTTTGGTTTAAAAAAATATATATATTGAATTTGGTATTGAATATTTTCCTGTATGTAGAGTGTGTAACATAGAGATTACCTACCGAGACACACTTCTATTTGTACAAATTGTACATCTTTTGGATATTTGGAGATCCAAGCTGATCCTGCACGACAATAGTGCGATTCCACTCTACTAAAGCTGTTGATGTGATTCATAACACCATCAACTAAATCATCCCTTTGCAGGAAGCTGTCTGTTTTCTTTTTTAATGCAGTGCTTATGGTATTATTGCTTATATCTAAGGTTGCCATAAAAAAATCTTACACATACGTATGTTATGTCCATCTCTCTCAAAATAATAACCACTATTAGCTAGCATTCATGGAATCATAAATATTAAAATATTTTAATCGATCAACTTCCAAAACAGATTCAGAACATTTGTATTTACAATTAGTACACAGTACAGGCTTAATTTGTTTTGCTCTGCGTATCTTTCCTGACTTTGCTACATACTCCTGACCAGTATTCACCTTCAGTTTCTTTATGTTTTTCTTCCAAGATCACCCAACTTGTTGAAAACTATAGAGCTACAGTGAGACAATAAATTTATTTCAGTATTTTAAACGACCTTTTGAAAGCAAGAGTGGGACACGTCAATATCTCAGTGTTGCTCTGAGTGACCGAACATTTCAATACTGAGATTTTACTTGTAACACTGGCAATTTTTTTTTTACAAAATATCCCAGTAATGCATCATGTAGAGCTCAAAATTTTACATCGAACTGCATACTTATCTCAAAAGTGTATTTTTCGAAGATATCCCACTATTGCTTTAAGGTGACGATATGCATTCTAAATAGTTTCACTGGCTCCAAACGGTTGGGAGTCGTTTAGAGTCTTGTGCGGTATTCACATAAATATATATATTTATACATATATTGAAAACTTGTGTCAATTTGAAAAATAAATTTTAAAATTACAGATTTATTGATACCATAATTAATAATAATGCACAAATCCCCTGTGTTCAAGTTATGAAACTAAATGAGCTCATTATTTATCAATCGTATATCTTCAGTAAAGGTAAGTACTTGTTTGGTGATTAATTATAACGAATTATTTTTTCAGTAGGTACTGTGGTTTTGAAATTCGTAGTGGGATTTTAATGAAATAATGAAAAAAAAATATTGAAAAAAAAAACGGCACAGTACAAATAAATTGTTGTTAATTATATTATTAAGTTATTTCAACTGATAAAAAACAAAACCCGATTTGCTCGTAATAAAATCATAAGACTGGCTTACTAATTATTCATAATAATATAGAATAAGTCATGATTCTACCCCTGACCCAGATTATACCATATTATTGCTCAAGCTAAAAATAAACCTGTCTGAAAATACCCATAGTAGGGAGAAACCAGTCCAACCAGAAAAAATTAAACAAATACAAAGACCGTGAAATTATACGAAAGTTTAGTTTTAGAAGTGCCAATCAATAAAGCGAATTCATGCTTTCGTCTGCGTGTATTCGCACTCGTGTACCTATATGCTCCTTTGATTTTATATTACTACGTATACATACGCGAGCCGAACTGCAGAACTAAACCTCAACTTACGGGAAAGAAACGAAGCAACCGCAAATGGAGCGAAACGCCGCTTGCAGTCCATTCGTTCCTTTCCCGTAATTCGTAGTATGGTTAGCGTTTCGGTTCGCAAATGTATACGTGCCCTATTGTGCACAGTGTTTGGCGTCAGTAATATTGTTTATCTATCTATATACAGAGAATCCGAGGGTAAAGTGCACAAACTCCATGGGGTGATTCTACATGATTTTAAAAGTAGAAAAGATAAATAACTTTTTCGAAATTCCAACGTTTTAAGGTTGTTTTTAGGTAAAAAAAGTTGAATTGTTTGTATGGGAAAATAAATAGTCTTCTATGGAAAATATTTTAGTATGGGTAACTTATTTATCTTTTTTACTTCTACCATCATGTAGAATCACCTCCCGAAGTTAATGCATTTTACCCCCGGACACCCTTATATATATATATATATATATATATATATTATATATAAGGGTGTCCGGGGACTGACTACTATAATATATATATATATAATATATATATATATATATATATATATTTATATTTATATATATATATATATATATATATATATATATATATATATATATATATATAGTAGTGTCTATAGAAGGCAGCATAGACATATGAATATTAGTAGACCTGCCCTAAGTGATTAAAAGCTTATTATCCCCACTCCCCATACCGGTTCCATTGGAGCCGGCTGGGCTCGCGTATGGCCTCAAGTGAAATTTGAAAACGTGACGTCATCATTCTTGTGCGAACTATGGTCGAGGCATCGTCGGTTCATTTTACGAAATAACACGGCAAAATGTTGACTTGTACTATGAAAACTTGTAAAAATAGATGTGAAAAAGAGAATAAACCCAATTGTCGTATTATATTCCATATATAAGCATTATTTTACTTTATTTTAAGCATATTCACATCGTATAATATAGATCAGTTTTAGAAACATATACTATCACATCGAGAAACGTCTGGACGCGAAACACAAAGCTGGTTGGTTGCTGGGAAGTAAATTATGAACATTTATAAAAGTGTCTTAACTAAATACTTAAACGAAATATTCGACTCTGAAAATAGAACCGAATTTTTTTGCCGAATTTGGACTTCGCAAATTTGTTCATAACGTGGCGAATAATTTGCGCTCCCATGTAAAAATGTCTATTCATTCAAAAGCAGATTTTACTTTTAAGAAGTAAATGGTGATATTATAATGCGAGATGCCTATTTACTGTCAGATTGATTTATTGACGAATCACAGTCAGCCTTACGCCCTTCGTTCTTCAACAGTTGATTTTACCCCTCGCCATTATCTTCTCGTCTATTAATTCCTATGTCTGTGGAAGGCAGGGACTTCGGTTAGCATATATTTGTGTAAATAAGAGTTTAGCAGCGGGCAGCGTGGCTTTGTTTTTTTTTTTATACAAATTTACAGTTTTATTCCAACATTTATGAAAAATTTTTCAAGATTTTTGCACACTTGACCTTCATAACGTTTCAAAACATTGAGAAGATCACCGTCTACATCTGATTTCGAAAAACTCTGTGTAAAGCCCGGGTAACGCCGGGGCAACTATATTTATGTAAAGAAGAGTGTCTGTGGCGGGCGATGTAACTTTGTTTTTATACAAATCTACAGTTTCATTCCGAGAGTGATTAAACTTGACCGAGATTGATGAACACTCGACCTCCAAACAAGGAGGAAAGTGACTGTTTACATGATATTTCTAAAAATCATAATTCCCCCTTCTCCCACCCCTTAAAGCAGAATTCTGACGTTTCTTGATCGAATTGTGTACACTTGACGTTCAAAATAAGAGAATTGCTGTCTACGTCTGATTTCGAAAAATCGTAAAGCCCGGTCAAAGCCGGGGACCTAATCTTAAATATGGTCCTGTGACGAGTTTTGAGACTGTTGATTTCGTTTAGAGTGCATTGGAAATAAACTTGCTGACCGTCAGCGCAGCAGTGAACAAAAACTTGAGTAGTTCCTTGTTTGAAATTTTAAAAAAATGTTGCATAAAATAATTACCTACTTATAAATCTGATGAATTCAGAGGAAATTTTACTAGTAAATAAACTAAGTAAAAAAACGATTTCATTGAATTTTTTATTTATTTAGATGTGTTTTATATTCGTCAATCGCGCGAGAAAACCAATTGTTAGTTGGGTGCTCTGTGTTCTTATCTGGCGATTCACACAGTGTGTGGTGTGTTGATAGCGGTTACGTTACGCATCGTAATTAAGAAGTATTTAATGTCGAAGAACTCAAAACATGATAATGACAACTCTCTCTTCTGACGGCTAGCCGCTGACATAACGTGGAATATTCGTTACGGTATGTGTAACGTACTTTTCAATCAGTATCGTGATTTGAACAATCAAAGTCTGCTTCCAAAAATTTTGCCTACAAATTATTAGCTCGATCAATTTATTTTTTTAACCCTTGTCCGCCCGCTAGTGAGGGAAACGTATCCACCCTCGGAGCCATGTGTCCAGCCCGCTGCATCTAATTTTTTGACACAATTTGGTCAATTCTACTTTCTGTCTTATTCATTTGATACTTTCCGATCTATTCGCGTGATGCCTAGTGCCTAGACTGCCTAGCATGATTCTCTCATTCTAAGTTGCGATACTTTCAATGTTTGGATAGCGTTTGCATTGAGTATTAAGTGTTCATGTTTTGCACCTATATCTTTGCAGTGTAAGTATGTCTCAAGAGAGTTTCCTCTAGGAGTAAAAATAACCTTGTCGAATTTAATGTTTCAAAGACTCAATCTGTCTGATTAAGTTGATCGTTTTCACACAAAAAACCAATCTCTGCCATGTAAATGCCCAAACATAGAAAAAGTTTACCAATATACATACCTTGGTCTTACAATAGATGTCAATTTTAACTGGTGAAATCACATTGAAAATGTATGTAATAGATTAAGATCCATATTAGGGAAATTTTATCACCTAAAAAACTTTGTCAATAAAAATATATTATACTGTCTATATAATGCATTAGCGGAATCAATTATAGGATACGGAGTAAATAGTTACGGATTAACGTATAAAACGTACTTAAATAAAATAGAACAATTACAAATCCGTTTCCTAAAATTGATATCAGGCAAAAAAAAATACAATTATGTGAAGGCGATTATAAAAAAATGTTTTCTTTGTGTAATGTGCTCTCTATACATAGTAGGATAGATTACCAACTAACGCTAGATGAATTCTGGAATACAGAATTCAAAAAACCTGTAAACCATAACTACCCTACTAGGCATAGAGAAGCACAAATGTTTATTATTAAAATATCGCAAAATGTATACGGAGATAGAACAAAAAGACATAAAATTCCGGAATTGTTTAACTCATTACCAGAAGATATTAAAAATGAGACATGTCATTCAAAAATAAAAACGAAAATTAGATCGTTCTACCTCCGTCCAACATAAAAACAATTAATATTGTGGTACCAAGATATCAAGTTGAAATTAAATATATTGTTATAAGCTAATAAATAGAAAAAGTGAGAGATTTCTTACAATTAAACTGATTGATCAGTTTTGTAAGAGAAAATAATGTACAAATAAAAAAAACTGAATAAACACATTAAAAAAAAAAAAAGTTAAAAAGGGATCAAGTTTAATAGTTACAAGAGAACGGGTCGTTTCTACGACTCGTTTAAACGATTTTCGGGCCTCTGAGTTTCCTCTCTCCTACAACATGGGTCTCTTCTCTCTCCTCATAAAGACCCACAGAGCGTCCCCAAGATGACACAGGCCTTGAGGGAAATTGTTTTCCTCAGGGCCTCCTGTGTGGAGTTAATGTAAAAAATGCACACTCATCAAAAACTTTTCCTTTAGACTGTAGGTCTCTTTTGAAGATTAAGAGAGAAGAAACACTTTTACTGGAGTACTTCCTTCTAACTTTGTCGGGTAAATATCTGGAAATGGTTGGATCGATTCTTATCTTTTCTAATAAACATTATAAAAGGAAACGCGTGTTTCCCTACCAGCCTAATTTTCCTTACAACCAGCCACTGCCACCCACCGCTGATTGTGGCGGTAGATAGCCCTTGGTGTCACATCGAAAGTAAAAGAGTTTTTTGGGGGTGGCTGAGCGTGGGTGGGAGTGGGTGACGAAAATGTGCTTTGTTATGGGAAGGCCGCGAATTCTCTAGAAGGTTCTGGAAGGAGAAAGTTCAAGAAGGTTCTATAAGGTTCCAAACTGAGTGGCGGAGTGTGTCGGTGAGTCTAGAAGGTTCCGGAAAGTTCGATAATGCTCTTGAAAGTTCAGTGCTAGTAAATATTATTGTGATCAGAAAACTGTCATGTAATGCCTATTGCGTTCTTTCATGTATAAAATTCTGAAAAGTGTCAATCATATTCTAACTGCGAAGGTACAGACTGAATACTCAAGTTCCTACTGAATTCCTAGGTACAGTTAATGCTGACATTAAAAGGCCACTAGGAAGCGGACCGATAGGCACATATTTTCATTCGTTCCATCCATAATTTCGTTTCAGAAATTCGCTAAGCCTCTTGGTCATGCAGATTTTGAGAAAATTCTTAGGAAGGGACTTAGATTTATCTAATAGATAGACGGTGTATTGCTAATATTCCAATTTAATAAAAAAGTTAGTTGAAAACCACCTATAACCTCACCATTATAATGGAAAGAAAATTGGACATTGAGAAGATTTTTCTTTCAGGCGAAAGAAATATGACACATACGAATAAAAATATGCGTTCTTCCTTTGCAGAATACCTTATTATTCAAAGAATAATGCATCAGCATGCCATCATTTCAAAATTTATATAAATAAATTATTTAAATTATTGTACGACAGATTAATCGTCCATTTACATTCAAAGATTTCTTATTTTAACATTCTTACCATTTGGGAAAATAGGTAGGTATACAAAAATGTTTGATGGTTATTTAATGAATATATTAATATATCTTCTGTTTTAGAGATTCATTAAACAGCACTACTCCCATTTTCATGTTATGCTGTACTAGAACATCGGTTCTGCAGTATGGTATCTTGAATAAGTCGTGGTGATGCCTACGGCCGAGGCTTTCAAGCATGTAATTTTAAGTATTCGGCCAACCGAAACAGCTCTTGCTTACCTTGAACACATCCCTTGATAAGAATAATTGGCTGATTTATGTAGCGCTGTTTTCGTGATAAATCATCTCGAGGGCGCTGTAAAAATATTTGTATATCTAAATAGTATCCGTGTCGGTCTGTTTGTGCGCTTAGTTCTTCTAAACTACGTAACGGATTTTGTAACGGATAGAGTTTTCACTTTTATTTAGAGAATTTCTTCAGTTTATCTACATAAAACATCAAAAAAGTAGAGAAAAGGCGATGTTTTGTAATCTCGGGGGCGCTTGTATTGTTAACGCTGGCTAAACCTTATGAGATACATCAACATAATCTAGTACGGAATTGTATACCTTAAAAAGTCCTACAGAAAAGTCCGCGATGGTATATATCTATCTACGAAGGATGACCCACAGCAAAGCCGAGTACACGTCAGCTAATTGCATAACAAATGTAACTGGTTTACAACTGAGATTCATGATAACCAGTGACTTAACGTCACGAAAATGTTCTCTTCCGCCTTCCAATGCGTTCATTTCCAATTTCGCTATTAAGTAGCCCTTGTCGATCAGAATTCGTATTAAAAAAATGACTCGTAATATTATTCGCTATCTTTATTGAGTTCCCTTCGAATCTGATTTGTGATCCATGGTGCTCAATGTTCATCGCGTCTACATTGATCCTCTGTACAAAAAGCTTTGATGTTGTACATTGGTGTATATAACTATATTATTACTATTAGTATAACAATTATTGATATCTATGGCCATATCTATAAAATATCATTATCCTTTAGGAAGAGACGTTTTGTTTTTCATACACGGAGAAATATAATAATATTATTGCTTAATTATTAAGAATCTCTTAAATAAACTTTTGGTAAGTTGCGAATGTGTTATCACGTGTTAGTATATTGCTTAATTTTATCAGGAAATCTGTTATTTCAATCGTTAAAGGCCTGCAATCCGGTTTTTGACCGGATTACCAATAGTTTGAAGAGATTGTTTGTAAATTAGCAATACTCATTTTTCTCTGTGTACTACTGGTTTCCCGAGGTACTATGTTTAAGCACATTAATTTATCGCACACACCGGTCAGGCGTTGTGCGTTCAATTCCTCGGCTGGCTAAGTCCTTCATCACAACACGAGCAATATTTGCCGCTTGCTGTGGTGGTAGTAGCAGGTTTTCAAATATTGTCAGATTATTCCTAACCCGGGAATGTTTGTCTTTCTTTTTTTTTATTATTTATATAGAGGACAGGTTTTTTTGTAATATCGCGACTACGGACAGGTTTATAGATGGGCAGCGTCCCGGATCCGGAATCCTGACTATTTCACCCAAAGATATTAGAAGGACGAGATGTGCTATGAGCAGTTCATACTGTGTGGAATTGTTTTGCCCAGTGTCGCCGGTTTTGTTCACCAATACTACTGCACACCTTCGCTTACGCTAAGGTATCCGCACTAATACATAGAACAGATTTCTGTGCGTACACGTCCCGATAGTATTCAAAGTACCCTAATTAGGTAGTACTCTGGCTACGGTCCGGCGGCCAACATAGCATATCTCGTTCTTCTAATATCTTTGATTTCACCCGACCTAAGTACCGTACGAGAAGAAGGAGAAAATTGAACACATCCTAGCTACGTACTAAAACGTTATATGGGTTAAATGATGGATGCGCTTAAATTGCTAACGCTTTAGATCAGTGGTTCTTAAAGCAAGAGAAACTGATTTCCAGTAGCTTTTAGCACAGGCGAGAAGATAGTTCTGAAATCAGTTTCCAGTTGTATTGTCTATGTCAATATTGCATAGATTCACTTTCGACATGCGGCAGGGAGAGAAATTGATTTTTAACATAACAGGTCTTATTAATAAAACCACAATTTAAGAACGCTTTATCGATTTGCCTTGATAATATTTCATAATGATACAAAGAATTTTCGTTATAATGCAAAAATACACGTGTTCTGACATCATGATAATATATTCGAAATTTACTAAAAGTTTATCAGGAAACCTGTTAATACATTTATAATTCATTATCAATAATTTGAAGAGATTCTTAATAAATTAGCAATAGTCATTTATTATCTGCGTGGGACAGTGGTTAGATCATCGGTCTATTATCCTAGGTACCGGGTTCAATTCCCTTCAAAATCTAATTTACAAAATGTCTCGGGCTGCATTTTGTGAAGTACCAAACTGATTCCTTAACTTTTTTTAAACCAGTTCATTATAACACGGTTTAAAGAATGAAATGATGTGAGGATAAGGTAGGTGAGATTATAAAGTAAAAAGTGCAGTCTCCAAAGTATTACGATCTACGTAATTGCCTTAGAAGATTTTAGGTTTGGTGTTGTTGATATGAACTTTACAAAAATGATTACATTTCGTCACCACAGTTGAACAGGGTTCTAATACCACTTTACCTTGTTCTGATAAATGATGTGTCAAAGATTGCAAAGACGATTTCTCATAATCTATTTACCGATTTCTCATTTGAGATTGAATCTCGTGTAAAATATTTTGGTTTAACATATTTTAAATTAAACTATTTCAATAGGACGTATACTTACCATTTTAGAAAAACCTAAGCATGCAACCATAACCAGCATAACTAAGCATAACTAAGCATAACTAAGCATAACCATATACTAAGCATAACCATAATAATAATAATACAGTAATAATACAATAATAATACAATAATAATACATACAGCATAACCATATACAACCGGCTACGGAATAATAATTCATTGCATAATATGTTACATTTCTACTACTTAACTACATTTCAATATAGGGCCACGATTTAATTCAATATTTTGCTTTAAAAGAGAAAATGTTAAACGGATTACGATAAATCGTCTCTGCGAGCTTTGACACCTCAGAACATGGTAAGCGAAGTTAGAACCCTAGCCAACTAAACTGACGTTCTACACTGCGCCTCATAAAAACGATAAACTTTCAGATACAAAAAATGGCAATTGCAAAAGATTCAAAGTTTTGTTAGAACCTTTTAAAATAAACAGAAGCTTTATAAACTTAGAACTTCGTCGTACAATTATCTACGGAAGTACATCACAGATGGCTCTGAAAGATATTTTGGTTAAAGAAATGTTTTTTCATTTAAAGGTCATTTTTCATCAGTTAAAATCTTCTCCAACCAAAGTGACGGGTTGTCGTAGAGAATATTATTTTTTTTAAATTATACCATGTAAAATAGTTTGGAAATCTCTGACAAAGAGAAGCTACTAAACCTGTTTTCTTATTAGAATATTACGAAGTGAGAAAACGAAGATAAATTAGCAAGTTAAACTCTACTTTTGTAATTACAGTTTATCATATTTACAAAGTGTGATTACATAGTTATGAATTTATGCAGTCTAGACAACGCAGACAAAATAAATGATAAGACTAATAGATTTTAACTAATGAACATTATTCTTCGTATATTTCCAACTTGTATTAAGTAGATTTTAATCATGAAATAAGTGTTGACAGAATTACTTCGAATCTTAACTTCGACTTGTATTTTTGCAGAGGTAAAATATTTAAAAAAAGAGCTGAATGAAATAAAATATCTGATCGGTACTGCACTATTCCTTAACTAATTTTCTATGGTTATGCATTCAAAATGACAGCTCTCCTACTGTTGAGAAGTGAAATTTTTTCTATGGTCAGTTATAATTTTTTTTTAATGGTTATGCCTAACAATTTATTTTTCTTTTTTAAATGCCGTTAAACTACCAGAAAGGATTTCGACAAAGGGTTGTTACAAATATATTTTTTAATTTTATGACTATTTTAAGCCTAGATTTAAGATATTTATAGAATGATATGACGAAAAATATGGTACAAAAAATTTTTTCACAATTTTTCAACGTGAAAAATCAATCATCCTTCTGATAATTACAAAAAAAAAAGTTCCACGATAACTCAACGCAAAGACAATTTAAGACACCTTTAAAAAGTGATATAAAACGATGAAAAAAACTTCATTTAAACGCAATCTATTTAATCTAGTGTTGTTACTTTTTACGACTTTATATCACTTTTTAAAAGTGCATTCAATTTTCATTTGACGAGTTATTCAGTCAAAATTTTTAACATTATATTGGGTAATATGTTTAAAAAATTTGGGACATTGTATTCTAAGGTTCTTTGAAAGTGTATGCAGTAAAAAAACTGCCAGTAAACTATTGGATGAATTCGTTCACCTCGCCCCCTCACCTGCTACATTCCCCTCACCATAATTCATACCTACGGTCCTGCCGCCGAGAACTCTGTGTAACCTCTCTTTTTGTTACCTGTAGTGTTTATGAGAAAGAGAGAGAGGTTACAACGGAGCCATCAGCGGCATGCCGTTATTAGCTACTCTGGGGATATTCTACACTCCGTGATTTACAACAATGTATGGACATACAATTGAGTAGAAGCCTTCTATGGAAATTCCTACGTTCGAAAGTTCGCTTTGGGAATTCAACAGAAAATAGCATTACGATCGAACTGTAATTTTTTTTTGTACCAGATCGAATACAGCCATCTAAATGCAAAACATTGACCATGCTGTCCGTTGTTTTTATTCATGAATAAAAACAACAAATAAATAAAATCAAACAAAATTAAACAGAACTGCGTTACCAATCTAGAAAAGTAAAATAAAACCTAATACAAGTGGCGCAGCAAACGGCCAGACAGCTTGGGAATCAGTTAATCCGGATAATGCCCATAAAGTCACCAAACTCTCAAAAGGATATATTTTTAATTCTTTTTAAATGCGCCTATTCGAATTTCACTTTTGTTTTCGTGAATGAATGTAACTATCGGAAATTAACCCATATTCTGACATTCTATCGAGCTGAAACTTGCCAGATAGACTTGTTGTCGATGACAATACATTCTATCAACTAATCAAAGCAATCACGCACACACACGCGCACATACACGTATTTCTCGAACATCCAGCAGTTAATATACGCAATAATTGTTGGTCTTATCCAATCGGTTGATAGAGTTGCCTACTCCAGTTCCTGGGTAGGAAGGTTCAATCTGTCATTTGTATTGTAGTAAAAAAATGTTGTTTTTTACGTGTAGATTTTTAAAATTCTCATATACTTTATTTTATATTGTTTTTATGTGAATACCACAGAAAAGTCCTAACTGTTCACTGTTAGTGAAACTATTGGAGCCAGTGAATCTATGGCATCGACAATTAGAGTAAATTGCGAGACCGATAGGTATGGGAAGCGGAAGGAGGAGGGAGAAAGTGAAGTGGAAGGTGAGGAAGTACCTGGCTCTTTAGGCTTGGTCACCAAACATGGCTAATGCCATTTCAAGCATCGCTTCGATTCTAAATGACACCAAACACCAGAGCCTTGTCTCTTTACGGTGAGGAAAAGCCATTATCATTTTTCGTATAATATTCTGTGTAACAGGTAAAAATTATTTATAATTTTTTAAGTATTTATTGTAATAAATATATATTGCTTTAAATAAAAATGTGTGAAATAAGTGGATAACAACACAATTTAATTACTTCTTCATTAATTGCACATTCAACCATGTGGCGTCGTTTTAATTTAAGCGTAATAAATAAATTTGTATGGACCACTATTTAATGAAAAGAATCGTTTTCTTCGTCAGGATAAACGTATAAAATTTACCATTCAATTAAATAAAATTTACTTGCGCTCCTGGATTCGATGTTACGACCTCCAAATTCATAGTCGAGAGCCATACCTCTCAACCAAGTAAGCCCCTCGACCAAAATAAGGAAATAAATATGAAAAATAGCAAATTGCGACGAGTTTTCTCTTAATAGATTATAATTATGTTTCCTAAAACTTCTTATTTGAATTTGAACATTCGTCGGTAAGTGAAGGCCTGATTAAAATATTTTCTTAGGGGACTGGTATAATGTCGCTGCACCACTGCCCAACTCTCAGCAATAAAGTAAAGACATGATAGTAGACACTATTGAAAAAAGGAAACACTTATGATGTAAATTGTGATAATTTAAAATTAGCTTCTAAGCGTAAAAACAAAAACCGAAGCGTTTTTAAAATAGGAAATACTAGTCAACAACCGATATATTAAATAACCAAACCGTAAAAAAAGATTTGGTTAACTTAACAGAAATAATTGTTTTAATGTAACACTTGAGATTAACTGAGTAAATCTTACTTTGAAACGTGCGCAATGATGTAAGAACAAAGCGTGCGCGTTCGTGCGTGCGACGTGCGGCGGGCGGTGCCGATCGTGCGTGAATGCATTCGTGCCTCGTGCCCGGAGCGTGAACCGTGCAATACTTTTACGTACTCGATGTCAGATACACCGGTATGGAAATTAGGGGACGTCGTGCGTGGCAGTACCTACTTCAAAAAAACATTGAATTTTTCAAAAAAACATTGATATTGTCATGAAAAATTCGCGTGCGGCCTTGGGTGGCATATTCAATTTAAATTAATTATGTTCTCAGAGAAAGCAAACACATTTTTTTGTTTCAGATTAGAAACGTAAGAACTCATGGACATTTTGTTTTTACAACACTATTTACTTATGTTTAGGCTGGTCAAGTCCTCCATCACAACGCAAGCAAGTTGTAGTAGGAGATTTTCAAATATTGTTAGGTTATTCGTAACCCGGGAATGTTTGTCTTTTTTTGAAAAAAAAACACTAGAATTCACTTGTGATTTGAGGGTGTTTCGTGATCCAAAATTCTGACCATTATTTGCATAAAAAAATCATATTGTATGTAGAACTGATATCATTATTACGAAATTTTAATTTCGATCTAATTAGATCCATCAATCCAATTGGATGACGTTATACGATGTCAGCCAAGTGTAAGAGACAGAGCGAGTGTGAATGGACTAGAACCAAAAGGTACGTAGTCAGTAGTGACGTTGGTTTCCATTTATTCAATTAAAATAAAATAAAATATGTGATATCGAGTCCCAACTGCTTCCAACCGCCATGAGTCAGTAAGAATACGGCATCCCCAATTGAAGTTTGTTGTGAGGCTGAAGATAGTGGGAAGGGAAATGGGGAAGAGGAAGGTGGAAAACTAACTGGCCTTTCAAATCCAGTTAAGGAAAACGGCCAACGCTATTTAAAGCCACGTTTCAATCTGAATGGTGGTCTTACACCAGGGCGATACTGAGAGTATCTTCCACACTGGGAAGTGCCACAAATATAATATACATTATTTAAAATGAATACATTGGAAAATAACACTAATTAATCAAATGAAATTTACTTACGCTCGTCGGGTTTTGAACCTGCGACCTCCGGCCTGCTAGTCGAGAATCTTACCCCTCAATCACGGAGGCCTTCACCACATGTAAAGCATTTCTGTGTATTATCTAGTTAGTACAGACCAAAGCAAAGTCTATGAAACCAAGAGCATAAAACATATGAATTTGGTGGTGTAAAAATAAAATTAATGAATTTTATTTTATTATTAACGAATTGCTTCGAGTATAAGTTGAGCTTATAATAGAAAAAAATAGATAGAAATGCTTTAAAAACGCTATTAATAATTCTAACTTTAAATTTTCGTACTTATTTTTGCTAAACAAAAAAAAAATTACGTGGTATAATTTTAAAGCTCAAAATAAAGGTCAAATCAATTTATTCTAAATCTAATTAAATTACGGATATTTCGAATATTCCCATCACTTATTTTTAAATGAAGTTTTGTTTCCTTTTGTCAAATTTTTTTCTTGAAAAACTACGTGCAAAGGACATCGTTAGATACGGCGAACTTTTGCCACATCCCCAAAAAAATACTTCTTAAAATATTGTAGTGTTTATATCGCCATTGAGAATTCAGAATTAATGTGAAAAAACGCGACAAACAAACTAAAACTTGGATTCTTGAAATCTTAACACTCGAAGAGGTTCTCGGTCAAAGTTAACCGTAGCTCGGTATAATTTACGTAAAGATAACTGCGTCTCCGCGCCTTGTACTTAAACAAAACATGTTTTTCGCGGTTCAATTATAGGATAAAAGTGAGGGTACGCAATGACTAAAAGGACACTAGATGTCCTTAAGAACCAGCGACTTTATCATTTGATTTTATCAGAAGGAAACATACCGCAGACTGAGCACAAAACTCACATACTATGAGCACGATGGAAAAACGTATATACCAATCCAATACATGATTGACGGTTACACCAAAACTAAACGCCAAAAACCACATGGATTCTCACTCATTGTAGTACTGAAATACCGGCGCTAAGTGGATTAAAGCTTGCACACTGTTATATCCATTGTCATCGAAAACGGGTCTATACGGGTTTCAGCTTCAGTGGGTTAATTTCAGTTTTCATGATTTGCATCAATTAATTGCCGTAAAATCAAATAGACGTATTTAAAAACACCCCTATATTATAATATAAGGATTACGAGACGCAGTCCTATTCCTACGAGAGCAGGACAACAAAGCAGGACAACATTCTATTTCAATTCAATACCAATTTCATATAATTTAATCGAGCCATCCGAACATGTTGTAATGGGAGTTATTCAAAACCACGACTTGTTAAACAAAATACTTCAGCAGAAGCATGTACCGTGATGTTCTACAACTTGTCTTCCTCGTTGTCTTTGAATACTGACTTGATACGTGAATGACGAAACGTTTTAAATTGTCAGTCTCGCCATTTTGGAATGATTACACGGGATTCGAATTTTGAATGAATGATTACACCAAACAAACGGAAGATTATCTTTGATTTGATGGTAGGTATAAGACTATTTTTTTGCTTACTGTTTTCGCGAACATTATTTTTATAATATCAGTTGTGTATATTATTTATACTTATTTAAAAACGAACCACGAAAGCAGTGAGGTTATTTAACCAATATTTACACACTCATACCGCTAAACTTTGGAGGGTGGTTATTCATGATAATCTAATAAAATATCCTTCTTCCAATTCTAACTAACAATATTTTATTACATTATCATGAATAACACCACCCTCCAAAGTTTAGCGGTATATATACACACTCATACCGCTAAACTTTGGAGGGTGGTTATTCATGATAATCTAATAAAATATCCTTCTTCCAATTCTAACTAACAATATTTTATTACATTATCATGAATAACACCACCCTCCAAAGTTTAGCGGTATATATACACACTTATACCGCTAAACTTTGGAGGGTGGTTATTCATGATAATCTAATAAAATATCCTTCTTCCAATTCTAATTACCAAAAAAATAGAAATTTTCCATTGTAATCGTAGCTTTACGTTTGCGAGTATTTTATTATAATTTTTTTATTTGGGAACTAACGAAAAACAGGCTACAGAATTAATTGATTAATTAAAATTAATTAAGTTCAATGAACGGATTTCTTATCGGAAATTTTAAGGTCTACTCTTAGTATTTTCAGCAGGCAATATTTAATATTTTCATCATGCGCTGTAGAGCTTTGAAATATCATTTAACTTATAAATCATGTAACTGAAAAAATAATGATTTATCTCTTTTTTGTGATTAATTTAACTTGCCAGATAATTAGATGACCATTGTATGAACTCGTCACGACAGGCGGATGCAAAAAAGTAGTACATTCAAGAATTCACGCTTTCCGCGTGAATTAATACTTCATAAGGAGTGGAGTTCGCATTTGTCTTCCTTTTCGTCTAATTTTCTTAACAAACAGAATCCTCCTCGACGCTTTGTTCTCTCGCCCTTTGTCCCGGTGCCTTCTTCCTCAGTGTCCTTCGCTCGATCTCGTCTGCTAACTTATTCATCTTTTGTTTGCTTCTTTGTTAAGTCCTTCGGCTCAAAATGCGCTCCTTAGTCCCCACGTCATGTCATGACGGAGGTATGCGGTTTTCCTGAGGACTTGCGTTTATAAAGATCGTTAGTTTAGCGAGCCCAGACAGGGTTCAAAACCCGAAGAAGACTCATAGATGACAGTAGTTCTTTACAGCTATTATAAAAAGCTTCAATTTAAAATCAGGTATAAAATAAAAATAGGTCTACCTAAACAATTACAAGATTGTATAGCCAAAACAATTTTTTTTACCAAGATAAACATCGTGTATCTAAATCACTTTCCACTTACAAAAGTTTTAAAATGGGTTTGAACGGTAATTTAAATTTATTCGTAAATGACATCACGAAGTTACATGTTTACAAAATAAAGTAGAGTCAAGCAACTTTTCTATTTTGAATGGTGATCCCTACCAGGACGGTTTTAGATAATTATAATGTCATTAACTTAATACATATTAAATTAATTTAAGTTGAATATAATTTTAATTAAATTAAATTATTAACACATTAATAAATGGTATTAATAATTTCAATTAATGACATAATAAAAATCAGTTTTAATTAAATTTTAAATTAAGCCTTCATAGAATATAAAAACCATATCGTTTAAAATACCACTATAAACGAGGTTCTCTCTAGTAATAAATTTGATATTTCGTTATTCATTCATTATTCGACTCTTATAACCTGCTGAAGATGTAATAACAATTTCCAAAATACAAGAACGTCATAATACGGGACCGATTCCGTTATTTATATTCCATATGCCATAATATCTTAAAACATTTTGAATAATACATATATGGGTCTTGCTCGTAGTATTGATCTCAAAATAATGTTCCAATCTTCTTAGTTCGCCCCTTTGAATTGAGAAACACCGCGTCATGCCCAGATAGAAACTAAATGACAACAATTCCAACATAGAAATTACAGCCATAATGCCTCCTTCAATAGCGTGTCCACGACAGAATCTAATCATAGAAAACAATCACTGGCTGGCAAGTGCACAAGACACGAAAACACTTGTGGTGGGAGTCATTACGGATCTGTTGTCTTAATTTGGGTTCTCCTCCCTTGCTCTTCAATTGCGGTCAGTAAGCGTAGACACTCCTACGCAAAACTTGATAATACCTATTACTTGACCTGAAATTTATTATCAACCCTAATACACACGAGTATATTTCAAACTCATAAGAGCATCGATTTTTTTCAGCTATCGTATACCAACTATTGTAATTTAAACTGTTATTCTTCAAACATTTTTATACTTATCTACCCCATATTTTATATCTTCACATGCTTACAACCGCTAATAAAAAAATAAAATAAAAAGTTGCCTGGTTGGGTTGAGACTTGTAATAAGGTTGAGAAACAAAAAGGCTTTTTTTATAAAAAAAACCTGCAGGACGGGGAAATGCTGGAAGGCAATAGTAAAAATAATAATGTATTTATTCCAGAATGACGTTACAACGTTTACACCGAAAAATAATTTAACTGTATCCAATTGGAGAAGAAATAATGTTGTTGTGAAAGCAAAGTGTGTGAAGGAAATTTTTACATCGATGGGTAACTTATTCCATAGATGTGCCATAATCTTCTTGTTATCTCCTTGCCCCGAGACAAGCCTGTTCAACGAACCCCAACCCTTCAAGTAAAATGAACACCGATAAATTATCTTCCCATGCTAATGTCATTATGAATAGAAACATGGACTACCGCTAAGAACTTTGTTACAAAAATGGTCATACGAATACAAAGAGTAATACCAGGTGTATCTTTGCGAGACAGAATAAAAAGAGGTTGAATCAGAAGCAAAGGCAGCCGATATTCCTGCCGCAGTTTCCATGCGGAAGTAGGGTTACCCTGTGCATTTGATACGATTAACGACCGACAGGCCGAATTCGAAAGGTATCCTTTAATGGAGATATGAAACAACTTACCAAATTAATGAGACTAGCAAAACTTCAACGGTTCTTTTTGAAAATAACAGAGGGCGCCACTTCCGTTTACAACAATCCTAAACTGAACAGTCATAAAATATAGTATAGTATGAGATAAGATTCCCTTATGAAGTTATACAGTGTTCATTTGATTACGATTAATATTAATGCCCATTCAGTATTGTATTATTAGAACGGGAACACGTATTAGAAGAGGGAAAACATTAAAAAGCGTATGAACGCGGAAACAGTCCCTTATCCGTTGAATTTCCGAGAATTTCCAGATATAAAAAAATATATGAACAAATTCCCTTTTCTCGTGAGAGTTCCTTTATGAGTTTATGCCGGCCCGCTGTCGGAAATACCGAGCTACCTTCTAACTGCATCGCGCATCGGGAGCAATGAAAGAGACTGGTCTATAAAATAATATTACTGTGGTTGCGCAGCTTCTACGCCGCCCAAATACTGTCGGCCTAAGAACTTGTGGATTCCTAATATCTATCTTAAAAATGGAACCAACAATATGGGGATTTTTCTATTTTTTACAGGAGCGTTTTATTTTTTTCTGAAATACGTACATTATAATCTAAGCATTGGTAGATGGCGTTAATTTAATAATTTTATTAAAATACATTGGAAGTTATTCTTTAAAATAATTGGATTTAATCACCGATACAGCATTGTATTTGTATGTCTTTCTTAAAATATTAGAGTTTTTTTACGGAAAAAAACTATTTATTCATTTTTATATTGAGTATGTACGAGCGCAAACAAATAATTCCATAAAGTGTTTTAAATAAAATAATTAAATTAACGCCATCTATGAACGTGAAGATTATAACGTACGTTACATTTAACCTTAACATACACAACTTCACAACAAATTACCGATCTTTCCTGACAAACACTAACAGTTCTCACTTACATAATTATAATGTATTTGTAAGTATTGTTCTACTGTAAAATGCCGACAGCTCGCCACTGTTTCACTGCAAATTATTGAAATAATCCCTGGTTTTATACACTTTCATTGAATTGAATACCTTTGTAGTACACTCCAGAAGCCACCACTTATTTGACGGACAGTACCATCATTTTCTAACACCACTAAAGGCGACGTGAGTGCATTCACGATTACAAGTGAAACGCTCGTAGAATCGTAATAGAGTAATTCCATAGAAAACAGAATTCATAGGCAAACACACATCCCAGTATTTAATTTTATTTACATGTGGCGTTCGCAAATGCACGCAGTCCGAAAATGCACGGTTACGATTTATTGAAGTCATAATACAATATGAATACTCCCATACGGGTAAAATATCAACGAATTAAAGCGCATAATAGGCAATAAAACATTTCCGCTACTGTACATTTTCGACACTCGTAATGTCAATACAGTAAATTCAAATTTGAGGTGTGAATTTATAACGAAAGTCAAACAGGTAGTTAAAAGTTAGTGGATTGGTTCAAACAATTATTTCAATGTGTAAACCGTAGAAAACATTTAGTTCTTATTTTTTATTCATTTTACGCCCGTAGGCCTTTAACATAGGTATAAGTGGTATAATTTTGACATAAGCAAAAAATACATACACACATGATAGAATTTTTTTTAATTATTAAGATACAGTGATCAGATAGGTTAACAAAAAGGTTGAGAACCAAAGGTTCAAGAATAGGGTTTTTAATATGATACAAAAAATTCACCAAGTCAACATAAAACATATCAATATCACTTAAGTATTGATTTCCCATAGTGTGAAACTTCTGTATCGGAGATTTAGCAATGTAGTTGCGCTTCTGCACACTGTGGGGAATAGAGTATTGTGTCTTGTTGTTCTTGTGGGTATGTTTAAGTTTGTAAGTTGCAGGACTTGGAAACAGTTTAATTTAGAGTATTTTAAATAATTTATTTTTGTCTGTGTTCTAATGTATGAGTTTTGAGAGTATTTCCAGCGGGATATATAATTTTAAAAAAATTATATTTATCTACGTTATTAAAATGATTTTTAAGAGGGAGACCAAACTACTGAGTTGTATTCGAATTAGAAACACGACTAGAGCTTCTGACTAGAGACATGTTTAACAGTTATGGGTTGTACTGAATTAAAGTTTTTGGTCGTTCTTAACCAGCTGACGTGTAACCCGGCATTGCTCGAATTTTCTCTACTTTCTGTAAATATAACATGCATTTATTATATACATAATAAATGCATTTTATACATATATCTATATACTGTAAATATAACATCTCTTGAGGTAATTTTTCACAACGACACGACGCGACGGCGCAATGCAAATTATTAAATTTTATTTATTTGGACATTCACAGTACATTTTACTAGAAGTTATAAGGTTCTAAATATTGAATTATATATGGTCTTCTTCTTTCGTATATGGGGGATTAGAGGGGAACAGACTAGGGCTTTAGGCCTCGCCCTGTGGACCTTATCAATCCCGCCGGGCAATGAGTGTAGCGGGCATTCTTGACCGACTTTGACGAACTGTTCCGACAGCGTGATAATGTATTCGAAATGTACTAAAAGGAACTAACTAACATCAGGAAACCTCTCGTATTCGTTAAAGGACTGCAATCACGTTTGTAACTGGATTACCAATAAATTAGTAATACTTTTTTTTCTCCGTGGATGACTTGTTTTTTCAGTAATAAAAAACATTCGTTGCCACTGGATACAGCATATTTCAACTGAAACTTACAGACGAATACAAATATCATCGGATATACATCGGATAGCAAAATGTAATCTTAATTTTTACTCCAAATATGCCCAGGGATCGCTGGTTAAAGTCCTTCAGGCACGAACTGATACATCCTGTATATATTATGAAATTTAAAAAATAAGTATATTTATTCAGTGCAGTTCTAATAGGATCCGCAACCTGCCGAAACTGGGGAGCCTGATTACCGGGTA
Source organism: Hesperophylax consimilis (assembly GCF_061612785.1). Classification (NCBI taxonomy): domain Eukaryota; kingdom Metazoa; phylum Arthropoda; class Insecta; order Trichoptera; family Limnephilidae; genus Hesperophylax; species Hesperophylax consimilis. The sequence goes on from NC_142836.1 coordinate 5,908,435, forward strand.
AGTATTTCAAACAACTTTTCTATTTAAATTCAACAGAATATTCTACTCTGATCCCATTAAGGAGTATCTTTTTGTAAGGTGCGTTATACTTTTATCAAAATTCTACAGAAATAGCTTAAGAATTCATGTCTACAGTCAGAACTCGAAAAAGAGACCATTTCGCATGAGAAAGATTTAACATTTTTATATGAATAAATCAATCCGTCCAGACTTTCTCAGAGTTTTAAAATGTCAACGAATATTTGTCGCAGGTACAATCTGGTACATTCGCACTTCGCACACATGTGCGTCGTAATATTTCATGCAAATTTGTCACATACGTATCTGAGAATTTATATTCACTTTATATCTACCTCTAAAATATTTTCAAGGGGAATGTGAAAAAATTTTCCAAAAATGGAAATTGTGTAGGCATATACGCGTATACTAACATGGAAAAGCTGAGATAGTATGAATATAATGACATTAATTTTAAAAGATATTAAAAAAATAATGGTTCCATGATAATAAATGGCAACGCTTTGGTTATTAAAAGTTATTTTAAAAAATGAGTCTAAAAACCTAACCTAGTATATTGGCGAGTATAAACACATTGTACAGCATATATTTAATTTTTATTACATTTGTTTACTTACTATTATCCAATAATAATAATAGTTGTGTTGAAAGAATGTGTTTGGATGATAATAAATTTATTATTGGCTAAAAAAAGTGTTGTATGGCCCTGAAGAAGCTACTGAAATCCGGTCGGCATTAAGTAAAAAAAAGTGGTGTTTACTACGTTATTGTTTTATTTTAAATGAAACAATTATTAAGGACTTTTGAATTCTGAATTTGGTTACTTAGCAGGGGTGTCGGGTCCGTGGGGTGAGGTTTGTCTAGGTATTGGCGGCAAATGCGTTTACCCATCAACTGCGCGACGGGCCGTATTGGGTGAGACTGGTTGAGGGAGACCCTTTGACCTCTCCAGCCGGAATCACGACCCATCGCCTTGCACCACACTGGGAGAAATGGATTAATACGTCCGTCTCTCCTGGACACATTGACCCCGAGATTTCTATTCACCCCTCATATCATTTTCTTCCCAGAACTTTCTCTCCTTCCTTTACCTAAAAATACCCACCACACAGCATCCCCAAAAACAGCATAGACCATGAGGGATTTTTTTTACTTCAGAGCCTCCTATGTGGATCAAATGTAAAAAAATATATACAAATATTTATTGGTGTATTTTTTGTTAAACTTATTGTGAAATCTGATATGAGCACATCAGCAGCATGCTGCCTTCTCAATAAATAATTTTAATAGTAATAAAATAAGAATTTAAAGTAAAGGGGATTGAAAACATTTCTTACGGTTGTCAATTTTGGCCTGACAGCCGTGAACTGCGAGTGACAGCATTGTGAACCAATTCGAAGAGGCTTATTGTACCTCTCTTATTTCATAAGAGTTTTAAAAAGGATTACAAATTACTACAAAAACAAAAATAAACAAAGTATGATCTTAGATTGGACTTTTTTTAGATTAACTTCCACACAGGGAGGAGGCCTTGAGGAAAATAATTTCTTTCGGGTTCAGACTCATATTTAGGGATTCTGTGTGGAGGATCTTTTAAAGAAGAGGAAGGAGTGAACATGGGTCTTGTAGAAATATATGTTGTAGGAAGTATGAAATACATAGGCCGGCCAATCGTTCCATAGCCGAGCAGTTGAACTCAAGAACGAGTCGTTGAAGCGATCTGTTTTCAAATGTCAACCGTGTACATGTATTCCCCGACTATGCACCGGTACCGAAGGTTTCAAAAACTCGGATCATCTTCCATTCTAATACCGGCAGAAAACTAACAGCATACCTACCTGAAGCCTGTGCTTTTAAGATAAGCTAATCTATCAAACTGACTAACACACAAAGGTGGCTGCCAAATTCAACAGTGGGGGACAGTTATTTCGTTTAATTAATCAACCACAGTCCATCTGGATCAGCATAATATATATGCAAAATCTAGAACAAACTTGTTCAACTTCACGTAGAATTTGCTGCGAAGCTTACGCAGTTTTAAAGTCACGGAAGGTAATTGTGGTTTTTACGATATTGTGGAAAATATACTGTACAATGTTGTTGCTTTACAAGAGATACGGTGATACCTACATTGTACTTTTTGTACGCTGTTGACTTTATTACATCATCTGAATTCCAATCAAAATTCTGCTCTAAGGGGTGGGAAAAGTGGATGGGGTGGTTTTTTAGAAATCTCGTGCAGCCTGTGACCTTCGTCCAATTTGGAGGTTAAGTGTGCAAAATGTCATCAATCTCGGAATAAAACCGGGACATTCTTCTTTACGTATTAGGCAGATTGATTTTTGTCTGCTTATTGAAATACCTTCTCGTGTAAACTCGTGTAGAAAGTAGCGTATTATGTTAACACGTTGTCCGGGTTTGGTTGGTAGGAAGTGAAGGAGTACCTACATAATAATGTTATCTGTGGAAGCTTTGGAATGTTTTGTTTTATGTCGAACAATATCGAATGAAACCATATATTATTTCTAGCCAATTAAAATACTATGTTGAAAATAACAAATGTTCACGTGGCATATCTGGCATTAATGGCCGATCTTGATACCCATTCTCCACTACAATTCCAATACCGCCATAAATTTGATAAAAAGGCATCAATTGGTACGGAATTCGAATGTACAGTAAAAATTTATTACCTGTCTAAAATAACAAGTTTATCTCTCGCTTGTTTATTTATTGGCTATATTTATGTTTACAGGTAGCAATACCAGTATTAAATCCAATAATATCAGGATTTTATAGTAAAGAGAAAACGAAGCATAAACTGTAGATTATTATTCACCGTAAACGTAAATACAATGCATTTAAAACACATTCGATTTTTGACAGTTTTGTTTTATTGTGTTATGTTTCGCTTTGAAACTTTAAAACACCTGTAATGTGTTTTATCAGGTGAAACAAATGCCACAAGCACATTCGTTAAGGGAATCATGCAAAATCGAGTGTTTTTAGTATTCAAATATTTTAGATGCTCACGTAAATACTGCGAGTAGAACATATCTTTGCATTTGCTTTAATTTCGAATCACTTTGACTTTTTTGAAGCATACAAAAAAATAAAGTATTAGGCCGAAAAAATATTTTTAAGTAAAATCACCTACTTACGAAACCCATTTCGGATAAGGTTTTATTGTATAATGTAGCAAATAAAGTTCTTTTGATTATGGTCGGAAAACGTTTTAATATTATTGTGCTTAAATTTCACAAAAAAAAAAAAAAAACATTTTGGGGATGTTTTTATTTCCACGAGTCAAAACAGGCGGCCGGTGTTAGGCGTGAATTTCAACCATGTCGCCAACTGTGGGAGTGCGTGATTTCACCTTCAAAGCCATAAGAAATCAGGGAATCTAATATGAAACAATAAAATATAGCAGCAAAATACTTATTCAATAATGCTTGAAATGGTTAAACGATGCGTGCAATGTACAGCCCACCATATAGACATTCAATATATTTTACCGTTGTTACAAAAATGGCCATCACAAATTGAGCCGTTCTACACAGAGAAAACTCACTGATATAAAATATTGTTATTTATTAAAAATCTGGTAAAATTTTTCGTTTTCCTGTTAAAAATGGGACGGCAGGCCAATAACAAATTATTTGACAAATTTCATAAAAAACTATCATTAAATCACGAATATGTTATGAGTTATGAGGATGTCGGAACACGTGTTCTTCAGAATAATAATAGCTTCACATCTATCGTCTATTATATTTATTCGGAACACGTGAACACGTGATCAGATATATTCTGAATGACTAATATTTTACAGGGAAATGTTCATGCAGTCACATTTTTAACAGTATCTTGATTAAAAAGACGTACTCATTTTTTCCGTGTAGGTATCTCCTTTTGAGATGGAAAGACTAATGAATGAGTTAAGAGCAAGACAAAGGTAGTCGAAATTACCACCACAATCTCCACACTCAAGTGGAATTATTCTAGGCACATCCACAACTAACAATTGACCGTTCAGATTCCAATAGATCAGGTGGCGACCTTGGTTGAAAGAGTAAAACCCCTTGGTTTGGATGGACGAGAACCTCCAAGAATCGGCAAAACTAGAAATATCTGAGGAAATACCATGTTTAAATGTGGATAACTTGTCACCTGAAATAGTTATTTTTCAATTGAATGTTAAAAATTTAAAAACTTACGAAAAAAGATAAGAAGAATGCAATCGCAATCCAAAAAATTCTAACCGATGTTGAAGAAAGTAAAAGTATAGATGAATTTATACATATATCACGTTACACGCAAGTGACAATATATACCTACTTATATCACGGTACACGTAGGTTATAATATATACTTATATCACTTTACACGTAAGTGACAATATATACTTATATAAAATTACACGCAAGTGATAATATATACTTATACAACGGTACACGCAAGTGAGAATATATATATATTTATATCACGGTACACGCAAGTGACAATAATTTAAACAACTTCACTCCATGCTTCAGACTGCAAAAATAACAAAATCGGCGGTAAAAATGTATCTAGAATCGCTGGCTACATAAAAAAATACTTCAAAAACACTTCAAGTTCAATTATAATGACGAGCATCTAAATCAGTCTCTGAAGAAGGAAAATAATGTATTTTGAATTCACTTGGCGACCATCTTTTTTATTCTTTAATCATTACTTTTGATGTGACATGTATTAAAAATTGTTTTAAGTTGAGTTTTTTTTTCCTTCATTTAACAAAAAATATTTTTTTTGTTTAGGTTTGATTAAAAAATAAAATTAAAATAGTACTAGCCTAAAACCCAATCATACGTCAAAACATTGGGTAAACAAAATACGTTAAATTATCTGCGTTATTTTTTTCTCCGGAGACTAGAATAGTTGTTCCTAAATTTTAATTAAACTGATACGAAATGTTTTAAAAATACAGATTCTGGATATTTACTAAATGTACTACAGAAAAATCCATTCAAAATGGTGCTGCCAATTTTGAGAGTTGTTTCAAGAACGCCCTAAGATAGATTGTTTAGAATAATACGTGCTCAGTGTTTAATTTCTCGGACATCTTGGTCTCGCGCTACGTGAAACAGGTGTCATAATGCGAATCAACTAATCGAGGTCTTTTTTTCTATAAACGGTGCATGAATGGCGGATATTGTACGGGCCAGTGGCCAGCGCCGCTAGTGGGTGCCCAGAGCTGTAAAGGGGAGACTGGGCCTGCTAACCACTAGGGGGAAAACGGACACAACAACATTTAAACTAATAGTTTTGTGAACAGTGGACGTCACGTTAAAAAAAAAGTGAGTTTACAATTTTCGCTTATGTAATAAATCAAAACTAAAATTTCCTTCGAAATCATTACATTTGTAAGTAGGTACTTAAATAGGTACTTACCTACTTAATTATAAACCTAGTATTTTATGTAACATTTTTATTTTCAAATAATGAAATATAAAATTTGTTCAAAGAAACGTCAATATCTTAACGACAATTCTTTTTTCAAACTTTCTTCAGTCAGGTAGGTACCGTATGAATTTATAAAAATGTGATTAATGAAGTCTACGACCATTTCACATTTGAAGAAATAATCATTATTGAACCAATAAAACGGCCACTATCTTGAAACGGAAAGGACACGCACAAACAAATTTACAGATAGAAGAAATGCAAAACGGATGAGTTAAAACGGGACTTCGCCAGTTTATACATCAATATTAGAGTTAAGAGAAGGGAAAAGCAGGTGAGAAAGCTATTTTTTAAACAACTCCGAACGTTTTTGTTTTAGTCGGTCCAAATATTGAAGGCGCTCTATATATTCGTAACACATTATTGAGACATCACGCCGTGTTCTTCCATCTTTAGCCAACTTTCGAGAGGGTTACATTATCCATCATCAAGGCGGAAGTGTAGATTGTGGTGAAGTACGTAGAAGTGATACCGTGCGCGCGATAATCATCTAAGAGCCGGTATTTCAGTATAATATTAGTTAAATTAATATGTTTCTCGAATAAATAATACTTAAACTGTAAAAATCTCAAATTAGGTCAAACTTCTAACAAGGTTTAGCATATATATGCTTGTATTTTACTTACCCAACCGAATACTAATAAGCGATTAATTTTTATTGAAATAAAATTTTTTACAAATTATCACATTACTTCAATCAAACAAAGTACCTAAATCAATACTTAATACACAATAAGGTTGTAATTAGCGTTTTACAGGAATGCTCGGAGGAAAATTTAAAACGATTAGAAATATTAAAGGCGCATAGATCCCTTTGAAATTTTAAAAGGAAAACAGGACCTGCGTCATGTTCTACATCTACGTAATCATACTAATCAATGACCAAATTTTACTTATCCTTCAATGTTTGCTATTGTTATGAAATGAACTTTCTTAAAATTAAAACATTCAACCCCGTAATATTTTCTTAAAATCAAGTACTTTGTATTTTTAAATTCTTTCATATGGCCACCCTGTGGCTGCGTGTAAAGTGGGTGTGACCATTTCCGGGGGGGGCGGAGCGAAGCTGCGGGTCCCCTTAAGTCCAGGCGGGTAGAGCTCGCTTGGATTTTAGCTCTGGTTGCGAGAGGGTGTTACGTGCTCCGCTTTGAATTTGAGACTTGCTTTGCTAAACAGTGTTTGTCAATTAATTACTAGTATATTTCGATTCATTTTTTCTACTGCCTGCCCCCTGGACGTCTACAAAACTACCTGCGGTATCGTTCCATGCTTTATTTTATTAATTTCTGCCTCTGCTTTCTTCTTATTAATTTAACATAATTTTTTCATTCTTTTAACCATCCACCAAGAGATTTAAGCTTTTCCTACGCGTAGATTCCAGTGCTGTAATATAGGTCTTATTGAAGGCATTTAAAAGCACCACAATAATAGTGTTTTATTTCCAGAAATCCCTTTGTTTTGTCCCCTTCTAGAAGGCGTCTGATCTCTCTTAAGGGCCTTCCTTACTAGCGATCTCAATCGTTATATGGAGAATCGTGAATTGTCAGATTCAAACGACAATCTAAGTTATTAATCGTCAAAATATCGATAATGTAGCCACGCTAGGCTATCATAAATACATTTTTCTGTCGAGATATATGTTTTTACTAACAATTTATTTTCGTTAAATACTATATAATGAACATCTAAGAATTCTCCTACTCATTCGGCTCTATGAGGTGGCCGCGAATGCACGCTTCCTACGGTCCGTCGTGTCAATCTTTTTTCAAAGTTCTGAATTCCGCGTAATTATTACACTTCCGTGTGACGTTTCAACAATATTCCACTCTATGCGTTGCGCGTAGGGACTATAATAGTGTGTCGCCTTTTTTATGTTTCATCTGTGCGTTTCCGTCGAAGCTGTGTAGTGTCAAATGGTATTATTAAGAATTAATTTATTGTTAACATTTTTTTGGGTTTCTAGGTAATAAACAATTTGATATTATTAAGAATTAATATATTTTTAACATTTTCTCGGGTTTCTAGGTAATAAACAATTTGATATTATTAAGAATTAATTTATTGTTAACTTTTTTTCGGGTTTCTAATAAATAAAGTAATAAACAATTTGATGTTTTTAAAATATAAAAGTATATAAAATATTCCAGCACTTACAATAAAATAAAAGAAACACATCGTATAAAAATGTTTCAGTCGAAAAGATCGAATGCCGAAATCACTTACTTCGAAATTATTGCAAAAAACTTAGATCACTGTCAGAAGATACAAAGTTTCCCTTAGCATTAAGGAAGATTGTGTCAACGGCTGTACGTTGTTCAATAACGTACCGGAAGGCTATGAATTGTAGTCAAGAGGAAAAATAAAACAGTTTTATTTGGATATATTGAATGGTCCAAAACATGTATTTGGAGATCACTCACTTTGCAAGGAACAGGCATACTTTTGCAAACGGGATACTGGCGACACTAATTACGTACCCAATATGACTTCGAGCTTGAAAATGTCCAGAATCATGCAGCACGTTTGTCTTTTGGCATCTAATGCTCGAAGTTTAATACATGATGTAGACAGCAAAAATGTGGAGTGTTATCATAATGATGTGGCTAAATTTGTTGGCGGAAAGCGTATCAACTATTTTCTAAAACGGTCCTATAGTGGAAGGTGCGCTGCAGCAGTAGTGGCGTTCAACACCAATCGTCCACACTATTCTTTGCATAAATTTGCAACTGGTAATAGTCCCGGAAAACTCATAGAGAAATTAGATTTAAAAAGATTGCAGAAAAATAATCAACAAGTATTAAGTAAAAAAAAGAAAAGAAAAACCCTGCAGCTCGCTCCAGCAAAAGATCAGCATTATGGTTCCAATGCAGAAAAACCTGATATGGACCAAGCATCGTATGATGTAGCCAAAGATGATTTTTTTTAAAGGCTTTTTACCATAGCCAAAGATAGGCAAGCAATTAAAAGGGCGACAGTACTTCAAGCATCTAGTGGAAAATGGATCGAGATGCGCCGCAATATGATTACGGCATCGTGGTTTGGAAAAGTGTGCAAACGGCGGCAAAATATCAGTTGCGCTCCATTAGTCAAAAATATACTGTATCAGCAATCCTTATCAAATATTCCTTCAATTCGACACGGACAAAAACATGAATACAATGTCCCGAAGGAGCTTGCAGGACTAAGAAGCATTACCATAGAAAAGTGTGGTCTTTTCATAGATGAAGAGTATCCGTATATGGGTGCGACCCCAGATGGAATTTCTTCTGAAGACACCGTGATTAAAATTAAATATCCTTTCGCAGCATGCTCATATATGAAGCAGTATAATCAAAAAAAAATTACCTTTTGGAAACTTAACAAAAATGGAGAAATGCTAGTAAATACATCTCACGACTGGTTTTAGCAAGTTCGGGGCCAATTTCATTGAACAAAAAAGATATTTGTATGTTTGTTGTATGGATTGAACTCGGAATAAAAATCGAAAAATTTACGGGATGACGAATTTTGGCAGACTAATATGGTTAAACAGCTGAAACGCTTTTACAATTTTTGCATGCTACCCGAATTAATTGATCCTCGACATAATCGCTGCATGCCTATTTGAAATCCTGAGTATTTAGAAAAGTGCATAATACCGAAAAGAAGTAAATTAAAATTGGTTTCAGCTAAAACCAAAACATGTAAGAAGGAATTGTTAAGAAGAAATCAATAACATTTTATTTCATTGAAGTGTCTTCAAAAGAAATTTTATTTACATTCCTAATGTATGTAGTCCACATATTTAGAGACAGGGAAGAGGGGGTTGGAAAGTTCCTGGCTATTCAGTATTCAGATCTAGTCACTAAACATATCTACGCCGTTCTCAAGCAACTTTCAATTCTGAATTATGGTCTCTCACCAGGATGATACTGAACGTATCTTCCACTTTGGAACGAGGTATAGATTCATTATATGTACCAATATATAAAAAAATGTTACAATATGATATACTCATATAAATTAAATTAAATTTGTTTTGAATCCGTGACCTCAAATCAAACTAGACAATTTAGTATAACAGTGCCCGGCCGCACTGCGAAACCAGGCTGAAACAAAGGCCAAGCCTTTTGTCACTCTTTATGTATTACTATGTGTACCTTTGTATGGGTACAATGGTACACATAGTAATACATCTCATCTATGTATGTATCAAAAAAAGTTCCAAATAAAAAGTTATATTGAATGTTGTTACTCAGAACCTCCTCTATGAATCAAGCTATCGTTATATTGCATTACATTCTAAAATATATTTTAACATAATTTTCATAATCACAATATCTTTAATTAATAATAAATGTTTTGCTCTGTGCGTGTTGATGTTGAATGGAACGCACATGCCAGCTGCTGGTGCAGCGAGTTCGATATTCTAATTCGAGCTAGAAACATTTAATAGCGAGGGCCGTTAACTCAAACGAACTAAAAACACGGTACCTGCTTGAGCTAGCCAGGTATTCTTGAATATATATTACATTTCTATACGCGGTTCGATTCCGTGGAAACGCATTATCTAACACTGGCGCCCAACGTGGGGCTCGAACCCACGACCCTGAGATTAAGAGTCTCATGCTCTACCGACTGAGCTAGCCGGGCATTCTTGAATATATATTACATTTCTATACGCGGTTCGATTCCGTGGAAACGCATTATCTAACACTGGCGCCCAACGTGGGGCTCGAACCCACGACCCTGAGATTAAGAGTCTCATGCTCTACCGACTGAGCTAGCCGGGCATTCTTGAATATATATTACATTTCTATACGCGGTTCGATTCCGTGGAAACGCATTATCTAACACTGGCGCCAACGTGGGGCTCGAACCCACGACCCTGAGATTAAGAGTCTCATGCTCTACCGACTGAGCTAGCCGGGCATTCTTGAATATATATTACATTTCTATACGCGGTTCGATTCCGTGGAAACGCCTTATCTAACACTGGCGCCCAACATGGGGCTCGAACCCACGACCCTGAGATTAAGAGTCTCATGCTCTACCGACTGAGCTAGCCTGGCATTCTTGAATATATATTACATTTCTATACGCGGTTCGATTCCGTGGAAACGCATTATCTAACACTGGCAACCAACGTGGGGCTCGAACCCACGACCCTGAGATAAAGAGTCTCATGCTCTACCGACTGAGCTAGCCGGGCATTCTTGAATATATATTACATTTCTATACGCGGTTCGATTCCGTGGAAACGCATTATCTAACACTGGCGCCAACGTGGGGCTCGAACCCACGACCCTGAGATTAAGAGTCTCATGCTCTACCGACTGAGCTAGCCGGGCATTCTTGAATATATATTACATTTCTATACGCGGTTCGATTCCGTGGAAACGCATTATCTAACACTGGCGCCCAACATGGGGCTCGAACCCACGACCCTGAGATTAAGAGTCTCATGCTCTACCGACTGAGCTAGCCTGGCATTCTTGAATATATATTACATTTCTATACGCGGTTCGATTCCGTGGAAACGCATTATCTAACACTGGCACCCAACGTGGGGCTCGAACCCACGACCCTGAGATAAAGAGTCTCATGCTCTACCGACTGAGCTAGCCGGGCATTCTTGAATATATATTACATTTCTATACGCGGTTCGATTCCGTGGAAACGCATTATCTAACACTATTGACTGCCAAAGTTCTGTGGATTTATATAGAGGTGAAGAAATCGTCAAAACAATTTCTAAGACCTTATAGATGGTACCTGGGATATATTAACTTCTCTGCCTACCAACAGTTGTACTTACCTTTTTAGGATAATCGCTTTGCAAAAAAAAATCAGAAGTCAACGAAATGGTGACCGGATAAATCATCACAATGATAGTTCATCACATCTTTAAAAAGATATATAAAGTCATGGAAAGTGATGAAAAAAAACTTTATTAACTGGGTTAAGTAGGTTAGGTTAGGTTAAAAAAATTTCATCGTTTCTAATGACTTTATATCACTTTTTAAAAGTTTGTTGAATTTTCACTGTGTTGAGTTATCATGGAACCCAACCACATAATGCAAGCGGAGACTACCGGCTTATATAAATGTATGACTACTAATTCTCCATATATTTACTTTTCTTTCCTTCGAGCTCAGTATCTCTCTCCTCGTTTCTATAGTTCAAATAAACTTGTGAACCGTAATTATTATAATATAGTATTATCATATTATCAATTTTTATATATTATTAAGAGATAAATAAATTGTAATAATACTCTTGACGAACATTGGTGAGTTGTTAAATTAATTAACAAAAGCCAAATACTAAGTTTGGTGATCGCGCTTTCGGAGCATCTGGGCCGGAGGCTCGGAATAAACTCCCTCCGGAACTAAGAATCATAACAAGTCCAACAGAATTCAGGTCTAAACTAAAAACTTACCTTTTTAAGCTGCCATGCGCTTAATTTAAATATACCATTCCTGAGAGAATGTCCAAATTTATCCAATTTTCCAATTATGTCCTAAATTTTAAAAGTTTATGTTAATTAAGTGTTAATCTTAAGTGACCTAGTAATCGTAAATATGGTACTGTATATAATCTCGATATATAGTTAGTAATAACATAGATCATTGTAGAAATGTATTATATATTTATACAGCGCCCTTGAGGTGATTTTACACAAAAATGGCGCTATGCAAATCATCAAAATATTATTATTATTAATACAAATAATAACAACAACACGTAAAAAAACAAAGTTGTTTTACTTGAGCCCTTGAGGTGATTTTCCAATCAGAATTCAAATGGCATTCTTATGATATGTCCGTGAACTTATGAAACATGGCAACATCCATTACTTTATTTTACCTTTAGATATTGGTTGTAAATTGCCCAGCTCTCCTCGCTCTGTGGTAGCGTGACTGTTCGGTTATGGAAGAGAAAGCATTATTCTATCTTACGTGGTCCGCTTTGGTGCCAACACTTCGCCGATTTCATATCAGTCCCGATAATACTTCCACATCCACTCCATTTTCGGAAATACGGTTCAATGTGTCCGTCTCCATTGATCATTGATAAAAAATATATTTAATAATAATAAGAAAATTTGTTTAGGGCCGTTTTCGAGTAAAATCACAACGAGGGCGATTATTTTTAAAGAGGGTATCCGCAGGTAAAATGTGCCAACATTTGGGGATGATTCTACATGATTTCAGAAGTAAAAAAGAAAAATAACTCTTTTAGAAATTCGAAAAAAAAACGTAATTTTTAGATTAAAAAGTTGAATTGTTTGTATGTGATAATAAATATTCTTCTATGAAAAACGAACATTGGAATTTCGAAAAAAGTTGTTCATATTTTTTACTTCTACCGTCATGTAGAATCACCTCCCGAAGTTAGCGCACTTTACCTTCGGACACAGAAGAATAGATGATTTATTAATGTTAGGCAAAAAGTCTTTCATTTAAATACGCTAGTGAAATACAACGAAATAATAAGTAAAAAACTATATAAAAACTTTAAAGAAAATTCTAGAAGAAAAAATGAAAACCCTTTTGAAAAGCCTGAAGGTACAACAGTATAAAAATGATTTTCAATATATATTGTATGGCAATAAATTTTTAATTTTTACAAAAGTTTTGATAAATTTATTTATGGGTTTGATTTCTAATACCTGCAACTAAAACGATTTGTTCATAAAATTTTATAAAACATATTGCGTTTCTAGGAAAATTGGAAAAAAGGGAAGTTGATTGAAAATACGCAAAATTTTCAAAATCAAACCGTAAAAACAAGGTTTTTTTACAATAAAACATCTATTTTCAAATGCCATTTCTTGAGCCGGTTGGTGGACAATATAAAAAAAATGGTTTAACTGAGGATTGAACCTTCCTCCCCACGGACTGGAGTCAACCGCGCTAATAATTGCATCATATCCCGGACGGGTAGAACATTTATTTCGTATAACTGATGTAATGTCATCGAATTTCAGCGAAATACGTATATGTACGCGTGGATGTGCGTAATTGCCGCCAAAGGTGTTTAGAATGCATTGTCATCGACAACGAGTCTATCTGCCTAGTTCTAGCTCGATCGGATGTCGGGAATCGGGTTAGTTTCCACTTTTGAGATTCCCTTTCATTAATTAATTTATTTATTTATTCAATCAAGAAAACAAAATCGAAATTCAAATAGAAATAGTTAAAAAGGATCATATCTGGGTCTCTGTTGGATAAATACAATATAATAGAATCATCTTTGGGTCTCTGTTGGATAAATGCAATATAACAGAATCAACTTTAGTTCTCTGTTGGATAAATACCACATAATAGAATCATCTTTAGGTCTCTGTTGGATAAATACAATATAAAAGAACCATCTTTAGGTCTCCGTTGGGTAAATACAATATAATAGAATCAACTTTAGGTCTCTGTTGGATAAATACAATATAATAGAATCATCTTTAGGTCTTCGTTCGACAAATGCAATAAAATACAATAGTCTTTAGGTCTCTGTTGAATAAATACAATATAATAGAATCATCTTTAGGTCTTCGTTCGACAAATGCAATAAAATATAATAGTCTTTAGGTCTCTGTTGGATAAAAACAATATAATAGAATCATCTTTAGGTCTTCGTTCGACAAATGCAATAAAATACAATAGTCTTTAGGTCTCTGTTGGATAAATTCAATATAATAATCGAAACACAAGCTGATTTGATAGTATAAAATATAACCTTGAATTTGTTCAAAGTAAATATTGACCAAGTAAAAAAAATAACTTTCTTTTACTGTAGAACCTTTTTGAACATTTATTTTTTTAAACCATTTAAAATCAAACTATTTATCTATCTATATAAATTAAAATGTAAATGTTAGTTTGTTGAAAATCATAAATCTCCGAAAGTTGTTCTTGAAATTTTAGCACGACGTCGCATTCGAATACCATTATTGTAAAAGTGTTGCATTAGTGACCAGTAAAAAAATGATTTTTTTAAACAGCGCGATCTGTTGGACGTATAAGCAACACGCGCTGTTGTTTCTCTATCTATAAAGCAAAAATTGTCACAATCTGTGGAACGCACTCGTTTGTATGCTAGTGGCTAATATTAAAGAGAATTTACATTTTTATCGTTCTGCTAATGGATTCTAACAACAGACCCTCGACCCTGCAGTGCCCGAAATCCCAACAAGTCTTACCCAACAACGCATTATTTTATTACATCAAAAACAACTTAACTTATCTGTCTGAAAAATAACCTCACTGGCAAAAATTGTTGCAACAAGCAAAGAATTATTATTTTAACCCTTCAAGCCTCTGATACTCGTATATTAACCATTTTATTTCTAAAAGATACTGTCGGTAAATCGAAGAATTTGTTTGTATTTCCGATTCACAATAAAATTCAAATACATGTGAATTTTTGAACGTACCCGAAAAATAAAAACTGTGTTTGAAAGGTGATGAATACGCCTTCAAATTTTATAATTAAAATAAATACATAATATTTGAAATATATGAATTTAAAAGCAAACATGAAAAAGTTCTAGAAAATTGCTAAAAAAACATATATTAAAAAAAAATCACAAAGTTTCATAAATTTTTCTCAAATTGCGGTCGGAACATTTAGTTTCATAGAGGTATACATAATTATTTTATTTGAATATAAAGCTTGGTGTTTTCTCTTTCTAACACCGTTTAGTTTATATTTCTAAGTATCACGGTAAGGGAGACACAACGATTTCTATGATACCATCTGAGCTGTTCCGAAAAGCGATCAAATTGACTCTACGGATAATTGCTATTTGTTCCAAAAACCAAACAAATTAGCCCGAGAAGTTAATCTATTATAATACAGTTTCAAATTCTAATCAAAACCATTCCAATTACAAACAAAAATTGAATGATTATATCCCAGTAATAATGTGCAACAGAGAGATAAAAAGAGCCCGTGCGAGTTTGTTAGAAAGTAGTCAATATGGTGAATTGACCAAATTAAATTTAAACTTGTAAATCAAACGAGTTGGTCTACATTTCAATCAAGATCGTTTTACTTTGATGTGCTGCATATTTGGTATTGGCATTTCACTTTGCATGTGCGCCAGGTCAGAAAACAAACGGTACAAATGTTATTGACACCCATTTTTAACTTGCCAACGTCCACACGTTGTTTATTGTAAACTGGCAATATTATTATACTGGTCCCAGCGAAAGATTGTACGCGACGTCATCATTCTTGTATTTTCTATCTTTTTCGTTTTCTAAAGAGACGTGTGAAAAAGAAGGATAGGATTGTCGATTACATGCTTACGAGCTCTCGCTGTGACTAGAACACATCTGCTTTTTACCTAGGATAAATTCTGTTCACGAGAAGCATAAGGATGCAATTCCAAAACACGAAATGTTCAAGATACCGAAAACCTATGTGTTTTTAGCTAATCTCTCATTTCCACCAAAATTTTGTTTGATAATTGAAAAAATATAGTTATTTTTTCAATTATCAATTAAAATATGAGAGGAAATAAAGAGAGATTTGCTAAATACACACATGTTTTTGGCTCCCTTGAAAATTTCGTGTTATGGAGTTCCATCCTTATGCTTCTCGAATACAGAATTTAACGTGACTGTTTAGGCAATAATGCTAAATAGGCAGTGTTTCTAAAGGATAAATTTAGATTGCGTCTTATAACATAATTACTTCTCTATAATTGGATCGTTTACTCCTGAATACTTAACATATATTGAATAGGTTAAATCCAGCTTTTGTTATCTATTCTCTTGGATTCGTAGGTACTATTTGTAATTAATTCCCAGGGATACATTTAGCTGGTTCGAATAATTCTATTTTCACTAAGAGCATTCGTTTCATCATTTAGCTTACTATTATTACTATTGTATTCTAACTAACCTTATCTTTTATACACTTTTATAGATTTTTTACATTAACAGGAGGCCCTTAAGAAAATAATTTACCTCGAGGCCTATGACGTCTTTAGGTATGCTTTGTGGGAGGTCTTTTTAAGGATAAGATAAGTTCTGGGAAGGAAAGAGGTGGGTAGGAATCTAGGGATCAGTATGTCCAGGAATGACGTATATACAGGGTGTATCGGCACTAACCCGACAAACTTTAACCAGCTATTCCTTAGCACATTTGGAGTAAAAAATGTTATGGGCACTTTGCTGTCCGGTAGCATTTTTTTTTCAATTAAAAACATAAAAAAATAAAAAATTCCACACTACATCACTGTCATTGGCATTGCTTTTCGTGTTCAACAGCTGTTATAAGCAAGTATATCGAAAAGCGTCTTCGCTCTTTCGTACACACTAAATAATAATAGTTAAAAATGAGACGAATGGTGCCGTGCCATTTCGTTGTGATTGTAAAAGCGCGCCAATATAGGTACACACGTACATTATTCAACGGAATTCGAATAAAATATTGCCAGATGGGTTTTCAAACTTTGACAAAGGATAAAACAGTGGTGACATGTGGTGAAATTATGAATAGTAAATTTTTTATTAAAAAAAACGTTACCGGACAGCAAAGTGCACATGAGATTTTTTACTTCAAATATGCTAAGGAATAGCTGGTTAAAGTTTGTCGGGTACGTGCCGATACACCCTGTATATATATCTCCCGCTGAGGCGCAAGGCAATGGGTTAAGAGACAAGTTGGAGAGGTCAAAGAATCTTCCCAAACCAGCCTCTCCCCATCTGACACGCCACACAGGTGGTGGGCAGGTGCATCCTGAACAGACCTCACCTGATGATCCCGGACACTCCTGCTAATTCACCAAACGTAGCGAACCACTTAGGGTGACCTATGGCAGAGGTGTTGATTATCCAATAAATGGTAATTGTTGTGTATCTTTCGCATGTATGTCTATGTAGCTTACAATATTTATAATATTAAACTACAATAATATGCATTTTTTTTTGTTTTACAATAAAAATTTATTTTTCCGTTATTGTTATTCTTACATGAATCATGTACGACTACCATAATACCGGCATAAGTCTAGTAATCACCTAAATTGTAATTTTTTTTTAATTTATAAAATAAATTTAAAAAATGAAAAAATAACATCAGTTGAATTTACTCAGAATGCCAACTACAAATATATCGACAATTCTAGAGTGAAGAAATTCAGTTAGTCTCCAAGAAATATCTAGGAAAAAAGAAGCAGAGGCTGCGAAGGTTGGTTGACATCATTGGTTCAACCGAAGTCACGGAAATAAGTCGAAGACGGGGAAGCCTCGATGCGTATAATCAGAGCATTGCATCTCGTTTAACCGATAATGTAAGTTAAAAAAATAACGTGAAATAATGTCCCAGTTTTTAAATAATAACAATAAGAGTTAGCAGACTAATGCGAAAGAAATAAAAGGAGATGTCCAACATTCGGCTGACAAGAGCTAAAAAAATATATTTTCAAATGAGTAAACAAATTATGTTTGCGTACAAATATCATTACATTAATAAAATCTGTAATACATTAGATAGTATAAGTCGTATGTTTACATATGTTTTATACATTTACATTGTCATTAATGTTTATATATTTACGTTGACATAACTAAAATCTATAATACATTCAATAGTATAAGTCGTATGTTTACATATTTCACATTGATAGTAAAAATGTAATTTTATTGCGTCTTGCTACAAACTAACAATCAGATAAAAATTTTAACTGACCAATATAATTGCACAACACTAAAGTTGTCACTATGAAATTATTTATTGGATTCCGCTAATATTTTTGATCAAATTATAATTATTACCTAATCGTTAAATATTTCTCCTTAATTGTGACAGCATTTAAAAATGGTTCATATACTCTGGAAGTCCGAGAGAGACGTCGTACGTACGTCATCGACGTTCATTCACTTCATTCTCACAGTTTTGTTCTTGTATGAAAATGAAAACGACAGAAGATACTAGAAAGATTACGTCATATACGACCTCTCTCTGGGACTAGTATACCTAATAATTAGATTGTTTGTAACTTTGATATGCAAATAGAAATTAATTAACACGATTTTAGAATATTAATTAAACTTAATCGAAATGGTAACGCCAAAATTTACATCGAAAAGTTTTCAATTTTTTTTCAATTGCGCAAACTGTATGTATAAGCCACGAATTGTTTTACAATCATCAATCATAACAGAGCAAGGTACTAGAAAGGATTACTAAATTCCATTCCACAAAATATTTTGGTAATGTTTTCTTTCTGCTAAATTATTTTATTTATTATTAACTCCCTTTTTAGGGGCTTTTACATAAGAATAGTAAGAATTATACAGTTTTTTCCTTTCTTTTTATACGAGTATAATATAATAGACTTTTACCAGTAACAATATTTTGTATTTATTAGTGATAAATTAGAGATATCCACTGTCTTGGCATAATTATTTCCCTCCATTAGTTTTCTGGGAAATGAGTACATATTATGGTAGTTATCCCTAAAATATCTATTTACTGAAATAAATGACGACTTTTAGGATTGCTGCTGGAATCCGACAGCTTATCGATTATTGAAATTAACAGCTCGTTTCAACTTACTTAGTATAAGAAACAACTACTTACGACAGGGAGTTTGGAAAATATGTACAAAATATGTTATCAGGTTCTTAGTTGGGTTATTTAAATAATTTGTGTATATTAAGCTTAAGGCGGAACTTTCGGCCAACTTCACTTCATACTAACGAAATCCAACATGGAGGAAAAAAATCTTTTAACACCTAAAATTATAAACTTTGATTGAAACAAATGGACGTTAATGTATCTTTTACCATCTCCCCGATAAAAATAGTGGTTTTTGTAGTACCTAGTTATCATATATTCTTAGTAATGGGGATATTATTTAAAATAAATATTTTAAGAAGTAGTAGAAGAAGCATTATTCATTTACCTTATTTATACATAAAACTTGATACTGCACTTACTGTGAATGTACGATATATTAATTGTCTTTAGCATCGTGAATTGTATAAACCAAAGATTTTAAACATTTTACTGCGCATCACAATTTTCACTCGCGACAAACTACGTTTATTAGTAAGTCTGACAGTTCGATGCTTAGCGGAGGTAAAACCACGGGGATGGCTTAAATTTAAGCATACCGCTGAATGATACACCCAGCTGCGTTGGTGTCACCGATATTTAACACTTGAAAGTGACTGTTACTGCTTCAAAAAGGTAATAAACCAATAATTAAATGTCCTAAACAAATAGCAAAATTACAGATAGATTCAATTAATTTTAACAGAGAAAATAATTGATATTTAAATTCAAGACACCGACCCAATGCCGTCATTCAGTCCGACCTTTATCTACAATGGTCACGTTATTTTGAAAATCTATCAACGTAGAAATAGAGAGTACCTACCTAGACATCGTGGGTTAATTAATAATTCCTGACAGTTTTACGCAACTTCTCGAAACCATAAATGGCTCCCCTTTGTCTAAGGTAGGTACTTACTCATTCACTTCTAGTAAGTGGCGTAGCTATAGCATTCACATGTGGAGGGTTCGACCCCCTATACTACTTTCCAAAACTTATTATTATGTTTTCAGTCCAATTTTTCAGGAATTCAATCTTCTAGTACTTATTTTCCTACATAATACTGAGGCCGATGGAGGGGAGAAGGTTGAACCCCTAAGCCCCACCCTCCCTTATATACGCCCTTAATAGTTATCAAAATATATAAGTGTTATAAATTCTAGGTCTTGGTAATGTAGGTTACCCAGAACTTGAGGAAAACACATGAAAAGTTTTATTCTTTGAAAGGCAAACTAAGTCAACTTAAATTATGCTGGTACCTAAAGGGGTAGAAAACTTTAAAGATTTAGACAAATCAAAACAAAAGATATCATATGTGTAGGTACAGTTAAGTACCTACCCTTCTTGTTAAAATATTTCTGAGGGTTAATACTAGAAATACCTACGTCAGTTTTTGTAAATTTGATTTAGTTACAAGAAAGTACCTACTCTAAAACGCATCGACCAAATAAGATAAACCGATGCTAAAATGTCCCTTATTTGAATGGAATTAATACTTTTTCAGGTATTCTAGATTAACCCTTTCAATGCCAAAGTTCCTTCTGAGAAACGTGAACATAAAAATTAAATATCTTGATTTTGCCAAACAAATTGCCCCGTATTTTGCGTATTGCTTGTGAAGGATATTCCTCATGGTGTCTATTTTTTATGCATGGTTGCAACCTTTATTCCAGCAACAAATACTGTAAATAAAATGACAGATCCCGTTTTGGCTGTTTTGCTTGGACTGGAATCTATTATTATTTTTATATACTCGGTAAATTATTATATAATTTTTAATTAAAGTTTTGCGATAGGTTTTTTTCGTACTAATAAAAAAATCCCTTTGGGTCCTCAAAATAATACAAATCAAATTAGAAAATAATCTAAATTAGTGAGCAAAAAAAAATTTTAATACCAAAAAATTTCAAATAATTGTTCAAAATATTTTCAAATAATCAAGCTTAAAATATGGTCTATAAGTGGAAATAAGTGTGGTGTTGAAAGGGTTCATGAAATATTAGCCAATGTGATGTCGAAATCAAAATATTGTTTCAGCGTGTTTTACGTCAAGACTCTACAAACAATCTTCATTCTTGGGCGATTCACTCATTTGACATGGAAACTTCTAGCTTTAAGTCATGATTTAAACATATATTTTTAAATACATAAAATTTTTGTGCATTAAACATTAAAAAATAATATAAAATTTTAGGTTTACGGGACACGAATACAAGAAATAAAAATAACAAGAAAAAAAACATGGCAAAACTGCCAAAACGCATAATTTTTTTTAAACTTTGATTAACAAAGAATGGAATCATAATGCCCCTTTTACCATGTACCCGACGCGACGCGAACAGTTATATTTTGTAGTAATTAATTTGATTCGAAAAATTGAATTAAAAAAATATCTGTCATAGAAGATTATCAAAAATAATCATACAACAGATAATTATGGAGATTCGTAAGTAAGTACCCACCCACGTTTTCTAAATAAAAAAAGGTTCCTATTTACATTACTTTTTCATTAAAAAATACCAAGAAAATGTTCGAATTTTTGAATGAGCATTCTGTCTGTCAAGAAATTTTTCATTGAATTATTTAAAGATAGAATACAATTAATTAAATACCTACGGAGCTCTGTTTTTCGCTACAAATTTTCTTGATAATGGAGTATTGAATTTTGCCTACGGGTGCTGGTGTAAAAATCCTTTGGTTAGATCAAACCTTTTTAGCTCTAAAATGCCTAGCGAACCGGTTATAAAATAATTGGAGTGATAGCTCTGGTACTCATCCCATCTCTTCTCAGTCTACGATATTGAATCATCATAGAATTAATAATTATCTATCATATATTATATTATGATTTATATTAACGTATTTTTATTTTATCTTTATTGAATTTTATCATCATAAAGCGACAGTGTTACATTTTAATAATAACCTACCTCTTGGAAGATACCGATCGTATTAAAAATATGTAAATAGTTGGAAAATGACTGTTGTTATAAACATTGCAATTGAATCATTGTTATCATGTTATCAAGTGCTGCAGCAGCAATAATGTTACCGTATTGATTACAGGGGAGTTGTACGTATTATTTTGAGTATTAATCATGTTTTAGAGAAAATTGCAAAAATAATGATTACTTTTTTCAATAAAACATAAACAAGATAAAATAAATTAATTTCAATCTACTGAAAGGCTTCCTCAAGATTTTGACACCATTTAAATATATCATTTTGTTACAAAACAATAAAAAAATAAGGAAGAAACAATAAAAATATAATTTCGTCTTGATTTATTTTTTAACGATAAATTTTATTTGCCTTAACAAATTAGGAATTCCACGAATCTCGACCCAAATCAAAGTTAATATTTTGGTTCGAAATTAAAACCTGAATTTATTTTCAAAGCCCATTTTGTTAAAATTTCACTCAACTACCGTTCGTAATACGGATTTAAAAAAAAACCTTTGATTCAACTTAATGACAATAAACAACAACTTCTTGCATTTACGATTATTAAAAATATTGATATTTAATACCTATTACCGCATATGTGAGTGCCTTACATTATCTACGAATTAAAAAATATATATATATATATATATGTGCTATTTTGACCCTTATGTATAAGGAATTTGTATGAAGAACAAGGTCACAATCGCTTGGGCTATTCTCGTTCTTTACGCAGCAAATACCGGAATGACTTCTAGCTTTTCAGATTTTTTACAAAGAATTTTTCTGTGGAATGCCAACGAAATATGTGCCGGGTTTTTAGTGTCAAAGCGTCTTCTTTCATTATTTTTTATATAAATTGATAGTGGAAATAATAGATTTGAGGTATCATCAGAAAGATAGTTTTATCTACATTATTTTGATGTAATTTTTATAATATTTCACCAAAGAAAAGTGATGTCAAAATTTTTACGTCATAATGAATAATTTTATTTTTAGCATTATTTATTTACAGGTTTCTTGTACAAAATAATATTATTAGTAACAACAGTTGTATAAACTACCGAAATCTGGAAGAATTGTTATCATATACTTATAATGCGACACAAAAAAAATTTAAGTGGACACTTGACGTTTGATTTTGGAATTAAATTGAGCTTGGAATTTCCTGGCACACCACAGGTAAAATAAATAAAAATAAACTGTAAATATAAATCCTTCATATTTGGCATGACATTGTGATGCTGTTTAAATTTATATTTCACTAGCTGAGGTGTACCCGGCGTTACTCGACTTTTCTCTATTTACAATAAAAATAAGATGAGTAAAATATACATATAAACGTTTCGGAAGAAATTCTCTATATGATAGTGAAAAACCCTATCAAAATCCACTGCGTAGTTTAGAAGAATTAAGCGCACACAGACACGGATAGCGAGTTTGTTTTATACTATTTGGAGATTATAATAATACTAGCTGACGTGTACCCGGCGTTACTCGGAGTTATTCTTAGGAGATAGACATATACCGCCGTGGACTTTTCTGTAAATAATTTTAAGATATACAATACCGTTATTTTAAGGAATCTCATAAGGCTTAGCCAGCATTAGCAATGTAAGCTTCCGAAAAAATATTTTTTACGACTTCATTACAAAACATAGATTTTTCTCTACTTTCTATAATAATATAATATGCATAGACATATGAATATTAGTAGACCTGCCCTAAGTGATTAAAAGCGTATTATTCCCCACTCCCCATACCGGTTCCTTTGGAGCCGGCTGGGCTCGCGTATGGCTTCCCGTGAATCTTGAGAATGTGACGTCATCATTCTTGTTCGAACTAGCGTCGAGCTATGGTCGAGGCATTTTATGAAATAACACGGCAAAATAGTGGCTTGTGATATGAAAACTTGTAAAAATATATGTGAAAAAGAGAATAAACCCAATTGTCGTATTACATTCCATATGTAAGCATCATTTTAAGCTTATTCACGTCGTATAATATGAATCAGTTGTAGAAACATATACTATCACATCGAGCCAACATTGGTCGAATGTAGCGATTCTCAAGTGTGCGCATCGTTGTTACTGGGAAGTAAATTATGAACACTTATAAAAGTGCCTTAACTAAATACGTAAACAAAATATTCGACTCTGAAAATAGAAGAAATTTTTTTTTGCCGAATTTGGACTTCGCAAATTTGTTCATAACGTGGCGAGTAATTTGCACTCCCATGTAAAAATGTCTGTTCATTCAAAAGCAGATTTTACTTTTAAGAACTAAATGGTGATATTATAATGCGAGATGCCTATATACTGTCAGATTGATTTATTGACGAATCACAGTCAGCTTTACCCCCTTCGTTCTTCAACAGTTGATTTTACCCCTCACCTTTAATTTCTAGTCTATATATTCATATGTCTGTGATAATATGCATGGATTGTATATACAAACCTTCCGGAAGAAATTCTCTAAATGATAGTGGAAACCCTATCAAAATTTGTTGCGTAGTTTATATAAACTCAGCGGACAAACAGACACACCCGGATAGCGACTTTATTTTATACCATTTAGAGATGTATAATGTATTTATATCACTCGGTGTTTTTTTATTTACATAATTTGAGAGTGATTCTAATTAGAGGTTTGTTTGATTTTTTACAAACCCCTATTATTAATTATTTTCACATTTTCTTAAATGCCTAATATCGATCTAGGGACCCTGCGTTTGTAGTCGTGATTTTTTAGGTTGGCAGTACCTACCTGCTGAACCTCGCTTTAATTGTCTTCCACAATGTTATGTAAAATATAAAGGATTTGAAGTGTGTATTAATATTTACGAAAATAATATTAAATATCACTATTTTCAATAATCGTAGATGAAAAAAGTGGTTTATTATTGTCACTAAGTTTAACCAAAAGTTATTTTTTTTAAATGAGCATTAAAAACGGAAGTTGTAGATAAAAATTACCACCATTTTAAGCCATACAAAAAGTAATATCTCCAATGGGAAATTATTATTTTTTAAATAATAAATTCGGTTGTGTGTCTCTGTGTGACTCCGGTTCAATGAAATCTAAAACTGGGATTTACTTCGATTTTCAAAATTGGAAATGTTTCTGGGAACATTTCAGAAAAGTTGTAAGGTACAATTTTTTTTAATTTTCATTAATTAATTAATAATTTTGTATTTTAAATGTGTATTTCTTTTGTTTTAATTTTTGATAGGTGTCAAAAATTCTGAGGTCTGCGCTAATTTGTTATACTTTTGTTATTAAGAAGAATCAGTATTTCAAATTTGCCGAAATATGAGGAGATTTTTAAATATATATAATTTAGAGATGCTGTACAAGCGATATGGCGTATAAACTAGATGACCCATATAAAATATAGGACTTAATTGTTGACATTTAGTCAGTGGAAACACAAAATAGAATAAAATAAAAAATCTGTAATTTATTGTAGAAAGGCGTAGAACGTAACCGATGGACATAAAAACATACACATTGTTCTTCGCTGGAGTCAAAATCAATTTACAAATTGGTGTAAAATAACCATGTAATAAAATAGTGTTGCTTACTTTCTGTTGTGTTTCAAACTTCACTCACAAATCAATCAACAATGCAGCACTTACACATAAAAATAACAAATAAAACAACACAAAACAATAAAAATATGTCACAAATGCGAAAAGTTTCTAATTCGCACATAAAATGTTGATTTAAATTAAATACAATAATAATGATGTATTGAATCTATTTTATTCATACATAAACAAATTTCTAAACACTTATTTTAAAATTCACTGAAATTTTGCGCCCAAATAGCGTAAAAGATTAATTATAAACTTTTACAACAGCGAATGACAGCAAATACTACGTTTGACAGATATTCGAAATCGGAACAATATTATTATTTGAATTTCAATTTGGAATCTTGCCGCGTGCTCCCGCGCTCGGGGCTTTAGTTCGACTGGCGGCCGCGTGGGGGACCTGTCGCTCGGCGGCAGAACTGCCGGAGATACGAACGGACTAGAATATAATATACCTACATTGCCTACCCACAAAACGTAGCGATTCGAGCGGGCCATACGAAACATGGCGATACGTACCGCGGACGGACTATTCGGGATAGCTACGGTTAGTCGGGTATGGTGTATGTATATTTTGAGGTAGCGAAAGATGCGCGGCGAATATCAATTTCCTTTTTCAATTTTTCCGACGCCGCGTAAACGAAACACGATTTTGAGGCGGGAAAACGTAACCGGGGGATGCAGGATGTTTAAATATCGCGATGAAATATTCATACAAACATACACACGGATAAGTATTACTTTTTTTTATTAAGAATAACATTCTAACCTACTTATATATAATACTACATTGGAGGATTAGTGCTACAGGACTGAAATAAAAATAAATATAAATTGTAACTTCGTCTTGTTTTCAAAAACGCAACTTGTGGAAGAAATTAAATATTTGGTGAGTTGTATTTCTCCACTGACGTTTTTTTACCAATTGTACTGGACACCTACGCCAGTGACATTGACTGTAAATGCCGGTTTTCCTCTCGGGGGTACCTTAGGTAAGGATTTTCAAAGAAACACAACTTGCGAATGTCGTCGGACAACTGACTGATTGTGGCAGTTGTTTGCATATTTATTGAGTTCGAATTGAACACGTGTTAATGTACATCAAATATTCTTATCTCTAAACAGGATGCATGAGAGCATTAAGGAACCAATAAAAAAATAACTAAATTTTAATTACTACGGTTAAATCCCATTTGACACATGATACGTGTCCGGTGATAAGCTTCAAAAAGGATTCGGCATCGTTAATTGCATGATAACAGCAAATATTCATTTCCTTAATTATTTTAATGATTATGTCCATCCGCCTGATGTCCGGTACACCCCCAACGTGAAAAAGTATTTTTCACCAAATAGTCTTCTCGGACAGCAAGGTATCTTCTTAAGGGGTTGAAGAACTAAGGTTTTCACAGAAGGTGTGTTGGTATCTTCCAAGTGTAGATATTCGTTGAAGTTTCTGTCGTTGAGAGGTACTGCTATGTTGTCTTCAATTTCAATTAAAAATCCATATCTTCTTCACGGTATCAAATGATCGAGTAATCGTCCTAAATATTTCAGAAGAATGAATGAACGAATCGCCTGTTAAATAACGGGCGGCCTTCGGTTATGTGACCCACATGTCAAGTGTTTACATGTGTGGTATTTGTTTATAATAAACAAATCTTTCGTTTGTAGTTCAAGTTCGTCAATCAGTGTTATTGTTATTACTGTCTCTCATGTGACTCTTTTTATTGGGTTTATCTGAACCTTATCTGGTTCCTTATTATTTATTCCAATCTTTATTTCAATTACGCTGCAATGGCGATTCTTTGTCCGGTATCTAGGAACCAAGTTGACTTTCTCCATTGTTTATTTTGGAAGATTTCTTCAACATCTTCTTCAAAACTTATTGTAGGCACAACTGCCGCGTGCGCAATCATGTTATTATTGTTTATTTTTTCATGGCTTGTGTCTTCGGGCGCCGTTATAGGCTTAACATAAACAGTTTGTTCACTTTTTTCTTGTGGAACAAAGGCATCTCCATTCTGTCGTTCGATTAATATTTTTAGTGGATACACTTCTTGTGCCGCTAGTGTTCCGATTTCACATGGATTAATTTGCTGATAAGTATCACTCGGCAGATTTATAAATTTCACAATTTTCAAAGATGTCACAATTTTCACAGATTTCACTATTTTTACAAATCTTGAATCGTCCTCGTGAATGGTGTTTCCGGGGCTCCATACGCCTCCGGATGATAGTGCAGCATAATTAATTTCACTTTCCATCAGCGCCATATTATGTGCCTGGTTGTCGACCCCTTTCCTTGCGAGTCGTTTCTTTTCGCTAACATTATTTAGCGACAATGTTTTTTCAATATATTCTTCATTTTTATGAAGATGCCGCACAAAGGTTAACGGTAGCTGTGGCTTTTCTATCACAGCCGTTGAATCCTCTGACGGATGCTGAGGCGAGAACAGTATCTCCGGTATATCCTCAGGCAGTAGTGTGAGGGTGGACTTCCAGCCACCCTGGCGAGTTGCACCCTGTGCATTTTCATTTTCTTCATTTTTATGAAGCATCTGCTCAGAAGATGACGGTAACTGTGGAATGTCCATCACAGCCGTGGATCCATCTGGCGTAATCTGCTGAGGTGAGAACAAAGTCTGCAGGTTATCCTCAGCCAATATTGTGAGGATGGACTTCCAGCCACCCTGGAAATCTGCAAACAGTGCATCCAAATACCGTGCAGTCTCCTCTTCTTGTAGACGCTGTGGGCGCCCATCTTCTTGTTGACGTTGTAAGCGCCAACCCTCTTCTATTTGGCGTTGTAAGCGCCAATTCTCCTCCTGTAGTACTCTTACTTCTTCTAATTGGCGTTGTAAGCGCCAATTTTCCTCTTGTAGTGCTCTAACTATTTCCCGAGTAGAGCGCGAGTTGCCGCTGTCTTCGGATGCCGGCACTAATCCTCTCCTGGAAGCAGGTGCTTCGGCGCCTTTCCAGGAGCGCAGTGACGGTGTCATGTTTCTTGATATCTGAGGAAAATCCGGCTCGAAGGACCATAAATGTACTGGACACCTACGCCAGTGACATTGACTGTAAATGCCGGTTTTCCTCTCGGGGGTACCTTAGGTGAGGATTTGAAAAGAAACACAACTTGCGAATGTCGTCGGACAACTGACTGATTGTGGCAGTTGTTTGCATATTTATTGAGTTCGAATTGAACACGTGTTAATGTACATCAAATATTCTTATCTCTAAACAGGATGCATGAGAGCATTAAGGAACCAATAAAAAAATAACTAAATTTTAATTACTACGGTTAAATCCCATTTGACACATGATACGTGTCCGGTGATAAGCTTCAAAAAGGATTCGGCATCGTTAATTGCATGATAACAGCAAATATTCATTTCCTTAATTATTTTAATGATTATGTCCATCCGCCTGATGTCCGGTACACCAATGTTGGACCTTAAAACGATCAGCACAGATATTGTACATATATTTGTAAATATTGTATTTATGTAGGTATTTACGTATAAAATTTGTAGGTTATTGATAAACAGAACGATTCTTTTCCAATTTAAGTTGGAAGTCGCACCATAAATAAACCACTCACTAGATCGATAACTTCTGGCTTTTTGTATGAAACAAATTGGTCCTAAAAACCATAGATAAGGTAACATATATACAGAAAAATTGTCATTCGTTGCCTACTTATTTTACTATACACCAATGAAAAACTCTGAAAGTTTACTGCATAGACTTTCAGAGTTTTTCAATGGTGGATATAGTTAGAAAATCATATGACGTCACAATATTTCGGATTTAATTTTCGATTGGATTTATACCACCCACTTCGTACTATCTATCACCTATGACGTCAAAATAGCAGATCTATCAAAATCAATTTATCGTCATGGCTTTCACGAGCACTCCACCAATGTATTATTTATTTATGAACAAAAAACTGTTCAACAAGGAAAAGCATGTTGTATTTTAATTACTGCAGTCACAATAGCAACAGTGTCTATAGTAACCTAAAGCATATTAATAAACAAAGGTGTCTTCAGTTACACTTGAAAGATAAATTGTCTATATTGTGTGCATAATATAAAATATTTAAAACTAGCTGTACCCCGCCACGCGTGGTTCAGTCTGTCGGTGCCGTGTGTGTAGACAGAGAAACAGCGTATTGCTTTTTCGTCCAACAGATGGCTTTGTTTTTAAAACAAATCCTGATGTATATAGATGTCTCATGTGACATCTATATAATATTGGTATATAAAAACACACGCGTATTTGAATCCAATGGTATGTCAAAATTTCAAAGCAATCTGTGAAGAACTTTCGGAGATTTAAGATTTTGAACAAACGAGCATTAACATTTTTATTTATATAGATAAATAGATAGATATACTAGCTGACATGTACCCGCTGTTGCTCGATTTTTTCTCTACTTTCTATAAATATAATATGTATATAAGAAAAACTTTAAATTATAGTGAAAACCCTATCATAATCTGTAGCGTAGTTTGGAAGAACGCAGACAGAGTCAGACACGGATAGCGACTTTTTTTTAATACTATTAGAGATGTATTATTAAATTAACGCATCAATACTCCCGATTTTAGCGTTTTAACTTGGTAACTCACTTACTCACAAAACTCAACACAAAACTCGACACAAAGAGACATGTTTTGTCTTTCCGTCTCCTGTTTTTTTTTAATACATTAGCTCCACTTAGGAGAAAATAATTTCTCGTAGGTACCTGGGGATCAGTGTGACCAGGAGTGAAGGACGTATGAATTCATTTCTCCCACTGCGGACGATGGGTCGATAGAGTCTTATTGGAGAAGTCAAAGGTTCTCTCTGAACCAGTGTCTCCTGATCCAGCCTGACACGCATTAGTTGGGCTGACGCATCCGCCGCCAAGACCCAGACAAACCCCAGCCCGTGAGACAAACATTTAACGAGTGCTATGAAAAAGCAAGATAAAATATACTATATATGTAGCCAATATTACTAAAACAGCTTCTATAAATGGGTCCATGCTGGACTTTGTCGAGACTGACATAGCAGGTGGAATTTTTTGAAAAAGATCAAATGAAGTTCAATGAAATTATCGGTACAATGGATGAAGTAATAAAAGTACAGGGTTTTCCAATAAGAGGTGTTATTTTGATATTCAATCGTAAAAGATCAATGGTCTCGTTGCTTTTGTGGCACGTAGCGCCGTCTTGTTGAAAGTATACGTTGTCCAGATCAATACCATCCAATTCCGGCCATAAAAAATCATTAATCATCTCTCGATAGCGCAATCCATTCACCGTAACTGTCGCTCCAGCCTCGTTTTCGAAAAAGTAATGTCCAATGACTCCACCGGACCATAAACCGCACCAAACAGTCACACGTTGAGGATAGAGAGACTTTTCAACAATAATTATTGGGTTTTCCGAGCCCCAGATGCAACAATTTTGCTTGTTGACGAAGCCACCGAGGTGGAAATGTGCCTCATCACTCAAGATGATTTGCATTTGATTCACTCAAGTGAATTTTAATAATTTCAATGCGTTGTCGAAGCGTGTATCGTTCCATTTTTATTAATGGTGTAGTTTCTGCTTGTCAAATGTCAAAAAATGACAGCTTCAAAAGTAACATCTACCGAAATAGCGGGCTATTCAAAATAACACCTCTTCTTGGAAAACCCTGTAGATTATTTTATTTTGGTACACGAATTTAAAAATAATATAATTCTTCGTCTTCTAGTGTTGTCTCTTAACATCGGAGCAATCATCACCCTGCAGACTTCTGCACTGGACTACTCTTGTACCAGTCACGATTCCAAAAGTCATCTTCCGTCAATCCTCCCCAGGTCATCAGTTGGATAATCTTCATTTTTAAATGATTTTACAGTCTCCTGTAAAGTCTTCCTTCTTCAGTCCTCCTTGTTTATATCTTATTCCATTTTGCAGTGTTATGCCTTCCAACCATCAACGAACGAAGTGGTTTATATGTCGATGCATCCAATACAATAGTCACCCTGTCAGTCCATGGCCTACAGGTCTAAAAAAGATTACAATCATCCCGTAAAAAGCAAAGTTTTTTTAGTATGATCAAATTTTATCAACAGATTTTTTTTTGCTATGACTGAGGATTGAATCTTCCTCCCCAGGGTCCGGCTCTTACCTGCTGTGAACTTTTAAAATGTCATTTAAAGCTTTTTTAAATCTACTGTTATATCAGCCATTGAAAATAGAAAATCGCCAATTTATATTCGCTCCAGATAGGAAGGAAAAAAATCTTAAATCAATGTATTTTCAAATATACACATATGGTTCGGAAGGGTTAAGAGATCATATTAGAATTCCGGGAACCCAAAAAAAGTCCCTCAGGATTTCCTTTTATTCACATTTTGAACAGCATTATAATGCGTGCGTTCGAGTATTCGAACCGTGTTGGATTATGCTTAAAACGTTTCATCTAAGATTTTTTAAAGATATAAAACCTCGCCTGTCGTATTTTAATGTGACACTGAAAATAGGCAATCATTTTAAGAAAGGTTATTTTTTAATCCATTAAACGCACCAAGAAATGTACCTGCAAAATAATTCAATTTGTTTTTTATCATTTATATCCGCTATACACCCAAACTGCTCATTACAATAAGGAAGTTGAGTCCATTTATTTATTTTTTTTATCAATGTTCGCATTCAAACTTAAATACTGGTATTTTTTTTTTTAAGTTTGTTTTCATAATTAAATTAATTCTCAAATTTTAAATTTTATCAAGCCCGCCAAAACGAGCGGAATCCTAGCGGTAAGAGGCGGGTGTGGGTGTGACGTCATTCGAACTGTGAAAACCACGTTTTGTATGGAAAAAAATTTAATTCTGCAACAAGGAATTCCAGCAATTTTTTTACCAATGTTAACCGTCTATTAGAATTGATGTTATTAAAAAAAAGAAAATTGATTAAAATTTCATAGTTAAATTAATATTTTAAGTTAGAATATTTGCTTTTCCCGCCCGGTACGGTATTCCCGTCGATATTTGTTGAGGTGCCCCGCGCGAATTCAGGACCACCGCGCAGAAAAGTAAAGACCAAAAGTAAAATAACGGTTTGCAGCCCAGTTCACTGTGAGACTTTTCTGGGCGGCCGGCGGCCTGAACTGTATCACATGTTATGTGACATGTATAATAATAAAAACTTCTAAGTTATGCAATAAACAACATATTATTATAAAGCACTATACGAATATGTATCTTTAGAAATCCATTTCATGTAATAATAACAACAAATACGTACATATATTTGACATACCCAAATAAACGTTTGGCCTATACACCTCTCTCATCTAAACCGACCATCTCTCATGTAATAGAAAGAGATGCACCATAGGTGATCCGTTGTACGTACAAGTCACGACACATGTGACGTCAGAATTCTTTCGACCAATCGTGGAGCGTATACAGTCTATTGCTATTGAATGCTTTTTCAAGAACGTTTAACTAATTCTAAGAATAATAATATAGAAATATATTTATATATTTAGAATCGATATTTTTTGATCTACATGAACATATTTTTTACAAGTCAAAATATTTTTCACTCAACTTCCTTATTGTGATGAACAATGTGGGTGTATATCAGATCATCATTATTTGACACACAATCGAAATTGCGGTATTCACAAAATGAGAGAAGTATTCAAAGATATCACACTTAAGTCTTCAAATTTTCTGGATGCAGGTTACTCCGAATTAAATGCAACGGTGTATACTGTGTAAAGGTTCAAGGGATTTATCCCTTTATGAAAGAACAAATCATATTATTTAACAAGCGACTGCGTGTTAACAAAGATTGTTAAAAGTTGACAGCTTGGTACGTTAGGAACTTGATACTTTATTATGGAAAAAAATCTTCTTGGATACTTATTCTGATGGTTATACCCATCAATGTAATATATCATTGAAGAAGAAGATAATACTAATAAATATAAAAGAAACACGAAACAGTGTAAAAAAAAAGAAAAAAAAATAAAGGTCACAACTAGGAACCGAATCCAGGATCTCTCGTCTTACTGGGACAGGCGTCTTAACCAACTTGACCATTGGGACCTATCTAGTAAACGTCATATTTGTCGATCTCATATTTAAAATTCAGAATTAACAATATCATCTTGCAACAAATTTTCCACATATTTTTTTAATCTATCTTTTTAAATGGAAACAATGTTTCTAATGAAATTGTAACCTAGGTTCGATTCTTAAATGTGACCATTATCTTTTTTTTATTTTTCTGTGTCTTGTTCTGTTTAGATTTATTAGTATTATCTTCTTCTTCAGTGACATCTATATATAAATTTTTCTTTTGTTTTCGGTAGTGAATGAATGCAAATATTGGAATCGGAAATTATCCCACTTCTTACACACGCACACACGCGGAAATATACTATTTTTCTGAAATAGGACGGCATTACAGTAGTTAATATACGAAATAAATATCGGTCCCACCCGATCGGCATTTGGTGTGATTGGTAGAGATGTCGTCTCCGATTCCTGGGTAGGAAGGTACAATACTCAGTCAAACTATTTTTTTTTTATTTCAAGTCTTAAAATACATATTAAAACAGATTAGTATAGTTAAAAAACTAAGATTATTATAGTTAAATAACTAGTTTTTTGCGGGTTGATTAAAAAAACGTTTTTTTTTTTAGTTAACAAAGCACCCTCGACGTAATATTTTGTTATTTGGTGCAAAACAGACGTATCTACTCCAAATAATCATTGAATATTCTGTTATGTAGGAACATGGAAGTAGGAACTTCCGACTAATATGCAATATAGGTATATAATACCGACTCAAAAGAGCAATGATGTAAGTACACCATTTGTTTATCTGCAAGGGCAGGTAAACAAAGAATGCGTGCGGATTAGCAAGTAACTAAATATTATTTACGTCAAAAATCGCTTAGCAACTGTCAGAACAAATCATACGTTTGTGCCAATTTAAATGGTGTATAGTGTTCCCGGAATCCCGTGGAAATTTCTCTCTGCCCCTGTCATTATGCGGTCCCGGGATTTAAACGGGTTTATGTCTTCATCTGCCTCCCCCCGGATCCTGGATCAGCCCTTTGGGTTCGGGTCCTGAAAGAGATCAGGGGCTGCGCCCCCCGACCCAGCGCGCCTGGTGGCTAATCTTCTTAATCAACCTATCAGAGCGCGACCTTTGTGATATTCTATGCCAGCAGTTTTCAAACTTTGTAAAGGCGCGACCCCCATCCATTTTACATGTTAAATGGTGTGCACTTCTCATCAATATCAGACTTTGCGCTAGCGCACTTTTCGTCCATTTTTGCGATAAAAACTAAACACATAAACAAACTAAAATTGGAAGACAACCTCATAGTGTGTCTCGAAAACGGAGCCAAAGTTCGATAAATTAATTCAAGAAAAACAAGTGCACCCATCGCGTCGCATTAATTTGAATTACTTGGGTACATTTTTTTAAATTTCTGTTTGTGACTTACTTATTCTGGAAAATTGGACCCATTGTTTGCTTGTAACAATAAAGTTAAAAATATAATCTATATTGTAATATGACTGGCTAAAGAGTTTCATATCAGCTAGATCACAGCTAGTGAATAACGGTCTGTATAGAGAATAACTTTGGTGTACCTCAAGGTAGTACGCTTGAACCACTACTTTTTTATAAATATACTCCCTTCATAAATTAATTATACTCTACCTTACTTAACTTAGAACAGACTATATGTCTAGTTGGGAATTAATAGTCACCAGACAAGTGTAATTAGAAATTTGAATCACATGCAACCTCAATTTATAAAATAAAATATTTTTATTTATTGAAATCTCGCGAACCCTACTTCGAAAACCACTGACTACCACTGAAGAGATAATTAACCGATGCAAGTGCGTTGCGGGCATGTCTGTTTGCCCTAAGTAAGCTCAATTTTTACTTTTAGTAAAATGCCTTGTAAAATTAATAATATGTCCAATTCCAGTAAACTATTAATACAGGGTGCGGCAGAGAGGACGGTCGTTTTTAAGATGGGTAGTACTCTCCCCCTCCGTCTACGAGAGAGGTGGGGGGGGGGTGCCGCTTGACTCGTTAGTTCCTAGCATTATTTTACCAGTTGTCGTCATGGAGCCGTGGACGGTGGAGCACCGCGTTTTCGCCTATGATTGTTTCGTCCGAAATAATGAGTCAGTCATCGTCGTACAGCGTGAGTTTCGTCGCCACTTCAACATTCATCGGAATAGAGCTGTTCCCTCTCGAAACACCATCCTTCGTTGGGTGGAATCACTTCGCAGGCGTGGTGAACTGATAATAATAATACTTGGATGACTTGTATAGCGCCGTTTTTGTGCAAAAACACCTCAAGGGCGCGAACAGAAGACCAAGAGAAGCTCCGCGAAGACAAAACACCTCAAGGGCGCGAACAGAAGACCAAGAGGAGCTCCGAGTCGAACTCCTGAAAATGTTGAACGCGTTCGACAAGCCTTACTTCGCAGTCCGACTCGATCTGCCCAGAAGCATGCTGCTGCACTTCGCCTCAGTGATTGTTCGGTAAGGCGAATTTTGCATATGGATCTCCGCTTTCACCCCGATGATATAGAGCGATATTGGAGAGAGTCTACGCGAACTTCCAAGAACGCCTCCAGCACTGCATCAACGATTTCGGCCACCACATGCCTGATGTGATTTTCCACAATTGACTGTCTCAAATGTTATTTCCTCGCGAACCTGATTCCATCAATAAATTTGTTTTTGAGTAAAAATTAACTATTTTATGCATAGACATATGAATATTAGTAGACCTGCCCTAAGTGATTAAAAGCGTATTATCCCCACTCCCCATACCGGTTCCATTGATCCGGCTGGGCTCGCATATGGCCTCAAGTGAAATTTGAAAACGTGACGTCATCATTCTTGTGCGAACTATGGTCGAGGCATCATCGGTTCATTTTACGAAATTACACGGCAAAATGTTGACTTGTGATATGAAAACTTGTAAAAATAGATGTGAAAAAGAGAATAAACCCAATTTTCGTATTACATTCCATAAGTAAGCATTATTTTACTATATTTTAAGCTTATTCACACCGTATTATATGGATCAGTTTTAGAAACATATACTATCACATCACAATGTAGCGATTCTCAAGTGTGCTCATCGTTGTTTACTGGGGTAAGTAAATTATGAGACATTTGTAAAAGTGTCTTAACTAAATACTCTGAAACTAACTACGACTCTGAAAATAGAAGCTGCCTTACTTTGCCGAATTTGGACTTCGCAAATTAGTTCATAACGTGGCGAGTAATTTGCGCTCCCATGTAGAAATGTCTATTCATTCAAAAGCAGATTTTACTTTTAAGAACTAAATGGTGATATTATAATGCGAGATGCCTATTTACTGTCAGATTGATTTATTGACGAATCACAGTCAGCCTTACTCCCTTCGTTCTTCAACAGTTGATTTTACCCCTCGCCATTATCTTCTCGTCTATTAATTCCTATGTCTGTGATTTTATGATTTTTTTAAAACCGTCCGTCTTCTCTGCCGCACCCTATATTAGAGGCGCTAGTTTAGCTTATTGACGTTGTCATTCATTTCAACGACGGTAAATTGAATTTATTTAGTAGTTGGTGACAGTGTTTTGCGACTTCTAATTTGTATTTTGATCAATATTGATTAAAAAAATATCCCAAAAAGGAGGTTCCGTGTGCAGTTTTCGTATGTAATAATTACAAAAAAAAGAACACTTTTTTCATTATGCCAAAAACGTTTACAGGTTAGTTACAATTGTGGGAATTGAATTGAATTAATGAATATAGAATATTGAAATAAATAAAAGATTTGACCGGTGGGTGGCTGAGTTGACATCGAGTTTGGGTTCCACCCAGGCGAAGTGTGTTCAATTCCTCGGCTGGCTAAGTTCTCTATTACAACACTAGCAACATTTTCCGCTTACTGTGGTGGTAGTAGGAGATTTTCAAATATTGTCAGGTTATTCGTAACCCGGGAATGTTTGTCTTTTTTTAAAGAAAAAAAATATGTATTACTAGACACAAGCGCCAGCTTCTATAGAAGAGGAACATTAAATAATAATCCAAGATGCCAAACAAAACGTCTGTAACCAAGTGGGTCTTCCGACAACCCCGTGCATTTTTCTGTCTTATGGACTTTTAGACTATAGAAATCCCAATTATTCAATCAATACTTAATGGTAACTAATGTATTTGCGCAGAAATACGTAAAATTCTAAAATGATATGTATTTAGTATTTAAGCTAATATAAAGAGGATTGTAATTTTTGGGTACTACCTACCACTTGGCTGCGGGATAGTTAAAACCATCAAAGACAGAGTAGTTAATAATCGCTTAAATATTTTTTAGGTATACGTTAACTACATTTTTTACGACTTCTATCAATTTCTACAATTTATTAACGTAAAATAGTGAATATATTTCACATAAAATCCTTTAGAGTATTTGAATGAAAACCAAGGCGCGGCGATAGTTTAGCAAGTTGCCATCTGAATGTTTGGAAAATGTTAGAATTTGGTGGTATTATTAGGGTATTTTCATTTAGTGAAATTGATCATACAGATAACGAAATTCTTTCTGGAACAAATAATCAATTTCATTGGCCTGAAGGAATAATGTTAATTTACATCGTTATCAGTTTTCCAATACGGTAAATAAATATAAATGAAACTTCTAGAGATTTTCTGGTCAGTGTCAGCGATGGTTCTCTAATTCGGGAATTATAACACTAAATAATACTTGGCACGTTTTAAATGACAAAGCCAATGGGTTTGATGACAGTTATTTAGATTTTAATGATTAATATGGTAATGCTGAGGAGTCATTTTATGTTTATTAGGGTGACGCAGATCTAAAGTATGTATAATTTAATGAGAGTCGGTAATTAAAGTTAATAATGTGACGATTCTTATTTACATAACTTTAATAATGTAATTAACAGGTTTTTTTTCATCCAAAAGAGAATTTGTTGCCAATGGTGGACATGATGCCAGTCTTGATTTTCGTGTATTTTAAATTTGTATTATGAGCCAAGGAACTTCGAAATCTGCATTTATCTGTAGACTTCAGCTTATTGTTTGTTCCGAATTTGCAATCGCTTTAGCTGCCGATACGATATATCAAAATCCTATAAAGTGTTGTAAAAGAATTTTTATATCATTTTACAACAGATTTATTAGGAATTTACAGTGCAATATTTTATTTTATGTTAGCATTTGAGAAGATGTTTATATAAATAAAGGTAATCCTTTAGAATTGCTGGCCACGGGCAATTTTTTGAAATGTCACTTCGATTAAACTTAACTACCATAAAAGTCAAATGTTTACGTCCGGGTGGTGGAAAATACTGCATTTTTGTATATAGGTACATACATTTATTTATTTTTTAATTCCAATGTTTCAAGGCCATCATTTAAAATTATGGAGAATTATTTTTTTTAAATTGGGAAATTTTAAAATGATGTGGAAATAGTGAAAAAAATGAAAAATTTGTTTCTTATGGGACGAGCGCCATGACGATATTTATATTCCTGATATTTAGTATTAATATAAAATAGGTTTTTAAGCAATTTTTTTAACTCATTTTTAAGTTAAAAATTGACTAAAAACCTGTTTTCCAGAAATACCAACATACCAAAATTTGAATATGGACGGAAATTATTGTAAAACATCAATATGGCGGTTTTCCAATACAAAAGTTAATTTCAAATGATTGTATTATTTTTAATGCAGTATTTTCCGTACCCCCGGATGTGAATAGTTGGCTTTTATAGTACATAAATATGTTGAATCAAAGAGTTATTTAAAAAAAAACCGTATTGTGTGTAGCCATCAATCTTAGAAGTTTACCAAAAAAAGTTTTAGGTTAATTATATAGCATTTTTTTATGGTAATACCACACAAGAGTCCCAACCGTCTGGGGCCAGTGAGAATCTATAGCATCCTCAGATGGTATGTTGTGAGGCTGGAAGTAGTGGGGAGGGGAAGCTAATGGTGGGGGAGTACCTAGCTTTTCAAATCTGGTCATCACAGACGGCTAAAGTTATTTCAAGCAACGTTTAGATTCTGAATAGTGGTCTTAAACCAGGGCGTTCCTAAGACTATATTCCACTCTCTAACGTACCGCAAGTATTCAAATATTATTTTTAAATTAAAAAATTGTGAAATAGCACAAATTCATAAAATAAAATATCGAATTTGAACCTGCGACTTTGGATTTCTAGCCGAGAGCCTTACAGCTCGACAACGGATGCCGTCGTATATCTACTGTCTCAGAAATCTCATCCAATAGCACCCTTCATCTTGTCATGCTATACTTTGCTAGTAACTAGGTCTGTTCTGCCGTGTGTACTTGAAAAAGTCGTGGCGACTACAAAGCTTGAAGATTTCAGACAATTCCGAGCCATAACATTCCAAGAAAAATGGGCTATCGATTTATTTGCAGTATTTATTGTAAGTGCACAAAAGTATTTTTCTAAGTATACCTAATATTATTTACGTTCACATTCGGCAAAAATATATTGAATATTCGGGTTCA
Source organism: Hesperophylax consimilis (assembly GCF_061612785.1). Taxonomy (NCBI): domain Eukaryota; kingdom Metazoa; phylum Arthropoda; class Insecta; order Trichoptera; family Limnephilidae; genus Hesperophylax; species Hesperophylax consimilis. The sequence continues at coordinate 5,948,643 of NC_142836.1, forward strand.
TCAGTGTATTAGTATTGACAAATTTAAACGCGCATAAAACTGACAGGTCACGTGTAGGAATATATTATTTTGCGTGAGGCGTGAGCCAGGGCTGTCATCCAACGGGTTTCCGTAAAACTCTGTAATAGTAAATCTGGAAAACTGTAATCAAAAGTGTTCGTCACTAAGCATATTGGTTTTTAGTTTTTTTTTTCAATCAGCAATGTTTTTCATCTGTGAAACGTACCTATCAATAATAGCCTTAGTTACATAATTAAAATAATGGCTTTGAAAACTAAATTTAGTAGAGTGGAAAGTGTTGGAAATCCGTTATTATGGAAATCGGAAAACACATTAGTTAATGACTATTATTAGATTGGGTACTGTGCGAGAGATGGACGTTGAATGGATGGAAATTTTTATATCGATTTATAAATTATTACAAAATGAATATATTTTAACCACTGTTTAAAATAATATTTAAAAACTTAACTTCTAATCGATCTCTCTTTTTATCTCTACTTACACATATTACCACTTACCTATAAAGTAATGTCTCTGAATAGATAATATTCTTTATTCTATGATTTATTTACAAATACGTTTGTCTCGATACGCCAATTACTCCCAGTGCGACAAAACGAGCAAAAATCATTGAAATGTATTTCAAATGAATTGTGAAATAAACTTTCACGAATCGTCTTTATAATTTTGTTGCTAAAAGGGTTCTACCTTTCTTCAGTCGATATGTGATGCTTTATCTCTCTTTATCCTTGTCCAAAAGACAGTCTAACATCATTCCCTTTCAACTAATTATTGCAAGCGGTTTGGTTGAACGTGGGGTTTATTGACGGAATTTCCTTCCCAGCGTTTCGTGTCAATTTGATTCGCCAGCAAAATTCTAATTTCGACTACAATACCACTTTAAAGTTTGGAGGGCACCGCTAACCGCTGCTCAGCCATTCTGGTTTTCTAACCCTGTCAATTTTTGCAAAATCGATCTCATCGAATTAACCCAATTCTCAGGGCAGGCACTAGACCATCGAGAGGGTTGTGAAGTAGCCTAAGAGGGGTGGCTTGCCGCTTGGGATGGGTGGATCTAGGGGTTGATGCTCCCAGCGTAGTGACAGGGGTGGGGGAGGATTGGAGAAGTGGGGGATGAAGGCTTTTTGGCCAGCAGCCAGAGAGGCGCCGAGTTCGACAACCGGATGCTAATTTTCAACTTTGACGTCACAATGTCACTTCACAACCGGCGTTTAGCAATGTTATGACGGCTAACCCAACCTAGGCAAATTTAATGTTTTTTTTTGTTTACGTATGGTTGAAGGGTATGTAGGTATATAATAGGGTGAATTGTTTATTAATGGTGATATATTTTACTTATTGAAAACATAATCGTAAAATGTAAATAATAAAGCTATAAATATACAGTTACGTTTACAAAAGGTTTAAATTAGGATGAACTTATTGAAAATAATATCAGGGATTTTCAATAACAATATGAAACAGAAGAAGACACGGAAAATGAAAAGATACGGTACATCATTAGTATAAATCATTGTTTTATTAATTATTGAACAAAATACCAATAATACATTCTTAATGAAAATATGAAACATTGGAGGTGGCCTACCACTTTTCCAAGGCGTTCTAAGGAAACAGATGGTTTTCTCCTTCACTGAAGTCACTAAATTTCTATTTATAAAGGAAGCTACTTTTTTATAAAAATTACTCTAAACCCCCAATGTCTAGGCATCCTCTGTTAGTAGGTAGCGTGAGAGTGCGTACATGTTGTTAGTTATATAACTGGATTACATCTCATCTTCGCCAATTAATCGGTGAATTAACCAATCGGTGTTGCTGCAAAAAAAATATTGAGATAATAAGAAAAAAGTTACAAGAATTAAAAGAGAAGTATTATTATTATTATTTTTTTATTTTTTTCTTCTTAGGTTTGTCAACAGTGATTCATATCAAAGCTCTCGAAATTCAATTACACAATTTAAACTTGGTTGATACTATCACTAATTACAGACAAACACAACATTGATGAACACAAAACTATAAGTACAGAATAATGTACATGTATGCACCTACATGCATACATGTATACACAAATACATACACTTACATATACATTTCATAACAGCAATAGTAAATGAGATTGTGACTTGACCAAAGCATTTATTTTTCTACGTAGGTATTCCTTTTTTTAATTTTTTCAGCTTATACTAGTTTTTACTTTCTTAAATGTAATTATTTATTTATTTTTATCCTGTAATTTCTGTTATGTAATAAAAATAGTAGGTAATTATAATACAGTACGATAAAAACAATATGGTAAAATAATATTGCCGTCGAAAAAGTTCGATTGTTTTTAATTTATTTCAATTGAATTCATTTTAAAATATTAGGTATGGTATATTAAAGTTACTTAAAAAATTATATAAATACATTTTTTATGTTTGTAAATTATTTCGATTTTTTAGCAAGGGCGTTTTCTAAAAAAAGGTGTAATCACGATCAAAAAACTAAAAACTTTATGTATTTATATAATATTAGTAAAGAAAAATTATTAATTTATATAATTTGGATTAATTAATTGGATAATTTAAGTCATTAGAAACGATGAAAAAAATATTTTTTAACCTAACCTACTTAACCCAGTTAATAAAGTTTTTGTTTCATCACTTTCCATGACTTTATATAACCTTTTAAAGATGTGATGAATTATCATTGTGATGATTTATGATGATTTATCCGGTCACCGCATATGTGATACATTCAAGGAAACGTTAAAATGTGAGCTAAATAATTTCATGTTTGCTGAAAAAAAAATGAAAGTTAGGTTAAATTCATCGGTTTATAGTACTGATGAATCTTGATGATATACCTAATAAATAATGTAATTTTGTGTTAATTTGAAATAATAAATAAAATATGTACTAGGTATTTCAAATCAAACTGTTCAAATTTAGCGTGAAGAAAAAGTATGTTAACAACTGCCGTTCACAGATGGCAGTGGTCATTTTGTAGCCGCGCTCCATTCCGGAGGACAATGGAATATTATGAACGTAGGTACCTATATTATTTTGTGTAAAAAAATATAAGTACATATTCGTAAACAAAATTTTCAAATTATAAAATCACGTAGAGAGATGTATAGAGTATTAGGGACGTACCCGACTTACAACCAGTGATTTCTGACATTATTTAAAGTAATTTTGGTTTTCGGTGACATTTTTGGTTAGTGCATTTTAGTTTGTTTTTTAGAAAAACATATGAAAAAATTGTATTTGTTGTTACCCAGCCGAGTAGCCGCCCGACCACCCAGGCCGACTCTAACAGTCCAATACCTACTATTTTTTAATGTTTTATTTTTAAAAAGCAACCAAAAATGTCACCGGTGACAAGAGTTTCTTCTATTCTGTGCTCCAAATAATGTCAAAATCAAGTATGATTTGAATGATTTCAAAATTTTATTACTTTTAAAAAGTTCTACAAAAGTTATTTTCTAATTGGCAACTTTTGGGAAGTATATTATAAAATCCAATGAAAGTGCACAACAGTCCATTGATGCATTATTGTAGCTCTATGTCAAGCGAAATGTTTTTCTTCATCACTGCGTCATATATTATGCCTTTTTTACACCTAGCGAAAGTTTTCGGAAGTTTTCTGGTTTGAATAACTTCTGGTAAAACGAGAATAAACAGATTATTTACACACTTCCGTTGGAAATACAAATACCGCGTACTTCGTAGACTCGGATAAGATAACTTTTAAATATATAACAATATATCGTCATCAGGCATCGTCGGCGCCGTGGCTTAGTTGGTTAAAGCGCCTGTCTAGTAAACAGGAGATCACGAGTTCGACTCTCGTCGGGGCCTTGTGTCATACGATAACACGCCGTATTTTTTTTGTTTTCTTTTTATTTTTTAGAAATATTCTTTAAAACAATATTATTAAAAAAATATTAATTACTATATTTTTTTAACATCCCATGAAAATCAAATTTAAACACAAAATAATAATCTGGTTCATTTATTACTGTGTGGTGGTTTATACCAATAAAAACGTATTTGTATATACATGGTTAATAAATACATAATACATTTTTTATATGATTTTTTTTAATATATAAATTTTTAAAGCGACCTCTTTATAATAAATATAACATTTTCTACTCTCTACTCAATATCCCGTATGGTCTAGTGGCTAGGATAGCTGGCTTTCACCCAGCAGGCTCGGGTTCGATTCCCGGTACGGGAAAATCCTCCATGGTTTTTTTTGTTTTCTAAAGAAAAATGTTTTATCCAATCTTCTGAAAGCAATTTTACACTTCTAAATATTGTTTCTTTGAAAATTAAAATAATAAGAGCACTTTGTCTCTTATTATTTATACATATATTTATTAACCCATGCATAAAAAATATAATATTTAACAAATTATTAATATTCATTTATAAATTATTATTATTATTAATTATATTATATCCCGAAAAATAATTTATTATTTATTTATATACATATATTTTTAATTTGCTTTACCGACATCTATTGAACAAAAGAAATAGGTTAAAGTAATTATTACACTTACGATAAATTTTATGTTTGAAAATCACATCAGTGTGTGCTATTTTTTCTATATTATTATTATGTACCTAAATTTATTATGAGTCAGTGTTTGCATTTTTAATACGTAAATTTATGAAGACCACTTAGTAGAATAATTTTCAGAATATGACCACAAATACTAAATTACCGTTTTAAGTTTGTTATAGTAAAGCGCACTTGAAGGGAAATGACAATAAACTACGCCATATAAATGCCATTATTATTATTATTATTATTCAGTATTCTGTTAGGATGCATGTTACAAAAATTACTTTAGAATCTGTAATTTATGACCGAATGAATCAATAGTTTTCGAGAAAGGCACACAAATACAATATTTTACCGATGATTCAATCCAATATTGTATTTGTATGCCTTTCTCGATAGAATTGAGTTTTTATATGGACAAAACTATTTATTCATATTCATATTGCGTATATGAGGGCGCAAACAAATAATTTGTCTTAATACTATAAAGCAATACCTTGCAAAAGCGTATTTAAACAAAATTAATTAACTAACGCCATCTGTGAACACGTAGAATACAAGGAGCGTTGCGTTTAACGTTAATCATCAAAATATTAAATTGTCATTGGGTAGAGTTATCATGAAACCAACATAACCATAGAAATGGTTATGAACATAATACATAGGTACTTTGCAAAATATCACATAGATTATATCACATAAAATACAACATGGCTATTTCCATTTGTATATAATTAACAGTATATTATTTTGATATTTTATCGTTGACATTTAGCCATAGGTTAACAGGAAAACATTTTTTAATTCAAAGTCCATCGAAGAATACATGAAAATAAGCTACAATTTTGCCAAAACACCAAAGAAATATAATTGCGTCAATATGCGATTGAACTTCAAGCGAACTATTTTAGTCATCGACCAACTACATAATATGTATATCATTTACCTATTATCTATTTGGGAGGCGGGTATGGGTACCACCGCCCCTGGAACCATTTATTGGATAACCAGCTGTCATAGGTCACCTTGTGGGAGACCCTCTGATCTATCCAGCTGGTATCGCTCAACCCATCGTCTTGCACCGCAGCGGGAGGATTCATATGTCCGTCACTCCTGGACAAATTGACCGTAGATTCCCACCCACCAATACTAACTTTTCCTTCCCATACAATTTCCTCTCCTTCCTTTGCTTAAACAGACCCTCCACACAGCATCCCCAAATATTACATAGGCCCTGAGAGAAATTATTTTCATTCAGGGTTTCTGTGTGAGATTAATGTAAAAAATATATTTTTGTAAATATTTAGGTATTCAAAAATTTGTTCTGTTTTAAAGACAACTCGTTATTTTTATTAGCATTGCGAAAAATGACAGAAAAAATAACATCGACTGCGACATTGGAGATCCATGACGCATGGGTACCCGGTGTAGCCGGGTCAAAATTTATCATAATAATATTATGTAAAATGCATATAAATGGCATTATTGTAAAACATATATAGTAGATATAAATATGTACATAAAATGAAATATAATATATACACACATTTAATGCTTATAGAAATTTAATGCTCAAGATCCATAGGACCCAAAAACACGCTTCTGCACGTAGACAAATGACGGTCTCCGAAAATATGATTACTTTTAATACATTCCTTTTTTACTAAAATTTGGGGTTTGCTAGTAATTGAATGAATAGATTTTTAATAAATTAGCAATATTTTATATCAATAAGTTTTCTCCGTGTGTCCAACTTGCATTTAATTTACATTTAAAAAAAATTCATAATAAATTCTTAAATAATTCAAAACACATTGTAAGCCATTGAGTTATATATAAATAGAGTCTACATTCTTGCAATATCAGTGTTAAATATCTATACAGGGTGTTTCGGCACGTACCCGACAAACTTTAACCAGTTATTCATTAGCACATTTGGAGTAAAAAATGTTAGGGGCACTTTGCTGCCCGGTAACATTTTTTTTAATAAAAAAATTACTATTCATATTTTCACCACATGTCACCAATGTTTTATCCTTTGTCAAAGTTTGAAAACCCGTCTGGCAATATTGTGTTCGAGTTTCGTTGAATAATATACGTACGTACCTACGTTGGCGCGCTTTTACAATCACAACGAAATGGCACGGCACCATTCGTCTCATTTTTAACTAATATTATTTAGTTTGTACGAAAGAGCGAGGACACTTTTTGACACACTTGCTAATAACAGCTGTTGAACACGAGAAACAAGGCAAATGACAGTGACGGAGTGTGGATTTTTTATTTATTTTTTTGTTTTTAATGGAAAAAAAATGTTACCGGACAGCAAAGCGCCCATAACATTTTTTACTCCAAATGTGCTGAGGAATAGCTGGTTAAAGTTTGTCGGGTACTTGCCGATACACCCTGTATACCTCGATGTTGTAAGCACGACTTTTTATAATATTTAACAAGGTAGGTACCGGATTTTTTTATACAAAGGGCTTTTGGAAACCCACTGGATTACAAGGTTGCTTATTTTGTTATGAACTTTGATCATAAAAAGTTATATTTTTTTAGTTTACGAGCTACGTATTACTTCAGACATTAAAGTTGACAACTTTTTTATGGTGTTGTAAATATTTTAAAATATCAAAACTGTCTTTGTTTGTCAGAGTCGGTGAAACCATAAGATTTCAGATTGTGCGAACCAGGTGTTATTATCATCTTGCGTGTTTGCCTTTTTAATTAATTGTATCCGTTTAAAATGGCAGTAAAAAGGTAAGGCTGATATACTGCGGGTCCGGGTACAGGGAACAGGGCTCAGGGCACAGGGCACAAAGGGCAAAGGTCACGAGAAGTGTTTACTCGTTGAATAATTCATGTGGCCTTCCATCATTGCGTCCGTAAGGGAATATCGCATAGACGGGGCTTAAAATTTAAATTTCCCGCCTATATATAAGAACCGTCAAACTTTGAAGCTTTTCGGGGAAATGTGCCCCACGAGACCTCCACGCACTTGTAGAAAATAATTAACTTATCCCGAAAGGTACGAATATAAAGTATATAAATACAATCTTTTTATTTGGTTAGAAACTCTGGAAAATTTATTGGGAACAGCTCGTAAAGGTCTCATAGAAATCGTTGCCTCCCTCATGAGAAATATGATCTAAATGGCGTTAGAAAGAAAAAAAAACACCACGGTTTTTTTTCAAATCTAAAAATTAACCATAGAACAATTAAAATACACACCTCTATGAAACCTAGATTTCTGACTGCAATTTGAGAAAAAATATGAAACTTTTGAATTTTTCACTAATTACTTTTACATGAAACGACAAAAAAGGAAGATGACAATAACGTTTGTCTAATAAAATATGTGTTGTTTTCGTTATTTGTAGTTGAGATAGAAAAAACATACCTAAGGTGAGCCGTTTTTTACTACTTTGTAATGATTGAAAGACAAAGTTTTTTTATGCATAACACAAAGGATAACAGTATTTTTAAGCAATAATTATTAGCTTGAAACACTTATATAAATTTAAAAAATATTCCGAGAAAGAATACATGCCGCCGACGGGAATTGAACCAGCAGCCTTCGGATAGCCGGTCAGATGCTCTACCAATTGCGCTACGTCGCACATTGGGGCGACTTCATGTAACGCGTTGGCTGAAATTCAGAAAATCAAATGTTCTTTACAATGAAGCAAGTATGCTAGTTTTGAAGTTCATTAAGGACGGGTTGTTTCGGAGAATTTGAACAATTCATCAAATTTCAACGTTCATTTTCGGGTTCTGTGAAAGACTTATTCAAGTTCTGTTTTTATATCATTGTAGGCTAGTTGCTTGACAAAACTGAAATAAAAACAGAACTTGAAAAAGTCTTTCACAGTACTTGAAAATGAACGTTGAAATTTGATGAATTGTTCAGATTCTCCGAAACAACCCGTCCTAAGTGTTGCATAATTACCCCGAAGCGTTTCGCCCTAATCGCGATACTGACGGGAAGAGATCAGTTTGAATTTTACCTTTGTGCGGGTGACTGTGTCAGTTTTCGAAAGCGCGTAAATTTCAATACTTTTCAAGTTTATAAAAATCAAAATCTATCAAGTGTACAGATCCAATTCAATATGGATTTGTTTGATTGGGATTTTTTAATCAGAAGTTCAAGTCCCACCGGCGGCATTTATTTTTTCTAAATAATTAATGCTTAAAAATAATACGTATTTTTTGTGTTTGAATTCAAAATTTGAATATTTCAAAAATACACAATATGTTTATTTCTAATAACTACATTGGAAAATCGTATTTCATCACCTTTCAAAAATAGGTTTTAGTTTACGGATACGTACAGAAATATTCAATTTATTTGGATTTTATTACAAAGCGGAAATACTCTGACCCTCTGACAGAATGTGCCAGAGGCCTGAGGGATTAATAAAGGGGCTACATTTCTAAAAAAGAGATGCTTTGAAGCATTTTGTTGAAAATGTGCCACATTATATTAATATCTTATATAAATTTTAACTACTGGCTCCTAACAAAATTATAGAATATAGTTATCGTGTGGTCACAGACGTTCAAAACACTTTGAATTTCAGAGTTCAAAACACTTCAATAATCCTTTGATTGCCCCAATAAAACGCCAAAACGATAAGATTCCAAAGTAATCCGTTATTGCTATGTCAAAATCATTTCCCCTTTTTATACAACATAATTTTTTTTCATCGGAGGCGCACCAATCATAATAAATTAATTAAACGATAATCCTGGATCATTATAAAAAAAATACACATCAACAACTCTCAGCACCAGTGGCATAGCTATAAACTCGCGAACCCGGCAATCATGTTGGGGGGATTAAGACTTATTCTTTTTAGGAGAATGTACGAACCGTGACTGTCGACGCTCAACGTTATGTTACCATGTTGGAAAATTCTTTTGAACCTCAATTGGAAGAACTAATGGCGGAAACAGATTTTGGAGACATCTGGTTTCAACAGGACGATGCTACGCCCCATACTGCTCCAGTTTCAAAGACTTAACTGCGACAGATGTTCCCAGCGCGTCTCATCTCTCTGAGCGGTAAGTGGTGTAGCCCGCGCGCTCACCTGCTTTGAGCATTTGCGACTTATTCCTATGGGGGCTACCTGAAAGAAAATGTTTTAAGCATCGGCCTCACACCTTGAAAGAACTCAAGGATCGAATTCGAAAATCGGGAATCGTCGCTATACCCGTCAAGATGTCATATGACAAGGTGACATCATATCATCTTTCTAATGTCATCTTCAGAACTTAATGTATAAAATTAACCATATTTCTGTAATTTTAATAGCCTTTCAAAATTGCACCGTTTTCACACTGTCTGTTTTGCCGCACCCTGTATTTCTATTTAAATTTGAATGCGTTTCATATGTTCTCTCTGATATTTTATGCTACGTATACATACGAAAGCCCAACTGCCGAACTGATCTAAAACTTAAGGAAAAGGAACGAAGCAACCGCAAATGGCATGAAACGTCGCTCGCAGTTGCTTCGTTCCTTTCCCGTAATTCGTGGCTCGGTTCACGTTTAAATTCGCAAATGTATACGTACCATAACAGACCGAGCACTACTTTTCTAAGAACCTAGATGTCCTATAATGTTCCAATATATAAAAAAATTATTATAATACATTTATTTTTTGATGACTTCAAAATATTTTTTTATTGTTTGACTGAGGATTGAACTTCCCTACCCATGTACTGAAATTGACTACTCTACCAACCTCGCCGTAGGGTAGGATCAAAGATATTAGAAGAACGAGATGTGCTATGAGCAGTTCATACTGTGTGGAATTGTTTTGCCCAGTGTCGCCGGTTTTGTTCACCAATACTACTGCACACCTTCGCTTACGCTAAGGTATCCGCACTAATACATAGAACAGATTTCTGTGCGTACACGTCCCGATAGTATTTAAAGTACCCTAATTAGGTAGTACTCCGCCTACGGTCCGGCGGCCAACATAGCATATCTCGTTCTTCTAATATCTTTGGGTAGGATCATCATCTATTGCGTATAAACGGCTTTAATGTCATCTGATTTCATAGAAGTGCGTATATACCACGTTTGCACACAAACGTTGACAGAACGCATTGTCATCGACAACGAGTCTATCTGCAGAGTTTCAGCTTGATCGGATGTCGGGAAGTGGGTTAATTCCCGCTTCCAAGATTTGCTTTCATTCATTACCGAAAACAAACGTGAAAATCAAATAAATGGATCTAAAAAGATTTTTGATCTCTCTTGCAAATGAAGAAAAAAATGTGTGGATAAAGATCAAAATCACCGGACATTATATTTCGATCTACTTAGCCCGGCCAGTGGCTATGTTGGCGTTGGGTTCAATTCCTCGGTTGGTTAGTACTACCGCACGACAAGCAAATGTTTCAGCTTACTGTGGTGGTAGTAAGAGATTTTAAAATATTGTCAGGTTATTCGTAACCCGGGAATGTTTTTCTTTCTTTATTTTTTTTTAATGTATTACAGTTGTCGTACAAACTATTGCTACGCCAATGCAAATTCTATCTTATCTAATATATTATGATCGTATTACTTATGCATCGTTTACGTTTATTAAAACTCAAGCTATTAATTATTATGCACGTGAATAGTTAATGTTTTCATTTGTCTACCTGTTGGTTAAGATTATAGTGTACCATTATTACTAAACATTAGATTAGAAACCGGGCTTATTTCGCTCGTGAATCACTAGCCGAATGAATGTTTCCCTTGGAGATTTAACTTGCTGGTCAGTATCTTAAGCAAAACCCGTAGACGCCTAGGTAGAGGATTCATTGGGATAAATAATATTCGGATGGTTTTTTTTCTGTAGCGCCATTTTTATACTAAATAATCTCAAGTGCGATGTGTCAGGAATTTTGTTATCAGCGCATTGGTCTTGGCAATTCGGCTCCCGAAGCGGACACCTCCAATTGCGCCCAGCAGGCCCTATCGTTGACTTATGTATGATTCATTCCATTACCATTCAAATTGAAAAAATCGTAGATATATACTTACGAGTATAATGAAGACTTATTTCGGATTTTGTTATTTCATTTCTTAGTGGTACCTGCCATGTGGTTTTTGACGTTATTTATTATTATTTTTATTTTTATTTTTATTTTTTTAATTTTTTTTTATTTTTTTTATTTTTTTTTATTTTTTTTATTTTTTTTAATTTTTTTTTTATTGTACAACAGAACATTCGTTCCAGTTACAGTACAATTTTACAAACAGTATAATTTTACATCATATCAGCATTTGGGTAAGTGACTCTTCAATAATTGTTTTAGGTCGTTTAAAGAACAGTCATTTACATCCAAATTCTTTGCTAGTTCGTTCAACAGCACCACTCCCCTCGTCATGCTATGCTTTGCCAGGACGTCGGTTTTGCCTTTTGGTACTCTAAATAAGTCATGGTATCGACTTCGGCTGTAGTGGTCTGAGTTTGACCACAAGATAATGGAGTAAATAGGTCACACCTAGTACATTTTACGTCGTACGCAAATAAAGTCCTTTCATAACGATTCTAAGTCGCAGTCATCGTTATTTATCGGTCATCGTCATATGATTTTTGCCTAATTTCGCTGGGCTGTTTTTGTGAAATATCACCTCAGGGGTGCTTTCATAATATTCGTAGATCGTATATTAACCAGTTTCCGGACACCGTGTTTAATATACCTTTATATAATATTATCAATCAAGTTTATTTTTCAACATTGTTGTTGTTTTTACATGAAGTGTAGTTATCCAAAATCAGTTGTTCAAGATTCGAAGAATAAGATTAAAATGAAATAAAAAAAAATTAACTCTTAACTATCGTAGATTTATCTATTTACTAACTTAAAGTTAATTAAAATTAAAACAATTTTCTGTAAATACTATATTATAGGTTGGTACTTTATGGCTTGCCTGAATTCTTCATACAATAATTTCCAATTTGGAAAATGGTGACACTTAAATTCAAAGCAAATTTGAGTTCATTGAACATGAGCTACGCGGATATACAGACATTAGTATTTTTCGTCTATTAATCGATTTCATACATTTCCGCTTCAAAGAATTAAAATAAAACATTTGGATAAAGGTTGAACTGAAAGGTTAATGTAGTTCCCCTATCAAGGTTTTCTCTCTAACAAAACCGAGGCTATATTTTATCAGTTGTCGGTTTGCCTGTAGCCGTTATTTAGCCACGACTACGTAAGATTTTTTGGTTGGGTTTATATAAACTTGCGTGTAAAAGGTGCGCAAGTATGTTTATTTATTTTATCATTTGTGGTTATGAAGAACGTTTCATTTCTACCGTTTATAATGATGTCTTCATTAGAAATCAGTGAGACATCAATGCATTCGAGGCATGGGCGTTTCGGTTATTTTTTTTAAATACCCGAATTAGTTTCGGTTTCCCAAAATAAACTGTTATTTGAAACTGTTTCAAAATAACGCAATAAATTAGAAAAGTGCGTTTTGTAGCAACGAATTACAAGGGGTTTAGTTTAATAAATTGGTACGGGAGCAGTCCGTGTGTTTGTGGCGGGCGGGGTGAGTGGATTTATACAAATTTATAGTTTTATTTCGAGGTTTATGAAATTTTGCAGACTTGATCTTGAAAACAAGAGTATTTGTCTGTCTACTGATATTTAAAAACTCTTTGCAAAGCCTGTGCAATGACCGGGGCTTCAGCTAGTTGAATAATACATAAAATAAAAACTTAAGAGGAAGCTACAAGCCAAAAATGTGTATATTCTTGGTATACCATATATCGTAATAGACATTAAAATCGCTTGATAAACGGAGTCTAGAAACGTTCGATTTCAAACAAAAAAACTGGTTTTTACTTATTTTGTAAATAATTTTATAAGAAAGCAAAAAAGTTAATCAAGTGAAACTGTCACAGAAAATCTTAGCTATAAAACTGTATTTTTAAAAAGTGGTTTCCCTATGCGTTCATACATTTCTATTGAAAAAATATATTTTTAGTAGTTTGCATTTATATTTTTTTTGAGTAATTTATTTTTTATTTGTATTCTGCTCAAGCAAAGCGATAGGAAAACCTTCAATTTAACTAAAGCATATTTTTGGGGTTTCATAATGTACACCGATTCGTTATAAAGATTAATCAAAATAGTGATTTAGCATTAAGCTTCGCCTTAACATTGAAATGGAGTTCTTGACATTAAGCTCAATGAATAACACGTTTTTTTAACGGCTATCCCAAAATCTGCGAAACTCTTACAACCGTTTCAGAACTTTGGCAGTTAAAAAAAACGGTTTGGAAGACAACTAGTCGATCGAATGCTGCTGATTGAAATACGAGGGAATACAATTATGATCACATAATAAGTATGACATTCTTAGTTATTATATTTAAATAAGCCATCCAGATCAATCCTTTCCATATTTTTATTTTGTTTTTATTTTACAAAAAAATTAGCGAAATATTTTTACATGTTACGGTGATAAAGAAAAATTATAACAGCTTTTCCTCACCATAAAGAGATAAGGCATTTGTGTTTGGTGAAGGATTTCATGCTCAATTTTAAAGTCATAAAATTAATAAAATATTGTAGATAATGATTACACGAAAATATGTATATGAGATAAATGCAAGATTTACCGAAAACAAAAAAGGTTTTTTTAAATAATAACAAATTTGAACTCTTAGGATGGGGTGTTTCACAGAATTTGAACAATTTAACAAATTTTAACGATAATTTTAATACAGTTCTGTGAAAGTCTCATTCAAGTTGTAACTTTTTTTTAACTAATCGGTAAACTTTATTAAATAAATAATTAATCAATTTACAGAGTATAATCAATAATGTTAACTAAAATAATTCATAAAATTAGTTTTCACTGCTTTTGATTTTTTTAATGTTCCTCTTCTATAGAAGCTGGCGCTTGTGTCTAGAAGAGTGGTGAGCATCAAGATGGGCAATATGGATATCATTAAAGGCCAGTTGCTTCACAGAACTTAAATATTAACAGAACCTTTTAGTAGTTTTAGTAAACTTTTGAATGTTTTCGACAACTTTTAAATTTAAATTACTAGATAGGGGTAGGTATTTTGAATATACTTCGTCCACGATTTTGGAATTTTAATATTTTTTTACATCTTGCTGTTAATAAGGAGTTAATTTAGTTGAAATTATTTTATAATTTAAAACAATTGATACATTCAATTGTTTTAAATTATAAAATAGTTAAACTAAATTAACTCCTTATATTACCATGATAATCCTAAGCCTATCATATCATCAAATAAAATTATCTTACTTAAATCAATTACCTCACTTAACTTATCTTAATAATTTTTTTAAAACATACAACAAACGATGTTGTATTCCCATGAGTTATTAAACTCATTAAGGGATCGCCAATTGGTAGTTTTGAAATAGAAGAGTAAAAAAATTAAAAAAAGAGTTTTGTACAGAAAAATTAGATTCAAAATTAAAAATAACCAACCCAAACCAATGTGCAGACACAATGTATGAAGAAAACATTTACAAAACATTTCACAGAAGCAACATACAGACACAACATATGAAGAATCACTTTACAGATATGTCACAAAAAAAATTGTCTTATAAGACTTTATGAATTATTATAATAACTCATTTGATTTATGTACTGTTGGTGTCAAAAAGTTAAAATAAAATAAGTGTCAAATGCTATTCAAAAATTGGATATAACTATTCTAATTAATTTCAAACCACTTGATTCCGTCTATCCTAGTGATTATTTTTATTCTTGCACTTTTTTCACTTTTCTTAATAATTTTAATTTTGCTAATTCTCTTAAATGTGGTATATTTATTAATTTTCTTACATCCCTTGGTAATTATTATACAATTAATTTTAATAACTCTACTTCTCCAAATAACTAAAGTCTTCTATAATTCTCTTAACTGTCGCATGAACTATAATTATAACAATTGTTTCAGCCATTTCCTATGTATTATTATTTTAAATCGTGATATCTGTTTTAACTATTTTGATTATTGTGTCTCTTATTTTTCGATGAATTTAAATTGTTCCATTTTTATTTTTATACACATCTTTAATTATTTTGTTTATCTCAATGTCTCTTATTCTTCGATGAATTTAAATTATACGAATTATATTTTTATATATACCTGTTTTAATTTTTTCAATTATCTCAATGTCTCTTATTTTTCGTTGAATTCAAATTGTTCCATTTTATTTTTATAAATATCTGTTTTAATTTTTTTCGATTATCTCAATGTCTCTTATTTGTCGATGAACTTAAATTATTCCATCTTAATTTGTATATACATCTTTTTTAACTATTTTGATTATCTCAATGTCTCATATGTTTTGATGAATTTAAATTGTGCCATTTTTATTTTTATAAATACCTGTTTTAACTATTTTGATTATCTCAACCCTCGTACACCACAATTACACCACCAGAACAATAACCAACCGACACTACAACGTACCTACACTACATACCACGTCAGCTCGAAGACATTTCATGTACCTAGCTCCCAAAATATTTAACCTTAAAAACTTGAAAACTTAAAAACCGAAACCCAACCCCATAAATTTAAAAACTAATATCAAACTCAGTTAACCTTATATAGTGACACGGAGAGCACACTCAATTTTACGCTTAACACAATTTAATATTTTACAGTATTTTTAAACAGTGAAACTAACAATTTAACGAGTCATTGAGAGACTGCAAGTTTAAGGAAGTCGGAGAGCAATCCTGCTGGTTCCTAAATTCATTTCTGAGTGAGCATTGTCAATATAATTAAAAGTCAAAACATTAAGTATTATTGTCACCCAAACTACTACCGCGCGGCTGGGTCCCTAGTATCTACTTCAAATCACTCCACCTTAAATACAGGCTGACCCATCCTCCATTTTTCAAAAAAAAAAAAAAAAATTAAGTTAATAAAATGGATTTCCAAGGATTCATCAATCTGGCGAGAAACGCGGTTGAGGCCCTCACTGAATTAATAATTGACCCAACAAGCAAATTAAACAAAGATCAAATTGCAAAAATGGTACCAAAAACAAATGCTATTCTCGGAACCATTGCTCAAATGGCTGCCAAAATGGCAGCACTCGAGGGTGAGCTGTCAGCTTTTAAAGCATTATCCAATAAACCTAACTCATTAGTATCTACTTGTGAAGCAGCCGACGAACTCGAAGAAAGAAAAAAAGAGCAAATAATCTAATAATCATAAATATTCCTGAAAGCTCTAAGCTCAACCAAATAGAAAAAATACAAGATGAGAAAATACAAATTACAAATATCTTGAATAAGATTGATAGTAACATTGAAATTAACTCTATCAACACTTTACGCCTTGGAGCAGTGAGGCCGGATAAACCTAGGCCCGTTAAGGTTATTCTAAAGAACTCCACTGAAGCAATAAATATCCTCAGGAGAAAGAACTTTTATCTGACCAACTCCACTGTTAAAATCTTTTCCGACCAAACACCGAACCAACGAAAATTCTTGTCGGACCTCCGCCAAGAATTGGAAACTCGGATAAAGGGAGGAGAAGTTGGGTTAACAATAAAATATATGAATAACAAGCCCAAAATAATAAGGTCAACTTCAAAAAACTCAAACACATCATCGGATACGGCCAAAATATCCGAAGCTGCCGTACCAAACTCATAGAGCTACAAACTACTCTTCCACTACTCCAACACATTGAAGTTTTTCTTCTTACCGATACTTGGCTTGATCCTGATATTCACACCGAGGAACTTGGATTTTCATCTTACAACACCTACCGCCTTGACAGAAATCCAGCCACTAGTACTAAAACCAGAGGAGGAGGAGTTCTTATATCCGTTACAAAATTACTGCCATCTACTCGATTAATTTGTAAACATCTGGACGTGGAACAGGTATTCGTTTTACTAAAAACTAAATCAGGCAAAATTCTACTGGGATGTGTCTACATTCCTCCTGGATCCAATATCACAGTCTACAGAAACCACATAGATGACCTCGAAACCTTTAAAAATAAATCCCCTAATGCCAGAACAATTTTATTTGGTGACTATAATACCCCTTGCATTGATTGGATGAATAAGGACTCTTATAACAACTTAAGCCTACCAGAAAATGCCCGCGAAATAATAGATATGACGAACTTACTCTCTCTACATCAAGTCAATCAAGTCTACAATACCAATAATCGGCTGCTGGATTTAGTATTCTGCAGTGATACCTCAGTCCATATTGCTAAATCAGTTGACGAGCTTCTCCCCCTAGACTGCCACCACCCCGCCCTAATCATAACCATCACTACTAATAACTCACCAGATGACACAACTGTTCTTCCTAACCTAACTTATAATTTCTCCAAAGCTGACTATTCTAACATGAATCAATATCTTGCAAATGAAGACTGGTCATTTCTTCACCATAATAATACTATTAACTATAATCTTGAATTATTTTACAAAATTATTAATAAGGCCATTGAAAGCTTTGTACCACTTTCACACTTCAAGGAAGCGAAGTTCCCAAAATGGTTCAGTGGCGAGCTAATTAACCTAGATATCTGTAAAAAAATTGCACACAAAAACTTTAAAGAATCGAACTCTCTTATCGACTACAAGATATTTCACAACTATAGAACTCAATGTAAAAAACTATCAAGAAATTCATATTTCAATTATATAAATGGAATCGAAAACTCTATACCTTCTAATATACAAAACTTTTTCACTCACGTTAACTCTCTTAGAAAAAACAAACAAGGTTTACCCCTTTCAATTCACTTCAAAGAAAAGAGTAGTACTGACATGAATGTAAAAGTTAACTATTTTGCTGATTATTTTAAAAGCGTCTATGACGAAGATATCCCAGACAATTATATACCACCTTCGTCGCTTAACGAGAGCATACATATCCCTGCCATACACATCAACATAAACGACGTTATAAGTAAAATCAAATCCTTAGACAAAAACAAAAAGGCTGGACCTGATAATGTACATCCCAATATCCTGATAAATTGCATTACTTCACTGGCTGAGAAGATTTTTCTATCGTTTAATCAATCCCTTGACACAGCGTGCTTCCCTGATATTTGGAAACGTTGTTATCTAACTCCTATATTTAAAAAGGGTAATAAAAGTGATGTTACTAACTATAGACCAATATGTAAGCTATCTGTAATTCCTAAACTTTTTGAAAAACTATTACTTCATAAAATTTCACCATGTATTAACCATCTCATTGTTCCGAATCAACACGGATTTTTGTCAGGTAGAACAACTCTGACAAATCTCTCGTTATATTAAAACTATATATCAAACGCATTAGCTAACAGAACTCAAGTCGATTCCATATATACGGACTTTATCAAGGCCTTTGACAAAGTATGCCATAAAATTCTCCTGATCAAACTACGTAAGCTCGGTATTGACGGAAAACTTTTAGAATGGTTTGCTAGCTATCTAACTAATAGAGTTTTACTTGTAAAAATCAATTTGTTCATTTCCAATCAATTTATAGCTACCAGTGGTGTACCACAGGGGTCTCATTTAGGCCCAATATTATTTTTACTGTTCATAAATGATATTGTAAATATATTTGATGAAGATATTAATACGTTACTTTTCGCAGATGATTTTAAAATATTTAAAATAATCAAAAGCGCTGAAGATTGTATCTGTCTACAAAATAATTTGAACAGGTTAATTAATTGGTGTTCTCTTAACAAACTTCATCTGAACATAAATAAGTGTTATTCAATTAAATTTTACAGAATAAATCAACCAATTATTCATTCATATAAACTCAATAACTCAATCCTTACCTCTGTTGAAGAAATTAATGACCTGGGGATAACTTTCGACTCTAAATTAAACTTTATATCGCATATAAATAATATTAATAATAAAGGAATGAAAATGCTAGGCTTCATTCTTCGAAATTCCAGAGGTTTCAAGAATATTTCAACATTAAAAATTTTGTATACATCCCTGGTTCGTAGTCAAGTCGAATATAACTCCTCGATCTGGTCCCCCCACTACAAATTACATTCAGATTCAATCGAAAAAATTCAACATAAATTCCTAAGACACATTAATTTTAAACTCGGTATTCCCATTGAAAATATAAATTATAATTACTTGATGAAAAATCTAAATTTATTAAAACTCTCAGATCGAAGAATTATATCCGACTTAATATTTATGTTCAAAATTGTAAATGGTAGTATAGACAGTCCTGATTTAATTAACCTCATTGAATTTCATATACCCACGAGAGCTACTCGTTCTAAAATTTTGTTTAAATGCAACAATATCAGGACTGAGTATTCCAAACACTCGCTTGTACCTAGGTTGCATGAAGTTAGTAATAGATACGCAGATGTGGCAGATCTATTTAACTGCACGCAAGGTAGGTACAAGAGGGCTATGCTATCAAATCTTTTCAATCAATATTAATTTAATATAATTCTACCTTATTTGCACTATAGAAACTTATGTACTTGTATCTCTTGTTTACTTACTCTCTAATGTCATTTCACATTCAAATGCCACATATATTTGTAATTCTTTTTTAAAAATATTTCTACGAATTTAACTGTGACATGTTATCATTGTTTATGGTATATTTATACCGTTGATATTAAATAAATAAATAAATAATATGAAACCCAACCCCAAGAAACCCAACCCCATAAATTTAAAAAACTAATATCAAAATGGATAAGTTCAATTGGAGACCACAATATATAAAAATTGGTACATAAATTAAATTATATTATAATTTTATCAACTAATTATCAATTATTATTAATATTTAATACTATTTTTATTACTATAAATACATTTAGAAACCATGATTTTAATATTTGTAATGCAATTAAATTTGTATAATTTAATAACTATTAATTTAATTTAATTTGTACAGTTTTATTACTTACTTATTATTTAATTTAATTGTATAATCTAATTAACTTATATTTTAATCTAATTTCCATAACTTTATAACTGATAATTAACTTATTTTATAAATCCAATCTGTAAACATCACCCGCCATAACACAGGGACATCCCTAGCATGGCGGATGAATTATCACAAATATGTATAAATGTTCAACAAGTTCTTATAATAAAATAAATAAATAAATATTAAATTGTTTATTTAACTGTTTACATTGTTATAATTGTGTGTACTTTGGATATTGTAAAAAAAGTTACATGTTATAAACATTTTTGATTCAGAACGATTTTGTGGCCAATTTAAGCCAAAACATCGGAATGTCAGTAAGATACTATAAAAAAAGGATCCGGATCCCGGATCTTATTGAGAATAGACTGAAGAATATTCGACAAGGCGTTAAAGTTTTCAGACTTCTTCTGGTTTGCGTGTACTGAGAGAGATTTGGCAGAATAGGACCTCAAAGAAGAATTAATTAAAACTACATAAATTATATTATTATTGTTCCGTCAAATCTTAGTACGAAGTAAGTTGTATCAACAATTTGTATGAAAACCTAATTAACGTATCAATTGAGTAGATTCCATATATGTTGGCGATCGCTAATCCGATATGTTTAAACAGTCACGTAGAGCACGAGAAGCTCTATAAGCTCGTATACATTGAGTCTTCAGTCCATACATAATATTAGTCGCATTAAAACAGGCAAGATAAGTCTTACAACTAGTAGTTCTAAGAATAGTGTATATAGACCTGGCGTCCATAAAAGTATGTTTCTAATTTTCTCTTAATTAAAAAATCAAAACCAAAATATCCTCTTTATTCATAAGATTCGTAAGTATGTACTTAAATACCTGCCTAGGGATAATCTTGAATAGTAAGGACAGATTTCATGATTTTCAGGAGTCTGCGTTTTCTTCATTTTCAAAAAAAGTGTTATTTACTAATTAACTAGATTGACTTACATAATATCTAATTATTTTGCACGAGTTTGCACTAGTTATCTTTTTTTTAAATAAATCGAAACGGAAAAATCACAAATATTATCATTAAAAAATTCACACAATTTTGAGTTTTTTACTAAAGTTTTTAACATCTAAAAAAATAAAAACCCATGGTAGATTTTCCCGTACCGGGAATCGAACCCGAGCCTGCTGGGTGAAAGCCAGCTATCCTAGCCACTAGACCATACGGGATATTGTATGCAGATTGAAATATGTTATATTTGTAACGCTTCACACGATATTACCGGCAATAAAAATAATGATTGCTGATTAAATAATCAAACGACGATAAAGACCGAAAATATTATATGTGTCAAACAAACACAAATTAGAAAAAATATTATTTTCTTTTTCACGTACTACAAAAACGTAGACGTACAGCGGAGAATCAATTGAGGTAAGTAAACATCACGAATTAATCACATGTTTTAATAGTAAACGGAGAAAAATGGGTTTTGCTAATTTATCAAGAACATCTTCAAATACACATAATGTAATAATATCGGAACACGTGTTCATGCAGCTGCGTTTATTTAGATAATTATAATGACGAAAAGCGAAAAAGTTGGGATTTTTATGAACACGTTTTTCCACATCGTGACAATACAATGATATTTTACCCAAAGTTTATCAGGAAACCTATTAATTCATTCGGTAAAGGCCTGCTAGCCCGTTTTTTACTGGATTACTAATAATTGGAAGAGATGTTGTCTCTATGTCCCTGCTGACAAACTACATAAGTAGTTTAGCGGGTTTAAATGTGAATAAATAAAAAAAAAAAAAAAAAAAAAGATTCTTTATAAATTTGCAATATTTTTTATCAATAAGTTTTCTCCGTGTACGCTCTATTCTGATGTAATTTGAGATTTTTTTAAAGGAAACATCGGCCAAGAATTGGAAGAACTCTAGGATCGAATTCGGGAGGAAATTACCGCTAAACTTCAGAAATCGCCTTCATCAATGTATTGCTGCTGGGGGCCATCATCTATCTGATGTCATCTTCGGAACTTGACGGCATGATGTACCGAATAAAATAAAATAAACCCCATTTCTGTAAGTTGCGCCATTTTTTTAATAGCCCCTCCAAACTGCAATGTCTGCTTTGCCGCACCCTGTATCTGAATCTTTATTTATTTAAATTTTTGATAGGTATGGTAATTTTTCAAACTTACTAATAGTAATCATTCGAGAGGTAAATGTCTGATGATGTTTTGAAATCCTGATGCAAATATATTTTTTTTTTCAAATACTTTCATCAACACAAATCCAGCAATAAGCAATTCCAGACAGTCTGACTTTAATAGAAGTATTTTTTTTGCAAATTTTGGTCGTTTTCTTTTCTCTACGTTTGTATTTTTTAAAGCTCGCCAAAAAGATCGAAATCTGACAGGGTTAGCGTGACGTCATACGTACCTCATTACGGTCAATCGCCCTCGGGTCGGTATGAAAACAAATAAAATCAGAGATTTAAATTTAGATTTAAAAAAACACAATATAATAATATTTTGTAAACCACAGAAGTCCGATTTTCTACCGATTTATTTCTCTTGAACACTTGAGTTTTTAAATTCTCTTAAAAATATACGTTGTTTTGAAAGATAATATCTATACATTTGTAAAGTTGAAACGGTAATTATATGAAATTCCCTCCATAGAAAAAAATCGCAAAGCAATCTCCGAAAATTATTTAAACAATTTTTTTTTCTGTCATTTAATATGTTATAGGTATGAAATAATTCACAGTGTATCTTTAAAGGCAACATAGGAATACGTCAAGAGATTGTTGCTGTATTGTAAACGAGTCACGTTTTATTCATAATTTTCCCTTAATTATTATCTTTTTTTTAATGTAAGTGCGCTCTCCATCTAACATTAGCATTTACATATTCATACTCCCTTTAAAACTATGTTATTCTTCTTTTTGAACGCTTACTACGGAGCCTTAATCATTGTTTAATAACGATTTTATAATTCTAAGTGTGTTTATGTATATTAAAAGTAATATTTATTTAGAATCAGCATTTGATTATCTATATTATTTTTTTAAAGCTTTTACGTTCAATTTCTTTATTATGATATTTTTACATTCAATTTCTTTATTATAATATCCCTGGACTGTTCACGGGTATGCGATAGTAAGAAAAATTACAGTCAATATTTTAAAAGAAAAATATCAATCTCGCATACCTAATCAATATCAATGTTAATTGTTTACCATCAATAACCATAATAATATAATTTAATTAAGCATGATGAAAGTCTTGTTTCAGTGGTGCTTCATTCTGCCAACCTTCCCTTAAAGACTTAAGCAACGCCTGGGGGGAGTTTGCGGAGGCTTTCATCACTCAATTGCCTTCGGGGAGCGACTGGGAGCAACTAGGGGGGTGGTAGGGGGTGAGGGCTGTGCCGTGGAATAATTCACCCCTCCCTTAGACCCTTGTCCTGATGGATTAAGCCGGGCCACGCAGAGGAAGATAAGATCCCATCAAATGGAACCCCGTACATAGATACATTGTGATGGGTTATTTGTATACCGTTACCTGATTATCGTCTTTGAAATTTGTAAACAATAGTGTCCATAGATGTCCCAAAACATTATTATTAGGTCCTTTATACTGTTAATTGTTAATAGATCGGGGTGTTATTAGGTATCAGGTAACCAGAATGTAGTTATTGGGTAATGCGGCAATACAGAACAAAGATGGACACAAGAAATGTGATGTGGGCGTGTTTTGTGATCCGAAAACCTATCCAATCGAGCCTTATTTCAAATACGAAACTGTGTTTTACGATCTTTATGAAATTCAAATGAGATGGCGATACGCGATGTCTAGAATAAATGGGCTAGAACCAAACTGACGACATTCGTTCCAATTCTAATCTACATGAAAGTCATTTCTAGTGTGTATTATCTGTTCAGTGGGTGGGAAAGTAATTTACCTGCGAGAACGGTAGGCTCTGGAAAATTTTAGAATTCACAATAGCAAGGTAATGTTCACTGGCGGGATGAACACTACAACGTCACTACGTCGTGAATATTTTATACAGTTGATAAACAGTCATGTACGTAATAATAATAACCTTACTTATAGAAACGATAAACATAAACCTTTAAATATTTAATAGTCATAAAGTAGTTCATGGAAAGATATGCATTGTTTATACAGCCAAAGATAGGGTTTAACTGTTGTATAAACTGTTTATAATAATAATTTGTCATCGAATTTCGGAAATTTTCCAAGATGATTTAAAGATTTAAAGTTTTTGAAGATATAATCAAAAATACCATTTTACAAACCATATAAAATGACCTTATAGATTTTTATATTTTAAATAAATTTTAATACTTATTAATAGCAATATTTTAATTTAAAACATGAAAAAAGGTTTAATTTGTTTGTAATCAAAACGTCAAGAATTTTTGGAGAAAAAACAATGTAGTATTTTTATTTATGGAATTTGAAAGAAAGCTGTCATTTCACTTTTTATT
This sequence comes from Hesperophylax consimilis, assembly GCF_061612785.1. NCBI lineage: Eukaryota > Metazoa > Arthropoda > Insecta > Trichoptera > Limnephilidae > Hesperophylax > Hesperophylax consimilis. The sequence continues at coordinate 5,973,693 of NC_142836.1, forward strand.
CGTTCGTACAATAAAAATTTAAAAAGTAGTTCATGTAATACGTGTTTACAAACACATGTATTTATGTTTTAAAAAACATCACATTCATGAAATTTACACGAAAAATAACCCAAATAATTTGTAAATATTTGAATTATACAAATATAGTATGTAGTACATGGACAATTTTATGAACAAAACACGATTTATTAAGATTTACAGAAGACATTAAAAAAACTGTCACCCTCCTCATCTAGTGGGAAAAATAATAGAGTAGTCAGATGTTAGCAATCCGATGTTTCCGAATTAAAAAAAAAAAAAAAAACAGATTTAATTTTGTTTTTATTGGTACCAAATCGAATCGTAAAGTCTTAATATAATGTATAATGAAAACACCGTTTAACGCCAGGGAAGTGTTTTTATTTTATTTATAAGGCTGTTGAGTATTTCTGGTGTAATCCGATGGTTTCATAATGAGAACAAACATATTATTGCAAAGCGATTAATCTTTTTTTGTAATACAATCTGGATACCACGAAAGAGTTCCACCGTCTACGTCTGAAAACAGTAGGACAAAGGTGGGAATATGTAAGCACAATAAATTTAATATTATTTTTTTCGTCATTCCTAAGCAAATGGACCAAACGCGAACACCGTTTCACGTCTTTATTGCAATTTTTTTAACTTTCATTCACATAGGTATTTTTTATTGGTGTAGGGTGCCGTTAATCTAGTTTATTTTCACGTGTTCGTAGATATTAATTGCATCGAAGTAAATATATTATATTCGTATTAACTCGTAAAGTTCTACCCCATATTTCAGGCTTACCAGACCCAAATGAAGTTCTGGATAGTGTCGCCAGGGACCTACTTGTCTTCTAGAACTAGCCTTGGGCGTAATCAAGACAACTTATTAGATTCAATTAGTAGTAAGAAGAATAAGTGTTAATGCGAGTATTAACACTTATTCATCGAAATATCATCCGATTATTTAATAGTTTCGATTATGGAAAGTAGTTATTATGCACATCACTACGTACAAGTACCTACTCACTTACCTTCAGCCTCCGGTCTCTGCTCCCATATTTCTCCACTAATGATGTAACGCGTCACTCACCTGCAATCAGTTAGAAATAAACACAATTAGTTCCTTGGAGGCCTTAGCTCTGGCGATATAAAGGAGAATATAAATTGACAGGGTAATTGGTAGGTAGTCCATTAGTAGGGCAAAGGAAAAGATTATAAGAGGATTTATCTTAATAATCATCTTATAATCTTCCGGATTCTTAGAAAACAGGACTCCCAAAAGCTTATTAGAGCGCCTTTATATGTATGTACATTCGAATACCATTCTCGAACGAGTAAGCAGGTGTAGTCAATTGATCAGTGATGCGAGGAAAAAATAATCGAAATGGAAGGAGACGATATCGGATGTAATTTTTCCATAATTTATTTTTTTAAACTAGCACAGACCCGTGAAAAATCACGTAATAGTTATAAATTATAAATCACGGATTCTTGATAAATCAGTTCCAATTTTGAAAATGAATATGAAAATATTTTTTGTCAAAAATTATATTATATTACTGGTGACCGGATAAATCATCACAATGATAATTCATAACATCTTTAAAAAGTTATAAAGAGTCATGGAAAGTGATGAAACAAAAACTTTATTAACTGGGTTAAGTAGGTTAGGTTAGGTTAGGTTACGTTAGGTTAGGTTAAAAAAAAATTTCATCGTTTCTAATGACTTTATATCACTTTTTAAAAGTGTATTGAATTGTAACTGTGTTGAGTTATCATGGAACCTATATTACTATAGGTAGGAACTTAATCGCCTCTCCGAATTACATGTTCGCAGTCGATACAATAGCTTCACTATTCGAGAGTAGGTTCTCGGCAAAAAATCCTATTACAATTAGAAAAATACAAAGTGGGAAGATTTTGATATTGTGTTCTTATGATTCTTGACATAAATTATGTATGTAGTGATAGTCGCCCCAAACAAAGTAGGAAATATGAAGTTTAATACAGAAATAAAATGAAAATACACAAAAATTCCTACGCGGACCGAAGCCACTGAAGTATCGCAAAATAGAGATACCTAGAGGCAACTTATCCCAGCGATAGATCCCCAACTCGGCTATGAAAGTAGGGACACCTAGAGGAACCTTATCCGAGCAATGGATTCCCAACTCGACTATGAAAGTAGGGACACCTAGAGGAACCTTATCCCAGCAATGGATTCCCAACTCGACTATGAAAGTAGGGACACCTAGAGGAACCTTATCCCAGCAATGGATTCCCAATTCGACTATGAAAGTAGGGACACCTAGAGGAACCTTATCCCAGCAATGGATTCCCAACTCGACTATGAAAGTAGGGACACCTAGAGGAACCTTATCCCAGCAATGGATTCCCAACTCGACTATGAAAATAGGGACACCTAGAGGTAACCTATCCCAGCAATGGCTCCCCAACTCGACTATGAAAACGTGATGAAAAATACACGGAGAAAACGTACTGATATAAAATATTACTAGTTGATTAAAAATCTGGTTAAATTATTCTTATTCCTGTTAAAAACGGAACTGCAGACCTTTAACGAATGAGTTGACAAGTTTTCTGACGAACTGTTGGTAAACACGAATATGTTATTAGGATATCGGAACACGTGTTCATAAAAAATCTAATATTGTCATTTGCATTTTGACGCTGCACATGCGTATTCCGATGTAATCTAAATGGACTAATATTTTATTTGGAAATGGATTTCAAATCAGGTTTTTAACAGGATTTAATACATCATTCACACTTATTTTTCTCCGTGTATGACAAAAATTCCATTCAGAGATGACTCAGACTGATAAAACCAACCAATATGATGTGTGTCACAAAACTTTTTTCTCCGTCCTCAAGGTTGCCAAGCGTTGTTTTGTTTAGCCCAGCACAAAATTAAACAAAAGCCGCAGATGGTGCGATTTCCGACCTCCATACTGGATTCGCTTCTCTTTTGGCGGGAAAATTTTCACACTACCGGAAGTGGGCGCCCATTGATACAATAATAATTTCTATTGTTGTAAAATAATTTACAATAATCAATTAATACATACACGGAGAAAACTTTGTGATATGAAATATTGTTACTTTATTAAAAATATTTTAAAATTATTCGTTTTCCTGTTAAAAAAGTGACTAGAGGCCTACAACGAATGATTTGAAAAATTTTATGAGAGTGTGTCAGAAACAAAACTGATTGATTTCCAATAGATGTATTTTAAAATAGAAAAATATAGTTTTATTTTATATTATAACTAAGTAGCAAGTGAATCAGAAGAGAATCAAGAAAGACAGACACAAACGATTAGGCCGGGAACATGACAGCACTCAGTACACAAAGTGCCACAACCGAGTCTAAGAAAGCACAATTTAATAAATTAGTTTCAGAGACACTAACTTTAAAAGCTTTCCGGTGAATTGAACTTTGCGAAACAAGTCTGCTAATTGTTGCGCGACTCCTTACGTGTCTCAGACATCATTGGGTTAGTTGTAACTTGGCACAATATAGCCTGAATTACGCCTGCGAAGCACGAACAATAATAAATTATGGAAAATTATTGTCATGCCTAATACATTAATATTTCAGTGTATTAGTAAAACGATTTAAATGTTTTGTACGTGCGTTACAGAATATGTTGAAAACAAATGATAATAAGAAAATTTGTACTTTTCGTACACACGACAACCGTACAACGCACTGTGCTGCTACCAATTAGTAAATAAAAAAAATATGCAGTCAATAGGGAAAAATAAATTAGAGAATGAAATTAATTGTATATAGGACAGTTTTTTCGGGCCTTCCCGTCAAATAATTAGCCCTTGAGACGGCATCATTAAGTTACCTATAATATATAATTGTTTTTGATTGCTGTGGAGTTCAAAGGTTCAAAATTTAATATTGCGAAGCTCTTCAAATTATTGCTTGCAGGCCGTTTCCTGAAAAACTTTTAGTAAATTCCTAATATAGCGGAACACGTGTTCATGTTCCTGCATTTGAATTGATAATATACAATGATGAAATGCGAAAAAAATATGATTTTCATGAATACGTGTTCGACATCGTTATAATACATTCGTCATTTACTAAAAGTTTATCAAGAAACCTGTTAATTTATTCGTTAAGGCCTACAATCCAGTTTTTAACCAAATTACCAAGTATTTTAAGAGATTCTTAATAAATTAGCAATACCGTGTAGCAGAAGATTTTCAAATATTGTCAGGTTATTCGTAACCTGGGAATGTTCATCTTTCTTAAAAAATATATATCTGTATATGTGCGATCGCTCAGGACGTTTTGCAAACTTGACATAATATCCACATGTATATATCCACTCGAGCGATTTTTGGCATATTATGCCAAGTTTGCAAAACGTCTTGAGCGATCGCACGCCATAATATGCCTTTTTGTAAAATATTAATTTGAATTTTTAAACAATATATAAATAAATAAATTTATTATTAGATGGCACCGTTTTAGTCAAAATCATGTGCCATTTTTTACACATTTGAATACAGTTTTGAGTCAGTGCTCGTTTTGCGTCAAATTTTGATAGGCCGAGAAAGGCCGGTGAAATACAAAATAGCGCACGTAGCATTTTATCCAATACATTAAGGCTATAAAATTGTGCATTGCATTTTGCAGATTAAATTACTATATGACGGCAGTTACTTTGTGATCGAAGAGATATGAGAAATGCCAATGCAATTTCCAGTAATCGGGATCCTGGTTCTACGTGCTTCGATTTTATGACATCGAAGTTCATTTGACGCAATTCCGTTTTATGGCGTGGAAAACTGTTGTGCGAATTCCATGAATGGGTTTCAGTTATTTAATATGTGCAAGAAAACGATATTTTATAAAATTTTATATTATCCTAAGACTTAAATGAAATTGTTAAATATTAAAGCTTTTTTAGTTGACTTATATCCCGTGATATTGGAATTGCCGGCTATCAACATATTTTATTGAGGAAACAAAACGTGAAAGTGTGCGATAAAAATGACACTGTTATTCCTTCGTATGAAAAGTTATGGTATGTGAATTGTTTTTCATCAGCGTTCCTAGTGCAAGGTTCAGCAAACTTTCACTGCAGTCTTTATCTAGACTATCAGCGACTATGTGATTACTGTCGTCAATAATTCTGTCTCTTCGTTGCTGGCTTACTTCGTTACTGATTCTCATCTCCTTACTTTCCACCGCATCTTGTTTTCGGTAAACAAACCTATCATATTTATTTTTCGGAATAACTTTATTGAGTTAAACTTCAAATTGTAATATTTAAATATTGAAGACAATATTAGTGATTTCTAAACGAAAATCTGAAACAGAAAAATCAGAAAAGGAAACGGTCACATCTGGGACTCGAACCCAGGACCCTTGTCTTTCCGGTAGAGTGCTCTACCAAGTGAGGTTTTACTCAATAAAGTTATTCCGAAAAATAAATATTCATTCTAGACTTGCAGAAAAGTCAACAGATGTCGCACATAAAAAATAAGATAGGTTTATCTAAAAAGACGCTGTCTGGATTGCATTTAGTTCGGGTTGAATCTTGCGATCATACATAAAGATAGTTGCCAATAAAAATGTGCGGTGAAAAAATGAAGAAAATGTTAGTAGTTCTTATTCGAACATACAGTTAAAAGTGACCGAGGGGAATAGGGTCCCATTAGCTCAGTTGGTAGAGCACTGTTCCGGAAAGACAAGGGTCCTGGGTTCGAGTCCCAGATGTGACCGTTTCCTTTTCTGATTTTTCTGTTTCAAATTTTCGTTTAGAAATCACTAATATTGTCTTCAATATTTAAACCTATCATATTTTTCAGTTCCTCTTGGACGCCACTGAATGACAACCTCAAAGAAATTTATCCTTTTGAAGTCGTTTTATTTTAGGTTCATACACCTATGTTAATAAAGGCATGAGAATGGCATAGTAGCGTTCGATTATCCAACACTGGTAGCTTTCCATTTGAAATGGGAAGCATGCCAAAATTTGATGCACCTTCGTTGAAAGTTTAAACTTGAAATCATTGGATACGGATCATTTTCAGAATGCACTAGAAAAAACCAGCACTGAAACATGCTCTTGATCTTGGCCTACCTCCTCCCCACAACGCAAGTCTCCAGTGTTGACACATCGAACGCTACACTACCATTCTCATTACTTACGAGTATTTATACAGGTGTAAATGCCCAATTATTTTCGGGTTATACTTATTATCTACTTTTTCACCCACCTTGTCTTACTATCAGTTTATGGACCGCTGTTGTATATACTTAGCGGCCGTATAAAATTAGCATTTAAAAAATCGTAATGAAAAAAACTTTAATTTTTCAGATACAATGGAAAATTTCCTTCTTCCAATTTCTATCTGCGTACAAAATCACCCATATGCCGTGAAATAAAAGAATTTTATTGTTTGTTTTAGACCTGGAATATACACTATATAAATTAAAATCGTAGACTTTGCGCTTCAAAGGTCTATTTGTAGGTTAATTTTTTTCAGATCTATCTTATTATCTTGATAACTACTATTGCTCGTATAATTACCGCACAAAATTACTTTACTCATAAGAAGTGTCCTTACTCAGGCGCTATTCACCTGTCGCACCTTTATCCGCCTTCGCTACCCACCCCCAAACCTCACCATCCAACAAACCTTTCTGAAAATTTGTTGCAACCACCGCAAAAGCCTTACGCAAATATCACCCTTTAAAGTGGCGTACAATTTATACTAATTCATAAAAACGTTCAATTATACGAAGCCATCAAAACAAAGCATACGTATTAATAGAATAACATTTTGATTTAATACTTGTTTTAACATAATTTCTGTCATTTCTCAGAATGGCGTCTAATGATGTCTCCGGGCGTTAAAACTGTACTTATTAAATAGTCCAACAAATACAAAAGTTGGGTTTCGCCATGGAGCCACGAATCCTGTTAGTAGTAATCATAGCTTCGTGGATTTCACACAAAGTGTGACTCTTTTAACGGAGCTTTCCAGTGTCTAATGAAGCTTTTCAAACCATTTCTGACGTTTTTTTTCTTACCCCAGTGAAAAGAATTTATCACTTTTAAAAGTAAAAACTTTTTCTCAGCTATTCAGCGAATGGCCAAGTTTTTATTTTATTAATTTTTCATTTCGTCCAGCGTTAAAAATTAATATGTCTTCGCAAGGGATGCTTCGTTTGTACCAATGGAACATCATTAACATTCAGAAAAAAATTCTAAGAAGCTTAAGCAAAATTAAGAACGGGGTGTTTCACAGAATTAACAATTCATCAAATTTGAAAATTAAAATTCTGTGAAACAACCGGCTCATGTTGACATAATAGTAGAACTCGAATAGAGCTTTCACAGAACTTGAATTTTAACTTTAAAATTTGATGATATTTTCAAATTCTGTGAAAGAACCCACCCTAAGTAATTATTTTCGCTAGCACTATTATATTGTTGTTTCATCTGTGCCGTTGTCTGCGAAGGCGAGTGAGAGTTCCGGAAAAACTTAATACTATTTGTTGCCGGTGTTATGGAGCGCAGTTGTTATTATTGCAGGCAGAGCGATATTTATAAGGTGCTTCGAGGAACTCCATAAACTGCTACTTTGCAGAGGATTTTTTGCGTTTTTTACTATTTCGTGTCACACAATCTTACTTTTAGAAGAATAAAAATTTTAATATTTAAAATAAGAACGGGTTGTTTCAATTGAACAATTCTTCAAATTTCCAAGTTAAAGTTCTGTGAAAGTTGTTTTCAATTTATTTTATTATTTGAGTTCTTTCAAGTAACTGGCCTTTAATTATAGAATAACAGAACTTGAATAGGACGTTCACAGAACTGACTCATAAATAACGCGCTTTAATGCGTATTAAATCATAACACCAAACTCAAAAAAAAAATTGAATATTCCACGGAGACAATATATAACTGAAAATTTATAGCTCGCTTGGTTTTTATCCCCGCCTTAATGAGGATAAAATTTGAAAGATTTGTAACGCCCTCCAAGAGGGCTTTTTCTTAGCAATACGCTAAGAAAAAAGCCCTCTTGTACAAATTATTGAATGGAAATTCCCACAGGATGCTTGGATATGCTTATTTATTTAATGACGTTAGGAACTTTCTTTAAGAAAAAAAAATGATTAATGGATTAACTCAATTACATAATTCAACGTCAAGGGGAAATTTCAGTTTCACGAACCTGAAATGCAAATTTAAAAATAAATTGAACAATGTAGCATAGATCTACATAATAATTGTAGATGGATGTAGGTTTTTCGGTTCTTCTCTTTTGTGCTATCGTACTTTATTCTTAAGGTTAAGCGACGCTCGTTAGATTCTACGTGTTCATAGATGGCGTTAATTAATTTATTTTAATTACATTATTATTGTTTTTAATAAATAAAAAACAATAATAATGTAATAACGTTGCATTCAACCCTAACACAGACCCTAAGTCAGCAATGCCAAACATTTCGTTAAGAATTTATGTTAAAAATTATCTTCCACAATATGTTTTTTTTTAAAACAATTTAAAATTTTAGGTAAATAGGCACAGTAGTTGCATATTTTACGTTTTATATGAATATAAGAGCACTATCGCGGAACTATGAAAAATCATGGGATATTATAATTTTAGAATTTGAGCAGCTGAAAGTTTGCGTAAGGAACATAATATACTCGTATATCATATATTATCATAAAATATTTACGGCTGCAATATTTTTTCTCGATCAGATAATGTTTTAAAGTTAAAAAATTATATCTGAATTATTGAATCAGTTCCAATTTTGAAAATGGCAGTTAAAATAATTTTCACTTAAAATATTATATTATAGGTAGGTACTTTATCGCTTGTCTGCATTCTTGACAACAGTTCCATTTTTGAAATTTTGAAAAAGACACTAATGCCGGGATCACACGAGGACAATACACGAGACAATACAATAGTGTCCTGTCAATAGGGCATAAAAATGGGAAAATACAACAATTCTACCGTAGTTCGAAAGCGGTATAATTATATGCATAACAGTATTGTACTGTCCTCGTGTGATCCCTGCATTATCAGAAAATAATTTTAATTGCCTTTTTAAAAATTGGAATTATAATAACCGTGATCTTCGCCATCATCGAAAACATAATATCTCGTTCCACGAACATAACTCGCGTACCAAAAAACTATTAATTTATTTACTACGCCATCCCTGCCCTAGGTCGTCGATCAGCACACGGAGATCCTTTGAACATTTTCTGCGGCCTTTTGACTTTTAGTCCATATTCTTTGTTTGGTACAACAATAGCTTCAGCACTCTCGACATTATACGGAGCGAACAACAGCGAACAACACAAACAGAAACACTTACCAGAGCCACGGTAACAACGACTTCCATATTTCGCACTGTGCAACCACAAGTGCGCTTGATAAGATCGCCGACAAATTATTACGTATTCTCTCGATACTCGTAATTCAATTTCCTACCTTGCTTTAAAAAAAAACTATTTCTAAGTATATATTAGACTACTGTAAAAACTCGAAAATCGGTAAACCTACGGTTTTACTAGTAAACCATAGCTTTTATAGAAATGTTTGTGAAAACTCTAAAATAAAAACGCATAACCACTTTTTTTATTATTTTATGAACTGAATGAAACTGATTGAAACAAAGCGTTGTTTTTGAAGACCTGTGAAATAGCGGGTGATATTATAATTATTGTAGGATTGAAAAAAAGGAAATCCAGTTTTAATTTGTCTGGTCTCCCAAAATTGCACCAAATCTACGGACGTCACCAGTCACTAGTCTACTTTCATTTTAAACCGGTGTTGTATTTTGTATGGGAGTCACTAGGTAAAATATTAGCATTTCGTCACTAATAATAGTGCAAAAACAAATCCATGAACGCGCCTCATAGACAATTTACCAGTGTTTAAAAACCTGCATTACTACGAAAGAAAAAGACATTGTAGACCACTGATAAATTACTCACGTACAATGGTTGTGGTGTCAGAATGGGTCAGAATCAGCAGTTTCAGTCGTACCAACCAAACGGTGTGATTTAATGTGTTGATATCTTATTCGTTTCTAAATGCCGATTTATAAACTTTTACATATATATAATTTTATTTTAAGATAACACAAACTTATATACATGTATGAGTATATAATTGTTTTTTAAATTCATAATAGTTTTCATTGGAGTTCATTATTGCATGTTATGTTAAAAACGCAGACCCTTGCATAATCAAGAAATCTAGCTTTACTTGTCAAGATTAACCCTAAAATATTTAAACAAGAGAAATACACATTTCAAATTTAGAATATAAATAATCTTCTGCTAAAAAATATTGTATTACAGGTATGTAGGTACTTAATTGCTTGTCTGAATTCTTGATAAAATCAGTTCCGATTTTGAAAATGACATTTAAATTCAAAACAAATCATATTATTTCAGAGTTACAATCACTTACAGACAGACCCACAACCGAAATATATCAATGTATTGTAACCATTTACGTTACCTAATGTGTGCGTGAGACCTTCATACGCGAACAAAGACAAAGTGTTAACACGTAATGCAAGCACATACTCAATACACATAATGGTTGATCCCTTATCAACATTTAGAATTTAGATAGAACACCGAGTGCACGTGTTTTCTGTCGTGCTTTATAATTTCATCTTATTATTTATACTAACTTTAAAGAAATCTGTATAAGTAGGTAGGTACCTTATAACTTTTTTTTAATTTAAATCGTTTTATTATTTATATTATTAAAATACATAGTATGTAGTTTATTCACAGACCCCCTTATTAGGGATTCCTGTTACAAAGCAGATTGTCGGTAGGTGTGTTGGTGTTACATCATGATTTCTTCATCTTCATGTTTGTTGATTTCTTCATCTCTATGTTTGTGGATTTCTTTATCTTTATGTTTGTGGATTTCTTCATCTTCATGTTTGTTGATTTTTTCATATTTATGTTTGTTTACTATGTTTATTAATTTCTTCAACTTCGGAAAGAATCACCTGCGATTGTAAATACTCGTAGACTGCCATAACTAAATAATTCGAAAACTAGCATCTCGAAGTAGTAAATTTTACTAATTTTCGGACTTTTACAGTAACATCAACATGTGTAATTTTTTTCCCTCGTCCCGTCTATTCAAATCAGTAGTAAGTTACTCCGGCAAATAATTTCCTACTGTTAAAATAATTTGTTATTTAGTTAAAAGCTTTTGTACACTGCGATGGGGAAGGTGGGGGAGGAGCGACCCTGCTTAAATAAATTACAGATTTAAGCCAGGAGAATGTAATTTTCTAAGTAACTACAACGCAACGGTGGGAATTTATGTTAGTGTTAAATAATTTTAATTTATTCGACACTCTTCTCGGAGAACAGGAACGGCTTTATTATAAAGATGTTCCATGTTTGAAATATTCTCATAAATTGATTAGTGATGTGCGTAATTGTCTCACATAGAAATTATTTTTTATTCGAATAATGTTTCGAAATATTTCAGGACTTTTACCGAATTTTAATATTTCAGACAGTTTGTAGAAGCCGTTTTTCTTTTGGAAATGTGACACTCAAGTAACATGGAATTGGGGTAAATTCTAAATTTTGAAAAAACATTTTTGATATTAGATGAACTGCAGTTGTTGCAAGAAACAGTATTGTTGAGTTAAAAAAATCATTCGTAAATGTTTTAGAGGAAAGGTACTTCGGTGCTAAAAGTATAACAACCAATAATAAATAACGCATGAAATAGCATCACAATATTAAAAAAAAAATCCGGAGGAAATCGGAATGGAATGGGATATTGTGAAACAACGTTGAATAATGTTCGAAACATTCGATAGTTTGACGTATTTGTAGAATTGTAGTTTCGGATTTCGAATTACACCGTTTTATTTTGTCGTTCCCATTCCTATGACAAAAATATTTTTTCCAGGACAGGCCGAAGGATGAGCTTCGGTTGAAGTCTGCCACTTCTTTGATTTGCTCAAGAGTCATATTTTTTCTTACTTTTATTTACAAAACGGCCATAATCATCAATAAGCCATTGTATGTAATAAATATGAGAAAGGATGTTTTAAAAAAATGAATAAATAGGTTCAATAAATTATGAAAATTGGAATTACCTTGAATTTACGTGTCATTTTAAAAATTGGAATTGACTGTGTGAAAATTCAGACAGGCGGTAAAGTAGGTATCTACCTATGATAGGTGTAATATTTTAATAGATTTTTTTTTTTTTCAAAACATTAATTATAATATCCCGCGAGTATTCACGGGGCGGCGCTAGTAAAATACTAATTTCAAACTAACTCTAACGCAATAAAAATTTTAACTCGGATTCGCTCTAAATTTATGTGCCATTTTCAAAATTTGAAAAATCGGACAAGCTGTAAAGTAGGTAGCTACCAATATATGCTATTATTACAGAAAATGATTTAAATTGTCTTTTTCTAAATTTAAATAATACTATCCCTTGATTTTTCACGGATCTGCGCTAGTCTATTGCTATTATAGAATGGATTCAGCTTCCATTTGTTCCGGTAGTGACGTCACGCTGGGGGCTGACCCCTCCGGAGAGACAGAGCAGGATGCTTTCATTAGGCCAGGAAGCTGTCTGCAAATGTTGTTTGTAGGAAACACGTGATAATGAGCGGTGGACATTCGACAATGGAGAACGGTCATGGAAATAACACGAATCAAGTAGTTACTACAAAATCTATACCAGTGGTTATGTCAACAGTGTAGAACTCGCGTCCAAAAAAGTATGTTTCTGATTTTCTCTTATTTAATAAATCAAAATAAAAATTTCCTCTGAAATCATAAGATTTGTAAGTAAGTACCTAAATACCTAAGTATTTAATTGTTAACCATGTATTTTTCTAATTGTTTTTCAATGTAGGTAGGCGGGTTCAAATTTGGCAGGCGGGTACGGGTACCGTCGCCCTGGGGACACATTAACCCACAGATTCCTACCCACCCCTCATACCTTTTCCTTCCCAGAACTTCATCTCCTTCCTTTCCCTAAAAATATCCTCCAGACAGCATCCCCAAAGATTAAATAGTCCCTGAGGGAAATTATTTTCCTCAGGACCTCCTGTGTGGAGCTAATGTAAAAAGAAGGTAGGTACCATAATATTGATAATTTCCGATTTGACAGCACGTAGAAGGATCCACGCTCATACGAACTTTGTAAATTTTACAGACAGATGAAATGCTAAACGGTCGAGTTGAAGCAGGACTTTGCTACGGTCAGTCAATAAACCTCACACGCATAAGCAGTCTTTCAACGGGATTAAATTTTCCGCATCCTGAGTTTGCTTGAAAGCAAACGCGAATGTGCACATAAGGAAGGCAATTTTTGCATTTATGGATATTAAAAATTATATGGATGAGTTTAGCTACAGACAGGGTGAACTGAATACAAGATATTTACATCTTGGTTAATTATTCAATATTTTAGAAGTTTATTTATCACAAATTAATAACAAAACTCCTAAACAAGATTCAAAAAGTGGACAAACGTCACCATATCAACCCGGGCAATGAAATTCAATTAAACGTATTACTAAGGCCCATTCAGGCACAAAACACAACTGTAATCTTTTTATAGCCAAGTCACTAAAGCCATTGCTGGCTTGACAACTCTTATCAATTTCTGTTAAATATAGAGTTTTGTTCATCAATAATCAAGACATAAACGTATCAGTTTACTTAAAATATATCTAGCCTGCAGAAAAATTGCCTAGCGATCTTGTGGAAAGCATGATCGCCAACTACGACGTCAATAAGTCGGGACGTCGAATCTTTTTATACGCCTGAATGCGTTTAAACTAAATCATTGAGTTCCAGCGAGGAACTAACGAAATCCACTCTTGCAAAACAGGAACCTTCTGTCTGTAGGGGTGGCTGTTATACTAAACTCCGTTTTGAGAAGGCGAGAGAAACGCAAAGGGGTTGGTTCTGACAGGTGGATTATTGGCTAGAAAACTCAATTTAAGAGAGAGGTATCAATTTTGGGTTAAAACCAAAGATATTAGAAGAACGAGATATGCTATGTTGGCCGCCGGACCGTAGCCGGAGTACTACCTAATTAGGGTACTTTGAACGGTATCGGGACGTGTACGCACAGAAATCTGTTCTATGTATTAGTGCGGATATCTTAGCGCAAGCGAAGGTGTGCAGTAGTATTGGTGAACAAAACCGGCGACACTCGGCAAAACAATTCCACACAGTACGAACTGCTCATAGCACATCTCGTTCTTCTAATATCTTTGGTTAAAACCCATTAAGAAAATTAATATTTTTTGCTCTATTATCTTTGTACTGATTTTGTATGGAAATCGACGCGAATAACAATAAGCGCACTCCTGAGATGCCATGCAAAATCAGGATAGCGAAAGATAATAACTGAGCGTTTAGCTAAGTTAGAACAATGATTAGTTAGATTATTATTTTTTTAATATTTAAATTGAACCAAGTATTTTAGTTTTCATTTTTACTTGTGACAGCTGTTTCGGCGTTCAAGGCCATTAACAAACTGTACTATATTTGATTAAATAAAAAAATTAAATGTAGTAAGCAGAATAAAAATAAATCATGTAATTTGGGGATAATACACAAGATGACACGCGAAGACACAACATCTGGTCTCAGAGTAGGTCGAATAATTGGTGTAATTACGCGTCATTGTAAATAATTAAATAGAGCCCCCTTTTTTATACAGATTGTTTTTCATTCCCAGGGCTTAATTGGTGTAAAAATGTAAAAGACATTTAAGTCTCCGGTTACTTTTTATCACCTAAAACATAAAAAATGTAGTTATTGGACATGTAGGGGGGTTGGGCGGTTACTTGGCTGATTGACCAGTGACGACACGTGAGAGAATTTTTTGGTTTAAATTTGAAAAAATATATATTTTTAACTCCAAATAATGTTTGGAATCATTTGTTCATATTTGTCAAGTACATTCCTGTACAGGTTTTTCTAGTATCAAGTTTTATGAACATTATACGAAACTTGACAAATGTTGTGGTCGTTTTAAAAAAATATTAAATTATGAGAACTTGAAATCAGTTTAGAGGACCATGCTAACTATATTAAATGCACGACTGTGGTAGCCACAGTTTCTAACATCTGTGTATATTGTATATGTCTTGTAGGTACCAGCAGCACTCGACAACAGGGGGACATTACCAGACACTAAGTATCTATGAAAAATAAAGTTGATAGTCCATTACCTAACATCATCCGGACTAAATATTGTTTACGACATAGTATAGTCCGACATAATATTTAATATGCTAGCCACGAGAAATATGACCCACAAAAACACAACAAATCTAAGGAAAAATACCAAGCCTTAGACAAACAAAAAATAACAACCCTTCGAATTAGACTTAGATATACTAAGTAATAACCTAAATAAAACCTTCCCCCAAAGAAAAAATGCCAAAGTATGAAATACCCAAAAAAATCTATCCAAAAAATTAAATAAAACTTCAATAACAACTCAAACAACAGCATCCAAGACAAACAAATTAAGCAAAAATATACGCTAAACTAACATTGAACTAAAGAAACTGGGAATATAATAAAATTAATTTATTTTAACATTATTTCACAAAACCTTACAAATAACTAAAGGGAAAATATTGATAATGGTTACGTACATAAAAACCAACAGAAACCAAAGATATTCAAAAATTAACATCGTAATAAAACCAAGGCCACGGGTGAATATGAAATATAGTACCTATACCGAGTTATTTATTTACTTATTTATTTATTAACGTCCTTTTTCGAGGCTTTAACAAGAGAATATTAAGAAATATACATATTTTATTGTACGTAACTGAATTGCTTCACTAACGACATTTTATATTTGTTTAAACATAAATTGAAAAAAAAATATAAAAAATATTTTCCTGTTTAAATATTATATTTTTGGTAGGCACTTTATCGCTTGTCTGAATTCTTCACACATCAAATCCAATTTTGAAAACTATACTTAAATTTAATAAAATTTTATTTTACCAGATTTCACGCAGGACTGACGCGCAGTCAACCTTAGTTAGTTTTTTTTATTATACAATTATTTTCACGGCATCAGACAAACTAACTAACTAACCAACTCACCGTTTCCAGGGGTAGGTAGAGAGGACGGACCGCCAAACAACTAGGTCTTGGCACACACTTCTTGCCTCATTCACATTCATACAACGTCGATACATACTCTTCTATTATTCTGACTCTTGACATGGCCCGACTCAAATATCTGATTCACTTGATCCTGTCATGTCTTCCTCGGGCGTCCCCGACTTCTACCATTCGCATTTGCGTCATATATTCTTCTTACACCCTCGCTCATTCGCTCTACAAGCCCAAACCATCTAAGCGTCACTTTATTAATCTTACTCTTTACGCCTACATCAGACTTGCACTCTTTGCGGATCTCCAGTAATTTTGATAAACTAAGTTCTGGAAAAAAGATCCCTTGTCACAAACAGATCAGCAAAACTACTAAGCTAGTGATGATATTATAAACAAAAATCATCATCCGTAGTCAGGTGTTGATGGATGCGATATACGAGACGAACTTTTATTGACGAGTACCGCCATCTTTGCGTTGAGGTCGGAAACTTTTCAGATCACCCTCGTATATGTGAATGCAATACGAGCGAAGCCGGGTATGAAAACTAGTTTAGTTCATTAAATCACATTTAAACACTAAACTAAAAATTTATTTTATATTTTAAAAATATCACGAGAATCTGTCTCAAGGATATCTTTTCAACTCGTTTCTAAATTGGGTCCCTTCACGAGCCTCTTTTTATTTTAAACAACCCTCTCGAAAATTTCATGATGGCACCAAAATAGTATCAGTTTTTTAAAGTGGTACAAAAATAAATAAAAGTCTAGCATCGGCGTAACAAAGAGCCCTCGTAAGCAATTAATTGACTTTTAAATTAGTTCATTTCGTGCGAACAATGAATGTCTAGTTTAAGTTAAAAATGTATCACGCAATTCGCTTAGAACTAGGACGAGGACAGTAATACACGAAGAGAATTAGTAACCTACGATTTATTTTATTTAGTACTTGCCTGAAGTCCCGCGTTTTTCAAAATTAGACGTAAACAGTAATTTTTCCCTGTTTATTCTTATCAAGTTTATTTTGTAAAACTCCATTTTAATTTTACCTTTTTCTTTTATATATACAATTTATAAAAAACGGTTTATTCAACTAGTTCTGCTTAATTCATTCAATTATTATTACTCGTGAAAAATAATATTAAACATATTGAATATTTAAAAGAAAAACTTTTTTATTTATTTTGAACGTCAAGTGTGGAAATTTCATCAAGAAGTATACAATCCTGCTTTAAGGTATGGGTAAAGGGGATGTGTGTCGTTTTTCGAAATCTCGTGTAGACAAAGACCTTCATCTTGTTTTGAAGGTCAAGTGTGAAGAAATTTCATTAATTTCGGAATAAAACTGTATATTTCTATTAAAAAAAATCCATTCATTCTTATTTATTTATTTGCATATAACACAGGTACCTATTATGCACGTACAAAAACAAAAGTTGGAAGGTATATGCAATCTATTCCATGTTTACTTTTATTTGCCTTGTTGTCAGAAGACACATTAATTTTTACAAGTTATTATTACCATTTTTCATCCTTCTTTTTTTACAATAGCTCCACACAGGAGGTCCTGAAAAAAACTTCACCCAACCTTGCCTATGTCATCTTCGAGGATGCTAAATGGCGGATTTTTTTGTGGAAAGAAAGAAGAGGAATGTCTGGGAAGGAAAAAGTATGACGGACGTATGAATCCATCTCTCTCTCTCAACCAGTATCTCCCGATTTAGAGTCGTAGAGTCGTTCATGAAAAAAAAATTAGAGTCCATGCTAGTGCCCTGAAGGGGTAACCATAAGTTACCTATACCGGGGCGGGTAAGTGGTGGGATCCTCGAAAGTATCTCCCGATTTGGCCCGCCACGCAGCAGGTGGACAACGCTTCCACCGCCAAGACCTAGACAAATCTCATTCCATGAACCCGAGCACCCCTGCTAACCACTTGGGGTGACCTATAGCAGGGGTGTTGGCTATCGAATAATTGGTTCCTGGGACGGCGGTACTCATACCGGCCTCCCAAATAGAGACAGCAATGATAATAATATTAAATTAGTACCATATTATGAATACAAACCAAATTTATTTTTATAAAATATATTATGATAAAACTATACTAACAGACAGAACGATTAGTCACAATAGACCCAATATAGTTTTACATGACAACATTTAAAAAAAAACTTACATCATTGATGTCGTTATTCCAAATTATTGTAATCTGTTTCTGAAAAAATAAAAAAATATACAGATTTGGGAAATGAGATTAAAAGAATTTGCCATTCTCAGTCTATAAAAATATGACCATTTGTTATTTCGGCTACTGGCATTATACCTAGCTCTCTCGTTCAAAATTCAAATCATTCAAATCATTTCAAATCTGTCAAAGGATTTATATATAAAAATGCAAAAATCAGTTATTTTAAATACATGTAGGATTACGAAAGATTTTTTGAAATATTTATATTGCGGGATCAGTAGGATTTATAGGTCCAGTTAGGAGTTCTACCGAGCCAAACCCTCTGATATGAAAATATCTGGAGTCGGTGAATAATTTTCCAATTTAATCTCTGGTGATTTGACGTGTTGTTCTTGTATTATTTTGTATTTATTATGCATATATAATGCACTTGCATAATTTGGATTGACTAGATGATCATTTGTGGAAAAGTGTGTGGAAGGGTTTAGTTTTTCCTCTGGGGAAGATTTAACCCGGACATAAAGTCAATATTTTTACACGATAGTTTGAGACACCTGTAATTTAAAAAAATTCAAGTGTTCATTTAGTTTACAAAGCCTAGTTTAATCTACGCCATCAGCAATTAATTAGAGCAAAGTATTTTAAGGCAATTATTTTTATTATTCAAAGGACTTTAGTTACTTCCTTAAAGCACCATCAAGGCGATATTTCATTCCGAAAGTGGGAACTATTAAATTTTTTCTAGCATTGTAAATCACACTTCAGATATTTCACAGATGGGGCGTAAGAAAAATAAGAAAGTGGAGAAATTTATTATTACCTCCACCGCTATTTTTTTCTTCTCAAAAATAAATATATTTTTAATTTCCTGTTCTAACTAACCAATCGCTGCTGATCTCAAAGAACAAAATAGACATACAAATTAATAGACTTGCCCTAACATGAAATCTGGGTATTATTTTGACGAGCTGGAGGCAAACCACATGACCACATTTTTGGCACCAGGAGATTTCTAGAATGTTTTGAATAAATTATGACATTAGTCGTACATTGACCACCGAAGAGCGGACATTGAAATATCCAGTCCCTGCGCAGAAAAGTAGAGTTCGCTAAGTAAGGCAAATGTTTGCAGCGCTGTTCCTGAAAGTTAATTCTATGATATTTTGAACTTTAAACAGTTTTCATAGGCCTTATACATTATTTTTTTCTGGGCTTATAAAAAGACTTATGTAAAAATACTCGATTATTTCAAAGGCCAGGATATATTCTACTCGCATTATTTAATTAAAGCATCTGAAACATTTCTTTGCGACCAAATTTTCAAACCAAAAACACATGATTTTGAATTACTACGTAGTGCATCGCCTTAAACAAATTGTAACACATTTGTAAAAGTGTCTAACTAAATAGCGTAACAAAATATTAATTTTTAAAATATGCCTGAACTTTTGTTTAGCCGATTTAATGTGCAGTTAAGTTTTTTAGCAACTTGCGCACTATTGTAAAAAATAGTAATAATTCGGCAGTAGATTTTATTTTCGACGATCGAATGGTGATATTACAATTCGAGTTCCTATATACTGTCAGATGCATTTATTTTATAAATCACCGAAAGTAGGACGATCACACCGCCTCCCGCGCCCCGCACAAGTTAGTTTGTCCGCTTTTCCCTGATTGGCTCATCTATTAATTTGAACGTCTATGGTAACAGTGTAATAAAGGAAGCCACATTAAAGTTTATCTGGTGATGGATAACTTTTTAAAACTACCGATGATTTGCAGTTAACCTTCTATATCAGTTTCTCGTTTGAGCATTTTTTTCAGAAGTTTTAATTAACATATCGGAGACTATTTACTACATTTCGAAATGTAATCAAAACTGAAGTGAAAATATTAGACTGGACTGTATTAATTTAACAAGCAAATTAATAATTATTACATAAATCAACTAAAAAGATCATTCCCTATATTTAAATACATCAATTTGAATTTAAAAGTGTGTATTATATAAAGCGATTGTAAATTATCTATACTAGTTTTATAGAACACAAGAACCTTTAAGGAAAAAAAAAAACAAAAAAATTTGTGATTGATCCCCAAATAACACATAATGTTCCACCACAAAGTAACTAATTGCTTTGGAAATACTAACTACTTATAAATTAGTGGTGAACACCTAATGTTCCACCACAAAGTAACTCAATATTTGAAAATACTAACTACTTATAAATTAGTGGTGGACACATAATGTTCCACCACAAAGTAACTCATTCTTTGGAAATACTAACTACTTATAAATTAGTGGTGAACATATAATGTTCCACCACAAAGTAACTAATTGCTTTGGAAATACTAACTACTTATAAATTAGTGGTGAACACATAATGTTCCACCACAAAGTAACTCATTCTTTGGAAATCCTAACTACTTATAAATTAGTGGTGGACACATAATGTTCCACCACAAAGTAACTAATTGCTGTGAAAATACTAACTACTTATAAATTAGTGGTGGACACATAATGTTCCACCACAAAGTAACTCATTATTTAGAAATACTAACTACTTATAAATTAGTGGTGAACACATAATGTTCCACCACAAAGTAACTCATTCTTTGGAAATACTAACTACTTATAAATTAGTGGTGAACACATAATGTTCCACCACAAAGTAACTAATTGCTGTGAAAATACTAACTACTTATCAATTAGTAGTGGACACATAATGTTCAACCAGAAAATAACTAATTGCTTTGAAAATACTAACTAATTATCAATTAGTGGTGGAAACATAATGTTCCACCACAAAGTTACTAATTGCTTTAAAAATACTAACTACTTATAAAAATAAAACATGACTGCTGAAATCTCAGTATTTATTCTTCAAAGTATTATTATTAATTCCTCAGGCCTATACAAAATATTAACGTGTTTCCACATAACAATCAATTTCAAATAGATTCGTTGTTTTTTAAAGTATCTCAAAATGAAATACCTAATCTTTTTGTAGGCATATGAAAGACTTCCAGATTTTGATTTCACAAACGAACAAATGCAACAAAAAAATTTAACACAAACACCATTAATATTTAATGGAAAATAAAACCGATAATTTTTTTCTTGTAAACTATAATTACGTCTTTATACAAAACTAAAAAACACATTTAATTTAGACAAACCTGTTTAAAATTATAAATTTTTCGTTTTATATAAAAACCATTATTTCGAAATTGACAAACAGCGACGAGGTGAACCGTTTGGCGGTTTTTTTATGGTTTTACAGGATTATTTAAAATTATAGGGGAGCGTCTACGATAAACTTTTAATACAAAACAGAGCTTTGTGTTCTATCTTACTAAATCTGTTAACATTACATAAATGTGACCATGATAAAAAAGAGATAGATCATGTTTTGTGAGGACGTATCATTTGGTGACAGATATAGCACCAGGTGTCCCTAGCGGTTTTGAGGCAAACAATAATTGTTGTGTTTCGATTAGCAGAAATATGTAATTTTGTATAATAATATAAGTTGAAAGTAAGTTAATAATGGTTGCTTACCCTACAAGCAATACCTCGGGGAAATGGACTAAATGTGTTTTCCTTCTTGCCCCCGAAAAGAAAACAACTGACGCCCTGCCACGGTTTTTCCGAATAACCCCATTTCTTTTACACAACTACACTTACAATATTATAATAATAACAGCGATAAATTTTCAAGTGAGATTTTGGGAATCTTATTCCAACTGCGCTTTATTGCTACGTAATAGCTTCATCTATAAATACATGGCCTAAATAGTGATCATTTTAGTACGCATATATGTTTTTATTGTTACCTAATTACTCACACTCCAGTGGTTACAGAATTATAATTAGCAATTATAATAATATCATTATTATTGGAAACATATTTCAAACCGGGGAAAATGTATTGAAGTTCAAAAATAGATTAAAAAAAATTGTACTGAGGGCAAAAAAAATATATATAAGTACCTGAAGAAAAAAAATGTAATGTGAGAGAAGGAAATACCTACTGTAAACGATAACCAAAAAAGGCAATGAAATAACAAAAAAGGATAGAACGAAGAACGAAAAAACAAATAATCGAAAATGGGAGTCAATCGGAAATTAAATTTCATCACCTGTTCATGTACTTCATTTCATTTAACTTAATTTCACTTATGTTTGTAATATTTATATTTTGTAATACCTGCATCAACTGTAAAGCGCCCCTGAGGTGATATCTCATAAAAGCGGCGCTATACAAATTATCCAATAAATAATAATAAATAAATAGAGGGGAGCCGGAAAGTTGTTAAGTAATGTCAGTTAAAATTATAAATACATACATATTTTATTTTATTGTCTTTTGGAATCAAACAGTTATTTATAATATAATAATTACATTCGTGAGCTTATCATAATTCTTGTTTTCAATTCATTTATTACTATCTATCCGCACACTTCCTTCCTTCCTTCCTTCTCAGGCGAAATTACGTAATGATATTTTATGGACATACGTAATAGGTACTACAACTATGTAATAACTAAAAATATCTAACTGTATCTTATTGTACTGTGTATGTCTTAACAAATAAATAAATAAATTGTTAAATGAATATATGATAAACCAATTAAATTCATTAATTTAAGAAATTAAATATATATATTTTTTTTTATTATTTATTTAAACGCCCATAGGGCTTTTACCTATAATAATGTACATCTTTATTTTTTAGTTATACAGATTACATATAAAATTTTTTTTTTAAAAATCATTGTTAACAAAATACAGGTTACATAAAAAATATCAGAGTTGACAAAATATGTTACATAAAATATAAGAATTTTAAAAATATAGGTCTAAATCTGCCAAAATCCCCAAAATCCGTATATATGTACTATAATGTAAAAAAATCAAAGAAACTATAAACAATATGATATATTAACAGTGAAAATAGTAGAAATGAGTATCTATAATAACAGCGAAAACAGTAGAAATAAGTATCTATAATAACAGTGAAAACAGTAAAAATGAGTATCTATAATAACAGTGAAAACATTAGAAATGAGTATCTATATTAACAGTGAAAACATTAGAAATGAGTATCTATATTAACAGTGAAAACATTAGAAATGAGTATCTATAATAACAGTGAAAACATTAGAAATGAGTATCTATATTAACAGTGAAAACATTAGAAATGAGTATCTGTAATAACAGTGAAAATAGTAGAAATGAGTATCTATAATGTTCTCTGCCAGTTTGATTTTATTTATTTTAATAACGAATAATTATTTCTCAACACATAACTTAAGTCTTTGTTTCTTTGGAGCAGACAATATACCTAGCTTGGAACTAATATCGAATAAATAGCATTTACACACATTATATTAAAATAAAATAAAACGGAATGTGGAATTAAAAAAAAATATATTTTGGAGGGAATAGTAGTTAAAGTAACTAGAAAAACTTATCATACTGCTTAAAATAAGTGTTTTATTATCTTATTTTTTTGTAACAAATAGATAAAATGATATTCTAAGTGGGATATCCCGTGCTGAGGATTTAATTTAAATCATGTATTCCATCAAATCCATCCTTGTTCATAAATTATCTTCCTGATGTGTGTTTTTGTACAAATTTTGTTCAGGTGTAATGAGTTTGCAGTTCTTTAATTTCTTATGTTTGTCAGGTCATGTTATATGCTGTGTTATTATTAAATAATAGCACATAAACATATGAAATAAATAAAATAATTATAATGTTTTCAGTAAGGCACCTCGCACAAAAAAAAACATGATAATAGGGAATTCTCGTGCATTGTGTAAATAATTTATTTCAATAAAGATAATTATTTTATTATGTGCCTCTTTTTTTTCTTTTTTTTTAAATGCATTTTCAATTTTTTGTAGTTGTTTTAAAAATTGCGTGCTATTTCGGCTCTGAAAACGGTCATGCGCCATTTTGACCGCTACGTCACAAGTGCTACGTCACACCTTTGCCGCCGCCGCCGCCATCGGTTTGCAGGATCTACTCAGGCCGGTCAACAGTGACGTCATCGTTCGCCCTTGAACGCTTGATCAATCACCGGGCGTTTTTAGCTGCATTGAAATATTTCGTTCGCGCCTGTTTTTAAAGTCATTATAACTTTAATAAATGATTTTTGAAAATTATAAAAACTATGTATCTTGTGTCTGAAGTGTTTCTACATGTGAATAATTAATAATAAGTGATTTTTTTGGTGTGAAGAGAATTCCCTATTTTCATACACTCTGAACTTATCAACAACATTAGCAATCAAGTATTTTTTAACGAAACAAGGATGAATGAGAATTACCGCAGACGAACACTACAAATCTATAATAGAATTAGCGGCATTCATTGCGTCGTATTTAGTCAATGGCGGCATTCGATAACCTTCGTTGCAAACGGATCTAAAGATTATCAATATTCGTTTTTCTTTATTTCACTTTATTTTAGCGACGCGACGTCGTATTTTTGAAAACTAGATTAGATTTGTTGTGACCGCTAACACCGGCGCCGTGGCTTAGTTGGTTAAAGCGCCTGTCTAGTAAACAGGAGATCACGAGTTCGACTCTCGTCGGGGCCTTGCGTCATACGATATCACGCCGTCAAATATTTTTTTTATTTTATTTTATTATTAACTCGGGGCCTTGCGTCATACGATATCACGTCGTCAAATATTTTTTTCATTTTATTATTAACTGACAGTCACAGTTTTGAACTAGTATAAATATTAGGGGATTTCAGAAATAAATTTGATTATTTTAATACACAATTTAAAATATATGCTAAATTTAATGAGAATCATTTTCAATAAACCAACATATTTTGTAAAATCCTCCACTGAAACATGACAAAGTGCATGAATTTTTATTTTTTTAAATAATTTAAAGCTCTATGGTTTAATTGTACAGAGCTTAATTATCATTATTATATGATAGCTAGAATTGGCAGATATGTTTTTTTAAAGCTAGATTATTGACGGGATAAAATATGAAATGACAATTCAACACGCCTTTAAAAAGTGAAATAAAGTCATGAAAGATTTGATAGGTTTATGTTAGCTTTTCGTCACTACACCGATGGGTCTCTGGAGAACATACGAGCATTCTAATATGCACCTTATTAGAATAATTTGCGATGCTATTTTTACCTTAATGCTTCGAAAAATGTATGAAAAACAAAATCAGCATCGTTTGGGATAATAAAACGTTAGGTTTTTACTAGCAATTTTATGCTCTGGCCTTTAACAGCTTAATGACTTTATATAACTTTTTAAAGGTGTTTTGAATTGTCATTATGTTGAGTATCATGGAACCGCTGTTATTACTAGCGACCAAATACCACGACCCAAATTTATACTATTCGGTACGATTTCATTTTCATTATCCATCTATCCAATTCTTCCTTGCACTAATCTGTAAATAGTAAAAACAAAGTCGCTGTCAGCGTCTGACTGTTTGTGATCTTAGTTCTTCTAAACTATGAAACGGATTTTGATAGGGTTTTCACTGTCTTTTTTCTGGAAGGTTCCTATATATATTATAAATGCATATTATATTTATAGAAAGTAGAGAAAATTTGAGCAACGCCGGGTTCAAGTCAGCTAGTATATACAAAAAACACACTATGTGACTACTGACTACCGCACAAGAGTCCCAATTGTTCCAATTAGGGTATGTTGTAAGACTGAAGGTAGTGGGTAGGTGAATGAGATGTAGAAGAGGCAGGTGGAGAAGTACCTGGCTATTCAAGTCTAGTCATCAAACACGGCTAAAGCCATTTCAAGCAACGTTTCAACTTTGAATGGCGGTCTCTCACCAGAGCGATACTGAGAATATCTTCCACTCTGAAACCTGCCGCAATTTAATAACTATAAAAAAATCAATTTGTTTGAATTTAATTCCAGCTTCGCAATATTGATTTTATTGTATGCACGCATTAGGCGCAGTGTAGCAGTAGTCGTCGCCATGACTTTTATACCATACCATACGGCAGAACAGATGGTCTAGCACAACGTGACACGAAGAATGGCTAACTTGAATGATTTTTCTGAAAAAGTGAATGTATTTAATTCCTATTTAAGTAGCCTTTAGACATTTATGTGTAATTATCTTTCCAAATGTTAAGAGTGTCAGAATGAGAAGATTGTATTGTAAATATTTCTTGTCGATAGAACCCGGTAGTAAAATTGATAAACCAAGCACAAGCACTTTTAGCAGCCCTTGTCCCTCTGGTGAATTTTCCTTCGTAAACATCGTTATTAATTGAGCAAGTTAAATAGTGAAAAACTCAAGTCAACTTGACGGCAGCATAATAATTAAGGCGTACAGCGTAATGCCTATTAAATTATCTTTTACGACCGATCGGGGAATAAAATGTGAGGAAGGTTATAAATTATAGGAAAAATCGAATGTCTCGCTATGCTCTGTGGTCGCCAACCACCGAACAGAAACTCTCTAGAAGTGTGATCCGTACCGATATGAAACAAAACTGATACCGGATACCGCCAATTTAGAGATATTCGTGGGTCTCTAGAAACCCATAGGATCACGAAAAATGCGATGAGGGCGTGTTTCGTGATCCAAAAGTCTGACCATTCGGTTTCACCATTGTTACGTATATAATCGTAACAAAGTAAGAACTTCTCCTTCCCCACATAAAAGGAACTGTGTGGGATGCGCCTGGCAACACTTTTCTTCAAGGTGGCAAGATTGGAATCGGAAGGAAGGAAGCGGTCATTCTTTATCTTTTGGTTCAACGGCTTGGAGCACCGTGGAATCATAAAAACGACGGATCACAGCCTGATCGCCATTTTCAACATACAAAAGGAAGATGGATTAAAATGGCAATCTAAATATCCCGGCGAGGATAACTCTAATAAGACCAATGGATTGGCAATACAAAGCCACACTTCAAATCCTCAAGTAAGATGTAAATTTGCCTACCCTCCGCTAATTCTGGAACCTCAGATAATATTCATAATTGCTACCTGCTTACCGATGAAATGGATTCACAAGGAGAATCCATTTGAAGCCATCGCTCGCCCGAGCGGTATAATTATTTTGACAAGATGACATCGTACCTGGAAGGCGCAGTTCGCAATAACTTCAAGACTTGAAATGCCCGAGTAACGTATTAACTTCTTGCCCAAAGCTAGATTAGGATGTATAACACTTCTCTGTACTTTGTGCGACTCATATCTTTAAATTATATCTATCTAATTTACACTCATAAATTTATCTTCTTATTACAATAACCTAACCTATGAATGCCAGCACTCGTTGTCCACTTAAACCCTGAAATTCCATCAATGGTTTCCTGTTTCCCTTACTCAAACAAAAAAAAAAACAGGTGGCGCTCAAGATAAATTCACGCCAAATGTTAACTTCGGCGTTAACACCATAATTATGAAATTATCACTTCGATTATATGGGATGGCGATATACGAAGTCAATAAGCGTAAGAGAGATATGTGCTAAGTATGCTAAAACTATAGAATAAAGAAGAACATACAAAATGTCATGTGAGCGTATTCCAGATCCTAAAATATGACCAGTTTTTGCTTACATTTCATAGCAGAAATGTAATTCACCATCATTATGGAATTCAAATGGGATGGCGATATACGATGTCAGGTAAGTGTAAGAGACAGAGCGCATGCTACATGGGCTAGAACCAAAAGGTACGAAGTCAGTGGCGACAATGGTTTGCATTCAAATCTACATGGTAAGCATTTCCGTTTTTATTCTTTATTCTATGGACAGGTCAATGAAATCACATGTTTAAGAAAGAATTCTCGAAAATGTATGGTCAATTTCGCCAAACATTTTATAGATTTTATCAATTTCGCTAACGATCTACATATTTGAATATAGAACAATTATTTGTGAGTGTGTTGTAACATCTTTGTTTTGGGTTTAGATGGACTTCTCTTGTTATATAACGATCTACATTTTTGAATATAGAACAAGTATTTGTGAGTGTGTTGTAACATCTTTGTGTTGGTTTTAGATGGACTTCTCTTGTTATTTTCGTGAAACTATTTATGTTATGCGGCAACGTTTTACGTAGTTTGTCAGCTTATTATATTATTATATCTTAGAACCAACCTTCCTTGTTTGTGTAAATCTGAAATGTAATTTTATAACAGTTATTTCTTGTGCTTATGTAGAAAATTACTATTAAAGGATTTGTCAAAATATTTACTTCTCGCCTCTCAAATATTGTCATTTTTCTTTAAAATGTAATTATATATTTTTAGACGAATTACAGCGACAATCACAAATTTACCTTTTTTATTTATATTTCTTGCAAGAGCAATCCCGACAAATTACAAAACTCATTGTAGGACGGGAGGAACTTACACAGGTACAATTTTACATTGGTATTTTGGTATCAAAATTATAACTTTCACAAACGAAACAGTATGAAAATAGGAAAATAATCAAAATTATAAGTTTCACATACAAAACAGTACTAAAATAGATAAAGGGAGGTCAAGTAGAATAAACAAGAAAAAACTAAAAAGGAAACAGACATGAATACACATAAGAATAAAGCCAAGGAAGGAATTTATAAAAAGGTACTTATCCACTGATACATTGGTATCCCACTTACGCATCAATATAGCATCAACAACATTTTCCTAAAAAGAGTTGAGAATATTAAGGATCTTGGTATTATTTTTGACAGGCAACTAACATTTGTTCCTCATATAAACGAAATAACCAACAAGGCCATGAAATGTTTGGGTTTTATATTAAGGACAGCGAAAGATTTTAAATTAATAAATTCCTTCAAACTGCTATTCACTGGTTTAGTTAGAAGTAATCTAGAGTATAACTCAACAATCTGGTCTCCATTTTATAAGATTCACCAATTAAAAATTGAAAGAGTGCAACATAAATTTCTGCGATTTATTAATTATAAATTAGGAATTCCAAACGAATATCTTAATTACACTTTCCTCATGAACTTACTAAATTTAACCGATTTATCATTGAGACGCACAGTGTGCGACTTAGTATCTCTTTTCAAAATTTCGAATGGCAGACTGGACGCCATTGATTTGACGAGTCTTATATCGCTCCGTGTACCTACGCGCGACACTCGACAGACCGCTCTATATAATGTTCCCATATCTGCTAACAATTATTTTCAAAACTCACCTATTCAAAGACTTCACATACTCGGTAATAAGTATAGCTCAATTGATGTTTATCATCACCAATCAGTATACAAACTAAAATACAGTATACTAGAATGTTTGTAACAGATTCATAATTTTTTTTCAAACGCATATTTTATTGTTTCATTAACTAAGCTTTGTTTTTAAAATTCCCAATCGGGCAAAATAAAGATTGATGATTACAAAGATGGTTTACAACAAACTGTAGTGTTTATCTTTATAATAATAATAACAAACTTACTTGTCTTGTGTGTATTACCTACTTACATTATTGTACTCTTGTAACTACACTATATTTATATAA
The DNA here is from genome assembly GCF_061612785.1 of Hesperophylax consimilis. Taxonomy (NCBI): domain Eukaryota; kingdom Metazoa; phylum Arthropoda; class Insecta; order Trichoptera; family Limnephilidae; genus Hesperophylax; species Hesperophylax consimilis. The sequence goes on from NC_142836.1 coordinate 6,003,607, forward strand.
ACTTATCGAACTCATTGTCCAAATTCCAATAACACCGTAACTATATACTTGAATTGTATCTACTTAACTACCTACCTATATCTGTTATATTTTTCTCAAGTTTATGTATTAGTTTAACCTATGTTCTGTAAAATATTCAACCGACGTACTTTGTACAATAAACTTTGCTTGCTTATGTTTATAAAATAATAACACCATAACAATAACCCTACACATTGTTATGTAAGTTCATACTCAATTTATTATGCTATGTAATTAAAATATTTTATAATGCTACTGAACAACAAAACCCATAACATGTATATGTAAAAGCCTTCTAGGCGTTAATAAAATGAAATAAAATAGAAATTAAAAAAAAAATAGATTATACTTACAAATACAGGGGATAGAAAAGTAGAGAAAATAAACAAGACAAAACACAACACGACAAGAATTACGTAATTTCGTTTTTATATTTAGGAGTTGGTTATCTTATAGTCAAGATTAACTCTATAAAAATTAAACAAAAGCAATACAATTTAAAAGATGAAATAAATAATTTACAAATATTTTTTTGTAAAAAATACTGTACAGACAATCGAAAATGTTTGTTTATCGAATAAGACAATTAGAAAAATGATTAGGAACCTTATGTTGTTTCGCATGCGTCGTAAGAAACACACTAATAAACGAACCAACAATGAAAAAACAAAAACACTATTCAACTGAAACAATATCAATTAGAAAAACACATTTATTTATTTAAAATATATAAAATCTTACAAAAAGTGTTTTCCCTTAAATTAGCGCCATCTATGAAATAGCAGATTATAAATTATTTTTAGCGCCATCTATGAAATTGCAGATAATGAATTATTTTTCGCGCCATCTATGAAATTGCAGATTATGAATTCTTCTTAGCGCCAACTATGAAATAGAAAATTATGAATTCTTTTTAGCGCCATCTATGAAATAGCAAATTGTGAATACTTTTTAGCGTCATCTATGAAGTAACAGATTACGAATTCTTTTTAGCACCATCTATGAAATAGCAAATTGTGAAATCTTTTTAGCGTCATCTATGAAGTAACAGATTACGAATTCTTTTTAGCACCATCTATGAAATAGCAAATTGTGAAATCTTTTTAGCGTCATCTATGAAGTAACAGATTACGAATTCTTTTTAGCACCATCTATGAAATAGCAAATTGTGAATTCTTTTTAGCGCCATCTATGAAATAGCAAATTGTGAATTCTTTTTAGTGTCATCTATTAAATAGCACATTGTGAATTCTTTTTAGCGCCATCTATGAAATAGCAGATTAGAAAACTCGACGTACAAACGGAAAACTGGTGAATCGTCATCAACAGACATTCGAAAAAATTTAATTTATTAGATCAGAGCATTCGATTTTTTTCTTTTTTTGGGTCTACGTTTCGGCGCATTTTAAAGCATATTAAACAGCTGATTTTCATCTCCTAACAAATGTTTTATTTATTTATTTTTATTGTGTGTATCATGAACTCCAATATATTTTTAAAATGCATAAATGAAAAAATAAATTTTAAATTTAACATAAAAAATTCCATCTCTGAACTCGATTTACTTGGAAACAAAAGCTCAAATTAAAAATTTATTTCCAATAAATCACGATCTTTGCAGTCATGGAGAAAAAATAAGGATTCTATCGAATATTTTGCCAAATACGTCACACGGCCAAAACAAAATATTCTTTGTCGTTTACTCGCGCGGATTTTTCCTGAAAATTATAGTATCTTATATACTTTTTTCGCAGTAATGAATTTAATAAAACCCACCTGTATTATATTTATAAGCCCCTTTCACGTTCACCCCTATTCTTATCTCATCCCCTGATGCCTCTAACTCCGCAGTTCCACCTTCACCGCATTACCACCCTTTCAAACCACTTCCTCGGCTCCAGAGATTCGTGTCAAAATCTCATTTGCATATTGACCTTTCACACGAAAAAGGTTTTTGCAGGTAAAAATACAAAGTGAAAAGTTTGGAAGAATGTGAATTATTAAAGCGCAAAGAACATTTTCATACTTCGAACGTTTCAAATCAAATAAGCCGAATCTTTCGTTCTGGCGGATTTCAAAAAATTATTTTAGCAGTGAGAAAAGTTTTTTGAAATTGAATTATTTTATTTGTAATTAACAAATCTGCCATTAACAAATTTGTAGTGAAAGTTTCTACGTCGACATTAACAAATTACTTACCTATTGTTGGAAATTCATAATAATTGCAGATTCTTCATGTATGTTGTTTATCTCAGAGTTTAAAAAAAATATACCTACTTTTCAATAAAATTATTACTCTCATAATGTCACACCTAATTGGCGTTAGGATATAACAGAAAAAGGAAAACAAAACTGAATACACGACGCACGCCGTAACAAACATAAAAAAGGATGCCTTCTCAAAGACAAGATACAAAGGAACAACTACAACACAGATCACTCTTTGATGCAGCCAAGAAATCTTCACGAAGACATACATATCGGAGCATCCATAAAACACACCCAAATCGGATGCACTAAAAACCTTTAGAAAAATAAAAAGACCACCGGAAGAATCTAAAACTAGATGCTCAGTTTCAAAGTAACTTTCATAAAGATACGTAAAACAATGGAACATCCACAAAATATGCCAACTTCTGATGCAACCAGAAAACCTTTACACTGATAACAAACCTAGATCAACATTAAAACAGACGACACGCCGACGAAATCAGAAAAGCTTCACAAAGACAAAAATAAACCAATCTACCTAATAGGTTTTTGCGAGCCCACACAATTCATCTGTATATTGTAGCTAACTATCCACGCAATTCTGGTACTTTCACAAAATTCTATATTATTTACTTGGCAAGTATTTTTAAGTACGCTTAAACCAATAAGTACGTTTTTGCAGATTTTACCTAAAAAATGCCGCAATCTTTACCAACATAAAATTCCATTCGATTCAGAAAGGTTTGAGTAACCAACTTGGATTTTTTAATGTATGTCGTCACATCGTGTAATAATAATGTAGGTTCATGTTTTGACTAAAAATCGTAAAAATTCATTGTTATAAAAGGAAATATCTTTTTACAGGAATATTTCTATATTTTCAAACGTAACATTTGACAGTTACAGACATGTTTCAACTTTTCCAAGAAATTACGACTTGTCATGACCAAGACGTGACGGGCATGTCGTGCTTAAACCTAAACTTGAATATGATTAGATTATGAACATGGACCTGAACATGAAGGTGCTGGCCTTGTAAGTCTTGTAACCATGATAAGGTTAATAAACACCGGGTCGGAAGACAAAAATCAACAGCTTACGTGAAGTACATACCTTAACAAAGTAAGTTAAGTTAGGTACTTGGTATATTTACCAGATTGGCGTTATGTGGGGAGGAGCATGGGATTGCGTTGCGTCTGACAAGTGTTTTCCCAAAGCATTTATGTTCTTAGAATTTTCATATATTTCTATGGTTGCAAGTTGTTCAAATGTATAACATACGTTGCGTTTGTGGTTGTGGGACCAGTGTCTCCTTGTCTTTTCTATTACTTGGCCGGCTTTAGAAGCGTAAATTCTGCTCCAAGACTTGCAACGTACCTTCGTCGTAATAAAGTCCAAGTTCCAAATTACCTAAATATAATTATATCAAAGAAAAGATGTTTACCATCCCATCACTATTTATGACCACGTGGATTAATTAGGTTAGGTTAGGTATTTAGCGAAAATAAAGGATGTTATTTATAGGAAAATCGATCCTCCTTTTATAGCACCGGAGAAAATTTGATCGCACATTATTACGGCACATTAATTAATTCTTGCCATATAATTTATTTTTACATGGCAAGGCAGTTTATTTATTTACATGGCAATAAAATGGAGATCCGTGCAGAAATGGAGGCAATCTTATGAGGGAATAAAAATATATTTACGAGTCAAAGAGGAAAAATAAGAAATGAAATAATATTAACTACGCCACATGGATAGTAAAATTGTAATTTTTCAACTTGAACTTGAGAAAAGTTTCTACATAATTTAATTATGTAGGCATTTATTAAAAATCTCTTCAAATTGGTAATCCGGTTATAAACGGGATTGCATGCCGTTCCTGATAAACTTTAATTAAATTCCCAACATATCGAAACACTTCTTCATGCACCTGCATTTGCCTTGATAATATACAATAACGAAATGCGGAAATATTGTTATTATGGAATAATTTTTTGGAATCTTGACAGTAGAAATCAACCCACTTCCCGACATCCGATCAAACTGAATACCACTCATGATGTAGCACTCATGTACACACACGCATTTTTTCTGAAATTAGATAAACATTTTTTTTTAAATGTTGGTACCTACTCTCGTATTAGGATTTGGCTTAGATATTAACGGTGTTAACAAATAATTGAAAATATCTCTCTAGTAAAAATAAATGCCACCAACGGGAATTGAACCCGTACCTTCTGATGTCCGGACAGGTGCTATGGATCACTCGGCTAATTTCCAACCCGCCAAATAATTCAATATGTACTAGTACCTCAATCAACAATTACTGCTTATTATATTTTTTTCACCTTTAAACAACCAACTTTATTTTTTGTAGGAAAGGCTTTGTTAGTGCTAAATTTTCCACTAGATGGCGTCGAGACATATTATATCTACATTTTTGGTGAAATATTTTACCTTTTCAAATGTATTTTTTTAAGATAAACTAATGTTTATAAGGCGAGGTTTTATGCATACAATGCAAACATTAGTTTATCATTAAAAAAATAAAAAATATATTTACGGTGTTGACTATAGCAGTGCTCCGCAACCTTTTCTCACCTTACGACACACCAAATTTCTTCCTAGAATTCCGCGGCACACCAAAAGCTAAACTATATAGATATTAAATTGATACACAAATTTTACAATAATTTCTTGTTTTTTATTTGAAAAGTATACATACATACATATAAATATAACGGTGACCGGATTAATCATCACAATGATAATTCATCACATCTTTAAAAAGTTATATAAAGTCATGGAAAGTGATGAAAGAAAATTTTTAATAACTGGGTTAAGTAGGTTAGATTAGGTTAGGTTTAAATTTTTTTTTTCATAGTTTCTAATGACTTTATATTACTTTTTAAAGGTGTGTTGAATTGTCACTGTGTTAAGTTATCATGGAACCAAATATAACATATTTATTTTTACGCAATCTTAATAATTATTATAAAATAATAATAAATTAATGAGCGATTAATTGTTAAATTAACCTGCGCTTGTTTCAATGAACACAAAAGTTTTATCGGCTCGATTTTTGACAGCGCAACCCGAAGTTCTTGGTCAAGACCTTTTAAGCAAGACCGCTTATCATTTTTAATTAATACAAGCGTTGAAAAACTTTGCTCACATAAATATGTCGTTGAAAATGGAAGTAGTGTTAAGAATGCTTTGACGGAAATGTGAGGATATTCTTTTTTAACGTAAATCCAGAAAACATCTAACTGATCTTCGGAAAAGTGAAGTTTTAATGTCATGTCATTATTTAAATCTGTAAATTCCCCTCGAATTTGCAGAGGCAGTGCTTCCGTAGAATTTATTGCATTAGTTGCAAAAGGATTTCGAATCCAATCGTATTGTTCCGTATTAATGGAATAAAAATACTGACCAAATTTCTGCTGAAGCATACTTAAATGTTGTTGGGTCAGATCCACAGTCAATTGTTTGTTTTCAATTGTACTATGGTTGAGCCTTTGGTACATTTCCAAACATCCTTTTTGCAACTCTTTCTGCCAAAGTTCATTCAAATGCTCGAATATATCAGCCATGTGTGCAAGTTTGGCTATCCAGTAATTATCATCGAGGTGCTGATATAGTGTTGGCATATTTTGATTTAAAAGAAACTCACACACCTCGTGACGAAGCTCAAACAATCTAGCCAAAACTTTGCCTCGGGATAGCCGACGAATTTCAGTATAAAACAATAAGGATTCATATTCGGCTCCCATTTCTGAACAGAGTATTCCAAAGATTCGCGTGTTTGGGGCTCTTGATTTAATTATGTTTACGATTTTAATGCATTCATTCATCGTGTTCAAAAGTTCCTCCGGTAAATTTTTGACCATCAATGCTTCTCGATGTATGCAGCAGTGTGTAAATTGTAACGTTGGATTTTTTTGTTTTACACAAGAGACACAACCCTTTTTACTACCCGTCATTGCCGCAGTGCCATCCGTGCAAACAGCAATGCAATTGCTCCATTTAATATTATATATACTTCATACCCACCCAGTCTAGTGTTGACGTCTCTCTATGTCCACATTAAACAAATACAAAATCAACAAACAAAAAATAGTGTACTAAGTTTAAAGTTTTAATTTATAATAAATTGAGGATCGCGCATCACACCTGTGTATTCTTATCTCACGGAGTTGCGTTTTTTACTGTTTTTACCCCAAGTACAAAACTGTCACCAAGTGTCAATCTTTTCGGAAAAAAAAACTCTGCCGTTATAAAGTAAACAAGTTTCAACTAAAGTGATTACCATCTTATATTGAAAGTTATCATCTAAAAATCATTTTTACGTAGATTTCGCTTATAACAACATCCAACATGAATACTCAGTGCATAATATGTCAAAAAAATATTGACACCCCATCAGACTTTGTATGCTGTTGTCTCTGTGAAAGCAATTATCATCTCGGCTGTGCGGAAATTGTGGAATCCTCCCGTCGAAGTGCAAGAAATACACAATGGAAGTGTAAAAAATGCATTCAACATCCAAAAAATAAACTGAAGCAGACGACAAAAAATGATATGTTATTATTAAATGATGAACAGCCATCTATCGTCAAACAAGGTAAACAGATGAGTGAATCACCAAAAACTGCACCCGTCCAGCCAAAAGGCACAGATAGTTTATCAATTACAACCACAGATGGCAATGGGCTTCTTACTTCAGGATTATTTATTAATGAACTATCCAATTTTAAAACGGCTATAATGGAATTTGTTGAAAAAAAACTAGACTCATATGCCCAAAAATATGAATCGATCATCTTACAAAATCAAGAAATTATTAAATCCATACAATTCATATCGGAACAACACGATGAATTTAAAAAACGCATAATTGATATTGAAAAATCACAGAAAACAGTCAATACTGATATGATGGAATTAAATAAGCATAATTCTATCCTACAAAATACCATATCCCAACAAGAAGACAAAATTGACCGACTGGAGTACCTTAACCAAATATGCAATATCGATATAAGAGGTATTCCAGAATCAAACACTGAAAATCATATTGAAACACTAAAAAAATATCAAAAATTATTAACTATGGAGATACCGCACTACCCTTACAATCTGAAATTACAAAAATATATAGGCTAGGATCGAAACTGTCCGAGAAGAATCCCAGATCATTAATAGTGTCTTTCAATAATATTAAATCACGTGATGATTTTCTAATTAAAATTAAAGCATATAAAAAATCCACTGCGACCACCACAAATAAACTAAACACAGCGGACCTAGGACTGTCACAAGAAGCCAAACGTATTTATGTGTCCGAACACCTGACACAAAAAGGAAAATATCTACTTTCGCAAACAAAAAAAATTTCCAAAGAAAACGATTATAAACACTCCTGGACGGCTTCGGGGCGTATTCTGCTGAGACAAGACTGCTGAGACCTTCTTACTGTCTTTAGTATTTTTATCTTGTAACAGAACGATTATTGTAATAATTGCTAATCTTGCTACTTACTATTCTTACTATATTTTATCTCCTTTGTTTGAAACTTGAGTTTTTTCAGTACCCTTTAAGCAAAAATTTGTTCATTCCGTAAATATTATTTTACTTGCAAGTTTTTATTTGTCTCGTATCACTCTTAACAATTTAAATACTCAAAATAATGTATTCTTACCTTCTTTAGTAGATTTCTCTTGTACGAACCTAATTTTTGTAATAACTGCTAATATTGTTGTTTAACATTTTTACCATATTTTACTTCTTATCATCCAAACACATTATTTTTTAACATTATTTAAGAAAAAAATAGATCATTCTGTAAATATTTTTCACCTAGCATGTTTTTGTATGATCCATACAACTATTTTCCATTTATTAACCATTCAAATTAACATATTCGTACTTTCTTGTAACAGCATAACTATTGCAAAAATTGCTAATCTATCTTGTAATTACTCTTACCATAGTTTATTAATTTTGGTAAAAACTAAAGCCTCTTTAATATTCTATAAGAAAACAGTAGATCATTCCATACGTATTGTCCTACTCACATGTTTTTATATGATTTACACCACCATCAATAATGTATTTACCCAAAATAATGTGTTCATACCTTCCTTAACAGATTCCTCTAGTTTTGACATAACTACTGTCACAAATTCTAATGTTTTACCCTATTTTTCGATATTCTCACCATATAAACAAATAATACCACTTTTATTAACACGAATATTTCTCACAAGTATTAATATTTGCGGTTGTTCTTGACAACTTGAGTTACTGGAAATGCTCTAACTCTGTTCTAATTACATATTTGTTCACTAACCTTGTTCTTATCTATTTATCACACTTACCCATACTCTTCATACATGCTCGTGATACAATTAGCTGGTACTAGTCAAACGAAATGATTGATATTAATCTACAAATAGAAAACCACGGTAACGTGATTTCTACTGAAACCAATGATGCCTCAAAGTGCATAAATATTCTAAAACCCTATAAACGATTAAAAATATTCTCAACAAACATTCGAAGCATTGATAAGAACTATAATGACCTACTTGTAACACTTGCCGATTTGAATAATATTTTTGACATAATTATTTTAACTGAATGTTGGATCAAATCAAATTACACTCACAAAAACATTAGTATTGTCATTAGTAGATTAGATACAAACATTAGTAGTTGAGTATTGTCGCGACAGAAGACCGTATCGCATCGCTATGTCGTGTAACTCATGTAATATAATTATAAACGAGTGTCTTACGTTTATTCAAAACAAGGCAGACACTCTGGATGAGATTGCAATTACACAATTATGCATCTCTACTTACTCCGAAGAGGAAATAAAGGAGGCGAAAACTATCCTGTTTGAAAAGCTTCCGGATAAACTTACTTTGCGGAAAGGAGATGGCAGAATCAGCTGAGACCTCCAGGACATCCTGAGAGCATTGAAGGAGACCGATCCTGATAAGCTACCAGTATTCGCTGCTAAACAATTGCATAAATTACCTCCCATCAACTTCGACAGCATAGATGTGTCCAAACTCCTTAAGGAACTCAATGCACTGAAAACGGAAATACCTCATATAAAAACCGAACTAAAAGATTCATCAACCACAAAAAATGAAGACATAAAACAAGAACTGGCACTAATAAGAGAGCAAATTGCAAATATTCAGGTCCCAAACAAACAAACAAAGTGACTTAACTGGGAATTCGGAAGTAATTATTAACCACTTAACTGAGGGTAAGCCACGATTTCCAAATAGTAAACAAATACCGACGGGCGGCGCATCCTGCTTATCGACTGGTTCTAGTAATGCAGTGTCAACCACACACACAAAGACAATGAACGAACACACTACAATTAGTCCAGTGCAGCCGGGAATGAACTTCGCACATGCTTTAAAACAAAATAATAAACAGGTATCGCGCGACCACGGCCCGCGGCCTCGGCCTCCTGCGGAAGATGAGAGAGGATTTACATTAGTAACTAGAAAACTCAAACGCAACTTGAGAGGAAAAGCAACCTCAACTACACTGAAGTCGGCAGATTTAATTACGTCAATTTATATTTCAAGGTTTACCTTGGAAACTACCGAGGACGACGTAAAGACCTACCTTGTAGATAATGGTTTCGAAAATACTAAGATCGAAAAAATTAAGCCTTACCGTCCCACGCCATTTAACACCTTTAAACTTTCTGTAAAAGCAACTGAGGGACCGAAATACCTGGTGGAAGAACTATGGCCGGAAGGAATTGTATTCCGTAAATATATAGAATCGCGTGCATCAACCAAAGATCAAAATGACAACCGATAAATTAAGAATTATTTCGATTAATTGCAGATCGGTCCGTAGCTCCGAAAAATTTATTCACGATCTCTGCGAATCATATGACATTATACTACTCCAAGAAACATGGCTACTCCCAACCGAGATTGAATTTTTGTCAAATATTCACCCTCACTTCAATAGCTTGGGCACCTCTGCCGTCAATATAGCTAACGGTCCCCTGCTAGGTAGGCCGTACGGCGGAGTTGGAATAATTTACAAGCAAAATTTAAGGGTTACCACAATCCCGATGGACAATTGTCGTATGGCCGGAATCGAGGTGAGTCTGAATACTGAAAATTTAACCATCTTCACGATCTATATGCCGACTTGCTTAACTGACAACTTTGAGGAGTTTACCAACTGCCTGGCCTCCTTACAAACGATCATTGACGACAAAGATTATATCAATTCAATTATTATCGGAGACTTCAACGCTAATCCCGACTCACTCTTTGGAATAGAGCTAAAATCTTTTTGTCAAGAATTCGAATACATTTTTGCCGACACCGAAATTTTACCTGAGAATTCTTACACATACGTCAGTGACGCGCATAGTACTACCAGGTGGTTAGACCACCGTCTAGTTACAAAAATATTTACAAACAAATTATCGAGATGAAAATACATTACCATGTTGATTGGACTGACCACCGACCCCTCGAACTAACTTTAAATACGAATGGAATAGTAACATCGGAAGTATTTTCATCTACATTAAGGGATCCAGCATTATGGAATCCGAAAAATAGACGTGATATCGGAATTTATAACTCATGTTCGCAAACTTATCTAGCTAAAATCAAACCAAAAAATACATTTCGTGAGGACGGTGGCAACCCTGAACGTGCCAAAATAAAACACCTCTACGGATGTATAGTACAAGCATTACGATATAGTGCCGCTTGTATATTTAGAAATACTACTACACCAAAATATAAGCAAGTCTGTGGGTGGAATGAATTTGTTGCAGACAAATACGAAAAATCAAGACAAGCAATGCTCACCTGGATTGATAATGGGAGACCGCACAATGGTCCCATAGCGGAGGATAGAAGGACAAAGCGTGCCGCTTTCAAAACAGCTCTAAAACAATGCCAAAGGAATTCGACACAACTCCAGATGGATAAAATAGCAGCGGACTTAGACAATCGGGACTTCAAATCATTTTGGAATAAATCTAATAAAATGTTGAACATGCGTTCCAAAGTCTCGTGCAACATAAACGGAGAAACGAATTCTGAAGTAATCGCCAATATTTTCAAAAAACATTTCGTGACTACCACGCCGACCATCTCCTCAAACGAAACGCATTTGAATGCCTATGATGATATTGACCCTATAGTCACTGCAAACATGGTGAAAACCGCCATTAAAAACATGAAATCCGGAACATCAGCAGGACATGACGGTTTAAGTACCGAACACGTCAAACATGCAGGGGTAGCGATTCTGAAACTACTGGCAACATTGTTCACCGATATCATAAAGAGTGGTTGATGACATGACAAAGACAATCATAATACCACATAGACATGACAAAGACAATCATAATACCGATAGTAAAATCTAAACTGACAGACATAACTTTACAGGAAAATTACAGACCGATATCCATCGCCACCGCCACCGCCAAAATATTTGAACGAGTTCTCTTAGATCAAGTCGGACTCCAATCGAAAACGAAAGACAATCAGATGGGTTTTAAAACAGGATGCTCCACGGACTCAGCCATATTCTGCGTAAAACGGACATTGGAATACTACAGGAAGAGAAAAACAACAACTTACGCATGCTTTCTGGACCTTAGTAAGGCCTTCGACAGAGTCTACCATCCATTATTGTGGACCAAACTAAAAGAAAGAGGTCTACCATGGAAAGTAGTACGAATTCTCGACACTTGGCACCGTCAACAAGAAAACTTCGTTAAATGGAAAGATGGTTTCGCAGAACCCTTTTTCTTAAAGAGTGGGGTCAGACAAGGAGGTTGTTTGTCCCCAGTACTGTTCAACATATATATGGATGAATTAACTCACAGGTTAAATAACGCTGGGGTAGGCTGCCATATTGGAGGAGAATGCATCAACAACGTGAGCTACGCAGACGATATGGTGCTGATGGCACCGTCAATAAGGGGACTAAGAATTCTCTTGAAGATCTGCGAAGAATACGCACTCGAAACAAACATGTTATATAACGCGAAAAAAACAGCACTGCTGGTCGTCAAATACAGAGAAGGACCAAAAAAGATTCCCCCAGCGTTTTTAAATGGAGAACCTCTCATAATAGTAGAAACAACGAAATATTTAGGGCATATCATCACCAACAACTTAACGGATGACGACGACATCGATAGGCAGAGGCGAGCACTGAGCATAAAAAGTAACATGCTCAGTAGAAGATTTCGACTCTGCAGCCCGCAGGTGAAAAGGACGCTATTCTCAGCTTTCTGCACTACCTTGTATACTTGCGAGCTGTGGGCCAATTTCAAAAAGCGAACCATGGAAAGGCTTCGGATTCAATACAATAATGCCTACCGCATAATGTTCGGACTTCCAAGGCACTGCAGTGCCTCCTCGATGTTCATGGAGGGAAGAGTTCCCGGCTTTGCTGCCCTAATGAGATCCAGGGTAGCCGGAACGAGGGGAAGGATCAATAACTCCAGAAACATCCTCATCATCGAATCCCGCCAGACCTCAGGATCGAGCATCGAAAAACATTGGAGAAAAATATTGGCCCCCATAATTATCGCTCCGATGATAAGCTTACAAGATATTTAAATGTTTTATGTTAACACTCTCCATTCTATATAGTTCCTTTTACTTTTTCTTATATTTTATTTGCTCTATCAAACTTACATTTTAAATTATTTGTACTTAATTGTATCTCTGTATATAACATTGTAGTTATATTTTATGGATTGTGTGGGATTGCACTAACCTCCCCACATTCTGGAATAAACAATTATTATTATTATTATTATTATTACAGGATTTACAGTTTTCAATACACAAAATAATAAGACACAGTCAGATGGAGTAATTGTCTATGTAAAATCTGAGATGGACCCGATTATCTCTGAATTATTCATTGATAATGCCAACTGCCTTAAAATAAAAACCATCCAAACCACAATTCTTGCACTATACAGGTCACCTAAACACCTGTAGTTATCGTGGTGTATAAATGAAAAGATCTCTCACTCAGGTATAACGTTTATTGATAAGTTGTCAGCTGATTTTACAATCACAATATTTCACGTTTGTTATGTACAAATACTATGAATGCGCGCGCTACTAAGCCGTAGTAATCGCAGGTAGGTGCAGCTGACGATAGTAATTACTGAACACTGATAATATGCTCGCTGCGTCGGGCCTATTTATACTAGACGGCCGACGGTAGCAGTAGGTAGATGGATGGCAACTAAATTCTAGGCACTCGCACAGACTGCGTGTTTCGGGAACCTTCGATAGAGCGGCGATTATGCATAGGCCGTAGACTCGAACCTTCTGGCGAGTTCTCGTAGTATCCCAGACTGAGTGCGCGATAGTATTGTCGCGAGTAGACAAGTAGGTCTTGTAGTACGTAAGTTGTTTACGTTGCGGTTTGGACTGCAGGTACATAATTCGGGAGTAGATACTAAGTAGGTCGAGCGGTTTATTATTAATTATTTAATTTAGATTTTTCTCGACGCTACAAACGCTGACGGCGGAATGATGACTTGCGCGGTCATTCCAGGGGTCACCCTACGTTCAGTACCCAGACGCGCTCCTGCGCAAAACCCTGGGGATCAGGTGGGGCACGAAATGAAAGAAAGTTGTGAAGGTCACATGTGTTTATTGGTGAGTCAGTTGCCGTGACGAGGAGATGATGTAGGACAGAAGAATACACCGGATGCTGGCTGATGATGGCAGGTCAAGCGCGGGTCAGTGAGTCGACGCCGGGCGCTGGTGACCGGGACTCGATGAAGGTCAGGCACTGGCGAAGAACGTAGGTCTTCAGGCACTCCAGTGCTGACGAGACGGCCGAAGGTGCGGTGGACCTTGTAGGCGGTTGAACGGGAACGGCGTGACCAGTGAGGATGCAGCGTGTCCTCGTGGTGGTCATGGTAGCGTGGAAGAAGCGCTGGTCAGAGACACTGGAACCAGGGCGCTTGTAGTTCGAGCAGCGCTTGCCAGGAACGGCGATCTGGACAAGGCGCTAAGATGATGTCCCGATAGAGTCCATGGTGGTACGGGCGAAGCCGGGTATACGTCCTTCGCGCTAGTAAGAAGAGCGCGGTTGATCACTCGTTGAGCCTCGTAGACTGACGGCTGGTAGATAACTAACTGACTGACTGACTCGCTGCGTCGGGCATATTTATACTACACGGCCGACGGCGGCAGTAGGTAGGTGGATGGCAACTAAATTCTAGGCACTCGCACAGACTGCGTGTTTCGGGAACCTTCGATAGTGCGGCGATTATGCATAGGCCGTAGACTCGAACCTTCTGGCGAGTCCTCGTAGTATCCCAGACTGAGTGCGCGATAGTATTGTCGCGAGTAGGCAAGTAGGTCTTGTAGTACGTAGGTTGTTTACGTTGCGGTTTGGACTGCAGGTACATAATTCGGGAGTAGATACTAAGTAGGTCGAGTGGTTTATTATTAATTATTTAATTTAGATTTTTCTCGACGCTACACACCAAAATATTTCATCCTTCCTTAAATCCTTAGACTTGGCCTTATTTAACTGTACACTAAATGAAGAGCTAATGGTGATCGGTGACATTAACATAGATTTACTTAAACCAAAAGCATCACAAACACTCGACTATAAAAATCTCATGACTCAACACGGGCTTATTTCTTATATTAATGCTCCTACTAGAGTAACTGATACTAGTAACTCATGTATTGATCGCATATTTCTACGATCAAAAAAAAAATGCAAAGGGAATTATATATCAACCAACCATAACGGACCATTTCTCAATAGCAATTGGTTTTATGCATAATAAACCCACTACCGAAACGTCACGTAGTAATATAAAAAAGAAACACATTAATATCGAGAAACTAACTTCTAAAATTATTTTAGAAAATTGGCTCTCCACTCTAAACTCCACAGACGTAGACATTGCTTTTAATACTTTCTCTGAAACTCTCTTGCAACATATTGAGGATGTCACTGAAGAATCCCATGTGAATAATTCAAAAAATAAAAAACTGAAACCATGGATAACAGATGGCCTAATTTTTTGTATTAAAAAACGGGACAAGCTTCACAAAAACTTACTCAATAATCCAGCCCAAGCCCAAATATTTTATAAAAAGTACAGAAATATATGTAATAATATCATTAAAACCACAAAAGAAAACTACTACAAAGAAAAACTGTCCAGAGTCGGTAATAATAACAAACAAATTTGGAATATCGTCAAAGAAATATCTAACACTCATCACCCAGTACAACCAATCAATAAATTGAACATCAACGGCCAAGACACCTCCCTAAATGACCATCCAGACACTGTGACCAATCACATAAATGAATACTTTTGCAATATCGGTAAAAATCTAGCATCAAAGATTTTAAATAAGACATCAACCGATGAAAATGCCCTTGCCGACATTATCAATCAATGTGCCAGTGAAACAGATAATATACTCACCTTAAACCCGACCAACTACGATGAAATTTCTCAAACTATTAGACAATTAAAGCCCTCTCATTCGTGCAATCATGACAAAATTTCCTCAACTATACTAAAAACAGTTGAACCCTTTATAATCCATCCATTAGTACATATCATTAACCTCAGTCTCACTAAAGGTGAATTCCCAAACAAACTCAAACTTGCCCTAGTTCAACCAATTTTTAAGTCCGGAAATCCTACTGACATAACAAACTACAGACCAATTTCTATATTATCATCACTATCAAAAATTATTGAAAAAATAGTAAAAAAAAGACTTATCGACCATCTTACAAAATATAACATACTCTCGTCAAACCAGTATGGCTTTAGAGAAGGACTAAATACAGATTCAGCTATTTTAGAACTAACATCACATATAACACAAGCCTTAGACAAAGGTGATAAATGTTTGGCAGTATTTATGGATTTAGCTAAGGCATTTGATACAGTATCTCATCCAATCCTTCTAGCCAAGCTCAAAAAAATCGGAATAAAGAATAAGGCATTTGATTGGTTCAAATCGTACCTCACAGACAGAAAGCAATGTGTTAAGCTACCATCGCATAAACCATCCCATTCAACTAGCATCAACTTTGGTGTGCCACAGGGCAGTGTACTCGGTCCCACACTTTTTCTCATTTATATCAATGACTTATGTAAACTATCTATTATTGATGGCAATATAATCACTTTCGCCGATGACACTGCCCTAGTACTAAAAAGTAAGACATGGGAAGAAACATTTCATAGAGCGTATCTAACATTGCAAATTATTAAACAGTGGTTGGATGATAATCTACTCACCCTAAACATAACTAAAACGAAATATATAACGTTTAGTCTTAATATTCCGAGTCAGCCTTCAATCAATCGTACACTAAAAATACATTCTTGTAGAGATAACTCTAGTTGTCTGTGCAATCCACTAGAACGAGTAGATTCCATTAAATATTTGGGTGTAATAATTGACAATAAACTACGATGGGAAGATCACGTAATAAATGTTACAACCGTGTACGGAAACTGGCATATATTTTCAGGTCATTACGAAATATTCTAAATAAAAATACACTAAAAACGGTATACTTTTCTTTATGCCAATCAATTATATCTTACGGTATAGTAGTCTGGGGAGGATGCTCTAACACGATATTAGATCCATTAATTAAAGCTCAAAAATTGATAATGCGGACTATTTACAAAGTACACTATATTCACCCCACGAAGGACTTATTTAACGACTTCAAAGTACTCAACATAAAATCCTTATACGTCAAAAACATATCCTCCTACTATAAATTCAAACATACGAAAAAAAATATTTGTGAATCGACCCATAATACAAGATATTCCAACAAATCCAATTATACTATTCCCCCAATAAAAACCTCAATGGCACAAAGACAATTTAACTTTCTTGCTCCAAAAATATTCAATAATTTAACGTTAGAAATAAAATCAATAGCCAAATACGACAGTTTCAGGAAAGCGCTCGGGGATTTTTTGATGTGTGATTGTTATAGTGTTAGTAGCCTATTCCAAGTACTCAGATAGAGGTGTATATATTGTTTATATGCGTGAGGATGCGTCATATGGGTGTATGTATACATGTGTTGTTATATGTATATAGGTATGTCTGCTGCTATATACACATGTGTGCTTGCATGCACACATATTAAAAATTATATATATAATTATGCACATTTTTACAATCTAATGCTAATTTACTTCTTTCTCCTTTCTAATTTCTATCTTCTACTTTTTATTACAATTTTTCCAAAATTTTAGCTTCATCTATAGTTACTAATTTCATATGTTTACACTAGATTTCATATTTCATACAAAGTAATTACACTCAATTGGTCACCATGAAACAGGCAGCCGCCTAGTATGGTGATTCATTATATCTACTTTATGTAAATTTCAAAACAATGTAACATGTATTAAATAAATAAATAAATAAAAATATTTTGAAGAAATCATCGATTACTTGAAAAAATTCTTCACCGGTAGTTCGCTCTGGAACCTCCTTTCAAAATAAATAATGTTCTTTAATAAAGTCCTCGTCAACGAAAATTACACTAGCTATCAACTGTGCTTTATTTTTAATATCGGTTGTTTCGTTGATCTGAAGTGCAAAATTTTCAGCCAATAACAGTTTTCTAATCAGTGTTTCTAGTATATTGTGAATACGTCTTTTAACAGTATCTGCAGACAATGAAAAATAGACAATATTATGAAAAATATTTTGTCATTGTGTATTAAATACATAATGAAATATTGTAAAGTGTCAAATACATTGAATTTGACCGCGGCACACCTGTGTCCGGCTCACGGCACACCAGTGTGCCACGGCACACCGGTTGCGGAGCACTGGACTATAGTATCTGGTGAGGAAGGTTAAAAATTTTTTTTAAAAACTTTGAAATTGGCTGGTAGCCAGACCAAGAGATGGCTCAACTAGGTTGAAAATTGAAAATAGACGTATTATAGTAAATAACCAGTTGATTTTTTAATTACCTTTATTCATAATTCAATCCCAGTGCACGGAGTTCTAAAATTGATTGACTACTGCAATAAAGCGGTTTATTATATATGGAGGTAATATTTATAATATTTGTTGTTCTTTTAATAATAATTATTAGTGATTGATTCCAGCTAATAAATTGGCAGGATCTCATTTCTACATACTGCATTCAAGTTGATTTAAAAATTCCACTGCATATTTCCGTTTTTTGTATTTTATTCAAACCTTTATATTGGTCTCGCATTCATACATACGAAGATATCAGTCGTTTATGAGAATATTAGTATGTCAAATCATTAGTCGAAAGTTTGATTAAATCATCCACGACATTAAAGGTGATCTTTTAATCTCGAACGATAAGATTAAACAATATTAACTGGTTTCTTAACCATTAGTTATAAAATAACTTTAAGTAGAGCAGGTTATCAGAGGAATGCTGATAAAGAAACTGTCGTAAAATATCCCATTTCGGTTTTCTTCGAACGTAACGATATTATTTGAACAAACAAAGCATGAACCATTAAATATTTGGTTGCAATATTTTGTGTTTTATATTCTTTTATTATGTGTTATTTTTTATCAGATAATTCTTAATAATGTGCATTGAAGGTAAGTTGATAACCGGGCTATTTGCAAAAACATATTATTGACTGTATTATTTGTCCATTCCCATACATCATTTCCTCACACATATTTGAAAATAATGTCTTAAAAAATATTTTAGCCTAATTTGTTCGCTTTTGGAAACAGCTCAAACAGGTCTCATAAAATTCATTTTGTGTGCCTTACTATGTGAGAAACATAATCTAAGCGGTGTTAGATAGAGAAAACGGTTCCATGATAACTCCTCAAAATGATAATTCAACACACCTTTAAAAGGTGATATAAAGTCATTAAAAGTGATGTGACATATGTAACTATTTAACCTAGTTTTTGTTTCAACACTTTTCATAACTTTATAACACTTTTTATAGTTGTGTTGAATAGTAATTTTGATGAGTTATCCGCAAATCTAAATCTAAGCAAAGTTAAATCACGCTTTTTATTCAAATCTAAAAGTTAACCTTTGAATAATTAAAATGTACACCCTATGTAACCAAAATTACCGACCGCAATTTGAAAAACAATTTTATTAACTGTAATTTTTTATTAATTATTGTTACATGAAACGCCAAAACATTGAGGTAAAAGTTTAAAATACATTCATCTAGTAAAATGTATGTGTTTTTATTTTTTTTTGTTATCAGTAATTTAGTTACAAAAACGTAAGGTGACCCATTTTTAAAACATTTTTTTTTCACTAAAATTTTATTATATTTAAAAATTACATATTAATTTCTAATAACAAAATTTGGAAGCGTGTTTAATCAGCTTTCAAAAACTGTTTTATATTTTCGGATACATCCAGAAACATTCCATTTATATGGATTTTATCAAAAAGCGGAAACATTCAGATCTTGTGACTATGCCCGAGGCCTGATGGGTTAAGAAAACTTATGAAAAAAAAACTTTTTTGTTGATCACTAACTAAAAATGAATAGCGTGGATAAATCAATAAATTTAATATATTTGCGAGTTTATTTCAAAACCAACGACAATTTAATTAGAATTTGTGATTTTGTCTTTACCATTGAATACGAACCCCTAGACCCTGCTGTTTTTAAGATTTTCAGTTATTCATCACATTTCCGTTACGTTGTTTTTCTCAGTTTATTTTGTTTTTCTTTAATCATTTTGCTTTCATTACCTTTTTATATAAAGTTTAATTTTTCACTAACTATCTATACAAGGTGTTAAGGGACGTACTTAACTTACCTAAACCAGTGATTTCTGACATTATTTGGAATAAAACATGTAAATGTAATTTGGGAATCCGATGACATTTATGATGTTTTTTTTAAACTTAAAACAGTAAGGATCGGGGTTAATGGCTAGGTATTAGGCTTAGTGACCTGTGACAACATGTGTAAGAATATATTTTTTGTTTTGTTTTGAAAAAAAAATTCACCGGATTCCAAAATTTATGTTAAATTTTTACTACAAATAATGTCACGAATTACTGGTTAAAGTACCTACTTCCCATTACTCCTGTACACTTTTAAACTTTATTTTTTTTAAATTGTCTTTTTCTATCATTTCCACTTCATTTTTATTTTTTATAATATTTTAATCTTATGTGGTAATCCACTGGTTCATGCAACACTCTAAAATGTATTTTTTTGTGTGAAATGTGTATAACTCCAGTCAATTAAAACAAAATAAATAAATCTTACGGTGATACAGATTTCTAGTTACCAATAAAGAAATAAATCATGTATACCAAGATATATTTATAGCTATATGGAATATGCCTTACTTCATGGCTTCGTAATCTACGTGCCTGGTACCAGTGCAGTTCTGCAGAGTTGTTACAGAATTTACCCTACAAAGTTAAGAGGGTAATCGGATGAATTATTCAGATAGTAACCACAGCTAGGGGATGGCACCAGAAAAAAGAAGAATGTCAATAAAATGTTACTAATTTTACGAGATTTTTTTGTTAATTTTATTCAATTTATGGTAATGAATGATATACACAACAGACGGACGAACATAAAAATTACACAAAATAAATACTGACCATCAAATAACGGCGTATAACAATATGTAAACAAAAACAATAAACATGTAAAACAAAAACCAACAAAAAAACAAGTGTATTGTTTTGAGTCAAGTGAAGTCAAGTTATAACAAGAGATTCAAGAAGTTCTGTAAAGTTCTGGGGGTTATCGCCAGTAACGTAACTATACCATTTACATAGGGGCTTCGACCATGGGGGGGTCAGAAGAGAAGAGGGGGTTATAAAATCTATTTGAAAGTTTTTGGAACCTATACTTACTAAAACTTATTATTTACATCACATTGATGAAGGATATGGCGCAAATAATAGTATTGTGTTTTCCAGGAATGTAATCTACGAGTAATATTACCTTTCTTTTCTACGCAATACTGAGACCGATGGGGGGGAGGGTTGAACCCCCTAAACCTCCTCCTCCTTATGCGCGCCCTCGGTTATGCCTAAATATACAACAAATCTTGCCACTACAGTGGCAATATAGTCGACACATTTGCACAAGTTGGGAGAAAGTTATGTAGGTTATTTTAAAAGAAATATGGAAAGTTTCGGGGTTTCTTAGAAGACGGTGATGGATGTTGATCTTTATTGTGTTAAGCTTAAGGAAAATTAATTATGGCATTTAGGAAATTTTAAAAGAATATATTGTTGGTTTAATTCATAGGAAATCCTTTCCATTTAACCTTCGTCAGGCTGATAGGGTGGAGGAATGGGGCCGCCCGATTACCTGAGTAATCTATTTACCTTGGGAAATTAGCGGTGATAAAGTGGGTGACATAGGTAATACTGCGTAATTCCATGCAAATTGGCACTAGACATAACCAAATAGCAATATTAAATCAACTACGCCTGGGCTAAAACTAGGAGTTGCGGCAGTAGCGTACGGGCTAACTATACTGAATTTTCGTTAATGTTTTTTTTTATTAAATTACACATCAGAGAGTTAACATAAACAACGTCATAAGAAATAACAAAGCATAAATACCAACCGTCCAATAACGCTGTACAGCAAAATGTAAACATAAACCAATAGGTAGGTGCGTAAAACAACAAAACAACAACCACGAAAAAACAATAGTAATTAATTTAATTGAAGAAGAAAATCAATAAAGAGAAAAATAAAAATATAAAAGTCACAACTAGGCATCGAACCCAGGATATCTTGCCTTAATAATTAATTTAATACGTAATATCAATGAATCTTCTTTAACTAACGTTTCGGACAGCGTTACAGTGTCCATCATCAGATATGTAATCGAAGATATCAGTCGAAAAAAAAAGATATAAAACTTATTTTACAATCTCACTTTTTTTATTATGGGACTTTTTCTGCTCTATCGAGGAAAATTGAGGAGTATTTTTCATAAAATTTTGCTTATTTTCCGTGTTTTATTTTTGAACTTAGTATTCTGGAGCGAAAACCCTCCAGCGCCTTTTCCCGGACGAATATTCGCGTACGTTACTGAGTAGGGGAGAGTAGCTAGTAGATAAACAGTTTAGTAAATATTCCCAATGGGTAATGGGTTTTTAAGTGGCTATATTGACTAAACACCGTTCCCCAATTTGAAGGGCGTTCCACGGCATTTCTTCCGATATTCGCAATTTTCAGAAAAAACTCTTTTAAAAAATTGTTCATATAAGTTAGGCGTTAAGATAATTAAGGTTTAGATTTTCTTTAAATATTAATAATATAAAATTAAGTTATGAAAAGGAAAATAATAAATTAAATGGAAACAAAAAGTATCAGAAAATTTTACAGTTATATATTATCAGTGGAAATTTAAAACCAGATATAAAAATAAGGTATGTAGGCTACTAATGCTTGTTTTAAAGAAGAAGTTTTATAAAAGTATATAAATAATGTGCCATTAGTGCGATCTGAAACAAATAGGCGTAATTGAATGTTAGTATAGATGACTGTTGACATAATATAAGAAGTAAAAAAAATATTTATTTATATATATATTTCGTAGTAGCCTAGATTTGATTTTTTTTAATTATGGTTAATGTTTTGACGCAACGTGGTCTCTTCAAATGTTGTCTGTAGTGAATAATTGTACGTTTTAGAGGCAGTAAAATTAAATTTGCAGATAGCGTATATTTTTTAAACAATATTATTTTCTGTTTTTCATTGAACTCTAGAACTAGGATTTACTTTGAAATATAGTATAATTTTCAACATTTTAACTCGTTGTGTGAAGGATTCAGACGAGGGATAAAGTAGTTACCCACCTATCCATTATATAATATTTTAACAGAAAATTTAGAAAAAATAATAATTATCGCCTTATTTTTCACGGGACTGCGCTAGTAGAATATTATTTTTCCTTTCAGGAAAATGGTTAAATTTACCGAGAGCCTACATAACGCCAAAATACAAGTTTATCGCTAAAACGAGCAAAATTTCTGATCAAAACGGATAACCTCAGATTGATGAAACAGAATTGTGGTTAGCCGTGGATATTCGAAGGGATTAATTTATATTTACCTGGAAAACGTCCTGTACGCTGTACTGGCGGAAACGAGAAGCGATTGAACATGGATCGGCTTACAAATTGAAATCGCACGGTTTGTTTGTAATCTCGTCCACCTTTGTCTACCTTCCCTGAACGGCGTCAGTACCGCAATCCAACTTTATTGACAAAGTTACTTTAAGGGCAAGAATTACAAGAGGTTGGAATAATATGTCTTTAATAATTATCTACTCGATCGATATAATCAACTAGACATTCGGATCAGGTAATTTCAGCGTCGAAAGGTTAATTAAATTAAATGGCAATGTTTCAAAGTTATTCCTCACCTAGAAGGCGTAAGATAAATACAGTTGAGATGGGTTACATTGTTCTTGAAAATCAATCATACCCAGAGGGTGGGTTCTTATTTATTGAACTCCGTTATTTGCTGAGCATGTGAAAGGACTCTTGTCTCGCTTATTCAATATATTTGACGTACTATACACTACTAAACTACATTTTGACCAATAAAATAAATTTCAACAAACACAAACTATCGCTAAAAGACCTGTTAGACAAGCGTACAAAAAAAACCTGATGATAAACACAAGCTTTAGACACCACAAATACCAGGCAATAAAAGCATTCCACAATCTTTCATTCGATCAAAAAAATTATTTCAGATACAAAATTAGATGGAATAAAGAACAAAAAAGACAATATTATAATAAGCATTTCATTGTATACGACCGTGCCTTATAATATTTGCCTATTTTTTGCATTACCGTAAAAATGATGATTTTTGTAAAATAGGAGCACGGGCAAAGTACCCAGTAAGACTAATTTAATGTTTGAAAATAGATAATATTATTTGAATATTAATAAAAAATTTATAAATTATGTACAGCGTGAACTTAGATAAAACTTCACTAAAAGTGCGATTAATGTGAAGCTTAATGCTAAATCACTATTTTTATAACGAATTGGTTTACATTATGAATACCAAAAAATATGCTTTAGATAAATTGGAGGTTTTCCTATCGTTTCGCTTGAGTAGAATACAAATTACTCAATAAAAAATATAAATGTAAACTAGTAAAAAATTTATTTTTTTTTCAATCGAAATGTATGAATTCGTTAAGAAAACAACTTTAAAAAATACAGTATTATAGTTAAGATTATCTGTGACAGTTTCACTTGATTAACTTTTCTGCTTTCTTATAAAATTATTTACAAAATAAATAAAAACTAGTTTTGTGCTTGAAATGGAACGTTTCTAGACTCCTTTTGTCAAGCGATTTTAATGCCTATTACTTACAATTTAAGGTATACCAAGAATATACACATTTTTGGCTTGTAAATTTAATAGCTCCACCTAAATTTTACAAAACATTTGCTTAGATAATAATCTATTTAGAGGTGCTCTTCTTGCGTTCAATTACTCCCGCAGTGGGTAACCACAATATACACTTCAGCAACTTTACCCCCAGTTACGAAGTATAAATCATTTTAATCAAACCCTGCAAGTATGAATAAACATGACATTTTGCCGCCGCGAAAATATTTTCAAATTGGACGTTTTCCTCTTTACGCTTTTCATTTCTAAAACGTTATGTTCGCTGTTAGAAAATTTAAATTGTTATTTTCATAATCTTTATAATAAAAAAATACACCCAGATAAATTCTTATATAATTATCGGAGTGTTTTTTTACGTTGGCTCCACACAGGAGAATAATTTCATTCGTCGTATTTTAATTCATCTTTACCATCTCTTCCTACGTAAAAAGTTGTTTCTTGTAGTAATTATGTTGAAACTAAGTGTAATTTCCTTAATCTGAGCCTATTTAAAGTGCGGCGGTTAAGAAAACATTTTTTTTTTTCAATTTAATATTTGAAAAAAATATTTTTTTACATATATAAGTAAACAGGATATAAACAATAGAAATTAAAGTAGCCTTTCCTCATCATAAAGAGACAATGCTCTTGTGTTTGGTGAGGGAATTCTAGTTCAATTATATATATATATATATATATATATATATATATATATATATATAAATATGTTAGTATTAAGGTAAATAAATTATTAAGAAACAACACAAGATTTAAACAATATTACTTCTAGATGTAAGTTGTGAAAGTATTTTGGACTAGTTTAAGGTAATTTTTTAATTTAAGGTGAAATTCCTGAATATTTTCGATATTTTTTAAATTTAACGGAAGGTTATTAAAATAAATTATGCCTAGATAAAGATAGGTATTTTTAATGAGTTTAGTGTTAAATTTTGGGATTTTTTTTTTTTTTTTTTTTATTAATATCAATAGCAAAATTTGTACATTATGTAGGTTTAAAGTATAATATAAGTATATTTTTTGTATTTTTTTCACAGTCCTCCTCACTAGGGTTTCCTGTTCTGAGGCGGCCTGTAGTTTTTCTTAAATTTTTGTATTTAGTTTTGAATTGTCTTTACATTGTCTTCATAATGTTTGTAAGTTGATTATTACTTTGATCTCTAAGCCATGTTTTGATTTTTGTTTTAAATATACTCATTTCGTTTATTTTTTTGGTTTCATTTGGTAGAGCATTGAACAATTTTATAGCATGGAATTTATTATTTCTCTGTCCAAAGGATGTGTTCAAACTGGGAGTAATCAGGATATTTTCGCTTTTTGCCCTGGTTGTGTATTTATGTTGGGCAGTGGAGTATTCCACATTCCACATTGGATTGATGTAATGGAATCATCTTGCTGATGTATTGAATTGCAAGTTATGAGTATTTGACTGTATTTCTTTGTAAATTTGAAGTATTGAATATTTTTGATACATTTTGTCTACTGTAGGTACTTTGAAAATTGAAAAAAAGAATTTCAGTAGAAAATATGGACGGTTTTTTCAAAATTACTTTGATTACCAATCTTTCAACTATTTAAGTGGGTTCAAAATTTTATTATATGTTCCTCCCCAACCAATAATACCATATCGTAATATAGATTGAACAATTTACCAGGCATTTTAAGGAAAGGAAGTTACGGGAAGAAAAAATGTATGTGAAGGTGGAATGAATCCATCCCTCCCACTGTGGTGCAAGACGGTGGGTCCAGAGAATTCGGCTGGAGAGGTAAAAGGGTCTCCTTCAACCAGTCTCTCCCGACCCGGTTCATCTCGACGAAGCGTAGTTGGGCAGACGCATCCACCGCCAAGACATTGGCATTAACCCGGGCACCCCTACTAAGTGACCAAAAGTAACGAACCTCTTGGGATGACCTATGGCAGAGGTGTTGATTATCCAATATATGGTTCCCGGGGTGGCTATTTTGTTTTAAAACAGCAATAATTCATGGACGCTGAGCTGGCGTCATGAAATTTGAACATTTTTTTTCAGAATTTTAAAGTTTACCGAAATTAGTTTCAGGTCGCTACGTGAGCTATGAATTTGAAAATACTGAGAAAACAGAAGCATGTATCCTCGGGCGATACTTGGTAGTAATAATAATGATTGTAGTGTTTGAAAAAAAATTATGTAGGTACTCTCTAAACTACGCCATCATGTACAATAGTATTACGACAGCTCGATAACAATCCCTTGATAAATCAATTAATGTTCATTTGTCAACAAGCCAGCTTTCGCCTGCGAATTCAATCAGCTAGATCTGTCCCAAGAATAGCATTCCATAGTAATGCATACGTCCACTGTCCACAGTCCACATTTAGCCGATAGAGGAGACAGGTTGGGCTGGGGGTGGTGGGCGGTCGTAGTTCCTCTGTGGGGTGGAACAGGGCGACAGACTGGCGACTGGGTGGCCGGGGTGCCCCGGCAGTCAGGGGAGACTCATCCACCCCAACCCCTCGTCTTAATGTCTGTAGATAGATGAAATTACCTTACATTCTTTGGAGATTTCGTAAGAAGTTTAATGTTGTTGGTGGATTATATTATCATCCAATTTTCCCAATCGGTCGGGGAACGAAGAAAAGTATGTAAATACTTTGTTGTGTAAATGCCTCATCACTCATCACCAAATGCGCCCCTAGCGACAAACGAATGTATGTGACCAACCGTCTGGAGCCAGTGAGATTATGGCATCCCCAATTGAGGTATGTTTTGAGCCGAAGGTAGTGGGAAGACTGGGAAGGGGTAGGAGATGGGTAAGATAAAGGTGGACAAGTGCCTGGCTATTCAATCTTATCACCAAAAACGGCTAAAGTCACTTCGAGCGGCGTTTCTATTCTGCCTTTCACCATTGAAGTAATAGAGCATCGGACCATCCCTGAATGGTGGTATTTCACCAGGGATATACTGAAAGTATACTGAGAAAAAAAAGAGGAGTGTTCGGCAATAAGTTATTATAATAATTAGATACTGAATGGATACATATGACTTAAGGCTCCGGTAGTAAGCGTTCAAAAAGAAAAAGAAGATGGTTCAAAAGGGAGACATGCACTTACGAATGTTAGATGAAGCGCGTAATGTGAAAAAACTT
This sequence comes from Hesperophylax consimilis, assembly GCF_061612785.1. Lineage (NCBI taxonomy): Eukaryota > Metazoa > Arthropoda > Insecta > Trichoptera > Limnephilidae > Hesperophylax > Hesperophylax consimilis. The sequence goes on from NC_142836.1 coordinate 6,031,465, forward strand.
AATAAGTCAAGACTTGTCTCAAGTAACAGTTAAAGAAACACTGTGAACATTATCATACCTATAACATGTTAAATAACAGAACCTGATGTTAGTAAGTAACTTACCTACTCTTCGTGTTTTTTCTATCGCGCGAATTTCACACAATTACGTTTTCACCTCGGCAAATGTATAGAGATTATCTTCAAATTCAAATAATTATAATTCGATAGAAATTCGGAATGCGGTCCTTAAATTATTAAAAGAATACATGCTATTATTATATTATCATTTTTATTTATTAATTTTATTTTATCCATTTGTTTATTATCCTACTGTGTATCTGTTTGTTTTGCCGATAGTTTAATTAAAGATTTTACCTTCGTTGAATAATGTCCATCGTGGAGGAGCGCCTCTTGGGGGACGGAATACATTCCTTCCGCTCGAAGCGCCCCGTCAGCTCTGGGGCCGCACCCACACTGACACTGCGCGCCCTGCCGCCTGGCCAGAATATGATGCTGCTGTCCATCGTGAAGGGTCTTCGCTAACTTTTGCTTGCGTCTTCGCTAACTGCACACTGGTTCGATTGCACTGATAAACTTATTATTATGCCTTTATTAAGTACCTACCTATATTCACAATTTCTTACTCTCTGGTTTCACCTTAGTTTTGTGACGGTTGTTAGTTGTTTTTAGATTTAAATATGGAAACTAAAGTATGTAAAAATATAATATGGATTATTTTTAGCAGAAAATAGTTGGGTTGATCTGTTAGAAAAACATAATATTATATAGCTTTCATAGCACCAGGGCTTACCGTCGAAATGTTTTACAGTATTCTTATAATAATTTTTTGCCCTATAAGTAGTTGAGAAATTTAAAAACCTTCATTCAAGGGTAAGAGAAAATTACCTGAAATAGAATGAAGATCAATTTTTTTTACAATCTTGTACATTCCAATTAAACTTGACACAATTTAATTTAATTTAAACAATTGAATTAAATTTCGAACAACTGAATTTAATTTCAAACAATTGAATTTAATTTAAAACAATTGAATTTAATTTAAATCAATTCAATTTAGTTTTAACCTATTTAATTTAAAACAATTAAATTTACTTTAAAACAATTAAATTTAATTTTAAACAATTTATTTTAATGTAAACCAATTTAATTTAATTTAAAACAATTTGATTTAATTTAAAACAAATTAATTGAATTAAATACAATATAATGAACTCTAATACAATTAAACTTAATTTATTTAATTTGTTGCAAATTAATTTAGATTTACAACAAATTAAATAAACTCAATTGAATGTACAACAAAATTAATACAATTTAATTAAATTAAATACATTTTTTTACATAGACAAACATTCCCGGGTTACGAATAATCTGACAATATTTGAAAATCTCCTACTACCACCACAATAAGAGGAAAATGTTGCTTGTGTTGCTTGTGTTGTGATGGAGGGCTTAGCAACCCGTGGAATTGAATGCACAACACTTGGGTGGGACTTATATTTGAAATATATATTTAAAACAAAAATAAAACCAGGCATACAAAATATTAAAGCCAACTTCGGAAGATGAAGATAATTATTCGACGATTAATCGACGTATTTTTTGTTAAAAAGTTCCGTTTAAAAGAAAATAGACTGCTTTGATAAGCAAATGAGGTAGCATGTACAAAAATTTGTAAAAGTAATGAACAAACAACCGGCTCAAAATTACAGTTGTCGCAGTTTGTAAATGTAATGAATAAAAACATCAACAAAAAGTAATAGTACGTTAAACTGCGCCGAGTATAGAGGTGTAGTGTAATATATCAATTGCAAATTGTAAAGTGTAATTTATAGAAATAACTCAATTAAGTAGGTAGATATATTATTTCCGAATAAAGCTCCGTCTGCTAACTGGAACAACTATTAATAATTGTTCTAAAAGTATCCATTAACTAGTGTATAATGATACGGGCACCCACATTTTCGGGTATGTAACTTTATTTAGAAATTTATTTTCGTAACGAAATGAAAATTTAGGCAATTTTGAAAGGCACCATTTCCCGTTAATTCTCTCTGGTAAACGCTAGAAACGTTTTGAATAAATAAGCGCCGCCATATTTTACAGGATACTAGTATAATTAAATACCTAAGTTTTTTTATATAAACTATGAAGAAGAGAATTTATGAGCTCTGGCGACATGCAAATTCCACAGCTTATCTGATTAGAATTTCCAGGTCCACGAAACTGTTTGAAGATCTTTACAGTAGGTGGGTATTCAATAAAAATTACTCTTACAATATAAGACACGATATTCTATTCCGTTTGTTCGGGTGAAATTCGAGTGAAGTCAGTACAAACTGTTAACGCAAAACAAAATTGTTTCGAAAACTATTTCTAATCAGAACGGTTCCAGTCAATTGCAATTGTGAAAAAAAAACTATTAGTGGCCATCCATTTTAAATACAACACATTGTAATACATAGAACTTCCAGAAGAAATTTTCTAAATGATAGTGAAAACCTTATCAAAATCCGTTTCGTACTTTAGAAGAGCTAAGCACACATACAGACAGACGCGAATATCGGCTTTACTTTATACTAGCTGACGTGTAGCCGGTTGGGAATTATTCTTGACAAAAAATTGACTATTCTGTGAACCTTTTTAAGGTATACAATTCCGTAGTAAATTATTTTGATGTATCTCATAAGGCTTAGCTCGCGTTAGCAATGTAAGCGCCCGAAAATATGTTTTTACGACTTGTTTACAAAACTCTACTTTCTATAAATATAATATAGCATGTAATTCAAGAAATTCTCTTAATGGTAGTGAAAATCCTGTCCAAATCCATTGGATAGTTTAGAAGAACAAAAAGACAGACGCGGATAGCTACTTTGTTTTCTGCAAATTGTGTTTACAATATTAAAGAAATTCCGAACAAATTATTAACAAATTAAAGTTCTTATGTACAATGTACAAGTGGCAAGTAGGATCGCATCGAACAATCTACGTTATTTGTTTATTTCAATTTCATTATTATTTTATTTATAAAAACACATCAAAACACCTAGATCACTGAAGACACTCTCACATTTACTAAGCAAAAATTTACGAATTCAACGAATCGAAAATCAAATATCTAAAAACAAAACTAAATAAGCACACCGAAAAACGACCCATGATCTTCAAAAGAACATGTCATAAATATCAATCGAAATTAGTAAGAACTAATCAGTAAGTCCAATCTAACGGCGCAAAATTAGAATTACAAATTGAGATCCGGTCGGAACCACGAATAATATAATAATGTATTGATATTATGATTGGTAGCGAAGGATGTCTCGCTTAGACACGGGTTCTGTCAACACTAGCAAGTTGTGTCCGTGTGACACCAAGTTGGGCGCGTGAGTCACTCTTATCACAATCATTAATATTATTGGCAGCCCGCTGTTCTGTTCGTCTATCTATATCTTCTTGTGTTCTATGCGAGTTCCTGCGACGAAAGGCAAACGCGGCCTCAGCCAGGCTCGAACGTAGCATCGGTGCGGGTGGGCAGTGTTACCGGGCGGATTATTTTAAAGGGTACTAGAAAATGTATAAATTATGTTTCCTCGATTCCTAGTTTTTTTTATTGGCACCTACACAGTGAATCTTTAGAAGTAACCATAATTAAATTATTAATAACCGGGTATGTAACGAATAGCTATTCACTTAAATAGTATTCAAGTTTTTGTAAAACAATTATGTTGAGCTAAATTAAAGAGGGGGGGTGGAAACCAACACTTTTGAAGTGAAACTTCTTTACGCGCGTCATGCAATTTCGAGGACCGGGGTAAAATCGACTCATGGCCGTCACGAAAAACCGTGATCATTTCGCTATAGGAGCCTAGCTAATATTATATACCTAGTTTAGGTCACTCTCCAAACTCAGCTTCGCGGTCTAGAGGCAGAGCGCCCGACTGTCGTCGTGAAGAACCGAGGTTCGATCTCCGCTTTAACTATATTTTTTTTTCTTTTTGTGATTTTTTTAATACGAGGAAAAGTGATAAAATGCTCTCGTGCTGCGACTTTTAGATATTTTGACTATATGATATTTTGGTTGAAATATAGCTTACAAATCGAGCGAGTCGCTCGGTATTTTGATTAATTATTTTTATTTCGGTTCATTAAAATTACTAATCAAGGCCGATAACGCGACTACCCTCGCATACGTGCGTGACAAGTTTTTTTACTAAAAAACACAGCCGTAAGTGAGTTTTTCAAAATTTAGAAATGTTTTTTAAATTCAGACTCCATACGGGTATGAGACTGTTAAAACACGATAGATCTTTTCCAAAACGGACAAATATACGGAAATATTTTGAAAAACGACAGATATGACTTCACACTGCCGATATATCTTCGATTCAACCCCATATAAAGCGTTAACGAGACGTTATGTGATATTATTCATTTGCCGTGTTTGAAAACGAAAATTTGCGCGGGACAAGTCAATTGAGGAGTACACGTTGAATACGCGGTTCTCGTCGCGCGAGATACCCCTCCTCGCGGTCTAGAGGCAGAGCGTTCGACACTCGTTATGCTGGACCCGGGTTTGAATCCCATATTTTTATAACTTTTATTTTTTTTATGACATGCTACTTATAAATATGTCAATAGACAGAAAAAAAAGAGAGAATGAAATGAAAAGAGAGAGAGAAGAATACTAAAAGTTTCACTTCCGTCGTGCGTAGGCTTGCCACACACTGTATTTTTTTTATGTTAAGTGCCTCACACAATTGGTTTTATAAGTAATTCGGTTTTTACGGAAAATATTTAAATATCATTTTGAACATCGTACAAATAAAAAGACTCCTGAAGTTTGCAGACACCACGTACTACTAAATATTCCAAAATCATTTTTATTTACTTAATTGGTACAAGAAAAAACTATATAACGTCGTGGGAGATGGAAAAACATGCACAGAATAGTTTATTAGGTATTTAGTTTGGGTTATTTCAACAATTTGTCCGTATTTCGATTGAAGCGGAACCTTTCGGCAAACGTTACTTCATAATAACAAAATTCAACATGGCGGAAAAACATCTTTGACACGGAAAATATAAACTTTGATTGAAAATAATTGGCGTTAATGCATCTCCACTGACGTAAACAATTATTTCTTGGAGAAGTCAGCGGTCGTCTGAATGTGGCATAACCGCATTTTGATAATGGCCTTGAATGCCGAAACAGCTGTCACAATAATATAACTTATAATAATTTATAGAACTTTATAATAATATTTTTTTAATTAATTACTTTAAATTAAAAATATAAATAAATGGAGTTGTACCAACTAAACAAAATAACAATAAATATCTAGAAGTATTATTAATTTACAAGCTGATGTGCACCCGGCGTTGCTAGACTTTTCTCTCCTTTCATTAAATAAAATATACATGTATTAAATACATAAACCTTCCGGAAGAAATTCTATAAACGACAGTGAAAACTTTCTCAAAATTAGCAGAACCGAAAAAATGTAAATGAAAGTTGTATAGAAAATATAGTCAGTTTGCAAACCATTATTATTTATGTCACTGTTGGCAAGTGTATTGGCTTATTTAAAAAATATTGCAGGTCCGGCCCTGTTGGTGTTTGTACCATTGTAGCACTATAATATCATCGGTACTAATTGTCTACCTATAACATAACACATATAACATAGCTATTCAATGTAAATTGAGGGGACAGGACAAGAAACGACACATCAACACAACACATTATTTCGGATGGAAATAGATTATTTTTAACTCGTTGACGAAAATATTCAAGTTTTCTGTTGATGATTTTTGAATATTTATTTTACATACTTTGACTTACCTTCTTTCTTTAAAAAAATACATTATTGTCCGGGTTTATAGATTTAAATGTGGTAATTGCACCTCGTGGAAAAAAATACGTGAAGGAACATTGTCACATTCAAACCGAATGGTTTTCGATGTAACATTTTACCCCATGCGTTGCAAGAACCGTGTACGTGTACAATGTACTCTACATACATACGCCATGTCATTATAATTATGGAGATGCTAATTTAGGTTCTAGTTTGTTGAGTAGACTCTTATAAGTCGTCAATTATATTAGCAAGGCTGGCAATAATAATATTGATGTAAAACAAATATTATTACGCAGTATTCGGATGATGGATTTTGAACCACCCATGAATGTTTTTATACACAACTAGCTGAAGTCCCCGGCGTTGCCCGGACTTTACACAGAGAGTTTTTGCAATCAGATAGGCAGTAATTTTCCTCTTATTTTAAATGTAAACTGTAGAAAATTTCATCCAAAATTGGGTGGGAAAGGGGGATATGGTGATTTTTCGAAATCTCGTGTAGACTGTAACCTTCCTCCCGCTTTGAAGGTCAAGTGTGCAAATCCTCAATCTCTGAGTGAAACTGTAGATTTGTTTAAAAACAAACCCACATTGGGAAATTTCATTATATTATTTATTTTACGTAAAAGTAAAATCATAGCTATACAGTTTACACATGAGGATATCTCTATTCGTACAAATAATAAATATTATTAATTAATATTCAAGCGAAACGATAGGAAAACCTTCAATTTATCTAAATCATATTTTTTGGTATTCATAATATACACCAATTCGTTATAAAGATTAATCAAAATAGTGATTTAGCATTAAACTTCGTCTTGGCCCCATCTGTACATCATGTGGGCACAGCGGCTATGGGAGCACCTTAACCTATTGATGGCGGACCAGGTTTTGCGAGGCTAAGAGAACCCAAGCTGTCTCTCGGTGAGGTCTTTTACCACGTTGGCCGTTTGCCACTCAAGTTTCCACCTATCTTCTGGGGTGAGAGGTAATCGGAGGAGCCTCTCTCCTTCCGCCCAGAAGGGCTTTCGGGACTTCAAGCGGCATGCCGGGTGGGAGACGACATCTCCGTGTTGCAATTTCTAGTCTGATATACTTCTGATGTCAACAAGGCTTTTTATTTCTTCGCATTACACTGCGTCCCAGTGGCTGACTTATCGTGGCTTTTGGTCGATTTTTTTATAAGATTTGAGTCCCATTCTTCCAAAGGTTGGGTCCAGAGTGGAGTTGGGGAAATAATTGGGGAAATTGTAGTGCCGAGGGAAGTGGGAATTGATGGGAAAAGTACGGGAGGAAGGTTGGAAAGAATCATTTTATTTTGTTTTGTTGTTTCAAGTTTAATTCGTCGAACCATTTTATTTTTATATTTTACATATTCAAAACAGTTTATTTAACTGTGGTGGCAATAAATTATCAAACTGTGGTGAAGCCATTTTGCAGACGACGTATTCATATTATTTGCATATAAATAGGTACCTACTTATAACGAAAAATAAATTGCTCACATTATTTATTACCTATGCCTTTATTGATTTCAATCAAGAGGGAAATCAAAAAGGCAATTTGTTTTTCACTGTAAGTACCTATGTATATGGAAATAATATAAATACATGATCTATTAAGTGGCTTAGCTACAGTTTGATAATGCCTTTAGAAAACGAAACAGCTGTCTCCCCTGTTAATAATCATGCAGCAGAACGTGTTTATAATTGTAATGTATTTATAAATTTGAATGATAACACTATTGAAAACATTAAAAAAATCAGACCCAGTAACGAAACACTGCTATAGCGATATCGAATGTAATTCTCACCAGTGCGAACTAGAAATATCTTCGACATAATAATTGGAAAGCTGAGTCTGTCTACAAAATGACCAATGAAGCGAGTAAAATTGACATTCAACATTAGTGGGTTGGTACTTTGGTACCTGCATACAAAGACGTCAATTGTTCAAAAATCAATAACAAATTATTATGATTCAAGAACTTATGTACGAGTATCATTATTATCCAGAGTGGTTATTGGTTATTCACGTTCGAGTGGCTTCTTGGTGCACCGAATGTTTAGTGGAACATTGATATTTAGATGGCTTAGGGCCCGTTCCCACTTCCGTTTTCAAATCGGAGGCGGGTCCCGTTTTAAAAACGGATGCCCTAGTGGCTGTAGTGGATGTATGGAGCTGTTCACACTTGTCAGACACGATTTGAAAACGGATCCGACATTTTTTGTCGGATGGCTCGCCTACGCAGCGCGTCCGTTTTCAAATCGTGTCGGAACACGCTCGCTCATAGTGTTGTATGGAGCTGTTCACACTTGTCGTCCAGTCGTTCCGGCAGAGTCCCCGCCAAACCCCGACCCCTCCCCGCCCGCTCCCTAGCAGGCACGCTGCGGGCTTGTATTTGGTTATTTTGTTAAGTAAATAAATCAAAACTACAATAATGGATAAAGATATAAATCCCGAAAATTTAATACCACTGGTCGAAGAAAGAGTATGGTAATATTTTATCTTTAACTAAATAAAAACAAAACACTTGGTGTACACAACTTTTGTACATCAAAATTTTTATTTTTATTTTTTTAAGTTTAATTTTTTTAAATTTTAAAGCTGTAATGAGATGCACGGAAGAGCGTATTAGTTTAATAAACACATAATAAAAAATATTTGAGTTGTTATTGTTTTCTTACTTTAAAATATCGATAGCCTTTCTTACTTTAAAATATCGATAGCCTTTCTTCAGGACAAATGCACTTTCTCAATTTTGTATTTTGATATGTTAAGCTCTCTGAAACTCATTCCAGTAGATGGTTAAAGGAAGTGATAGACATTCTCTTAAGCCATTAAGCGCCCTTGAGGTGGTTTTTCATGGTGAAAACGGCGCTATATAAATAATCCAATCATTATTATTCTAAAATAATTAAAGAACTTTAGTTCATCACTTCTCAACTCACCAATTAACACTTGGAAAATTCCTACAGAAAATCATTCGGCTATGATTGGGTGTACCCAAAATTTTCTTTCCACTTTTTTCCTTCTTTTTAATAAGTACAACATGACAACAAGAGCTTCATCGTCGTCCATTGCGCACCATTACTGAAGAATGAGCAAATAACATGTTTTTGTTGAATCGACAATTATTTTTTTTCGTAGAGTATGGTCCGTTTTTAAAACGGATCCGTTTTTAAAACGGTAGTGTGAACAGGGCCATTGGCCATCCGTTTTTAAAACGGGACCCGCCTCCGATTTGAAAACGAAAGTGGGAACGGGCCCTTAGAGTTAAAATATTGTATCTCCATAAAAAAAAATTATAGAGAAAACTGAATTTAAAACCTGGAAACATTAGATTTTGTGGATGACCGGATAACTCATCAAAATTACAGATTCAACACACATTTAAAAAGTGATATTAAGGCGATGCCATACGTAGTAATTCAAAATCATGTGTTTTTGGTTTGAAAATTTGGTCGCCTAGAAATTTTTCAGATGCTTTAATTAAATACTGCGAATAGAATACATCTTGGCCTTTGAAATAATCGAGTATTTTTTAGATAAATCTTTTTATAAGCCCAGAAAAAAAATAATGTTAAGGCTATCAAAACTGCTTTAAAGTTCAAAATCTCCTACTTACGAACCCATTTTCGGTTATGATTTTATTGAATAATGTGGAAAATTAAGTTATTTATAAAATTATCGAAAAAAAATTAAATATTTATTCCTGAACATCCACAAAATAAAATAAAAGGCCACTTTTGGCCATGTTTTTTTCTTGCATAAATCAAAACAGGCGGATGGTGTTAAGTGGGAATTTAAACCTTATCGCCATCTACGTAAGGGTTTTTATTGATAGCGGCTCAATTTAAAATATTACACGACGTAGTGTATCGCCTTAATATTAGTGGGTTGGCACTTTGGTACCTGCATACAAAGACGTCAATTGTTCAGAAATCAATAACAAATTATTATGATTCAAGATCTTCTGTACGAGTAGTATCATTATTATCCAGAGAGGTTGTTGGTTATTCACGTTCGAGTGGCTTTTTGGTGCAACGAATGTTTAGTGGAAAATTCTTATTTCGATTGGTTAGAGTTAAAATATTGTATCTTCATAAAAAAATATATAGAGAAAACTGAGTTTAAAACCTGGAAATATTAGATTTTGTGGATGACCGGATAACACATCAAAATTACAGATTCAACACACATTTAAAAAGTGATATTAAGTCATAAAAATTGATGAAACGAAAACTAGGTAAAATAGGTTACTCACGTTAGGTTTATAGGTTAGTTTATTTTCATCGCCTTTAATAACCTAATGACTTATTAAAGTTGCGTTGAATTGTCATTGTGTTGAGTTATCGATTTTATGATTTAAAAACATTTTTTAGTTACATGTTACAGTATCTGTATCTTACCTAGGTAAATATAAGGTTTAAAACGGGATTGCAGGCCATTTCCTTATAAACTTTTAGGAAATTTCTTATATATCGGAACACGTATTCATGCACCTGCATTTGCCTTGATGATATAAAAATTGGAAAAAAGAAAAGCAAAAAAAATTATGAACACGTGTTTCGACATCGCGATAATACATTACGTATTTTACTAAAAGTTTATTATGAAAACTTTGAATTCATTCGTTAAGGGCCTGCAATCCCGTTTTTGACCGGATTAAGAATAATTTGAAGATATTCTTAATAAATTTAAAATATTCAATATTAGTCATTTTTTCCGTGTATGACGTATTACGTATTACGTTACTTCGGCATCAATCTACGCACAATTTTTTTTGAATATCCAAAACTAAGAACCCAATAACCTATTTTGTACATGTCTTTCTATCTCCCCCGACGTAATAAGTAAGTTGAATCGAAGTGTTATTTCAATAATTTGGGCGTATCTAGAAGTAAGCGAGGTACGGATATTTTAAGTGAAAATAATTATGAAAAGAAAATTAATATCTTCATTTCATATTAAATTCTTAGACTTTCAGTATTCTTAGACCATAAGTCCATTAGTTGAGAGATGGAGAAAAAAAAACAGGTCCCGCTCTTTGACCTCCAACTGACCTCCAACTCTCCCAACGCTTTAACTAAAACCGATTCCGGTCTAAGTGCACCGCTTATCGCGTTCTAATAGTAGAACAAGTTTCGACAAGATATTAGCATGCAGTAGCGCCTCTAATTATGGTTTTATTCTTAAACCACAAAAAATGTGATAAAAATTATTTATTACGATTTTTTTTCTTTTACGTACTTTTTTATTTTACCTTTTAGGTATTTTATATACAGTTTCAATAAAAATATAAATAATTTTAAAAAAAATATATTGATATGAATATAAAGTGAACTGTTTGGGGCCGGGTTCATAAGCTTCCTGCACAAATATCTAGCCTTAGCCAAACCAACTACAGGAAACAGTGACGCAGTATGCAAATCGCACATTTTAGTATGACTATCTATTGCCGGTTGAACACTGTACAGGGCCGCAATACTTTTCTAAATAAAAAGTAACAGCAAAAATCAACATAGTTTCTAGTCAATCGATTCCCAATCCGGAGTACCACTACCGGTAGCTAGGGGCGAACGCAAAATAAAATCAATAATGGCGGATGTACGTACGATATTATTTAATGTTTGTAAATACAGTTTAGAGGAACAATTAAGGGAAAAATCAACCTTGTTTTTTTACTGTAATACATCTGCATTCGGCAACTCTACCATCTTCGCCAATGCCGATCGGGTAGGACCGATATTTGTTTCGTATCTTAACTGCTGTAAAGTCATCAGATTTTAGTGATTGCCATCAGAAGTTGATAGAATACATTGTCATATTCTATCTGCTGAGTTTCAGCTTGATCGGATGTTAGGAAGTGGGTTAATTTCCGCTTCAAAAATAAGCATTCTTTCACTATCGAAAACAAAAGTGAAATTAAAATAGATATTAAACTACGCAAGGCAAAAATATATTGTTGGGAACCGTTGTACTAGTCATACACCGAAAAAATAACGGAGAAATTGAGAATTTATTTTTCTAAAGAAAGATGGATAATCACACAAAATATGTAATTCTCAAACTGTATTTTTATTGTTATTTTGAATTTTTACTAATAGATGTATAAAATCATGCCATCTAATTAGGATTTTTAAAAATATATATACGTAATATAAACATATCCGAAATTATTGCATCGCCATGGGTATTATTATTACTGAAAAAATTTACATAGAATATCGCGCTCAACATTTCTGTTTTTGACACAATAGTTAGTTATATCATATTATTATTGGTTTGCTCAGTAACATAATTGTTTGGTTTCATTTTCCATATTAAAAATTAATTGAATTAAATAAAAGTCGTCCTTTAAAGATTGTTGACACAATCCATAAAAGAGTTAACTTTTTCAAAATCTCTGTAACAAAATAATATAATCATCTTTTTGGCAAACACAAAACAAAAAACAAGCGCTTAAAAACACGCCTGATACGAATAGCACTTTTAATTCAATTATAGAGTAGGTACTTATGTATTAAATATTTTGTCTCATTTCATTAAAAAAGCTGCAAAGTAAATAGTAACTACTTATTCAAAAAAATTATGAGTATTTGTGATGGTCAAAGATTCCGGTTCTGGTTTGTGAATTACTGGAAACAATTTTCGAAAATTACATTATAATATTCGTGTTAGCCAAATAGTGTGATAGAGATAGAGGTTTTAGTACTATCACAACGCATAGTTTTAAATTTTCGAGAACTAGGTTAAAGCTTCCTGGGTGAATTTGGCACATGATAATATTAATTAAGTACATAATACCATAAAACCGTTTATGTACTACTTTAATCCCGAATTTCCTCATCAGATAATGGGCATTGATGTATTATATTTAGATGAGATTTAGAAAAATAAGTTCCACTTTTTGACCTCCAACTGACCTCCAACTCTACCAACGCTCTGAGGGCCCGTTCCCACTTCCGTTTTAAAATCGGATGCCCTATGGCCCTGTTCACACCTCCGCTTTAAAAACGGATCCGTTTTAAAATCGGATTCTACTCTACGAAAAAAAAAATTGTCGATTCCACCAAAAAAAAATATTTGCTCATTCTTCAGTAGACGACCGTGCGCAATGGACGACGATTAAGCTCTTGTTGTCATGTGGTACTTAATAAAAAGAAGGAAAAAAGTGAAAAATATATTTTGGGTTCACCCAATCATAGCTGAAAGATTTTCTGTAGGAACTTTCCAAGTGTTAATTGGTGAGTTGAGAAGTGATAAACTAAAGTTCTTTAATTATTTTAGAATATCTATCATTTCCTTTAACCATCTACTGGAACGAGTTTCAGAGAGCTTAACATATAAAAATACAAAATTGAGAGAGTGCATTTGTCCTGCAGAAAGGCTATCGATATTTTTAAGGTAAGAAAACAATAACAACTCAAATATTTTTTTATTATGTTTTTATTAATAAACAGAAAACTTCTCGCCTAGCCGATAATTTTAATGAATTATTTTTATACCCTTCGTTTTATCCCACAGCACAACTCTTTCTTCGACCAATGAGATTAAATTTTCGGGATTTATTTCCTTATCCATTATTATAGTTTTAATTTATTTACTTATCAAAATAACCAAATACAACCACGCAGCGTGCCTGCTTCCTTACGACTGAGAGCGGGCGGGGAGGGGTCGGGGCGTGGCGGGGACTCTGCCGGAACGACTAGGCGGCAAGTGTGAACTGGGACCCAATTTTTATTTCAGTAGACAACTGCTCGCATGCGATAATTATCTACGTTGTCTATGGTTTTTCTATCATCGAGTAATTATCTACTATTTTCGATAGAAAGCGTATTTTGGAATTTCTAATAGATAATTATCTATTACAAGGCAGTACATAATTGGACTATTGGTTTTAGTAGTAGTTCAACTGTCAAAAAGTGTTACTTGTACGGTTGCGTGTGTCGTATTTTTGTTAATTATTATAAAAATGGTGAGTTTTGAAGATTTGACGCATATACAAGCGATCGAAGACATGGAACAGGCCGAATATTTAACTGAAAGGCCACCAAGAAATTTTTTTTCAAGAAATGATGCATTTAGTCTGAGTAATGAACTGTTCATAAAAATTTTTCGACTACTAAACAATTGGTGCTCAAATTAATTGATCTATTGTCGCCTACTTCTTCAACGAACAACAAAGTGAATTGAAAATTGACAGTCGTAAACTGATGTATATAGAAAAATTTATCAAATCTATGAAGTTAAATACACGGGTTACAATATAAAAAAATAAAATTGGTACATTTTTATGTTGGTATTAATATCGGTTGTTTTACATTATCTACGACGGTTGAAAATACGCATTTATCGAAACAGTAGATAATTTATCGTGCGCGATCCTCGCATGCGAGCAATTGTCTACTGAAATGAAAATTGGGTCCCTGCTCCATACAAAACTATGAGCGAGCGAGTTCCGACACGATTTTAAAACGGACGCGCTGCGCTGGCGATCTATCCGACAAAAAATGCCCGATCCGTTTTAAAATCATGTCGAACAAGTGTGAACAGCTCCATACATCCACTACAGCCGCTAGGGCATCCGATTTTAAAACGGGACCCGCCTCCGTTTTTAAAAAACTAAAACTACCGATTCCGGTCTACGCGGACTGCTTATCGCGTTCTAATAGTGAAACACTTTTATGTAGCTCTATGATAATGGACGTCGTAAAACTGTATGTGTGTTATAAAATCTGATCTCATTTGTTTCTTTATAATTATCAACAATATTATTAACTCACCTACATTACTAGAACTCATCTCATTCAATATAACTTCTCGTAGACTCAGAAATAAAGAACTGCTCTTCCTCAATCAACACTCGACTAATTATACTTATAATTCATCATTGTCCAGAATATGTAGAATGGTCAACTCACGTCCTACAACTAACTTTAGTTATAAGTCACAATGCTTTTTGTCGCTCACTATGCAATTGAGGATATTTTGTATCACTTTAGTTTTAGCAAGGTCTTGACTTGAGTCGACACTTCTATTGCATGTCTATTTTCTTATGTTTTCCCTGTTGGTTTCTGCTTTTATATACCATCCTTTACTCTTGCACTGTACATTGTCCCAAATCTCGTGGCGCTTTGTAATATATTGAATTTAAGTCCGTTAATTAATTAATAAATAAATAATTATCATTACCATTTTTTACTCAATTGTAACATTGTCCTTCTTGGCTCAAAACATACTTTCATAAACATTTACATTACCCATAATGTATAATCATCAGAGCAGGCTGTCATTAAGGATGAATTCATAAACCATATAAGCTACGCGGATGACATGATCCTCCTAGCACCGTCGATCAAGGGATTGAGATTACTGTGAAGAAAATTGAAAACAGCACAATATGATGTACAACCCGAAGAAGACGGAATTGATTGCGTTCCACCACGGAAATACAAGTAAGATGCTCCCCGTACACCTTAACGAGACAAGAATAAATACATGTACTTGAGGCACATTATCAATAAAAACTTATCGGACGATGACCATATCGAACGACAAAGTAGAAGCCTCAGCATAGTGTCTAATACGATTGCTCGCTGATTTTTTTTGTTCATTTTCATTGTTCAATGCATTTTGTACCGGCCTGTATACGTGTGAGACATGGTGTTACAATCGAACTTGCTCGATGTTACGACTCCGGATCCAAAAACGCCTGTAAAATCATATTTGGATACAGAAGATACAGCAGCTCATCGACAATGTTCACGGAACTAGGACTGAATGGATTTGCCGGCCTGATGGCCTCCGCACAACACGGTGGTGACCGCAGCCTACCAGCACCAAGCGCCACTTTTTTGAATAAATGGCATACAGAGCTCCGGGCCAATAAGGCCCCTTTCTCTTTCAACATGAGTTAAACCGCCACTCCTGAGTGGGCTAGAGGTGAGGCGAATTTATCGTAACCAGTAAAAGTTCCGGGTATTTTCATGCGATACTTTGTACTTGTGACTTGTTCAGGTATTTTTGATGAGTATTTTTCGTGGGTATTTTGATGGGTATTTTTGATGGGTATTTCGATGGGTATTTTTGATGGGTATTCCTGATCGGTATTTTTGATGGGTATTTTTGATGGGTATTCCTGATCGGTATTTTTGGTGAGTATTTTGAATAGGTATTTTTGATGGGTATTATTTTCTTTTGACCGGAAAAATGTGGGGTTTTTTTGACGGGGAATTCCGTAGCCACCCCCCCCCCACCAGTTTAGAAATTACTTATTCTGAATCAATCCTCATGTCGGTATTAAATACTTTTGAGTATTTTGTCACCAGTATTTTTACCAGGTATTTCTGTGTACCTGTACTCATAGTACCCAGTAACGAAAAGTACTCATGGGACTCACCTCTAGAGTGAGCGCAGGGCCGTGGCCGGGTCCAAGCTCATTCAAGACCACGTCCTACATAGTTCTAACTCTTAAATTTCATTGTATTCACCTAATTAACATGTTTATTTTTTATTTATTTTTAGATCTCGTGTATGTCTCAAATAATTGCTTTGTTCACATAATTACTGTTTATATTTATAATTTTCAGACTTTCTTGTACTTCCAAAAAAAATCGGTATGTTCACATATCTATGGTACAATCAATGTTTATATCAAAATGGGACATGTGGGATTGCACTAACGTCCCCACATCCTGGAATAAAAATTATTATTATTATATACTCTGATAGTAGAAACCATGTAAACTACAGGAAATTCGGGATTAATAAAGGTATTTAATCGGTTTTTTTGGTGTTATTAAAATAATTTTATTATTTATTAGGTGGGTGCAACTCGTAATTTGTTATGAATGTATTATTCCTCCAAGTAGCAGTGACATTCCTGTTTGGGCGCAAGAATCGCATTATTTTTCTTTCATAATTCAACAAGTGAACTGACATCTTTGACCAAATTGAAGAAGCAATTAATTGACGACTCGGGAAATATATTATCAGGTTTATGTTTCCACTAGCCGAGCACGAAAGATGTAAATTTTAATTGAATGGATTTGATGAGAGACATCTATTGAGAGGCTGACAAAATAAAATCACCTTTTTAGAGGAAAATTCTTAAGTTAACTGACATCTATCGCCATTTGTTTGAACCTTAATCTTAATATTTTTAAACATAAATTTCTAAGAATAATCATGATCATAAAGAAAATGAATTATTTGAAAAGAAGCGTAAGTATGTACAACGTATTTTTATGTCATTTCTGGAAGATATTTCATGCACGTTGTGAACGAGATAACTAGAAATTCTTCGGACCTCGCGTCCAGCGAAGGGTGTTTATAATTTCCTTTAATTTAATAAATCTAAACCAAAATTTACTCAGAAAACACAAGATTTGTTAATAGGTACTTAAATACCTACCTACTTTATTATAAAACTTTTTATTAAGTAATTATACAATTTGCTCAAATAAACGTCATTATCTCAGGGAAAATTTCTTCTTAATTCAAGCTTCCTTCAGACTGGTACCATAAAGGTAAAAAAACGCACAAGAAAGAAAAAATAATCTTTACTGAGCCGTTTAAACGGAACGTACAAATAAAAATACAGACAGACGAAATGCAAAAACAGTCGAGTTAAAACTTACTTTCTATCTTTTTAAGTGAATGCTAATGACGTAATGACTGATAAAATAATTTATTGTTCCCTGTTGCAAATAATTAAAGGTCACCATATAGATTTATTTGTGGTTTTCGTTCATGTGGCGGCTAGTTCAGAAACCGCGTTTTCCAAATTATTTAGGTAAATGTGCACCAAAGTATTTTTGGATATTTACATTTGCAAATAATATTTAGATATCAAAATAACAGTACTAGAACACTATAATGGTCATCAGAGATAGCTGAATAACAATTTTGACTATGATTTATTGATTATTTATATGACATGACGTCATATATCTACCTACCTATATATTTTTTCGATGATTCCTACTTATATAAATTATCATCGATTCCTTTATCAAACATTTTCATTTCCATATTTCTCTTACTCTTATAATATGGTTTTGTAAAATAAACAATAATAGATTAGAAATAAATACCTACCTAAGTATTTATAATATTGTTTATTTTGGGTTTTAGGCATTTCACCCTGAAAATAGTGCTTTGTGCCGGCAACAGTTAAAGTGGATAAAAAAATTCGGTTAATCTATTGGGAGAATAATAAAACAAATTAAATATTGGACTTATTTAGATCACTAAAACAAATTAAATGTTGAATTCATTCAGGTTAATAAACTTACATAAAGCTGTATGAACACGAGAATTGTTAAGAGATAAAAGGTATGAAATGTTAAGGGGGGATATAATATTGTTATGAATAGGTTATTACTGTTATTCCTTATTATTGTAGAAATATCTTTATATTTAAAGTTAAAGCTTTTATTTTAAATTAGCTCCACACAGAAGGTCCGAAGGAAAATTATTTCCCTCGTGGCGTAGGCCCATTTTTGGAGATGTTGAGTGGAAGGGTTTTTTTAAGGAGAGGAAGGAGAGGAAGATCTGGGAAGGAAAAAGGTACGAGGGTTAGTAGATAGTTAGGTAGGAATCTGGGGGTCAGACGGACGCATGAATTCATCCCTCCCACAGCGGTCGAGAGAGTCCTGCTGGAAAGATAAAATCTCCCCAACGAGTTTCTCCAAATCCTGCCCGCCATACAGTAGTGGGCAGACGCATACTCCACCAAGTCCTAGACAATCCCCACCACGTGAACAAGCTTCATCCAGATTACCAAAATATTACTTTGTGATAAATATAACCTACTAATTACTGCTCAACTTATTGGTATTCATATATTATATGTGGTAACAAATACATATGCCACATATTCACATATTATATTTGGTAACAAATAGATACGCCACATATTATATTTGGTAACAAATAGATACGCCACATATTCACATATTATATTTGGTAACAAATACATATGAGAAATAAGCCCAATACCGAATCACTACAAGTATTACAATACATATGGAGCCTAAAACCAAACCAGCAGTTTCAAAATACCACAAACTTATCATTCCCCACAGCAAAAGGAAGTGTAGGTAAGCATTTATTTTCGTATTGTGGTTTTAATAAGAAATCCACTTTTGAGAGAGAAGTTCCCTCAATATTCAGGAACAATATTTTAATCGTTCCCCGATATTTTATGATTCCTCTCGGTCTTCGGCCCCTTAAATAACGATATAATTATAAGTAGTCTAAGGCCCACTTACCTTTTATCTAATGAGCTATGTTAGTACCAAAATCAATCATTCATTTTGCTTTGACCGAAAGAGTGCAAGAACTTTAAAGGGTAGGCACAATTATTGGGATAAGATTAATATAAAAAATACTTTTTATGTTTCAACTTGAACTATATATTTAATCAACAGACAGTATACATAAAGACTCTTATATTCTACACAGATACAATTCGTTTGATTTAGATCATTTTTTCCGGATTCGTTGATAATAAAGTATACAAATTTTATAATCCATGATAAAAAAAAGTATTTTCACGAATGCTGGATTTAAAACAAAACAAACTGAAGATTTTAAATACGAATACAAAAAAAACATAAAGTTATAATAATAAATTTAAAAAAAAAAAACAAACGATCAATGACACATTTCTGAAAATGTTTTATTTCTGCAAAAGCGAAATAAAATAAATATATCATTACAATATAATTTTAGAAATGCAACAAAAAATAAATAATGTTCATATAAATTCACTCGTGAAAGAAATTCAATGAATACTTTGGTGATGCAGCGACATATAAACTGATGAAAATATCGAACGATTATTGATTGTAAAAATCGTTGATTCACAAAAATCACTGTTTCACCACACAACTACAGACATTCGTACAAGTTTCCTAAGACAACATCCAACATAAAACAAGACTTACGTAAGTATTTAATTGACAAAACTATTATCAAAATAATATACCAAACTTCTAATTATTAATTAATCCTACTTATTATCATGCATTTCCGATTATGGAATATTCTTTAGTCTTTGTTTGATAGACGTCCGCAGGTTGGACAAGAATTCGTTTGGTGATTTCCCATCTGGGAGAATAGTATCAATAACTCAACCCAACGAATTTAATTAATCATTTACCGATATTTTATTTCATCAAATTAATCACAAGAGTTTTGGCGCTGAATTATTCAAAAAATATATTAATTGATATTATTTATTAAAAATATAATTTCCCAACAGAAATTGATAAAAAACACATAATTATTTCCTGTTTTGTGTGAATGCCACACAAGAATCCCAGCTGTTCGAAACCAGTAGGGCTATGGTACACCAAATTGGAGATTGTGATGGAGAAGAACATGGGGGGAAGAGAATGAAAATGAAGGTCAGGAAGTACCTGGCCATCCAGATCTAGGAATACTAAACTAATACCATTTCAATTATTCGATTCATATAGCCTCTTTCGATATGGAAGGAGATGTTAAAATAGTATTTTTATTTTGTTTTAAATTGTACCTAGATGAGGAAAAATACTATGAGATTTTTATGATTTATGTCCGACATTTGTAATTGAGTTTTTCGCTCTGCTAAAACCGTAATTTTTCATTCTATTAATGAATTAACTATAAATTTCTATATTAATTTACTTTAAGGAACGCTGTAAACTAATTTCAACAATGTAACAATTATGTTTGAAATGCACTTAGGTATTAAGAAAAAAGTTTGATATTTGCATGGCAAAGTACCATTATAAATAAATATATCAACATAAACATACAGAAGATATTAAATGTTTTATATGTTAACAATACAACATTAGTAAAATGGCACTGATTTAATTTATTGTTCTATTTCTTATATTATAAGTAAATTTATTGCTTTATTATTTTACCAAACGGTGCACAAGATGTGAAGAGGTGATTTATACTATAATTATTACTGAATTTCAACTTTCGAAGTGCTTTGGAAGTGTTTGTGATAATTCTCTATAATTTACTGAATAGTAAATTCATTATAATTTCTATTTGGCGTTATTTTGATTTTCCATTTTCACGTCAAAACTTACGAAGGATGCATAAAACCCCCTGAACAAGCTATCCGATTTTTTCTACTATATTTTGAGACAAACGTAAATTATTATCATTCAAACATAAAATAATCACTTCGTCGGGGCAGATATAATTACTATATTCATGCCTGTTCTGATGAAATACACAAAATTACATCACAGTTCCTTTCTAGGTTCCAAAATACAATATTCATTGATATCCAAAAGAAAAAATATTGGTTTATTAATGTAATTATTTGATACTGGAACCACCGTAAGGGATGTTGCCCATGTTAACATATTGAAGGGAATCACGAAATTAGTGATTATCATGAAATTAGAATTTTGTAAGTATCACGAAATCAGTGAATAATCATGAAATTAGAATTTTGTAAGAATCACGAAATTAGAAAAATCTTAATTTCGAAAATATTACGAATCTTGAGTAATCTGAATTTGGAAAATAATCACGAAAATCGTGAAAGGTAATGTGAAATAAAATCATGAAATTTATTAAAATTACGAACTCGTTACAAAATTCTAGAAAGTCGTGAAATTCTCGAAAACTGGGAAATTCTAAATCATGTAAATCGTGAATAAAATCATAAAAATCTGATAATCTAGAAAATCATAAAATCACGGCAGTAGTACACCCGTCGTATCCATCCCTTTAACACCCTTGGCGTAACATCATGTCGGCCATCCTGAAGACCCGGAGCCAGCCGAAGAGGTCCTGCGCGCGCGGCTCGGGCTCCACGCCCCCCGCGTCCCCCGACCCCTTGGAGGCGCGCGAGGGGGCGCGCTCGGCCCCCTTGTCCTTGGCCGGGGACTTCTTGTCGCCGTTCTGCTTCTTCTCCGGCTTGCTGAGTTGCGGTGAGGCGGTCATTATCAACGGATTAAACTGGAATCAAAGTAACGAGGAATGTAATTTTTTTTGTGAAAACAGTAAAGTAGCTAAGATTAAAAGCCTATATTTCTGTGAATTGTGTGAAATATGTACAAAAATAATATTTTTCTTTACTAAAAATATATTATATCTAGGATTCACATTATAATAATGCTAGATAATATATGTATACATCGTAAATTATAAAATACAAAGTAGTTAATAGTTAGTAATTTTTTAACCCTACTGTCTAGCACTTTAACGGGAGTTCATTGTAATTCATGTATCATAAAAAACACAAAATAATATTAATAATTTTTACCCAAGTAAAAGATGAGTCCAGAAATATTCGACAGCGATGATAAGTAGGGATATAGATTAATATTATATTATGGAATTAAAGTGATTTGATTAATATTCCTATAATTAATCAGACCTAATCACATATTAGAAACAGTCTGTCATGTAGAGAATATTATGTAAAATAAACAAGTAAATACAAATGTTTTGGAAAATCTCGAATATCGTAAATGTACGCTTATTGAAATTGCACTAACTTTATATATTAACGTAAATATACAAGCATTAGTCACGGAGAAATGTGATGATAGTAACTGACACCCAATTAAAGGAGAATGACCAGTGATACTAGTGCAACTCTTCCGGGAAATTCTGACAAAAGAACGAAACAATAGTTAGCAGAGGCGGATTTGCAGTCTTGGCCGCCCTAGGCCCCAGACCATGTAGCCGCCCCTTTCTCAGTACCCATCATATTGACCAGGAGTATCCAAACTTTTCAGTAAGTTCCTAGGGTCAAAACCGTTTTAATTTTCCTGCCATTATCATTCATGGTTCATAGGGTGAGATTTGTCCAGGTATTGGTGGCGGATTCGTCTGCCCACCTGCTGCGTGGCGGGCCGGATCGAGAGAGAATTGGTGAGGGAGGCCTTTTGACCTTTCCAGCCGGACTATCTTGACCCATCGCCTTGCACCGCAGTTGGAGGGATGTATTCATACTTATGTCACTCCTGGACACACTAATCCCCAGATTCCTACCCACCCCTCATACATTTTCCTTTTCAGAACTTCCTATCCTTCCCTTCCTTAAAAAGACCCTCCACACAGCATCACCAACATTCATATCGCATCATATCGCTCGCCGTACATTCCAAATTGGAAAGTATGGCGAGCGATATGCTGAAATACGCCATCCCACGCATATTATAGCTCTGTGTGTGAACACGCTATTATGCATAACAATACCTAACGCGGTTCAGTCACTAGCGCAACTGAATCACGGTAGGGATTGGAAATACGCGAGCGGGCGAGCGACGGAGCATGATAGGTGTGGCGAGGGCGGCTGCGGGGCGTGGGGGCGCGCTGTGTGCTGTGTGTGAACACGCTCTTGCATATCGCTATTTCGTACGTAAAATATTTAGGTACTTAGGAAGTAATTTCTTGTTATCATCTGTGACTTTTTTGTCACGATTGGCCGCCCCTAATATCTGGCCGCCCTAGGCCCGGGCCTACATAGGCCTAAGGGCAAATCCGCCTCTGATAGTTAGGTACAAACAGAATTAGACTGTGAATTGAATTACAGCGTGAGTCGAGCATTAACAACTGCTGTATTCGAATGAAAGTACGCAAATCTCGCAACAACAAACTAACCCAAATAGCTAAAGTTTAATTGGTGGTTTCGACCACATTTGTAAATATCTTCTGATACCTAGAAGTAGAAGTGCCGCCATTCGTGAGGCACGTTATCGCCTTCTTAGAGCGGCCTCTTTGAATGCCAATCCACTGCAAAACTCTTGCAGAACTGCATCAGTAAAACACAATAACAAAAATGTATTATTATTTTTCTCTTAGAAAATCGTTGTAGTCGCTGGCCCGAATTACAACTATTTTTAAGACGGGAAGGGTCTCTATACCTAACGGTGGGTAGACCAAGGTTATAGAAGAAGATGATGAACTGAAGATTAGGAAGCGGAACTTTATCTAACAAGAGCGAAGACTTGATACAGAGAGCAATCGATATAAGCGTGCTAAGTATATTATTATAGTGGGACTACAAAACAAATAATTGATTACCAAACTAAAGTAACATAAAACGTAAGATGACACTGAAAGATAAGAAGTGCTCGAGTGGAGACCTATGATAGCCTACGAAACTCGGGATGATCAGAGACCACTGGTCTATCATCAGATGGAAAAGCAACAGGTTCAAGGCGTATTAGGACAACTTAACAGCTGACTGACAGGATTGATTGGCGAATCGAGAGGGATGCATGGGTTGAAATACTGACGTTAATAATTACGATAAATTGAGGCCTCTAGAAACAAAGACGGAAGTGTCCACCAAACGTCAAAAATGAGTTGAATATGCAGTTTTATAGAGAAAGGTTCATTCTATCTCGAGAATATATCTGATTTTAATATAATTGTCATTAAACCATAGTATTTTGGCTTTAAAGTTTTGTTGTTGTAACAAATACGGCAGTGTCCACCTCCTTCCGAAACAAAAGCGGCAGTTTTTCAAATAGCCAATCAGGAGCCTTTATTCATAATGGCGGCCGTACTTGAATTCATACAAACTCGTGCGGAAGCGTGAGTGAATCGTGTAGTGAAAAGTTGTTATTTTTTGTGGAAATAACCATTTATTGTTAGTGGACGTCAAATATTCCAAGAATGGAAACTTTCCCCGATATATTGCCACCGGAATCAGTGAGAAAACGTGTCAAACAACCGCATAAATGGAAGGCAAACATCGCCAAGAAAAAAAGGTAAACCGTCATCATGTTGTAGGCAAATGTCAAAATATGACATTTTTAGATTTATCTGAATTTGTTCACAATTTTTTTTCACAATTAATCAAGTAAGGGGAGATGTCTACTAAATAATAGTAACTAATCGTTTTAATATTATTCACAGATATTCTCCAACGTGTTTACCATCTGCTCCCGCTTGCAACCACAAAACTTCAAAAAGTTTTCAATGCAGTAGCATTAAAATGACAGATTTGATACGTTTTCACAAGATTTTTTACTCACGTAAGGACAAAAAATATCAAGATGCACTAATTTTAAAATTTTGTAAACCAGTATCCATTAAACGTCAGCGACCTAGGAAAGGCACTTACAAAACAAAACAATTTCAAACAAAATTTTCATTTAGATTGTCCGACGGCTCCATAATTCCAGTGTGTCAACAAACATTTCTAAAGAGCATAAATATTTCAAAACAAAGGGTGCAACACATAATGGAATGTTTTTATAAAACTGGCAAAATTGCTACGGAAAATCGTGGTGGCGATCATCGGAGTCGTCATTTCGTGGAAAGGTTAGAATTCACCATGAATTTTATAAAGAAGTTCAAGTGCACTGAAGCACATTACTGTCGAAATGCTTCAAACCTTCGAAGATATTTACCTTCTAACCTCAGCATTCGGAAGATGTATTTAATGTGCAAGAAAAAAGCACAAGAAGATAAAGGAATTACCATCAGTCAATCATACTTCAGGAGTGTGTTCAATAAAAAATTTAATTTGGGGTTTGGAACTCCTCGCACTGATGTTTGTTCGACTTGTTTGCAATTGTCGGAAAAAATAAAACAAACTTCGGACGAACGTGAAAAAGTAGATCTGATGATAAAAAAACGAATACATAAAAAAAAATATGACGAGTTTTTCAAATATCTAAAGGAAAGGAGAAGTGATTTGGTAACAGTTTCCTTCGACTGCGAAAAAAATCTGGTGTTACCAAAAGTGCCTGACCAGCAAGCCTACTATAGTCGGCAGTTATATTTTTATAACTTTACGACTGTAGTTGGTTCATCAAAAGAACCGTTAACTAAAGAAAATGTATTCAGTTACTGTTGGTTGGAAAATACTCATGTAAAGGGATCCAATGAGATAGCATCTGCAGTATACCATAGATTGAAGAATCTCCCCTTAGATGGGATCAAAACAGTAAGACTGATGGTTGACGGGTGTCCAGGCCAAAACAAAAATTCCATCATTATAGGCATGTGTATGCGATGGTTTTCTGAGGCTCCAGCTAGTCTTAAAAAAATTGAGTTGATTTTTCCGGTAACTGGACACTCTTTTATGCCAGCCGATAGAGTATTTGGTAATATAGAAAAAGAAATAAAAAACACGAACAAATTATCCAACCGGAAGAATACTACAATATTGTATCCAATTTTGCTACAGTTATAAAGTTGGGTACCGAGGTAGAAGTAAGCGAATGGAAAAATGCTTCGCAACTTATTCTGAAGCCTACATCATCATGGGCATCTCGATTTTCGGAGACGAAAAGGTTCATTTTGAAAAGAAACAAGAATAAAACTACTATTCTTTTAAAAGGAGAAACAAATTATAGATGTGACCTATCAACTTTCCATAATATCTGCAAGAGGAATTTAACTGCAAATATGATAAATCCCAGTTTAATTGAGGCTAATCAAATTTCGGTTAATCCTTTAAAATTACGAGATGTTGCAAAACTGCTAAATATCCACTTTGGCGGTGACTGGAGAAATATTCCCGAATTGAATTTCTACTCGAAATTATGTCCAACTACTTCTCTTGTACCTCAAGAAGAAGAAGATGATTATGTTCACATAGAATGTAATGAGGTATCGGCAGAAATCGTGTCAGACTTATTAATGATTTAGTTAATTTTTGTATTATTTTATAATTTAGTTAACTTTTCTTTAAATCTATTTTTACCTTTAATTAAATCTATTTTACCTTTTTTAAATCTATTTTCTGTTATCCAGAATTTATGAAAATTTCTAAGATAGAAGTGACCTATCAACTTTCAATAATATCTTCAAGAGGAACTCAACTGCAACTTTTTCAATAAAAAAAATCTTCCTAAAAATATTGTTTTCTTACATTGACTGCAACATCTTTGAAATTGTCATTTACATCAAAACCGGCAGTTTCCAACTGTTTGTGAAACAAAACAGCAAGTGTCCAAAATGGTCAAAATGATTGAAACAAAAACGGAAGTGTCCATCAAAAAAATTCATTTTTTAAAGAAACTGGGGCATTTAGATACATAGATGATTTAAAATAGTATTCTTAAACCGGTTTACTATCATATTATTAAAATTTCCTTGCATATTGATGAATAACGGACTGATTAAACGTTTTTTTTAGATTGCCAACAATTTAACAAAGTGGACACTTCCGTCTTTGTTTCTAGGGGCCTCAATTACTCAATGACTCAATTTATTATTAATTAGTGGTTCGCTTCTCTGATCTTGATCTGTTTTCTTCGATAGACATTTTTTTAAACCTTATCTGCAGCATCATTGTATCACGCTCAGAGCCACCAGAAGTACAGATTCCCTTTTTGGGATTCATCTTATTCCCAATATGGACTTGCGCGAACAGATCACAAGACACGTGAATATGGAACATGGCGCCTACCTGCATTAATTAAGTACACAATATGCATCACGATTTCCTAGGAATGATCGAGGCATTTAAAGTCCACAAAAGGCTTTGTAGCGGGTACTGTATTAAATGTCAAATACAATGTCAACACTCACCTACTACTGGTTTGTAGTAACATTTGAAAATGAACAATATTCGAACAAAACAAAGAGTTCTGTTTTCGGGAGTTGTATATTTATTTTGCTGAAGAACACTTCATGGAAGTCAAGTCAATATTGTAATTCGGAGAGAGCAATTCAAAAGGTTGGAAAATATTGTTTATGTACACAATAAATCTTGAAAACCTGTTCTAAAAGTTAGGTCACTCTGGTAAAATGACGCTTGCTCTTTAACCGCTTGAATTATTCATTGAATAATGCTGAAGTAGTAGTACCTATGTGATAATAGTTATTGCAGCATCGTCTTTAATACCTACTGAGAACTAGCGTTTGGCATTATCGAAATATCAAATTCTTAATGATTGTTTCATTGATCATGCAATGGCATTTCGATTACTTAAATAATCGAATCAGTTTTATTCTTATTAATAAGTAATCGAAACATTACGAAATGTAAAAAAATCATTTCGAGGTATATTTTATTTCGAAAGATTTTGTCAAATGGTTTATAAATATATATTATGTTATG
Source organism: Hesperophylax consimilis (assembly GCF_061612785.1). Classification (NCBI taxonomy): domain Eukaryota; kingdom Metazoa; phylum Arthropoda; class Insecta; order Trichoptera; family Limnephilidae; genus Hesperophylax; species Hesperophylax consimilis. The sequence continues at coordinate 6,059,388 of NC_142836.1, forward strand.
GCCAGCATTGTGGTTTATACCAGTTATATAGAATAATCGTAAAGACACAGGGCCTATATAGATTGTCGCCTATGATGAATGAAAAAACTGTCACTTTATTTTTAACCACTTTATTGAGTTATAAGGTCAACCGGTTTCGGTTCTACTCAACCTTCTTCAGGATAATCAAGTGACTTCAAATGGTTTAAAAAAAAGTTTAAAAAAAAATCATTCACATAATGTTAAGCCACAAAGTGTTTGCTTTCGTCGATAATATAAAAAAAGTTTTGTTCGAATTTAATGGTAACCCCCCCTAAAGGAAGACATAGCCGTGGAGTGAGGGGAGGAATTTCTTATGCCACTACTGGGGGAGGAAGTTAACAAACGCGTGTTTCTGTCGGCATTATCAGAGAGGAAGATATCAAAAAAATTAAGCAATCAATTCGAAACAATTTCCAAATTTAATATTAAAATGTTTCGAATAAAAGTCCGTCGCGGCTAGAAATATTTCTATGAATAGAGTTGACATTCAGATACTCGCCGAGCGCAAGTGCTATTCATTTAAAGTGAATTGAGTTCAGTTATAATTCATAGACTTGGCCTCAATAATTGTATCTCCTATGAACCTTGCAGAGGTTTTTCTTTTGTTCCCTTAGTTTCAGTGTTATTTTAGAAAAAAATTTTAAGAATATTTTCCTCAACGTTCTTTCTCAACTAAGCACAATTAAAAATAAAATAGACCGCTTCACATGATTTCGGTTTATGAACGTAAATCGTAAATTAATCTATAGCATATGTTAGTTTTCGCCTATTCTACACGTGGATCATTACTAATAACTGCAATTACTAATTTAATTACAAAAGCTATGAAATAATGTCAAATGAGCTATTTTTTCAAAGGTTTTTAAACAATATAAAATGTAATGTAAAAATTACTATGAATGTAAAAGAAAATTATTTTCCTCAGGATAACTAATTCAAATAACTCAAAAAAAATAAATATATATATATATATATATATATATATATATATACAGGGTGTATCGGCACTAACCCGACAAACTTTAACCAGCTATTCCTTAGCACATTTGGAGTAAAAAATGTTATGGGCACTTTGCTGTCCGGTAGCATTTTTTTTTCAATTAAAAACAAAAAAATTTAAAATTTCCACACTACATCACTGTCATTGGCATTGCGTTTCGTGTTAAACAGCTGTTATAAGCAAGTATGTCAAAAAGCGTCTTCGCTCTTTCGCACACACTAAATAATAATAGTTAAAAATGAGACGAATGGTGCCGTGCTATTTCGTTGTGACTGTAAACGTGCGCCAATATAGGTACACACGTGCATTATTCAACGGAATTCGAATAAAATATTTGCCAGATGGGTTTTCGAACTTTGTCAAAGGATAAAACAGTGGTGACATGTGGTGAAAATATGAATAATAAAATTTTTATTAAAAAAAAACGTTACCGGACAGCAAAGTGCACATAAGATTTTTTACTCCAAATATGCTAAGGAATAGCTGGTTAAAGTTTGTCGGGTACGTGCCGATACACCCTGTATATATATTTTGTAATATGAGATAGACTTGGAGAAATATAAAACTCAATAAATAGACTGTTAACCCCTCAGGCTAATTTGTTCGGTTTTGGAAACAAAAACAGCTATTGTCCGTTGAGTCAATTTGTTCGCTTTTGGGAACAGCTCAGGTGGTTTTATAGAAATCGTTGTGTCTCCCTTACTGTTACGACGATTAATATAATTTTAACGGTGTTAGAAAGAGAAAACATGATGCTTTACATTCAAATCTAGAAGTTAACCACAAAATAATTGATATGTACGTACACCTTTGTGATTACCTTAATGATTCCTACCGCAATTTGAAAAAAAATTATGAAACTTTGTGATTTTTTTATTAATTATTTTTGCATGAAAAGACAAAAAAGTGAGGTTATAATATTTTTTTCTAAAAATGAAGACAATGTTAGTAGTTCTTAATCGAAGTATGATACAGTTAAAAGTGACCGAGGGGAATAGGGTCCCATTAGCTCAGTTGGTAGAGCACTGTCCCGGAAAGACAAGGGTCCTGGGTTCGAGTCCCAGATGTGACCGTTTCCCTTTCCGATTTTTCTATTTCAGATCTTCGTTTAGAAATCACTAATATTGTCTTCAATATTTAAAATATTACAATTTGAGGTTTTACTCAATAAAGTTATTCCGAAAAATAAATATTCATTCTAGACTTGCAGAAAAGTCAACAGATTTCGCACATTAAAAATAAAAAATAAGATAGGTTTATCTAAAAATACGCTGTCTGGATTGCATTTAGTTCGGGTTGAATCTTGCGATCATACATAAAGATAGTTGCCAATAAAAATGTGCGGTGAAAAAATGAAGACAATGTTAGTAGTTCTTATTCGAAGTATGATACAGTTACAAGTGACCGATGGGAATAGGGTCCCATTAGCTCAGTTGGTAGAGCACTGTCCCGGAAAGACAAGGGTCCTGGGTTCGAGTCCCAGATGTAACCGTTTCCTTTTCTGATTTTTCTGTTTCAGATTTTCGTTTAGAAATCACTAATATTTTTCTTCAATATTTAAAATAATTTTTTCTAGTAAAATGTATGTGTTTTTTTATATCAGTAATTTTAGTTTAATGTTTAGACAAAAGGTGAGCTATTAAAAGCGTTTTTCATAACCTTTCAAAAACCGATTTAGTTTTCGGATACGTTCAGATATATATTCCCTTTATTTGGATTTTATTGCAACGAGGAAATACAAACAAATTCTCTGACCATCTTACAGCGTATAAAGATAAGAAATATAAAGGGAAAATATTCCAGAGGCCTGAGAGGTTAAATTGTGAAATCGATAAATAAGTTCATGTCTTCTTCGTCCTGAACATTGCTTCAGTTTGTGTTTAGTTGGGTTCAACTGTAATTAAATGCCAAAGCAGAAATAAAAAAGGATGTAATTTATTTCTTCTGTTTATAAATTCATCACGAAGTCCCCGAGCAACTGTAGTAAAATGTATCGTTTTAATGAATAGTTAAAGTTATTTTCATTATAGTTTTATGTGATAACGCCATGTCACGCTGAGAAGCTTTTATTTATTGCGTACTTAAACTGACACCCCTCAATTTCCCGCATTATATTAAAATGTGTCGCGAGTTGGGGGAGTTTATTGCCAACAATTTAAGAATTTTGTGTCATGAAATGGGGCTGTCAGTTTTTAACGGCGATGTTCCTAAAACTGGCAGTTTTTAACGCAGTCATTCCTTATGCTGTCATTTTAGGGTTGCCAGTAAAACGTTGCAGTTAAGTCGCTGAATAAGATAATACACACTAGAAATGCCTTCCATGTAAATTTTAATGGAAATCGATGTCGCCACTGACTAAATACCTCTTGGTTCTAGCCCGTTTAGCACGCGCTCTGCCTCTCTTGCAATTCAATTTGATCAAAAATAAAATTTTATAATGATGATCAAACACAGTTCTGTTTTTGAAATTTAAGCAAAGAATGATCAGACTTTTAGATGGCGAAACAAGCCCTCATTCTTCTTTATCTATGCAGTAAGTAGTTGGCAATCATTAATTAGTGACGGAAGGTTGGCCGCTGGGCAGAGCCTTGACACTATTGATTGTGGAATCAGACCTATACCACCACTAGCACCAGCGGTACCTACCTTATCTACCTCGGGCCGGAGACATTAATTTCCTGGCGGGTCAGCTATTTCGGTCAATGGACTCACCCGTGTGGAAAATGTTGTTCCTTCTATAGGAAAACCGTTTTGTCGATTGGACTAGTAAAGATTCGCCCATTGAATGCATTTTTGTGATATAGCACCTTTATTTCAGAATCTTTATATTATATTATATACCTACCCGTGAAAGGATTTATTAAATTCCTTTCGAGAAAGAATGTTTTAAAGTTCTCGTTCCAACAATGATATAAAATATAAATTTAATCTTCCGCGCAATAATTGAATTTGACTAACTGGAGCAAACCGGAACGGTATTCATCTGATTTTCAAGATTCCTTCGATCCTCTTCTGATGTAACACTAATTTTCTTCTTATTTTGACCGTCAAGTGTGCAACATTTCATCAAGAAGTATCAAAGTTCTGCCCTAAGGGATGTGAAAAGGGGATGAGGATAGTTTATTGAATCCTTTTTATATAAACAAGACAGTGACCTTTCTCTCGTGTGAAAGATCAAGTGTGCAAAATTTCATCAATATTCGAATAAAACTGTAGATTTGTGTAAAAATCAAATTCACGCCGCCCGCCCTGCCACAGGCACTCTTCATTATATAAATAGACTAGCTGAATTCACATTTTTTTCGAAATCAGATGTAAACAGTGACCTTTCTCTTATTTTGAATTCGTCAATCTCGAAATCAAACCGTAGATTTGTATACAAATCAAAGCCACGAAGAACCAATCAGAATATTTTTTTAACATTTTAAACTTTGCTATTCCGGTTGGAAAAAAATGAATACGAGCATTGATCACATCTTTGAAAAACATGTTTAATAACAAGAGTTTTTTTTAATAATATGGCGTCATTCTTCATAGAACCTGTTAACTTACAGTCATAGTTCAATAGGGTTAATCCTTCAAACCAAATTGTAATTATGCAAAAACTAGCTCGCCTTGTTTGTGTTACCTCGAGGGTATTGTAATAATAATAATAATAATAAATTCTTTATTCCAGGATGTGGGGAGGTTAGTGCAATCCCACACATCCCATAGAGGATATAAGTACCGATAATATTTACATGTAGTAAAATAAATAAAAAAAAAGATTAAAAATTAAAAATTAAATAAAAGATGAAATTAAACCAGAGAAACACGGGAATCCATCGGATCTAAGATTGTGGGAGCAAGTATCTTTCTCCAATGGTCTTCAATGCTCGATCCTGGAGTCAGACGGGATTCTATGATAAGAATGTTTCTGGAATGGTTTATCCTTTCCCTCAGTCCTGCAATCCTGGTTCTTAACAGAGCTGAAAATCCTGGAACTCGCCCTTCTGTAAACATAGAGGAGGCACTGCAGTGCCTGGGGAGTCCGAACATCAATCGGTAAGCGTTGTTATATTGCACCCGAAGCCTTTCCATTGTTCTTTTCTTGAAATTAGCCCAGAGCTCGCATGTGTACAGGGTGGTGCAAAAGGCTAAGAAGAGCGTCTTTTTCACTCGTGGACTACAGAGCCCAAATCTTCTACTGAGCATGTTACATTTTATACTCAGTACACGCCTCTGCCTGTCAATATCTTCATCATCCGTTAACTTGTTGTTGATGACATGTCCTAGATATTTTGTGGTTTCTACTGTTTTCAGAATCTCACCATTCAAAAAGACAGGGGGAATGTTTTTTGGGCCTTCCCCGTGTTTTATGACCAACAGTGCTGTTTTTTTCGCATTATAGATCATGTTGGTTTCGTGAGCAAATTCTTCACAGATTTTCAGGAGAATTCTCAATCCCCGTATTGACGGTGCCATCAGAACCAAATCATCTGCGTAGCTCATATTATTAACACATAGACCTCCGATGTGGCAGCCCACTCCAGCATTGTTTAATCTGTGGGTTAATTCGTCCATGTATAGATTAAACAGTACTGGGGACATACATCCTCCCTGTCTGACCCCGCTTTTCAAGAAATAGGGTTCTGAGAATCCGTCTTTCCACTTTACAAGGTTTTCTTGCTGACGGTGCCATGATTCGAGAATTTTTACCACTTTCCATGGTATCCCTCTTTCCTTTAGTTTTTAATAATAGTAATAATAATGTGTTATCTCTATTAGTATTAAAATGATCATTATAACAATATTTCCAATGAAAAATTAAATGTATTTGAGAAAATAATGTGAAGAGCCTCAATAAAAAAAAAACAATAAATTATTAAAAGTTTAAATAAAATCTAAATTTTTAATATGTTTTATATATTTTAGAGAAAGGAGAATTACCTCGTGGTCGAGGGGTGAGGCTCCCCACTAGCAAGCAGGGAGGTGGCGGGTTCAAATACCGGCGTGCACAAACAAATTAGAATTGATTAATTTGTGTTATTTCACAAATTACTCATTTAAAATAATAAATTATATATTTACGGCATATTCCAGAAAGGAAGATACTCACAGCCTGAATGTGATAACTGATTTAACTATTTAAATAACTTTCTTATAAAAATACAGAAAAAATCGAAGCAGTTTTTTTTTTCAAATTAACTTTATTACTTTTTATAACATCTACTCAAGCGTCTATCTCGAGTTAAGTCTCACTAATCTAACTTTCATTTATGTTTGTGGGGATCAGTAAAAGAAGTAAGAAATCAATGAAAGTCTTCAGATAAAAGCCATCTGCACCATCAGCCTTCTGAGCTGAAAAGCGATAAGATCAACATCAAAACTTCATCGCCAGTTCCATTTCCCGAATCGAGGAGCCAGAATGGAATCAAGTGTTCGCAAAATGGAAAATGCTTTTACTGGGAAAAGATAAATAAACGCGGAATCGGAAACTTTCTAGGGAATATATCTTAACGGAGTTTTTTTTATAAAGATTGGAGGTTTTTTATGAAACTTACTACAAAAATAAACTAATACCTGTCGTTTGTATTTTTAGTGACATATTCGTCGATGCAAACGATAAACCATCGACATTTTTAACATAATGATGTTACACGTAAATATTGTTTTTATGTCAAAATATTATCACTGATAATTTTTCGTTCACCAAAATTGTACACCATTGTGATGTAAGAAAAAAATTAAGTATCCATTGTATATTACTGACACTTGTATAAAAAATATAACCATTTTATGTACCCAATAAGCTCTATGGACGCATAAAAGAGTAAAATATTAACGCATAAATATTTTACATATTTCATCAGACATACTAATTTCGCTGGTAATGAACTCGGATTTGTTCTGAATTTAAATGTCATTTTCAAAATTATCTACCATAATTATTAATTATTGGTAATATAAAATTTGTAGTATCATTTTCAAAATTCGAACTGATGTGATTTCAAAATTCAGAAGAGCGATAAAGTACCTAGGTAGGTACCTACCTATAATAGTATTTTTGCATAGTATTTTTGACCAGAGAATTATTTTAATTCTTTATGTTTGAATTTTACATAAGATTGTGTTTTTATACCATAACACTCAATGTTTTTTGTTATAGTTTACAATGAACACAATAATATTTATTATCCTTGTTGAAACATCAAATAGCAGCATAAATTATTTTTATATTTCTCAGAAATTTGTGGTTTGCATTCGACTCTGAGATTAACCAAATGAAAACAAATTTATTCAAAGCCGCATTCAAACAATAAAACCACAAAATATTCTCCACATTCCGACTAGTACCACAGGCCTGTCTCTAATGTAATGTGTACACTCCGTACACTGTGACTGTACCGTACATGCGACATTCGGTTCATCCAAAGATATTGGAAGAACGAGATATGCTATGTTGGCCGCCGGACCGTAGCCGGAGTACTACCTAATTAGGGTACTTTGAACGGTATCGGGACGTGTACGCACAGAAATCTGTTCTATGTATTAGTGCGGATACCTTAGCGCAAGCGAAGGTGTGCAGTAGTATTGGTGAACAAAACCGGCGACACTCGGCAAAACAATTCCACTCAGTACGAACTGCTCATAGCACATCTCGTTCTTCTAATATCTTTGGGTTCATCCCATTATTACGAGCGCAAGAAGTTCAGCATCTTGACAATACAGATTCTGATTACGAAATGGCTCACAAAGGAGTCTTTAGCTGGAGAATGTAGAACGAGACATTGCAGCACTTTACTATGCCATGGAACAAAAAAAACACCTGATCAAATATGTAGACCGTAGACAGACCAGAAGCCTAATACCTGCATTACGCGATACTTTTTTCATACCGATCCCTATATCGTGACCGGTACAAAAATTATTATTTTTATTCTTTTGATTTCATGCAGATAGTTTCCATTAAAGAAATAATATTTTGAGACGGGACTAAATCGTCAAAAAATGGAAACACCTAGAACATAACCATATATCACAATCATGGAAGCATCTGTCACTGTCTTCGAGTTGTGTCACGTGCTTTGTCATTATCCAATAGATTTTTTAGTTTACCAGTTCGTCTTTGAACCTTTATCATAATGATTTTTATAAGTACTTAGCCATTGCGAAATTGCCTACCTGATCACCGTAGCTTGATCGATACGATATTCGTATAATATATGAAGTGAAACTACCCAAACACGGTAGCGCAGATGCCAAAGCCATAACTGTCATAATAGCATAATACGAGTAGCATAATAGCATAATAGCATAACAGCCATAACTGTCATATGTATACTTCATATGTTTATATGAAGTTATCTAAATTAACACATTTATTCTATGAGTTAACAATACATATGCAAAGTTCTCGTGTATTATTTCCTCAAAACAAAATGTCAAGTCAATAAACATACCTGCGAAATTAACAATACCTAAAAGTAATACAATTTCGCAATCAGTAATAAACACTTTTGTAGTATTTTTTATTAACACTTTAAATGTAAAACAGAATCATCATTTTCACGTAATATAGTTACGTAAAACAATGTGAGATGGCAGATGTCGAATAAGGTCCGCCATCTTAAAGTGTGCGAAAATCGGTAATACCAACACACATTACATAATGTACAAACTATCAGGAATACGTCTCTTTTTTCATCCCGAATAGATAAACTGTATGAAAAAAACATGGAGTAAAACGGGTATAAGTCGAGGTATCTCGTGCATCTAGAACTGACACGTGTGATAAAGTGACATGATCATGATTAGATAATAATGTTACAGGCTCGTTGACTCTTCCCGTGTTTATGACAGGAAGGCTAAACAGTATTACATAACACGTGTATTCACTCCGCTGTTGTAATGCAGTTAAAATTTCAAAGGCACGTGCTTTGTATTAATTTTTATTACTTTTTTATCAAGGTAACCTTAAGTATTAAATGCAGTCTTTCTGCCTTTCAAATTCCAGCTAATGATGATGGCCGATTCATCTATTTTCATATCTTTTAAAAGCTCGGTGCAGATAATTTTAGGCATGGGAATGCTTTTCGATATAAGCGATCTGTCAGTTGAAGCTTACAGTACACAATTTAAATGATTTTCAATTCATTTCTTTGTAACTTTCTAACGGAAATAATTATAAAATACAGTTTTACGTAAAGTTGATGAATAGTAAATTCGAGAATTCATTTCAATCCATGATTATGTTGGCCACAAAGGCAGCGATTGGTAGAAAAGACCAAACCCTACCCCGGGTTGATCATGAGTTTTAGCTACATTAAAAAATCTCCATTATAGCTAATATTGACCACTTGGTTTGAAAAAGCTCGAAAAAATTGCTAGGTACTCTCAAAGCTTTGTTATTATTCGCATATACATTATTTAAGAAACACGATCATTTTATGAAAGAAAGTTAAAAACTGAAAACAGAATAAGTCCCAATTTTTTCTTTCGTTTCTCTTGTATAATTTGTGCACGAAAAAGAACTAAAGTCTTTTAATAGTAGTACTACAATGCGAAAATCAGAACTCAGACTAATCAAATAATCACGCTAATTTGTACCAACGCCAACAAATAAATAGCAGTAATAATGGTACTTAATCTGTGGCGATATTTTCAGTGCACCTGCCTCTGCCTCTGGTCGCTTTTGAGTTGCCATCAAAGGGAAGCAATCATCATTAAAGCAGTTATATTAATTATGGCTTTCAACTTAGTTTCTTTGAACTCTGAACTTTAAACCGTAACACTCCGCTTGGATAGATCACGTTGTTTCAATTTGTAGGGTTATTATTAATTCGTGTTGAAATGTATTTCTACTATATGGCCTATGAATTGAACATACGAAAGTGATTATTTTATATTTTTCTATAATTCTAATATAAACCCAGCTTTTGAGCCTAACGCTTAATTCGTAACCAAAATTTAAAAGGAAGCTGATGAATTTGTTTGATGTGACAGACAATTCAATAAAATTTAAAAGGAAGCTGATGAATTTGTTAGATGTGACATACAATTCAATAAAATTTAAAAGGAAGCTGATGAATTTGTTTGATGTGACAGACAATTCAATAAAATTTAAAAGGAAGCTGATGAATTTGTTAGACGTGACATACAATTCAATAAAATTTAAAAGGAAGCTGATGAATTTGTTTGATGTGACAGACAATTCAATAAAATTTAAAAGGAAGCTGATGAATTTGTTTGATGTGACAGACAATTCAATAAAATTCAAAAGGAAGCTGATGAATTTGTTTGATGTGACATACAATTCAATAAAATTTAAAAGGAATGACAAAAGGATGTGACAGACAATTCAATAAAATTTTGGTTTAAAGCTAATAAAATACTGATTATAAATATTATATCTTCCAAGCACACCCGACATCATATCTAAATATCGGAACTGATGCATAATGAGCATTGGAGTAAAATATTAATTCACTCAAGATGTACGGATACGTAATGAATTAAAATAACTTTTCAGTCCTGACAACGTTTCGGAACGGACTAAACCTTAGTTTTAAAGGGTAAAATGGAAATGTCATATAACTTACTATAACGTTTAAATAATGTATTTTCACTTGTAAAATTAGCGAGTTTCCTGGAGAATTCCAAAATAAAGGGTTTGTTAAATTTATGTGAACGCTTTCAAATAATATTGTATCATTTCACTACCAAACAAGGGGGTTTCACTACCACCAAAGGGGGTCTATAACTTTATACTATCTAATTAGAGGAATCAGACCGCAGTGCTGGTAGTAATGGAAGAACTCAACTCCCAAGGCGGTTTCGTACAAACAATGGCATATTATGAAAGTAAGCCATGTGGAAGCGAATTTAGAATATTTCGTACATAATTATATTACGTGGTCTAAAAAAGGAAAACATGTTCTCTATATTATTAGTAAAATGTTACCGGCCTCAATGCTAATGCATAGATCACACGATTATTCAGGTTTAACATTGCATATTATATTTAATGATAATAGAATTAATTTCAAATGGTAAAAAAGAGATTAAACTAATTAGATGCATAAGAATGGGTGCAAAAAGTCTCAAAAGAGTATTGGATATAATGGAGATATGAAAGAAAAACTCTTCTACCTAATAATGGAGATATGAAAGAAAAACTCTCCTACCTAATAATGGAGATATGAAAGAAAAACTCTCCTACCTTACAATGGAGATATGAAAGAAAAACTCTCCTACATAATAATGGAGATATGAAAGAAAAACTCTCCTACCTAATAATGGAGATATGAAAGAAAAACTCTCCTACATAATAATGGAGATATGAAAGAAAAACTCTCCTACCTAATAATGGAGATATGAAAGAAAAACTCTCCTACCTAATAATGGAGATATGAAAGAAAAACTCTCCTACATAATAATGGAGATATGAAAGAAAAACTCTCCTACCTAATAATGGAGATATGAAAGAAAAACTCTCCTACCTAATTATATTTAGGATTACGTAATAGCTTAGTACGCTTAGGAATACGGCTGCATATTTCAAGAGAGTCGACTTTATCAGCTTAGGGTTTGATAAGCTGAATAAACAAAGTAAACTGGATATTTTTTAAGATTATAAACACATTGTATTACGTAAAGTGCATCTACCTGCAAGTATGATAGAAGCTACAGAAGTGCATCATTCCGCTATAGACAAAAATGTATCGTCCTAGCAAATCGGTTTGTTCTGAGTCTGTTCTAATGTAGGTATTTTAATGGAGTCTGCTCTAAGGAGCTATCAGCATTGATCCCTGGTGCACCGGTGCACGTGCGTGATACTCGACGTACACGAGCGGAGTACCCGTTCACAGATGATTTAATGTTGGCTTCATGAGAACGGGTTGCTTCTTCGACTCGTTTTTGTGTAAGACGGCTAGTATGTCGAACAAGCTACTGGCATCTGTTTATCCTCCTTCATATAATCCGGGCATTTTCAAGACCCGCATTAATAAATCCTTTCCTATAGCCCCTACCTTAACCCGCCTCACAACGCTGCCCAACCGGGAGGCGACATTTCTCCTGTACCTCTACACTGTACAGACAGGGGCGCTCTATTGAAGTGTCACAAAAAATGTCCAAGTGTTTTGTTGAAGCCGAAGTTTTATTTAATCAGAGAGCTTGTGAGAAACCTCGGAGACAACAATTTTAAAATATGAGCTCTATGAGCAGTCAACAAAATGACTATTTTTTTAAATTTCAAGAGTTTACTTTTGGTTTTAAAGATTTTTATCCTAAAATATAAATACATGATTGTAATTATAGGTCACGTTTAGTAATATACTAACTCTGTGCGGTATTCAGTCTCCAGTGGTTTACTTCGTGATAAGAGTTGTGCAACCGCTGCTCAGTTTTAATACGAAACACTCGATATGGGTTTTTATTTATTGGCATTTATTAACTGCCGTTACAGACACACGGGAATACTTTACCGTTATTATTATTTAACATCGGGCGAATTCGAAAGTGTATGTAATAATTATTTAATCGCATGCGGGTAGTTTCGTAATACGTTGAGAACCTAAGGCAGTAGAGCATTTCAGTATTTGCAAATTGTAAGAACAATTCAATCAATGCAAAGTGCATGTTTTTACTGTGATTTTTACGTAGATCAAGATTACCCCCGTAAAACGTTGTCAGAATGAAAAGTTATAAGAAAATTGAAACCTCATTTGAAGTAATTTAACAGTTTCATTTGAAATTTGAATGCAAGGGGGCTCAGTCTGTTTAGAGATGTAATATAAATTTGTAAAATTCCAGCTGGGCGAAAAACCAGTCTTTTTGGAGATAGTGTAATTTAAATATGTTAAATTCCAGCTGGGCGAAAAACCAGTCTGTTTGGAGATAGTGTAATTTAAATATGTTAAATTCCAGCTGGGCGAAAAACCAGTCTGTTTGGAGATATTTATTGCACTTACTTTTTTATTACAGTTACATATATTAGATTATTTCCGACTTGCAATCTGGTAGTCGCGGGTTCAAATTCCGGCGAGCATAAGTAAATTTTATTTGTGTTATATCATAATTCATAAATCAAAAATAATGTTTAGCATCTTTCAGAATGATAAATTCTTTCAATATACTCATTCAAAATTTCAACTTTGCTTGAAATGTCTTTAGCCGTGTTTGGTGACCAGATCTGAATAGCAAGGTACTTCCCCAACTCCTCTTACCCGCCTCCTTACCCTCTCGCTACCTGCAGCCTCACAACGTACCCCAATTGAAAACGTCATAATCTCACTGGCTCAAATTTATCACTCTCAAATGACATGAATACCAGTGAATACACAATATTTTTATAGTATTTTTATTGCTTATATAAAGCACAATTTTAAATGATTCAGATTTTAAAAGCTAACCATGTTACCTTCATTTTCCATCAATACTCTGGTGGGAGTTACGTGTTCCCATGCCGTACAAGAAGCGTGGGTACCACATCCGCTTCATAATTTGACCGATGTCGGCATTGAACTAATTACAACATGCTTTTAAGTGCGTAATTCGTCCATCTCACGGGCAGGAGATCTAATTTCAATACGGTAGTTACGAAATCCGTCATCTATGGTCAGTTAGCGATATTTGCGACCACGGTCAGAATACTATTCCGACAGTCCGTAGACAAAAGCCGCTGCTTTTAGCGCGGAATCGAAGGTGTCGGATACGCTGTCAATATGCACAACTTTTTAGATAATGTTGTTCTTTATACAAAATAACTGGCTTATTAATGAGTGGAGGTTAACTAACTAAGCTTTTAGACTTAATTAATTCATCTAAGAAGCGACCAATTGATTCCGTTCCAACTTGAAGAAACAAAAGGTATTAGTTTTGACTTATGATATGAACTCATGAACTAATTAACTCTCTTTTTAGTGTCAAGAAGTACATGCGGACTGTCAATGTGTATTAAAGTTATTATTTCAATTCATTCTTAATTTATTAATATTTTTCACTTTTACATGGCCGTCGGACGTTTAGGAATGTCAATTCATATACAGATGCACCAGTGTTGCCAGCGTATATCGATTTCCATTGTCAACATCGATCTGGCTATCAACAGTGAGACCGTCTCGGGAAATCAGTATAAAATCATCGGTAGTTACGCCTATCGATTCGGTATTGTAAAGTTATCGATTTCACTATTCTAGACCCCCTGAAAATAATATATTGACAGTAACTTTAAACGACATATCATTGTGTTTAGATCTTACCGTATTTACAACATGCTAGTACTCTTTGGCGTGACCTTTTCTATCTAAGCTGTTATATATTTACTTTTTGTCAAAGTAGAAAAGTAGGTCCACTTACCAGCATCGTGAGACTCTGTTAACTGACGTGGATTGAGGGAGGCCAAAATTATTAAAAGTACGAAGCGAGGCCATCTGGTACCAGGCCTTTGAAGACCAAGATAGGACTCATGGTCAAAGGGCTGGAGTACAGAAGAGAATGATTGTGAAAAGCAAAAAGCTTAATGACATCATATAGAATTTGAAAGCTCTCCAAGGGCTGTATCGTGCAGCAAAATACCAAAATGAAAATTTTCACGATTCACGACAGCTTTATTGGTTGAGTGGTTACGATCCATGGCTACGAATTCGGAGGTCGCGGGTTTAAGTCCCGGCGTGCGCAATTAATTTGTGTTATTTCGCAATTAATTAATTAAAAATAATATTTACTTGATACAGAGTGATAGATAATTTAAGTGTCGCTCAGCCTGTAACATTCCTCAGTTGGGGAACAATTGGGACTCACATAAAAAAATTATTAAAAAATTTAATCATCATTCATTGTATGAAGGGTGTTCTCAAAATACTGGCGTTTTTATGGGATAAAGAATCGAAATTCGAGCCATGCGACATGACTTTGATACACGGTTTTCCGGTTTCTTCTGATTCATTATCATAAGGGTAGATTTTTTTAGATTCTCAGAAAATTCAAATAAGAAGTAACTTCCGGCTGAAGTTATTTGAGAATTTCCGCCTCGAACTGTCAGGTTTCCATCTGATTGGAGAGCTTGATAACTCGCTGGAGAAGTATCCCGAGTCTCTACCAAAATAAACATTTAACTATTTCGTTCCTCCCGAAATCAAAGAGAACGTCATTCGGGACGCTTTGTTCCATTTAACTCGGAAAGAGACAAATGATGGGAATTTGTCGTAATACGGTCTTCCGCATGTGGCTTTATGAAATTTTCATATTTACAACACCCACATTGAATTAACAACTTATTTTATTTATTAAAAAGCTCCCCGGGTATTTTAAGCGCCTTTGAGATTATATTTTCACTTAAACTGAGACATGGAAACTATTTTATGTTAGGTATTATTATTTTATTGGTACTAGCGCAGACCCGTGAAACATCACAGAGTAGTCAAAATTCTTATAAAAATCAGTTCCAATTTTGAAAATGGCTCAATTTTAAAAAATTTCTGTTAAAGTATTTTATTATAGGTAGTAAGTAGTCTAACGCTTGTCTGAATTCTTGAAACACTCAGTTTCAATTTTGAAAACCAATACTTATTCACAGCAAATCCGAGTTCATTGAACCGGAGTTACAATCGCACAAACAGACCCACAACCTAAATAGAATGTTTGATTTTCTCAAGAATTCAAACAAGCTATATTGTACTTATAATATATTAGAATCAGAAAATTATTTTATTTCCGTATTTGAAATGTGTATTTCATTTGTTTAAATTTCTTACGATTAATCTTGACAATAAAGTGTGATTTCGTTGGTTTTCAAGGATCTGCGCTAGTAATAAATAATAAAATGTCAAAATAAGAAGTACCTACATACGTGTATTACTTTATTTTCCCATGGATTAGTCATCAATCATTGGACAAATATTTCAACCCAGGCGCGCTTAACTTGGCAGATTTTTCATTCAATATTAAATAACTTAAAATTCTATCGATGACGCAATGTTTATTATTATGAATAGTTCAGTCGTGCTATGACACACTTCTCTGGGAGTTTGTCAGGGCAGAATGATTGATGATTGGAGCGCCGGAGCAGAAAATTTTTCATCACAAATTTCACATATCCCAGCGAATTCCTTCATCGCTGTACGTCTCGAACGATTGATATAAATGATTTGGTTTTGTTCCCTCAATACCGGGGCCAACACCCTGGGATTTTTTTAACCATGGAAAAAATTACAATTTATGGATGGATTACTACAAATTATAGATGCTACGTGACCAAGATGCAAAGCACGAAGCTAGTAAATTGAGATATGAAGCTTGTAAGATCGATAAAAAAAATATGGTTAAAACGCTGTCTTTACTTTAGACAATTTTGATAGCACGCACATAATTTCGTTATTTAACGAAAAGCAAATAAGAATATTTCTCTGGAACGGCAGGAAAATATTCAAATTTAAATTTATTCAAATTGAATATGTGGCAAAACATATTTCACTTTAATACCTTTTTCTATGCATTCTCGCCGGATTTGCAAGTCTCCGAAAACTGGCTAACAAAGGAAAAACAAAACCACACTGCGCGTTTTCCAGGTTTGATCTCCATTCATCCGTAACCCGGATGTAATGCTGGCGATGACAACATGAGCGAACTGGGCTAAAATAATATCCCGGGAATATTGAAATTATCTTTCATACAATTTTATAAGCGGTGTTACCAATATTTAGGATAGAGAGATATATTCCGACAATAGAATGAAAGAGATTCTTTCCCAGATTTATTTCACCGTGTTGTTTAATGAATATATTTATATTTCTCTTACTCTATTGAAGTGAAAGAGATTCTTTCCCGCTTTAAAGTGGGGAGACCAAAAAGGGCAGGCCATTGACATAAATACAAAGACGCGTTACGTTTATACTAATCGAACAATAAATAAGGCACGTTTCTGTTTCTAGATTAAAAGCGAATAACGAAACGCATAAGAAAATAATAACTACAACGAATATGTATGAATGAATGAAATGGCTACAAATAACATCATTCATATCGATATCAATCACATTCAGATCCATAACCTCGACGAACAAACGAGCGATCAGAGTAGTAGAATACGATATACGTACTGTCACTAGGTTGTCCCTCATACGCTTATGTGTTTCTGCGTTAGCTGTTTCAATTTATTTTATTTAACGTTTAACGTTTTCGGGTCACAAAAAGCATTGTGAATAATTCTATTTATTGAAATAATAAATGATTTTTGAGTACATGCGCATGGAAAGAAATTCAAATTCAGTTTTTGCTCGAGAATAATTTGTGCACATATCAAAGCCCAGAGAGAGATGTTTGTTGCAGCCGGTGACAGCTTGTCTGACCGATGGGCTTATGTGCGATACTCAACCCAGTAGATTAAAAGTTTGTCCACTGGACGCAGTTCAGTGAAACCATGCGTGTTTTCTCAGTAACAGATCTTCCCTTTTAATTCGTCTAAGTCTCCTGATTTTTTACCACGATATCTCATAAGTTAGGTTAGGTTTAATTATGTATAAATAAGTAGGCTGTAGGTATTTTTTTAATGTAAATAGTCAGCATCAGGCAAACAAAATAATATTTATGATTTAAAACATTAGCACTTTCACTTTTTTTTTTTAAGTTGTGTTTTAATCACGGCGTTATTACAGTGGAATTTCTCCACGAATAATAGTTTGAATACGAGATAATACTCTGATATAAGAGCTATAGCGCCTATTGGTGGATTTTATTATGTGACTTTTGAATTTGTGGTATTAATATTATATAGTTTAAAAAACTAGTCCATTCCTGGTAGATGTAATGGTATTAGAAGAAATTAGATAAGTACCAGCTTACACACACAATACAAGGTGACAAAAATACTCTCAAATGGCTAAGTATATGTAACTTTAAATCTAGGACGTATAACGTATGTAGTTTCTATTCCAACGATAAAATATTATGCTGGTGGCATAGGCTAAATTATAACATTGAACATTAAATTATTGGAAAACAATAAACCAGCCTTCATTTACGTTTTTACATTCGATGAATAAAAAAATATTTCAAAAGCGTACCATTAATTAATTAATCCAATTAAATCAAGGTTTTAAAATCACCACATATATTAAATTGATTTAGTTATTGGTTAGTACAACATCAGGAATAAATAATTGAATTATTTTAAAATCGTTAAACAATTTATGTTGCTGCATTAAAAAATCAAATAAAAATAAATAAATGTTTAAAAAAGTCAATTTTATAAGATTTTTGTATTTCAGAGAAAAAGTTCTTATTCAACTCCGAGATATTACGAGGTTTATTGTATTCGATTTGGAATACACTCGTAATAATGCCTATTATATTCACGAAGTGCGCATTTAAATATTAAGGCATTTTGTAAATACTTTTTTTGTATATTATATGTTCGTAATAAATAATTTCTTTCACAACTCTATTTAACACACATTTTAATAAAATAGGAATTAAAAAGCTGAAAGAAAAAAAATATATATATAAAAGTGTACTTACTTCAAGTCAGCTGTCAGCAATCGAATTCCAAACTGCTGTCGTCGGATTAAATGACCTCCAAAATTTCAGGAAATTTTTTTCACTCAAAATGGACGAACTCCAAATATTTTGAATTTGGAACGAGGGTTGCGCTGTTTGACAGGTAGTGCACTGCGTTTGTTTTCCCTCGAAATGGCACTTTCCAGTTTCCCGGCTGAGGAGCGCTCTGCTCCAGCTGCGGCGGTCTAGTGAACTAACTGGAGCTGGCGCGGATACTATGGATACACTGGATGGCGTGCTCATTGCTCACTGCTCACTGCTCACCATAAATGAACCACTCACTAGATCAATATCTTCGGGTTTTTAGTACTGAGCCCATGGGTCCTAATGTTTGCCATAGATAAAAGTCTGTAACTGAAAAATATACGTCACTACTACACATACTCACCATCGACTAGGATAGAAACTATAAAAAAGGCGTAACCATAGACAATATAATTCTCATTCGGAGCCAACCCATTGGCTAGCCTAAAATCGGCCAATGACAGCGGCCTATAAACATGCATGAAGTTCGTGACAGCGGCCTATAAACATGCATGAAGTTCGTATTGGAATGTGGAAAATATACGTCACAAGTCACCCATAGAGATTACCGTGTCTTTTTTTCTGACCCACCTTTTTCTCGGAGTTATACCCCCCTGCTGCTCACTGTTCGACATTTGTTACATAAGGAGACGACAAACGTAAAAAAACTAGCGCCATCTTACGCCACCTGAGAGAGAGAGATGGCCACACGATCCATATCTCACGCCAAACTCTATGCGCTCTACACGTATTTGTATAATATAGTTTGTATCTGACCCAGTTTAGCCGTTCGAAACACATCGAAAGTAAAAACGGTCAACGCAAGCGCGATGTTTACGTCCTAATATTTCGAATGGCTCTGGTATTATCAGCGTGGTATTTGAGATATTATAATATGATGTCTCGGAACAAATTAATTCGCTCATTTGCATACCAGTTTTCTAATGCATTGCGCAATCTCGCTTTGATAAAATGGCTAAAATTCGCTCCTCATTTTCCACTGAAAGAAAATCTGTGAAAGAAATTGTTTTTCCAGTGAACCCTTATTTTAATAATAAGGCGAAGCCCAAATATTTTATAAATAACAAAATTGTGAACGGTAAAAACAAAATTAAATCGATGTTATTTTTATAAATAAATTGAAACACATTAATGAAGATTTTTTTCATAAACAAGAAAAAATAAAAACAACCTACGTTGTATTATCCTCTGTCGTAACGTTAAATTCTTAATGTGTCAGTAATTACTAAGTAGGTTATCTGAAAGTTCTAAAAAAGCTTCCATTTGTATTATAAAGTTCAGCTGTGTTATATTATTGTACTACCCGTGAAAAATTACGGGATTTATATATTTTTTAATAAAATTATAAATAAAATATATGTATTAAAAATTTAAATAGAAAGTAAACAAAATTGCCACAGCCGAAAATCTAACCCCGATCAACTTCTTTGCAAACAGTTTACAAGCCTTCCAGCAACGATACTGACCAATCTGACCATTATACCAACTATTTACTATTTTAAGAACGGCGGCATAAAATCATAATACGTATCGAAAATATAAGAATTATATGCATTTTTGAAACTTTAGAATGTTACGTACATCACATCACAGGCGAAATTATATTGTTTGATTACACGTGCCAACCGTATCGTAATTCAATGGCATACCAAACTATGGCTCAGTTGCAGTCAGTCGACTTATATAGTACACTTTTGTTTCTTTACTTCTCCTTATGTTTAAAAAAGGCCTAGGGCCCATACTTGATGCACATAGGCCTACTTTGTTCAAGAGTTGTAGATTCTTTCAGCATTGCCACGGGGAGAGACTACCGTTCAAGATCATACAGCTACCTGAAATGACTTTATCTATGTTTGGTGGCTAGATTTTAATAGCCAGAGTTAGACACATCTCAAACCTCCTCTTCTATTTTTTTCCTTCTATTCTTTCTTCAGCTTCATAGCATTTCCGAATAATGCACGAATAAAAATTAATATTGCTAATTTATTAAGAAATCTTCAAATTATTTGTGATTGTATGCCCACAAAATTCCAGATCAAGCATAGCAACTAGAAGAGTTTTATTGATTTCCTCAAAATATATCATGAAATGAAATAAATGTATCATTTCGGTAGAAACGATTTTTACCGCATCGGAGAATTTAGTCCCACAGATAAAGAAAGTAAATACGCCGAAATGAAAATTGATCAATAGATACGCGCGTGCGCTTTGTGGAAATGAAACAGTAGAACATTACTGTAGACTGTGGAATTGTAGAACAGCTGATGTCTGTTTTGAAAAAGACAATCAAAGCTTCAGTTTTTATTTTATTTTTATGAGCAGATACTTTCGAGCGGGGATAAGGTATTTCATAACTCTAGCGTCTTAAAATGGCAAACACATAATCGTAAAATGTTATCGCTGGGTGCAATGTGCTTTTTCTAGTGCTAAAATTAAGGCGAAGCACAACGGAGCAATGCAAAATCATGTATTTATTGTTTGAATATTTGATCACTTAGAAATATTATAAAAGTGTTAATTAAATAATGCGAGTAGAACACATCTTTTTCTTTAAAACAATCGAGCTATTTTTTGACAAGTCTTTTTATGAGCCGAGAAAAAATAAAGTATCAGGCCTGTAAAAAATGCTTTAAAGTTCAAAATCTCCATCTTACGAAACCCTTTTCCGTTACAGTTTTATTGTACAATGTGGCAAATAAAGTTAAAATTCGTAAAAATTTTTAATATTTGTGCCTGAACTGCGCAAAATTAAATAAAACACAAATTTTTGCGATGTTTTTTCTTGTACAGGTGGGGCTAGGGTTGCCATCCGTCCGGGTTTCCCCGGATTTGTCCTAGTTTAGAAGGCGTCCGGGGAGCGTCCGGGCGGGGTTTCATTTGTAGTCC
The DNA here is from genome assembly GCF_061612785.1 of Hesperophylax consimilis. NCBI lineage: Eukaryota > Metazoa > Arthropoda > Insecta > Trichoptera > Limnephilidae > Hesperophylax > Hesperophylax consimilis. Next base: position 6,080,878 of record NC_142836.1, read on the forward strand.
GGGTTTGCCAATGGTTTGCCAACGTGGAGAGAATATTCTCATTGATTTCACAACAATGGACAAAAGAAAGAAATTTACTAAACTTAGAAACAATCTCGCCAGTAATTAAAATTAAATTCAATTTCAAAGAATACAGCTGCATTGATTTTTACAAATTCCTTTTAAAAAGGGGAGATATTCTAAAAGCTATCGGAAAGAGTGATAAATACAAAAAAACTGAAAAGTAAAAAGGCAAGAGGCTGAGGAAAAATCTTTAATAGCTAGATAATTTCTATTCATTTTTGTAGTTAAAGTAATGATTGTTTTTATTACGTAAAAGAAATGTAGAATTTTAATTTTATTTTTTTATTATTTCATAGATTTCTTGAAATTACAATTGTTATGTTTTTTTACAACCATACTAGGCTAATGCCCGTGTTAAGGTAATATGGCTGTTGATTAAAATTTAAGGTGATATATATGAGAATAGTTTTGGATATTATATGTTTTTTAAAATTAATAATGTAACTTACATTCCAGTAAGTCTAAACTTTAAAAAGGGTCAGTTTTGTTGCTTAAGATTTAAGAAGATTGAATTTAGTTCATATTATGTTAAGAGGTATTTTGTTGTGTAAATGGCTGCTGATACAAATTTAAAGAAGATAATTATTATTCAGTTAAAAGAGTTACCTCAAAAATTGTAAGACTGAATACTAAAATGGTCTCAGTATTTTTATGATTTTTGTTTAAAAATTTAATTGAATTTTGTTAAGTTTAATATTTTAATAAGGCTTAGTTTTCATAACAGTATATTAATAATTTTTGTTTTATTTTAAGAATGACAAAATTCTAACTGATTATTAAAACAATTTGTAACAAACTGTAATAAGATTCTGTTTTGTTAGGTACATTTAAAATGATGATAAAAGATGACAAAATTCAATTTTAAGGTCTGAAAATAAATAAAAAGGTGATTTATGACATTTTAAACTGTTTTTATTACACTGATTGTGTTTAAAAAAACCTGTTGACATGTCCGGGTTATGGGCTCTAAAATCCGGGGTTTTCACGCCTCTTGTCCTGATTGCCAAATTTTAGAGATGTGGTGGGGCAAAAGTAATCACCCGATGTTCTTTTGCTGTTTTATTTTTTTTTTAATAACTTTGGTACTGCTTGTGAAATTTTTTTATTGGAGTAAACCGATTCAAATCTTGTCAATTTGTATTCTGGGTTTGTTTACTTTACAAATGTCAAAACTGAATTGATATTTGGCCCCATTTGCAAAAGATGTAGCGTTTTCCAATAGGGTGATTACTTTTGCCCCATCTTATATAAATCAAAACGGGCGTCTGTTTCGCCATCTACATAATTAAGGAGTGTTATTGTTAGCAGCCCGCTTCCAAATGTTACACTACTTGGTGCATCGCCGTTAATACCTTTAGTGGTATTTTTAGAATGTCGGAAGACAGGGTAGGTTAAGATAGGTACCTACATATTTCACATACCATAGAAGTTTTCTCTACTGTAAGCAAGTGGAACTATTATATTATAAGATCAAATTTATAAATCGGTGGAGAGAGAGAGTCGTAGCGTGTTTGGTACCTACCTGGATATTCAGATCAATTTATTTAAAACATAATACAGTATTGTCAAGCAACCATTAGATTTAGAAAAGTGCTATGTTTGTATATAGGGACGTACTTGACTTACTTTTTAGTGATTCCGACATTATTAGGAGTAAAAAACTAATAAAATTTTGGTCTCTGCTGACATTTTTGAGGTTTTTTTTTTCATTAAAAACATTAAGAAATCTGTAGGTATTGGACAGTTAGTGTTTGGGTGAGGGGTTTAACGGTTAGTCAGTTGATAGACCAGTGACGACATGCACAGAAAATAAAATTGTTTGGTTTTGAGAAATAAATCTAAAAAGTCACTTTCAAAATTTAAATTTAATTTCTTTTAATTTCTAAAAATAATTTCAGAAATCACTGGTTAAAGTAGATCAATTACCTACGTTCTTTAGCACCCTTTGTAATCTTCAAACTCATTCGACATAATATTAAGGACAGATTGTTTCACAGAATTGGAACAATTCATCAAATCTCAAAATTAACGTTCAAGTTCTGTGAAAGTCCTATACAAGTTCCGATTCTTTTGAGCATTGTGAAATAATTACAAAACTTCAACTTTTAACTTTGTAATTTGATAAATTGTTCAAATTCAAGTCTTAGTTACAATATTTTTTTTCGTTTGGAATAAATAAATCTACAAATAGAATAATGGAGTATTTCACCATCCTCTCGATAAGCACTATCCAAGGGATAACGAATTATTTTCCATACACGATTTAATATTTTATTTATTTATAAAGTCCGTCTACTCGAACGTATGAATAGTTGCTACACTTACATCGGATAAATTTGCCGAGTTTTCTACCGATTGCGAATTTTTATTTATTTTTATTATAATGGATAGTTATCGAGAGGATGTTACAATACCTCCTGAATGTGATGTAAATCATTTTTATAGGCTTCATAGTTAGTCGCTCGCTATAAGTTTGAGTTGTATGTCACAAGTTATAAATTTTAGTTCTAAGCCATTTGTAATAAATCTATGTGGTTCTGTTTATTATCTTCTTGCGCATAATACAAATAATATGTACAATTTAACGCAATGGTCGATGAACTGGTGGATTCCTATTATCCCTAAGTTGTTATAATAGATTTTCTATATACGGAGAAAAATAAGTATTGCTAATTTATTAAGAATCTCTTCAAATTATTAAAAACGGGATTGCAGACTCTTAACAAATGAATTGATAGGTTTCCTGAAAAACTTTTAGTAAAATATGAATGTATTATCAAGCTGACAAAATACGTGTTCATAAAAATCTTAATATTTTCGCATTTCGTCATTATATTAGAGGCTACCGTTAAAGATCATACACCTCTCTGTAATGAGTTTGGCTATGTTTGGTGGCTAGATTTTAATATTAAGAGCTAAACATATCTCAAACCTCCTCTTCTATTTTCCCCTCCATTATTTCTATAGCTTCATAGCATTTCCCAATAATGCACGGAGAAAAATTAGTATTGTTAATTTATTAAGAATTTCTTCAAATTATTCGGGATTGTATGCCCTTAACGAATGAATTTGATAAACTTTTAATAACATAAGAATATATTATCGCGATGTCGGAACACGTGTTCAAAAAAATCCTTATATTTTCGTATTTCATCATTATATATTATCAAGGCAAATGCAGGTGCACGAACACGTGTTCTGATATATTAGGAATTTACAAAAAAATTATCAGGAAACCGGATTTTACCGGGTTACCAATAATTTAAAGAGATTATTAATAAATTGGCAATACTTCTTTTAGGAGGTCCTTTTTTAATATCTGTTATATAATCCATTAAGCATTACAATCAATTACATTTATTGCGTCTTTTAATTATAAATTCTTGCTTTAATAATTAAAACCTGTTTAAAGAACAGTAATTAATGCATAGATACATAATAATTATTATTATTATTATTTAGCAATAACATGTCTGTTCAGTTCAAAATTTAAATTCATCAACAAGCTTCCTACTTAACGTGAATATGTTGGTAATTAATTCATTTAAATTGTAGATTAAGTGATAACCAGTTGGCCTAGAGCTAAATTGTAAATACAAAACATTATTAATTAGACCTCGCTGATAGAAATGTTTAGTATTACTGTAATCGGTATTGTCCCTTATCTACTGCAAGGGCCAAAAAATTAACAACTTTTCTGATAGCGTGACAAACAAAATAAAACATTCGTCCGTAGTAAAGCCAACGAATATTATCATGAACCAGGTGGAAAAACGAAACGTATCCGAAAAATGGGTGTTGCTGGTTTCACAATAAAAAAGTGACGATTATGAAATCCGTAAAACATATACACAATGCAGTGACCGACCGAAATTACATGAACCGGCCGAAACTGAGACCGAATTTCGGATTCTGTTCTTGTTTCGGCCGAGCCCGAAAATAAGTTAAAACACTCTAGACCCCGAAATTAGGCATTGTTTATTGATAAACTTGTCATGTTAGTGTTCGCTAAAATTTACAATGAAATAAAAGACACAATTGGTTCACTTTTAGCGCTTTTCACTTTGTTGTTATGTAACAGTTCTTAAAAGCTTTCTTTAAAGAAATTACAAAAGATCTTAGAAAATTAATCAGCCTGTTTTTCTTAGATAATAACAAAATGTACGATTATATCTTCGTTAATTATCAAATTATAAACTCTTCAAACTTGAAACTTTAAAACAAGTTCTTTTAAAATAATATTGGAAAAGGGTGTTTCTATGCATATTTTTGTATGCAGACGCAATGTTTGTGAACACATTTGGTTCAATGTTTGAGGTAACGTTGGTAGAAACGCGTCGCAGGAGAACCACCTTTAGATAACTACCTGAAGTTCCCGGCGTTGCCCGGGCTTTACGCAGAGTTTTTTCGATATCTGATGTAGACGGTAATTTTACTTTTTATTTTGAAAGTCAAGTGTGCCAAATGTCATCAATGTGGTGGAAAATGGGGACGGGTGGTTTTTCGAAATCTCATGCATACAGTTACCTTCTTCTTGTTTTTAATGTCAAGTGTGCAAAATTTCATCAATCTCGGAATAAAACTGTAGATTTATCTAAAAAACAAACCCACAGCGAGAGGGATACTCTTCTTTATAAATAATGCAGAAAATATTTAAAGAAGATAGCCATAAAAGGTAGAATGTTACAATCCTTCACTGCATTTCTTCCTCGTGGACGATGTGCATTGATTACAATTATTCTTATTCACAGCGATAATTATTCTGCAGAATTACCGCAGCGATAATACACAATAATATTATATATGTATCTACAAGCGAAACTGATAAACAAACAATTTAATTAATTGGTGAGTGATCGTTTATTTTATTTGAATAAATATTAAACGAACGGAATAATATAACGAAAATTACTCCGTTTAGTAATTTTAACATCCGAATTATATCTTGAGGTTAGGTAATGCTAGAACTGCTTTATATTGTAACTTGATTTATGTACCAAAAAGTACTCTTAAACGTTCCTTATTTGAATGCTATGAATACCAATGGCAAATAATGGCTCTAGATTCGTGAAATCGTAGCCTATGTAATGTGGAAGTCAAAATATTGTTTCAGTGTTTATTACGCCAGTCTTCGTTCCTGAGTGATGCACAAATTTGATATAGGCACTTCTAGCATTAAGCCCCAAAAATAAGGTTGTATATGCCAAAAGAGTTAACCCTAGATATGGTAATATATTGGTTTTAAAAATTGATTAGAATGTGGTGTTTAAGTTTACAACTGAAGTGAAACTGCGTGGGTACGTAGGTACCATATTTAGGGTACCTGCGATGGAAAATTCACATCTAAGTATTTATTTACTTCACTCTAGCAATCACAACCCTGTTTATATGTACGTAGAATCAGACAAATCATGGCGATGATATCATTAAACATGGACACATATTTGAACAAAGTTTAAGGCATTACTTTTTAGCGAACATATTTATTAGCATTCAAAGTCACCTTTAGTTCAATTAATGCTTCAAGTTCTTTAGTTCAAGATTATAAACACAATAAGATCTTCCCTCCTTCCCAGATATAATAATAAAATCTGAAAAGGTAAATGAGTACAGATGAGACGTTACCTGTCAGGTGGCGCCAGGCTCAGCGGGGCGGAAGCTCTCGTCAGGCCGGAAGCGGTGGGGGCCACGAAACTCCTGAAATATGCCCAGAATTATTATTATTTATAAAGGTCAGAGGTTGGGGAAAGATACTGAGCCCATAAATTCTCTACGAGACGCGGGGGAGAGATAGGGAAAAGCAATTTGTCAAGAATTCGGATATCTTCTCCTGTAAATAAATAATATTTTGGACAGGATGTCTGTCTTTTTTATCAATCCGACCGATTTTTACCATAAGAAGATTGTAACGCCTCATTTCAAAATTATATCATTTTTTAAGGATTATGGGTAATGGTGACCGGATAAATCATCACAATGATAACTCATCACATCTTTAAAAAGTTATATAAAGTCATGGAAAGTGACGAAACAAAAACTTTATTAACTGGGTTAAGTAGGTTAGTTTAGTTTATGTTAGGTGAGGTTTAATTATTTTTTTTCATCGTTTCTAATGACTTTATATCACTTTTTAAAGGTGTGTTGAGTTATCATGGAACCAAAGTCATGAAAAGTGATGAAACAAAAACTATGTTAAATAGGTTACATAGGTAACTATTAAACCTAGTTTTTGTTTCATCACTTTTAATGGTGTACTCTGATGTACCTACTGAGTAGTTTACAAATTCCAGTTTCATGACTAAATAATATAATAAATGTAAACACTTAAATTACCATTTATTTACATACACCTTCATTATTTTAATTTCCTTTTCCGTTTGAAGTTGAATTTATTTTGGAAAGCACTGTTTTATTTTATTTACGTGATATAAAAAATGTATAACATTAACGTGTAAAACGCTAGGCGAGTACATCAATGTTTTGGGGGTTGGAAGAAATAGCGTACAGCCTCACCTTTATAAAAAAGTGAATAAACAAGTTATTAAAACTTCCCGCGATATTTTCAAAACGTGTTTCCCCTTGCCTTTTCACGTTATAATATTTTATTAGGTACCATAACGTAAAACGTATGCTACATACTTATTCCCAAGTTTGGGTCTAGAGACCCTTTTCTTAATATTAAAATGTTAGGGGTTTCACCTTTCCAAGGAGAAACGGAATATATTTTGGAAATGTGTGTTTATTTTATACCGGCATAGTTTATAACTCCGATCGATGGTGGAGGGTTAATCTATTACAAATTTGTAACTGAACTGATGGTGGAATGCCTAATCATAATCCTATCGTTTTCATGGTTGTATACAACTTAACTATGAACTAGGAAACGGCCATTCTCATTGGTTTGCAATTAGACAGCAGTAGGTAAGCATCCCAAAATTGAATAAATATACTTTACTTTATTATGACCTTCCTAAAGATACGTTCCGATAATGTACATTCGGAGCATTCCAACTGCCATAATAAATATTACCTGTGTCTGGAAAAGTGAATTCATTTTGATTTAATTAAAAAGTTGGAGAAACAAAATGAAACCAGATGAAATCAAATGAAACTAGATGAGACCAGTTGAAATCAAATGGACTTACGAGGGTCTCTTGATGGGCCCCAGCGACTCCAAGCTGCCCGTGAGGTTGCCGGCCACAAGGCGCTGCGGCGAAGTGGGGCTGCTGGGCTGGCTGGCCGCGCCCCGCTCCGCGCCCTTCACGCTGAACATCCTCTGCAGGCGGAACCTGAGCAGCTTGCTGGAGGGGGACTTGGGGCTGTCGGCGCTCGAGGCCGGAGGCGACAGCGAGCTCTTGGGGCTGAGCGGGGAGGTGGGCGAACTGCCCCCGCTGCTGCCATCGCTCGGCAGCTTGTGCGGCTTGCCCAGGAACAGGCAGCGGGTGCGGGATGACGAACGCACTTTCTGCTCCATGCTCGATGGGGATAATTGCTGATACTGTTTTCTCATCAATGGATCGAGATCTCTTCCTTCTTTTCAAAACTTAATTTCTTCCTTCTTTTCTTAATTTATTTTCTTTCTTTTTTAATTTACATATATTTGCTATGATTTTAAAATAATGTTTTTTCCACTAAAGGTAGGTACTTAGAAATGCATTTCCCTGCAAGGCTGATTTTGTATCTTTAAATCTTCACTTACTTATTGGTTTTTCTTATTCTTCTCTATTAAATGCTGTTACGCTTCTACAGTTGTTTGTTATGGTATGAAAATAAAACAAAATGATCAATAAGTAAGTTCTTAGCGTTTTCAGAAGCAACAGTGCTTTGAAATATATTTTTACTCGTAGGTTTGTCTAAAAATAAAAAAAATATATATTGTGGAAGAAAATGGCGTGTCTGTTAATAAAACTAACATTTCAGACATCCGTTTGTAGGATTTTAACTGAGGAGTAGGAGTTATTCTATACTAGCATTGTTCCATCAGATTTACAAAATTGACAGATTGACAAAGAATCGTTCATAATTTATTTATTGATTCATTTGTTTATAATCCATTTTATCATACAGTTTGATAATGCCTTCAGAGGGCGAAACAGCTGTCACGCATAATAATAATTATAACTTGTTTAATATTAAACTGCTTTTTGTTAGTTGGATTATAATACTATTGAATGTATAAAAGATAAAACCGTAAAATAAAATCATTCATCAGCCACCTCTGGGCTGGAGCCCCACAATACTTGATAAACCTACTTGATTCTGTACAAAGGAGGACGGTCCGTCTGATTAACAATCCATTGGATTGCCATCTCTAATGCACATATGCAATGAGGGCATGCTGAGTCTGTTCTACATGTATATTAATGGAGCCCGCTCTAAGGTGCTAGCAGCATTGATCCCCGGTGCACCGGTGCAAGTGCGTGAAACTCGACATACACGAGTGGAACACCCGTTCACAGTTGATGTTGGCTTCATGAAAACGGTCCTCTTCTTCAACACGTTTTTGTGTAAGACGGCTCGTATGTGGAACGAGTTACCGGCATCTGTTTTTCCTCCTTCATATAATCCGGATCTCTTCAAGACCCGCATTAATAAATCCCTCCTGCAGCCCCTACTTTAACCCGCCTCACAACGCTGCCCAACCGGGTGACGACATAACGCCCCTACCTGTACACTGTACAGACAGAGGTGCTCTTGTGAGGTGTCAGATAAAAAAAAATAGTAATAATAATCGACGCTGCTCTTCAAAATTGGTTCGACTACTTATTTACTTCATCGCCATCGAATGTCTTTAGGTATAAACTAGCAGACTGTTGGGAGATAATCGCAAATAGTGTAGGGTATCAATATAAAAATATATTCATTTAATAAAACCGCTTCGAACTAATTAATACACGTATTAGTTCGCAGCGTTTAAATAATATTTCGTGCCCTCTGTCCGGTAAATCAAAGTTAATTTGAACTTCTGAGGGCATTACCTACCCAACTTACTGTACCTACATTGGTAAGTAGGTTTTTTTCAAAAGAATATGAATTTATTTATTTATTTTATTTTTACGAAATTATTTTTTTGCACTACTATTAACCACTACTAATTACTACTTACAACTCACTTATCACACTAAATAATTTAAAAAGTACTGTCTAAATAATCGACAAATGACACCAGCTAATACTTTATTCACTATCACAGTAATTCACAAAAGCACACGTATTCCCGGTAAATAAAACGAAACCGACGGGCGACCATGCAAGATTAGTCCACTAACTGATATGTTGAAATACTTTAATTAATCCACTACTATCAATATCCAGCAAAGTGAAATGACCAAAGGATGCGGACTGTTGACCACTAAACATCCGCCTGTGCCAACTCCTGCTGCCACATCCTGCCTAGTGCTGATTGCTCCGAGATATTGTAGCTAACTCTGTCAAATTATTATTTGCGCTTTTTATAACTAAATCATCAAATGTGTATGTTTTATTTTTAAATTGGATCGATAGGTATTTGCGGTACAGTCAGTGTGGGCATTTTCCTGCTAAAATATTAAATTAGAAGTTCAGCGATTTTCATACAAAATTGTGTTTTTTCATGGCATACCTACCATGAGTAGTCAGTAGATATTTTAACCAGGGATCGGCAGACGTCGGACAGGTCCTTAATCGAGTACATTTATAGTTTTTATGATTAATATGTGGAACCCATTGAAGTAGGGAATTTTCCACTATCATTTGGGTTTTAGGTATTGTACGAAGACGGGAGATTTATTTATTTATTTAACGCCCAGAGGGCTTTTACATGGTTGGTAGTATAATTTTAATTTGACAAATACTTTCAAACATAAAAAATAAGAATAAAATTACATTTGATAAAAGCTATGTAACAAGTTATACAAACACAAGAAACAAAAACAGAAAATTACAGCTATTTGTTGGTTTACATTATGTGTTTAGGAGTATTGTTGAAATAAATGTTTTAAATGATCCACAAAACTTGCCAAGTTGGTATTGAATATGTCAACATTACCCAAGTAATGATTTCCCATGGTGTGAAGTCGTTGTATCGGAGAGTGGGCAATGTAGTTACGCTTATGTGTGCTGCTGTAGAATATTGTATTTTGTCGTGTTGTTACTGTGGGTGTATGTATGTTTATAAGTTGCAGGAGTTCACAACAGTCGAATTTAGAGTTAAGTATTTTGAATAAGAACGTTAAATCGTTTATTTTACGTCTATCTTCTAATGTATGTATTTTTAGAGTATTTAATAAGAAATTGTATTTTAAGTCTTCGACAGGGATATTTAATTTAAAATTTATAAAACGTAGAAATTTTTTTTGTATTCGCTCAATGTTGTTAATGTGAATTGTATAAGATGGAGACCAAACTACTGAGTTATATTCAATTAGACTTCTTACTAGAGATACGTATAATAGTTTAATGGCTTGCATTTGCAATTTCAAAGAATTAAAGTTTTTAGTTGTTCTTAATACGAAGCCTAGTGTTTTCATACCTTTGTTCACAATTTGATGGATATGATTGGTGAAACTTAGTTTTTCGTCCAAAATAATTCCAAGATCTCTCATTTCCGTGACTCTTTCTAAAGCTATGTTATTGATGGAATATTCGAATAAAACAGGATTTTTGTTTCTGAAGAAAGTCAAGGTTTTGCACTTTACTACATTTAAAAATAAATTATTTTGAACGCACCAATCTCTAAACTTAATAATATTTGACTGTAGTATATGACAATGATTTATATCAGTTATTTTCTTGTATAGTTTGACGTCATCTTCAAAGAGCAATACCTCGACATCGTTGAAGCAATTGGTTATATCATTGATGAAAATGAGGAACAAAACCGGGCCAAGGTGACTACCTTGCGGTAGGCCACTGGTAACCCGGAAAGCTTTCGACATCCAAGATTTTATTTTAACGAACAGTTTACGATTTGACAAATAGCTACTAAACCATTTTAGCATGTTATCCCTTATTCCTAGAGCAAATAGTTATTGGATTAGTAGTTTATGGGATACTTTGTCGAATGCCTTCGAAAAGTCTGTATATATACAGTCGACTTGTTTATTTTCTGCAAATGATTGTATAATGAAGTTTTGAAATACCGTTAAGTTAGTTGCGGTGGATCTTCCTTTGATAAAACCGTGCTGTTTTTGATTAATTAATTTTATTAATTTGGGATAGATTTCATCAAGGACCAATGATTCAAAAAGCTTTGGCAGTACTGACTGTATACAAATGGGGCGATAATTAGCTACGTCAGTATCGTCTCCTTTTTTGTAGATCGGTGTAATGAAGCTAGATTTCCAGCGGTCTGGAAAATGTCCAAGGGACAAGAGACGGTTAAATAGTAATGTAAGTGGTTTAGATAATGTATTAGAGCATGTTTTGAGGAATATTGGTGGAATGTTGTCTGGGCCAGCGGATTTGTCAGTGTCTAAGGAAAGTAATTTTTGTTCGCAACACTTTTGTGTGATTTGGCAGTTTGTTAAGTTTGTGGTCATATTAAATTTGTATTCGGATATTTTATCATCTGGAGTGTCTTCATCATATACATTTTTGAAGAAGTCCGAAAAAAGGTTTACAATATCCTGTGTATTGTTTGCACTGATTCCATTCATATGCATTATTGGCGGGTAGTCTGTGTTTTCATTGTTCATTTTTTTAAGAAATTTCCAAAGGTTTTTGGATTTAAAGACAGTGTCCTCGACAGAGGTTATGTACATTTTGTAACATTGTTTGGAAAGATCTTTACATTTTTTCCTAGTTTCGCTAAAGATTATATAATCATTTATGGATTTACTTTGTTTGAATTTTTTGTGTTGACTCTTTTTTTGCTGAAGAGAGGCTGTAAGCTCTGATGAAAACCAAACCGGGTAGGTATAGCTTCTTGGTGTGTAAAAAGGTACATAGGATTCAATAGTATTAGAAAAATATAAATAAAGTTTATCTAACGATTCATCAACGCTTTCATCGGATAAAAAAGACCAGTCTGTATTTGAGAAATGGGAGTTAATTGAGTTGAAGTCGGCTCGTTTAAAGTTTAGGACGCTTTGTGAAAGTTTCCTTTCATTATCACATGTCATATTTAATTTAATGTATAGGAGAGGATGATGATTATCTATAGGTAGAAGTGGATCATTTGAGAGTTCAACAGACATTTTAGGATAGATGTTCAAATATCCTCCATAAGCGGCTGCTTGGACACATTTTTCACTTCTATTCCGCATTGCCTATCTGTGTATTCTTATTATTTGTTTGTTATTTTTAACATATGGAATGTATTGCACTATCCTTGCGTACATTCTGGAATAAACTCTTATTATTATTTAGGTGAAATATTCAGAATCCTGCGTAAAGAGGAACGATTGCGCGGCATTTTTTATACGAAACAATTTGGATTCGAGTACAAAATACCCAACCAAACAATATAATTATTTTTTAGCCAAAAGGTGCAGAAAATATCTAGTACGTATTGGTGCCACTTTATTTATATACAGGAAATTAAAGAAATGAATTCTGCATGATTTTAAAGGAATCTTTGGCATTTTTTGTGAGTTAATTGCAAGTAAGTTCTTGTGCTACCTACTGTGTTGACATAATGAAAAAAAAGTTATTAAAAAAATAAGACATCTTAAAAAAATTGTTTTTTGAGCAGAAATTTTAATTTATATTTGATAAATTTATGTTCCAACATGAATCGGTTATTTGTAATTTAAATTTATACCATTAAAATGCAGTTCCATCATTTAAAAAAAAAATTATATTTCATCCTGTTTTTATATTAAAAGAGCAAAAAAAAAATTATAATAATTATCATTAACTCACAAATAATTGACAAATTTGCCTTTAAAATCATGAAAAATTCAATTCTTTAGTCAAATATCTTAATATTTAACTAAAGATGCTAATCTCAGAAACCGTCTTAACGATTTCAATGAAATTTTGTGAATATGTATGGTTGGTTCCAGTTTGAAACGTGGGATAGTTTTGGACCGGATAGGTTGTTGTTGCTGAGATATATTTTTTTTCATACTTTTACAAATGTTGTATAATTTACTCACTGCAGTAATGAACACGTAGAAGGTGAGTGAATGCTCAGGTGCTCCGGCCAGAAACAAATATTCAGGCCTGGCATAGAAAAGTTCCACAATGGAACCGTTACCTTACTTTAGTAAACTTTAATTTTCTACTCAGGGTTTTGATGTCGTAGTTCATAAGACTTGCTAGATCCCTCATGGTGCCAAAAAGATTGTCACGTGGTTTGCCTCCAGCTTGTCAAAATGACACTTAAATTTTGCATTAGGGCGTGTATCTATGTCTTCTGAGTCAGTGGCTCTAACGAACTAAATCTAAAAACTAAATATTTTTGTTTCACGATGCGTAAAAATAGGGGAAAGGTAATAAATAAAATTCAATATGTAAATTTTTAGGTAATAATGTTTTAATAGTAATGGTAGGTAGAGGTACATTACACACAGGTAAACATACAATAGTATTTGCAATATGTACAAAATATACAGAAGATACACTTAAAAGATAAATCATGATCACAATTATCAGTTATAATGATTACTCTCATTCCAGCAGTCATTATAAGCCTAACATTAATAAAATGTTATTGTGTCGAGAGCGAGACCCTCTGCGTCCATCAAGTGAGCGATGGATCCCCTCGCAGAGGTGCTCCCACTTCACACCATGACAAAATGGGAAAACAATACGCTCGGTGGACAGTTGCGCACTCATCCCCCACTAGCAAGCGCCGAGTGGCAAGTGTCCATCGAGCGCGGACTTAACATAAAATTGACAAAATAAAGAATATAAAAGTTCCACGCCACCGGCCTGGCGACCAGTGACCAGTGACCAGTGACCAGTGACCAGTGACCAGCGACCAGCTCTGCGCTAAGGACCAACTGTACAGTGTGAGATGACGGATATTCCTTCGGGCCTCAAACAGTAAAGTAGATGAACTACCTTTGCATCGCTAGTGCAAATTATGACAAAAAAGCTATGAAATAAAATTTAACTAAACGAATTGCAAAGATTTCTTACATTTATATATGTTCAATATATAATTCAAATATACATTAAATAGCTTTTTACAATATTTTTATATTACACTGTTCAAAAAGACTATTTCTTTGTGTGAGTGTAGTTAATGTTTCCTTAAATGGACGAAGTGAAGTATCGTTATTAACTTTTCCTTAAATTGTATTAATATGATTATATAATAATTTGTACTTTTCACACGTGTGTGTGTTACGCCCGCACCCATATGTTACACAAAACCTAACAGACATTATACATACAGCATCGTTACATCTACTACATTCATCCAAATTATATTCACTTCTCTTCAACCAAACAAACGAACCAACAAACAAACAAAAAAACAAACAAACAAACAAACAAAGTTTGTCTACAAGACCTCCAAAGCTACGAAAACTGTCTGTTACAATATTTGATATTACGTATCCAAAAATTTGTACTGCATCATTTTCAAAATAATATTGAAAAGGACACATCAAATTTTAAGACTTTACAGAATTTTTATATAAGTTAAACAAAAACTCCCCACAACAAAGACAGCAAGCTTCAAAGATCCTATTGACATTTAATTAAATTTAAAAAAATTATAATTCCGGTTGATTTTAGTGATTTGAAAAATTTATTATTATTTCATTTAGCATACAAATTGTGATGAAAATTTCACATAATATTTACTCCCAAAAAATCAAACAGATGAAAAATTTGGCCAGAATGGTGATCAAACTGCATTACCCATCAGTGGGCTTGTAAATCCTAATGAAAAGCATACGGACCAAGAGATCCTTACAAATGGACCAATTTCAAAAGCAACCAAAAAACTTGACCCGTCTAAATATACTCAAGTTATTTTTCTTATTGTTTTGCTAACCGTTTTAATTTTATCTACGTTTACCTATAATACTTTTAACAGTTTAATTTGTTGAGACAACTAATTTTCGTCAGAAGAATCTTTAATAGTTGAGTTCAAAGCCGATGCAAGTAATATTGGGAAACTGAACCCCGATTACAAGGCCAGAGTCAAAGTCAATAAATAATAAGTTACAATTTTGTTAAATTTAACACTTTAATTAGTCAAATGGAACTTATTTAGGTAATTTCTAGAGAAAATAAAAACAAAACTTTCATCACCTCCAAACTAAAATTTATTGTAAATATATAAGAATTGCGTGTATCCCCGACTTCCATATAAATAAAACAATTCCCCCTATGGAGATAGCTAAAGCTAAAGGCTGTAGTAAAATAGTTTTAGTTTGGAAAAGATCACTGAATTTTTATATTTAAAATGTAGTGAATAAGAAATAACTAAATCAAACGGCGTTTATCATACGTCGGTTCCTGTCTATATTAATCTTGGAACTGATGTATATGAAAGCGGTTTATTTTATAAAATCTTTTCTGCTTATGACTGTAAAGAAAAATAACTATACAAAGGTATTTCATAAGTCACTTCCGTTGTTACTTATTTCTTAAAATCTATTAAAATTTCTATTTACTATTTGAACTCTAATGAAGCATTGAGTCTTCCAGTGTGTAATAAAGCTTATTAAACAATAATTCTGTTTCAAATCAATTGGTTTCAATAACACCTCGGTTAACAAAGCCTCGAACCAACACTACACAAAAATTCATAGCTGTCGAGAAGAAAGTGTGAATTTACAAGAAAAGATAGCAAAAAATCAATTTTTCAAGAAATTGTTAAAAAAACATAACTGATACATATTTTTTAAATAAAATTTAATGAAAACATTGTTGAAATATTGTTGTTGATACTATAAATTTATTGAAAACATTGTTGAATCACATATTGTTGCGGATACTATAAATTTATTGAAAACATTGTTGAATAACATATTGTTGCGGATACTATAAATTTAATGAAAACATTGTTGAATCACGTATTATTGCGGATATTATAAAATTCGTTAAACAGTGTATTACTGTACCACAGTTTTGCCCAGCGGAAGAGACATATAAAATAACTTTATATTTACACAAAGCAAGTGTAAAACGATACATACTCATACCTCCCACCCCATACAGACAGACATCTAAAATTAGGTTGTATTTTAAACATTACATGAGATCTCCAGTTAGCCTACACGTCCGAGCACTGGCTTCCCCCGCCAAGTGGAGTACTGGCTGAAGAAGTCGTGCCGGGAGCCACCGAGGGCCAGGGCTGGAGCTCCTACTCCTGACTCCTGGACAGTTTCCACTTCCCGTCCCTCGGTTCCTAGCATTCATTATCCAACTATGCAACTGTTAATGTAATTTCCTTCTCGCATAATAATATAATCAATCAATATATTAATAAACAATTATTTAAACTTTCCTTAACAAGTATTATTCTAGTATATAATTAATGCTTTCTAAAAGTATCTATTTTATAATCTGAATCACAGTTTATTTTCATAAATTAACTTAACAAGAATTTTTTTCTTATTTTTTTTTTTTTTCGTAAATTTAAGTAGTTAATGACCCTGCACTTTGAAATGAAGAAAAAAATATAAATGATTATGATAAAAATGTTTCGCGTGATCTTTTCAGTGTTTAAATTCAATTTTGGCTTCTTATAATATTAGTTTCTTCCGCATTAATATTTAAATGTGTAGTAAAAAATATATCAAATCATTTAGTTCATTCCGGACTTTCCGCAATAACAATTTGAGATCAGTAAACTCCGTGCCAGGAGATTGTTTTCTTTGAGGGTTCTAGAAAACCAGGAATTAAATCATATCGAAGCGTTCTCAATCCGGGGTATAACTCTGAACATAACCAGATTTCTGTGAAAACAGCATTTAGTTGACTATTATAGGACAATTTACCACAACGATCCAAATGGATAACAATTAATTTTCATGAAGTTGTTTGTTTATGGGTCAAAGTCCTGAAATGCGTCGGTTTACTACAACTACAAATCACGATGTTTAGTAATACAAGACTTCAATCATGTCTTATTAGAAAGTGTTAAAACCTCTCAATTACAGAGGAATAGTAATTTACATGGCGCTTTGCCTTAAAAGTTGTTAATTTCTATAATTAAATCAATGATTGTCACAGATATTCCATATAAAGAAGAGACATCTCTAGATATTCATAGAGCTATCTCAACGCACACAACTCCCTCGGTTCTTGTGGAAAACTTTCAGGTTTTCAGTTCTACTAGCGATACAATAGAATTTATAAAATTTCTATCAAATGCAAATCATTTTCACAACGCTTACTGCTAACAATCTACATATCTTTAAGTCGCAAATAGGTTTATTACTACATTTAGAATTTCGTGGTGTTTTCTATTAGTTTCGGTTTGTATAATGTTTCTCAATTAAAATGTAGAATGATTTTATAATAAAGTGAATGACAAAATGTACCAAGCCATGAATATAAATAATATTTAACAATGTGTGGGATGATAATAAAGCTAGAGTGAGGAGATCTGTGTTTGGGACATTATTCCACTAAACTAGTGAAGTTCATTAATTATTGCTCACTTTATCAGATGGTCTTCCATCAATTAGTTAGTTAGTAGTCAGTACACACAATAACAGTTTTCCAAATAATGATAACATGGATATAAATTATCTATTACAAACAAGTTTGTCTGGAAGCCTTTGGAATCTTAAAATCATTATTCGGTACCAGCAATGGCGGGTGCTATCAACGGTGGGAGCCACCAATGACGGGCGCCGCAGCACGTCTCAAATTAAATACCCATAGTTTAGTATTACTATTTATTTACTTAATAAGATTCACTATCATGTACATAAGCTTGAATGCGTCCAACGGGAGAGCGCGGGCTCTGTGGAAGTGTTCAGCGGGCCCGCGGCCATACGGATACGAATACGAATACGGATGACGGATAGTGGTGATGGGGAATTACGCCTGCCGCATCATCTCATTAAACACTTTCTAATCGAGTTAACTGTGGTAGAAAACTAGAAAATAAATAGTTTCTTTCTATGCGACAACTTTTTTAACTATCACGGCAGTACATATTATCTAGTAAAGATGCGAATGAAATATATTTCTGATTGTAAATGTCGCTCTTCTTAAACCTAAATTCACAACACTTGACAAAGAAGGCAAACGACCAGCCGGAGGCGGCCGTGGCTGTTCTCGGTGGCGGTGGTGGTCCACGGTGGTATGTGAGATGCGAGACAGCCTCCTAGACGGTCGCTATAACAATGAGCAGGTGTGCGATGTCCGCCACTCTGTGTAGAAGGTCCGGTGCTATCCTCTCCAGGTTTTCATTGGCAAAGTCACAAGATGGGAAGATGTGGACTGTGTATAGTGGCTGAAAGACAAAATAACTTATTAGTAACATTGTCCACAACTGATTCCAATAAACTATGGTGAAAAACATCTGAATGTGAAATTAAGAATATTTAATATAATTAGTACCTGGTGGTGGCCAGGGGGCGCTACGTTGACAATGCCGGCCGCCTGCTTGCGGCGCAGGTAGGTTATGAAGCCGCCCGTCAGGTGGGTGGACTGCTGCAGCACGTCCAGGTGGTCGCGCCCACAAGGCAGGGCCAGCAGCATGCAGTGTTCGTTCTCCAACTGCCAACAAACAAAGATTTAGATTCAACGGTAAAACAACTCCAGAGGCAGACTTAGTAGCAATACCCTATTCTGGTTTGTAAGTGAACTATACACGGTGTCCGGAAATGCTATGAGGATGGGAAGGAGGTTGGAGTTTAATTGACGGGTAAATCGGTAATATTGGAATTTAGGGTGGGCAGGAATAAAGGAATTGATTTGAGCGTTGGTTTCTAGCTTCCTGATTCTTTTTGATTCCCACTTCTTGTTTCCAGCTTCTCACTTTTTTAATTTTACTGCCTCTTCTGATCTATTCTTTATCTCCTCTTGGCTCTTTTTCTTGACCATTTCAGTATCTCCTAGTCTCTGCTTGCATCTTATTGCTTTCTACTAGCCTCTTGCTTATTACATATATTTGTTTTTTTTTTTTTTTCGGGAAATATCAGTTTGTACATGTGTAGAACAGTAGAACCTCGTTAATTCGAAATCCACGGGACATCAAAAATAAAATTTCGAATTAACGAATTCCCACGTAATTCGAAATTTTAGGAACAAAAAAAAAAAAAACCTAAAATTGAGTTTCTCGGTCGCCCCTTCAAATCCGGGTAGTATCTTAGTATATTAATATGAATTATTCCTTTATTTTCGTAGCCGATTACCGTCACGGCCGGCCCTTTAAATTGAGATATTCCAAATAAATTCTTAAAAATGTGATGTATTTACGCGTAAATCGAGATTTTGCGGCCTACCCCATTAAGATATTCGTAAAAATACGATATATATCCGCGTAAATCGAGTTCGTGGCCGATTTCTGTTGCAGCCGGCTCTTTAAATTCAGATATTCGAAATAAATTCGTAAAAATACTATATATATCTGCGTAAATCGAGATTTCGCAGCCGATTTCCGTCGCGGCCGACACTTTGAATTCATGTGATGTAAATTCGTAAAAATATGATATATTTTCGCATAAATCCAATTTTCTCTGCAGTTTTTCGTCGGGGCCAGATCTTTTAACTCAGATATTTGAAGTAAATTTAGTAAATATACAATATATTTCCGCGTAAATCGAGATTTCGCAATTCGAATTCGAATTTTTTCGAATTACACAAACAAATTTTGGTGCACGGACAAAAATAAATTTCGTATTACGAATTAATGAATTTCGAATTAAAAAAACATTTTGTATGAAAAAAATTTCAGCAGATATTTTTTTGGTGAAAATTATCGGAAATCGAAAATTATCGGGGTTTGAATTAACGGGGTTCTACTGTAAAATAAAACCAATCGTGGATTTCCTCCTTGTGATTGTACCATCTTCTGATTTTTCAAGCTTCAACTTCCTTCTTCTTTGTCTTCTTCTTCTTATTATTCTTCTTGCCTCTTCCTGGCTCTCCTATTCTTCACTTATATCTTCTTGGCTGTACTAGTTTCTGCAGGCATCTTCTGCAGCTGTGTTAGTGTGTCACATGTTTTTCTTGTACATGGTATATATTTGGTGTGATTCTAAAAGTTGTTTTTTTTTGTTAGATGTAAATTGTGCATTTGTGTTTTTAATCTCGAATTGAAAATGAATGCAGGTATTGTTTTGTGGAGTTATTTCACATTTAATTTGCGTGTTTTTAGCACATTAACTCCTCCCAGACTACGTCATCTTTGGGGATCCTGTGCGGTTTGCTGCTTGTGTTGTCACACGAAGATTACTGTATCAGATAAAGAAACATTCATTTTAATAGTGGAAGTAATCACCTGCATCTTCCTGGCCACGGCCTCCAGCTGCACGGGCTCGAGGCGCATGCGCTGTGCAATCCTCAGTGGGGGGGTGGAGCCGTCCCCGTTGCTAGGCAGCGTGTGGCTCGCCACGGCTGGGTTGCCGTGCACAAAGTGCATCTGCACGGCCGCCGCGTCGTTCTTCAGCGCCAGCAGACCCTGCCACATCACCGGGTAGCGCTAAACAAACAATAACAATACACAATGATTAGTACACATACTACGTGGAATACTATTAAGAAGAATTGCAAGTTTTATCAGACACAGGTTGTATTTGATGGTCAAAATTGATAGCCAACCACGAAATAGTTTATTTTATTGATTACAATTACATATACCTTATATGATGGGGAATTAATTTTTATTACTCCTCTTCACTAGGAAGTCCTGTGCTGAGGCGGACTAAAGTTATTTAAGTCTATTTTTTTCCAAAAACAAATTTGTCAGGAACCCAAAATAAACTCTATTTAAAGGATTTAAGATTTTCAATGAATTACCGACAGATGCTAAAGAAGCTAAAAGCCTTGCTGCTTTTCGTGGGTTATGCCTAAATACTATGAAGAATAAGTTTTAGATGTATTGTAAAGTGTTTTTAATGTCATAGAAATAAGTTGCTAAAAGGTTTATACCAGATATAAAAATGTAATTTTTTTATAACTAAATAAAAACACACATACACAAAAAATATAATATATATTTATATTATACATTTGGTACGTCAAAACTTTTGAACATTTAAATCGAAGGCGTTTTATGGGTACTTTCAGTATGGTCTTTATGATTCCTTTTTGAATTGTATTCAGGTGATGTATATACTTAGATGTAGCATATCCCCATCCTATAATTCCATATTCGATTCGAGAATGACATAATGCGTAGCAGACTTTTTCATATCCTTTTTATTTACCACCTTTCTTAGACTTGTTGTTGTCCTTACCCTGAGCAGCATCATAAGTGAGTCAGCCTCTCGGGGTGCGTGTGCGGCGTGCGGGGGCCCCGGGGGTGTGCGCCCTACGATAGCCCCTCCCTGGGCGGGGGCGCTGCCCCGGCTGGGGCCCCTCTCCTCGCCCGCACTGCCTCCGTCTATCCCCACCACCTGTAACTACAATTACAGAAGCGTTAGGAACATGAAAATATTTTAGTTAAATGAATGAATATAATACTATATTTTTATTTCATTCGATATTCAATGTCTATTGTAAATAGCAAAAACAAAGTTTTAAATAGAAAATAAAATCCTTCAGGTTGAATATGTTATTTGTTATTATGATGCAAATGCGAATGGGGAGGATATATGATGCAAATGCGAATGGTAGCAGAAGTCGGGGGCAAATGCGAATGGGAAGGATATATGATGCAAATGCGAATGGTAGCAGAAGTCGGGGGCAAATGCGAATGGGGAGGATATATGATGCAAATGCGAATGGTAGCAGAAGTCGGGGGCAAATGCGAATGGGGAGGATATATGATGCAAATGCGAATGGTAGCAGAAGTCGGGGGCAAATGCGAATGGGGAGGATATATGATGCAAATGCGAATGGTAGCAGAAATCGGGGGCAAATGCGAATGGGGAAGATATATGATGCAAATGCGAATGGTAGCAGAAGTCAGGGGCAAATGCGAATGGGGAGGATATATGATGCAAATGCCAATGGTAGCAGAAGTCGGGGGCAAATGCGAATGGGGAGGATATATGATGCAAATGCGAATGGTAGCAGAAGTCGGGGGCAAATGCGAATGGGGAGGATATATGATGCAAATGCGAATGGTAGCAGAAGTCGGGGGCAAATGCGAATGGGGAGGATATATGATGCAAATGCGAATGGTAGCAGAAATCGGGGGCAAATGCGAATGGGGAAGATATATGATGCAAATGCGAATGGTAGCAGAAGTCAGGGGCAAATGCGAATGGGGAGGATATATGATGCAAATGCCAATGGTAGCAGAAGTCGGGGGCAAATGCGAATGGGGAGGATATATGATGCAAATGCGAATGGTAGCAGAAGTCGGGGGCAAATGCGAATGGGGAGGATATATGATGCAAATGCGAATGGTAGCAGAAGTCGGGGGCAAATGCGAATGGGGAGGATATATGATGCAAATGCCAATGGTAGCAGAAGTCGGGGGCAAATGCGAATGGGGAGGATATATGATGCAAATGCGAATGGTAGCAGAAGTCGGGGACGCCTGAGGAAGACATGGCACGATCAAGTGAATCAGATACTCGAGTCGGGCCATGTCAAGAGTCAAAATAATAGAAGAGTATGTATGAGACGATGTATGAATGTGAATGAGGCAAGAAGTGTGTGCCAAGACCGGCGTGATGGTTAGTTAGTTAGTTATATGCCTTCTTTCTGTAAACAATGATGAATAATATGAACCCTAAACAAAAACAAAAAAAACCTGTCTGAAAGTTTGCTCTACAAACCAAAATACATCAACGTACAAACTTCAAAGAAAAACAACTTCAAGTATCAACCCTCTTCTATCCCGGTGCCTTTAGGGAACCAAGGAGGAACCTAAGATTGAAAATAATGTCAATTTTTGTACGGTTTAACCCATTTAACCACTCGAACGATGGCGTATTTACAAAAAAATGCCTTGAGCAACGGGAGGTATCTGGGCATTCGATTTTGGATTCGCCCGCAAATAAAAAATCATACCTCCGAATATTAATATGAAAATATACTGATTTTCTTCCTGGGATTTAAAGCCAATGAATCCACCTATATTTCATCCTTTATTTATCCCACGTTTGTGCATTCTAAAAATTAAATTCTGTATGTTTACAGAAATTGTCTAAAATTGTATATATTACTGAATATTTAAGAACATATTTTTATAGTTTGTGAAAGAACTAGAAACAAGGTTTAAAGTAAGACTATACAGTAAGATTAGACATTTCTACAATACACACAATATAAGAAAGAATGGTACTTACAGATGGCGTGAGAGTGTGAGGCGCTCCTCCCTTGGCGTCCATGAGCATGCGGTGGTGATGCAGTGGCAGCAAGGGAGCCCGATGGGCGGAGTGCGCCGGTGGAGGAGCAGGGGCCTCGTAGTAGCGTGCCCCCGTCTCGTCGGCGTAGCGCCCCAGACCCGAGTACAGCGGAACCACTTGGGGTGAGTCTGAAGAACAATAACAACATTGTTCAAATTACGCCTGGTATGTTACGGGCTACAGAAGTCCTCTGGCATGGCCCTGGACTTGTTATTTTGCTTTTTATCTTTCACTATTTTTTTCTAAACTGTGCAACTATGCGGAGAATTTTTTCCGGAATGTTTATATGTATATAATACACGCATATTTTATTTATAGAAAGTAGAGAAAAGTCGAGCAACGCCGGTACATGTCAGCTAGAATATTGAAAAAAATCTACTACAAATTTGGGTAGCTATGGCTCAAGTTTTTAAACATGGAAATGATGGACTTTGCGTGCTGAGAACACTACTATAATGAAAAACACTGGACATTGCATGATTTTACAGATACTATACTGTTAGCTGCATATTTAAATATTGGCACCAGTCATTTGGTTCTTATGCCACCAGAGGTGCGCTCTGTCAGCCAACAGGGAAACTACTCCAGCTGCCGTGCGTATCGGCCGGTAAAGGAGGGATTGACTGGACCTGCTGGACACCCAGGCAGCTGGAGGCAGCCACCGTGCAAACTGCCAACAGCGTGATATAACCTTACTGAATATTGGATGTTATTATTGTCATAGACCGTCAAGACAATATTATAGTTCATCATAACCTAACTTAGCGTTTTGTTATTGCTAATAAAATACTATCCTCCATTACTATTAATTGATATAAAATTTATTAGAAGTTTAGTGGCAAAATTAGTGATATTTATTTAAAATATTAATATTTATTTTATTTTATTATTGAAGACAATTTTAGCAATTCCTAAATGAATATTTGAAACAAAAAATCAGAAAAACATACGGTCACATCTGGGACTTGAACCCAGGACCCTTGCCTTGCCGGGGCACCGCTCTACCAACTGAGCTAATGGGACCCTATATTGTCTACGCTAATACAGTAGAACCTCGTTAACTCCAAATCAAAAACAACATCAAAAACGACATCAAAAATCAAATTTCGAATTAACAAATTCTCAAGTAATTCGAAATTTTATGAAAAAAAAAAAAAGACAGCGAAAATCGAGTTCCTCAGCCGCCCCTTCGAATTCGGTGGTATCTTTGGAGTAAATTCGTATTGATAAGAATTATTCCCGTTTAAATCAAATTTTTGCAGCCGATTTTCGCCGCGATCTGCCCTTCAAGTTCAGTTATTCTAAGCAAATTCATAAAAATACCACACATTTCCGCGTAAATGAAATTTTTTGAGGCCGATTAATGTCGCAGCCGGTCCTTTAAACTCGGATATTCGAAAAATACGATACATTTATGTATATACGATTTCGGTCACAGCCGACCCTTTAAATTCAGATAATTTAAGTAAATTTTGGAAAAATACGTCATATTTCCGTGTGAATCGAAATTTTGCGGCCAATTTCCGTCGCGCTGGATCTTTTAAATAATCGCCGTCATGGCTGTCTT
The DNA here is from genome assembly GCF_061612785.1 of Hesperophylax consimilis. Classification (NCBI taxonomy): domain Eukaryota; kingdom Metazoa; phylum Arthropoda; class Insecta; order Trichoptera; family Limnephilidae; genus Hesperophylax; species Hesperophylax consimilis. The sequence goes on from NC_142836.1 coordinate 6,105,877, forward strand.
TTAGAATCAGATTTACGAAATTTTATGATTTATTTTCGCAAAAATCGAAGTTTTTCGAATCACGCAAACAAATTTTCGTGCGCGGACAAAAATAAATTTCGAATTTTGAATTAAAAAACCATTTTTTAAGAAAAAAAAATTTTGTGGATATTTTTTTGGATAAATTTCGAATTATGCGTTTTTTCGAATTATCGGGGTTCGAATTAATTGTCTTCAATAATTAAATTTGGGTTTTACTCATTAAGATATTCCAAGAAATAAAATATATATTTTATTGTTTAATATTAGAATCTATCAGAGAACCTTTATAAAATGACCTGAAAAATTTTCATTAGGTTTGAATGTTAGCTAGCGTAAAATTTGGGTGGTGACATAGTTGCCTAGAATAAAGGGGTGCTCTTTTACATCCTCAAATCAATGGCAGAGACTTGGATAAAAATACATACCGGTGCTCCTGTCGCTCAGAGATGGTGAGTGAGCGGGATGTGGAACCCGAGCACATGGAGGCCGGCGCAGCTCCAGCGGTGGACTAGAAGCTTCAGAACCCTCGGCTCCCAGTGGTGACCTGGATTACAACAAAAAAGAAGTTAAAACAACTATTACTTGGGTAAATACGCACAGACGTACATCATCACGGCACAATAGGAACAAATTATTTTTTTTAAAAACACTGTTTAGTTTTTCTTTCTTTTCTAATAAAACCCAAACTTATAACTTAAGAACCTATTTTGTATAGTAGGTTCTTAGTTTGGGTTTATGTAGTTAGAAATAAAAAAAAAACTAGCCTTAGAACCTATTTTAGTGGTTTTTTTTATATGGTATTGGATGAGGCATACTTACCATTACTTGTATCAACTATTGTATAGAAACTTATTTTTGAAGAGTATCACTGACCAGAGCTCAGACTATGGCAACTTTATGTTGGAAAGTGCTCTTTGGGAATCTAGTAACCAAACATTGACCATTTCCACTCGTCAATATAGAACAAAAAATGGTATAATCTTTAATGACTAGTAAATGTTTGTGAAGCCTTTGTATGTCTTGTAGATGGTATGAGATATTATATACGAGGGTGGTCTGAAAAGTTTCCGACATAACAATGAAAAAAAGAATTTTTTGTCTCCTTGTTACTCTACACACTTCTCCCAGTGATGCTCCCATCTCTCTAACCTGTCCAAATAGTACTCGGCGTTTTTCTCTGGAAATTGTTCACAAAGGTGATTGCCTCCTCATTTGACGAAAATCTCTGTCCTCTGAGAGCAGTTTTCAGATTAGGGAACAAAAAGAAGTCGCTTGGGGCTAGATCTGGTGAGTAAGGCGGATGGTCAAGCAGTTCAAACCGTAATTCTTGGATTTTTGCCATGGCAACCGCTGAGGTGTGAGACGGCGCTTTGTCTTGGTGAAACAGGATTTTCTTTTTCTGCAAATGTGGCCATTTTTCCGCAATTTCTGCCTTCAGCTTGTAAAGTAATGATACGTAGTATGCTCCTGTAATAGTTTTTCCTTTTTGAAGATAATCAATTAAGATAACTTCATGACTATCCCAAAAAATTGTCGCCATCACTTTCTCAGCTGAGAAAGCAGTTTTTGTTTTTTTTGGAGCCGGTTCCCCCTTTACAGTCCACTGTTTTGACTGTATTTTTGTTTCGGGTGTATAATAGTGTATCCAAGTTTCATCTACAGTAATTAATCAGCGCCAAAACTCGATTTATTGCGCCTAAACTGCGCCAACAGAGCGTTGGAAATGTTCATTCGAACACGTTTTTGGTCTAACGTGAGCAAACACGGCACCCAACGCGCGTACAGTTTTCTCACGTCTAAATCTTGATTTAATATGTGACAGACACGTTCTTTGGACATTTTCATAACCTCTGATATCTATCTCACTTTAATTCGGCGGTCGTCTAAACACTATTTAGTGAAGTTTATCAATGTTATCGTCAGTAGTTGCAGTTTTTGGACGTCCCCAATGTTCATCGTCTCCCAAGCTCTTACGGCCACATTTAAATACAGCTGCCCAAAATTTCACTGTGGTAAATGATTGTGCAGAGTCACCATACACAGAGTCCAACTCATTTTTGATTTGCGTAGGCGTATTGCCTTTCAAAAACTAAAAATTTAACAAAAGCTTAATACTCAATTTATTCTATTTTCACAAAAACACACACATCGACTCACTCAAACGACTCTCAACTAAAAACTGCACGTCCAAAATGGCCGAAACTTATTGAGTAACGGTCAAAAGATGCACAACTACATTCACTAGCTTTTATTGATGAGTACCGCCATCTTTGCTGGTATGTATTTGATTGTATTTTCTAGCATTTGGACAACAATAATATAATGAAGGGTTGTTTGTTTACCTTGCGACGTATGGCGATGGAGTGGCTCGGGCATCTTGGTGAGCCCTGAAGTAATGTTGGTAGTGCTGGTGCGCAAAGTGGGGGTATACTCCTTCGCCCTGTCAAATGAAACGCAAAACAGTGGCTCAGTACAGGCTAAGGCTCAGTATGGTGAAGGTGTATAAAGGCAACAAGATCTATGCCTACTTTTCACTGTCAATATAGACACTGTCCCAATAGGGTACTTTCACTTTTTTTTAAATATGCCATTTTTGATTTGCCGCCAAAAGACACATTCATTTTTGTTTGTGAATATGGTGTTAGCGACTTCATGGCAGCCAACATCGGTGACAGTTGTCTTACCAGCCAGTAAAGCTTTCTACAGAGTAATGACGTTGTAGCCAGTTCGAACTGTTTTTAAAATCAATAATTTATTATACTTTTACTCACAGTACTTTGTGAATATCTAGATATAAATAAAAATTTTAATTCATTCTAAATAAAAAGTCAATCTTATTTTTGTTTTACAGCACTTAATAACAATAATAATCGGATAATTTATACAGCGCCGTTTTTGTTAAGAATCACATCAAGGGCGCTGTTAACAACTGGTTTCCTTAAGTTACGGATTATCTGTCATTCTTGGTTATACGACTCTCATAATTCCTTTTAGTTTGATCTGGTCAGATAATGCCAAATTCAAGCAACAAGAAAAAACAGTAAGCTTGTACATATAAATTTTTTTGTTGATATCTATCACCAATACTTGATAATGTGTAACAAATTTTCATGTAGCATTATGGTATACAAGTTGGAAGTTGGTTGAGAGGTTGTGGGATTGATTCCCACCGCAGCACAAAAGCACATTAACATTGATTGTAAAGTCATTATTTCATCTAAAACCCTTCTTCCACAGGAATACACAAGTAATCACAAGACCAGCGTCGCAACCATCTATCGAAATGTCAAAACTAGCTTTCATAACCTCACTCACAACTGCTGTAGCTGTTATTTTACTCATAACTGCTGCGTAGACTCTTTTCTTCATAACATTATATAAAGCACGCGCATTTTTTCAAAATGTCTGACACAAATGACGACGAGGCTATCATTTTTGCCAGACTACTATATTTATTAATTACTTGGCCATGTTTAAAGTCTCGACGACGTGAGTGGTAGCGACTTGGACCGGCCAGTTGTAGAAGACTGGCGTCGACTGAAGAATGTCGGCAACGTGTGCCTGTGTATGAACCTCTGTGCAGAGTATCGGATACTTGTGTATCCCTGGGGAAGAAGGGCTTAAGGGGACTGCTACTCTGGCTGCTGTGATGCTGAGTGAGGGTTGAAACTTCATCAAACTTAACCAACAATATCAAAACACCCAGACAAACAAACAGTGCCAATGGTACAGGACATATGATGCGGTGTTAGTATTATTGCATAATATGAGAGTGTTAGTATACCGGAGTGACGGGCGATGTCTGTTGGTGAGCCGGTGGGGGAGAACGAGGAATCCCAATCAAATCTCCTGACTGCTGCGTCCAAAATATTAAACATCATGAGAACACATCCACTCAATGTGCACAAACAGATGTTACAGTTGATGATAGTGAATATAACAGGCATATATTGGATACAACTGTATTTTAACAAGGAATCAAACCAAAGATTATCCTCGGCTTGCTGCAAAAAATAACCAAGTTTGTAGATTCTATATAGGTCAACACTATAGAATATCCAGTTTGAAGTATTTTCCAGAACTGAATTAAGTGTACCAAAGTTCTTAAAAAAGAGCAAAATTTCATTATTAAAAGAAGAAAACTCCTCATATTAACCAATTTAAAGAAATACAAAACCACAACAATGTTGATATTCCTAACGCCATATTACTGATGTCAAAATAGTCAATGTTGACATTGATAGGTCCTTTTCCTATTTCAACATTAGTTTTTAGCAGATCTAACTATATGATTTTACACAACAAGCTGAACACAATATGAATCCATCTACATTCATCTCGGTCATACTTTGCAGGAGAGCACTGAAGATATTTTAAGTGATACTATTATATCTTTAGACTGGCAACAATATTATCAACTGATCTTCATAGTAAAAATGTTGCATGTAACACTTCCTTAAAAATTATTAGTAAATACCCAAGAAAAATTGAACTTACCAATGCTATCTGTCCCTGTGGGCTGACGGCGGGTACAGCTGTAAGACCCACTCGAGAACTGTTGGCTCCTGTAACAAAACACAAATATATTAAGTATTATATAATTATGTACAATGAATTTTACTAAACGCCATGCAAAATGTGTTAAGTAAGTATGTTTTCAAATTAGGTATGTGTATATGCCAACCTGCGATGACAGGCTGAGGAGCGATATGGTGCTTGTGCAGAGGAGGGCTTGCATGTTGTCCCTGAGCCCCCCTCGGGAGGCTGGGCCCCAAAGGGCCTGCACCCACACAGCCCGGTCGAAGGAGCTTGTGAGATAGATGCCCTAGTTGCGGTTGCATCGGTGTGGGCTTCATCTGTCCCTGAGGCAGTCCCTTAGAAGCCAGACTCTGCTGCAGTCTCGGAGACAGTGGGCCCTGGGCAACCTTCACCCCGCCCAGTCCTGTCTTCAGTACCATCATCTGCTGTTGCGGTTGCATCCCTCCCGTCTGGATCACATTAGCCTTTGCTGATACCATTGGAGGTTTTGACATCACTATCGGAGTAGAATTGACAATATGACTAATAGGAACATGAATATTTGAGGATTTCCCCAAATATCCTATTTGATTCGCAGTCACGACATTCTGCATGGATTGAACTGGCATTGCATTCTGAGTGTTGGTAACTATTGGCGACATGATGGTGGAAGTCGGAATATTGATCTTTGTTTCCGATCGGATGGTTTGTGCAACGACATTGGGTGGCAGAGGGTAAGGTGTTGGCAATGGTGCAGTCTGTATCCTCGGCGGGTGGATATTGGAGATGGTAGTCTTGACAACGGATGTGGCGAAGGCAGTCTCTTGAATGGTGCTCTGAATGGTAGAAGCCACAGAAGTAATGCAAGTTGGCTGTTGCTTGGGAATTGGTAAACTTGGTACTTGAGGCTTGGCATCAATATTAATTCTGAAAAAATAAAACAGTTTAGTTTTGTACAAAAACCTACTCTTTTCAATGGAATGTTAAGAATGCAAGGTACGAATTTTGCATGACTGTAAATAGGTAAAATACTTCCGAGCCACACAACCAATACTTTGAGACAATATAGACAATTTACAGATTTGTAAAGCTAATTTAAAATTTTATAGTTTATTATGATAGTGATTATTTATTTTTCTAAAGTTTGATGTAAAATATTACAATTATATTTATTATGAGATATTTGTCAGTTGAGTAATTTCACCTACAGTTTTCTTAAAATAACCGAAAAGTTGAACATTTATTTTCAGTTTTAAAAATGCCTAATTTAAAGACTATAAAAAAATAATATGAAACCACTAAAAAGTAACATTCCCAAAAATGTGGTTTGGTGTTTTACCAATTTACAGTTGAATGTATTTTAGTATATATGTACTTACTTGATAGCACTGGCAGGTGCCGGTAGCCCACTAGCAGCAAGCACAGGAGTGGACCTAGCTCCCGAAATAGGAACAAAGGTTCCATCAGTTCCCCTCTTCATGAACACCATCTCGCCTGTAGCGGGGTCTAACATCAACTCCTCTCCAGCTTCACCCGTCATCTTTGGCTCTTCATTAGGCTTCACAATGTTTACTTTAGGATCTTGAATAATAATTGTTGGTGGAGCAGCAATTGAACACTTCTCAATTATAGGAATTTCTTCTCTTGCTACTTGTGGTGGGGGTACTATGGTTTGTGGTTCAGGTTTTATCTCATTTGCAATAACATCTGGTTTCTCATTCACTTCTGTAGATGGTATTTTATTTACTTGAATATTATTCAGTTTGGCATTAATTTCACTTATCATCTTCTTTGGTGGCTTTGTAATAGTGCTTTGAATTGGAGTAACAATAACTGGAGTAACAGTATCAGATTTTGTTTCAGAAGTTTCAGGTTTAATAAGGTTCTCTGATGTCTTGGGTGATTTAGTATCAGTCTCAATTAATTCCAGAGGATCTTTCTTAGCAGTTCGCTCATCACTGCTGTCCACTGATGTCTCAGATCCTCTTCGATCTTTGGATTTCTTATTTGCCCTTGGAGATTTGCGTACATCGTTAGCCTTATCAGAACCTTGAGATTTGGTTAGGTTCTGTCTAGTGGACCTACGAACTGGACCTGAATCTTTGACACCAATGAGTGGCCGAATTTGCATTGAAGAATTTTTAACAACATCCTCAATAACATCATCAACAGAATTTCTGGTGACATCCTTTTCCAAAAGTCGTCTTGATTTTCGTGTATTGGCCATTGGTGACAAGAAGTCGTCTTTTTCTTCTTTGGACAAAGTCTGTCCAGGAGATGTTGATGGCTTGAAAGGTGTAAGTGGGGCAATCTCCTTGGGTGGAACTGCAAGTGTGGCAACAGCTGGTGTGACAGTGGGAGGCAAACTTCCAGTCATGGGGCTCTTAATTGTCAATATCAAACGAGGTCTAGCCTCATTCTTGTTTTGAGGAGTATCATCGGCTTCATCCCCAGAATCTTCATGGAAGTCGTAAACATCCCCGGGCAAGTGAACACCTGGAGCTGTGACAGAGCGAGATTTGCTGTCCACTTTGACTCGGCCTCGTCCCCTCCTAGGTGAAGTGGAAGACCCCCCTCTGGTGGGCTTGTTGCCTTGTCTGGTTTGCACTCGCTCCGAAACTCCATCTGGTACTTTACGCCCTCTACTACGCCCTCCCCTTTTAGCATTGACCTTTGCACCCATGTTCCCTGTGGTTTGATTGATGAAATCTGTAGGCTTAGAATTGATAACAAGTGTATTTTCAAGCATATTTTCTTTAGTTTCCTTGTCCACTGGCTCGTTCTTCAATTGCCAATCTGTTTTTGCTACATCGGAGTCATCAGATAATTCACTTGCAGAGCATAAGGCATCAACCTTTTTGATAACAGAATCGATGTTCACTTCCTTTGCCGACCAATTATCACTATCCTCTTTAGAATCTGAATTTTCTTTGTGGTTGATATCAATAAGCAGAACCTTTTCCTCAGTGGCTGATATAGCTGGTGTATCAATTTGTTTAACATCGACAACATGTTTGAAATCTGGAATAACAACCTCCTTTTTGTGGTCCATAAGAAGGTTGACAGATTGTTTGATTGGTGAAATTGGTTGTGGTTTTTCTATTTTCGTTTCACATGCACTTTGCTTTAGAAGTTCTTCAAAATCAGTTTCACATTTAGATTTTTCGATTTGTGGTGTAACTGGTGTCTTTGATAATACAACAGGAGACTTGACTTCTTGAGGGGATGTTAGCTTTTCGCTGAGGCTGTCATGAACAGACATCTTGACCACTGAATCAGGAGTAGCCGGTGTTGCAGGAGTTATAAGTTGAAGGGCAGGTAGACTATCAGACTTAATAACAACTGGAGTGGTATTAGTATTTATGTTGACAGAAGTAGATTGGGCAGCCGTAAAGGCAATGTGTGTAAACTTGGTAGTATCGATAGTTGCTGATTTTGTAATTGAAGGTGAATAAGCGGATGGATTTGGCAAATCTTTTCTGTGTTCAACACGCGCCAAACTGTCAACAATGGTCGGAGTCACCAATTTCAGCAAGTTATTTGGTGGAGTGATGGTCATTAAAGATTGTGTCTGCTTATCAGTTTTTGTAGGTACAGTATTTGTCATCACAGTGGGAGGCTGAGGGTTTGCAGGATTTATTTGCAGAAGTGTTGGTTGGTTATGAAGTCCTAGAGGAGCCACCTGAATTGCTACAGATGTCATCTTGGATGTTTCAGGACCATTCATATGATTAAATGCATTAGCAGCTTTCTCAGCAGACACAGCTTGATTAATCACCGATTTATTGACTAGTATCGGAACTGAAGTGACGTGAGAACCGAAATTACCAGCTGCGGACATAAGTCTGTTTTGTGCCAAAATAGTTTGATTCTGTGTTGGCATTATTGCCGATGAGGGGTAAATTATTTTGGGTCCACCTAAAATGATATTATCTTGGCCCACTCTCATATCATTCTTGCGTACCTCTGTAGATGCTATCAGTTTAGGAGGGTGTAGAATTGCCGAATTTCCACTGGTCGTTGCACTTTTGGGTTGTTGCATGCTCATACTATTTGAGTGCAGTGGTTTGGAAATTGGTGCCAAAACAGGTGTTATTGGTAATCTATTAAGCTGCATGTTGTGATTAGGATTTTGGAACAAAATAGTGTTTTGCTGGCCAGGTGAGAGCATCGATCGATTTGGATTTCCCATTGGTAAATGCGATGTTTGTATGGGACTCAGAGGAGGTTGCTGCATTCTGACAACAGTTATTTGATTTGGCGACCTCTGCTGCATGGCGGAAGGAGAACTCAAACCTGATGGAGAATTCAGTCCAGGTGATCCAGTTGTCAGAATAGTCATGTTTGTTAACTTTTGAGGCATTTCTCCATGTTGAGACTTAGGTGATTGCAATCGTATATCAGTAGCCATCCTGGGAGATATAAGTATGCCGGGTTGCCTCTGGTAGAACATGTGTTGTTCGGGTATGTTAATGGTTGGAGGCTGGACATGGAAGCTTCCGGCAGGTCTGGTTGAATTCATTACTTGGAAGGATGGAGGTAACTTGGAGGGCGCTCCTAGAATTGCTCTGCCTTGGTTATGCAGCTGTGGTACACTTTTCAGATGTAAGATGGAAGTAGCAATATGCACAGGTTTATCCTCTCTGCTAATAGGGGTTGTGCTTATTAAGACTGGCTGTTCACTAATCTTATGAGCTCCTAAAGTCCAGGTTTTCGAAATAACTGTTGGTGTTGAAATAGGAATCTGTTGAACTTTCTCAGATAATTTAGGAGGCACAATATTTTCTTCAAGTTTGTTCTTTGAAATTTCATTAGAGGGTAACTTTTCTATAGGAGATGGTTGCTTTGGTAATGAGACATTAGCAATTACTGGCGTCTCAGATGGGTGGGCTAATTTACTAGGTAAAGGAGCCGGTTGTTGCTGTTGGTATGTTGGCATGAATGGAGGAGTTGGATTGCCCTCCTTTGGAATAGTTGCATCAGGGGTTTTAGGTCGTTGTTCGTGTCTCGACTCTTCCCCATCATCAGTGTCAGTATCTATCTGTAAGTCATTCTCAGACAGGGGTGTATCAGGCTTAATTTCTAGCTCACTTGCATTGAGACTTTGGACAGCTTGACGCATTTCTTCAGCTTCTTCATCAGGAATGTTATCTGTAGTTCCCGAAGAAATGGTTGGTGCTTGTGCAGATGGACTTTGGGTATTCTCACTGTAGCAATCGCTGAATCCATCACTTCTTCCACCGAAACTTTCACCAAGTAGTGCCGCAACAGCATCTTCTGTTTCTTCTTGTGAAATAATAGCTCTGGGCTTTTCATCCACCTTTTCTTCTGTTTTTTGATTATTACAGTCTACGGATGAATTTATGCTGGAATCATTTACGCTATCTTTTCTATCCATAATAGGGCTTTCGAAATCAGATATGCTCTTCACTGCGTTCTCACTAATAGTCTCGTCTATATCTCCACCGAATCCTGGGATAAATTTCTCAGACAAGCGTCTGGCTTCTGCAGGTTTGCAGTTGGCTGTTATAGTTGGTGGAGGAGTGAGTGATGTATCCTTTGGTACTGTACTTACTATACTGGATACAATGGGGTTGCAAGGAGTTTTTATAGGTGGAGGGCTGTCCAGTAACCTTGGGAGACTTGGAGAAGGCAATGCAGGTGTACATTCTGCTTTTTGCTCTACTTCAGGTTTCTCAACATCAGTGGAAATAACAAGATCATTCTTGTACATATCTGAGGGAATTTTCGTTTCTTTCTCAAAACTAAGGTCAATTTTGTCATAGTGATGGTGGTAATGATGGTGTTCTTTGCGGTTCTGTCTATCTTCTTTATTCTTTTTCTTCTTCTTCTTCTTTTCTTTTAGTTCTTTTTTATTGTGGTCGATTATTCTATGTACTGCAGGAATTAGAGAAGATTCTCTGCTGTCATCACCATCTGTAAACCTAAACACATCACTATCCATGGAAGTATTGATGGATGACGACAAGTCCACTTTGTCAAGAGGCCTTCTTATATTAGGAATTGTATCAGCAAACAAGTTTGCTTCAATTGCTTTGCTGGCTGCGTCAATGTCCAAGCTATTTTCATCATCTTTAACAAAGATCTTCCGTTCTTTACGCTTTTTCTCTTTCCTGCGCTTGATTTCTTCTTTAAATTTGTCTTTATTTGTAACTTCTGTAATAATTTTTGTAACTTCTGTAATGGATTTAGAATCCATATTAGAAACACTATCAGAATCAGATGGAAAGGTTTTGGATGAAAAGAACTGGTTACTTTTGTCTCTTGAATTGGAAATATCCAGAGTAGGTGGGAATTCTTTGTTGCATACATCGGATTCATCAGAAAAGGGACCGAAGATGTCTTGCATTTTCTCTCCCCGCTTGATGTTGATTATTACTTCAGAACGTTGCTCTGTACGATCCAGCAATTTCTTTGGTTTCTTTAACTTATCTTTATCACTGAGTGATTCTGACATATCACTTTTAAGTTTTTCACGTTTCTTTTCTTTTTTATTTGCATGTTTACGCTTTTCAGAATTATCTTTGCTTTTGAAGTTTGCTATTTGGATACTGTTGATAATTTGCATTTTCTCATGGAAATCACTTTTGGCCTCATCATCTGAAGGATAGCATTTTTGACGTTTTTGTTTTTTCTTATGCTTTTTCCGAATTTCCGAATAACTGAATTTATGCATTGAATCAGAAATTATCCCTTCACCTTCTGACGATATGTCACAATGGGTTGGTTTAATTTCTTCATACTTGGAGGGTTTCAAGTCATCGTATTTCATTGGCTTTGCAATTTCATCATATTTGGTTTCTTTGATATTATCGCTGTATTTGGCAGGCTTTATATCTTCATATTTTGGAGGTGTGATGTCATAGTTATTTTCCAATTTGAATAAAGGTTCATTTTTAATTTCTGCTAAGATTAGAAGCTTGGTGTCAACGATTGACTTTATCTGACTTTCCTCTTCAAGAATCGCGTTGCATAACTGAATATTCTTTTCATGTAGTGATTTCATGTTGTATGGCTTTGAATCATAAACGCTGTCATCTGGCTCTTCCTTGATGTCCATGGCCTTTTCTTTTTTCAATGTTTTCAATTGCTTCCTAACTTCGTGATGATCGGGGTACTTCTTCATTGATTCCATGGACCTTCTGAAAGCCTCGTCATCAGAGGTATCGGACATTATGCGAGAATGGGAATTTTTCCTCGGGATCATCTTGCTGCGAGTGTCATCAGTGCTTTCCCCATCACACATCTCCATGAGTTTCCTTTGATTGAATTTAAATCTGTCATGATCATTTTCAGAATCTGTTGTTAGGTTGACCATAAGATCTCTATGGCGGCGTCGGAATTCATCTTCTGAAGAGCTGGCAATCATTGATTTAGAAGAAGACTTCTTATGTTCTCTGTCAGAGTCACTATCTTCATCCCAGCTGTTAGACCGTTTCTTTTCTTCTCGTTTTGCTCGACTCTGCTTCAACTGACTGAACTTGGCTTTGATCTTCTCCTGTCGCTTTTCTTCCTCTTGCTTCTGCATATTTTTACAGGAACGTGCCTTAACTTTATCATACATAGAAATATAGGTGGGCCCCTCATCTGGAATGTCAAATATTGAATGTTTCTTTGGTTCATCTGAATCAGAAGTATCGGTGCTGTTTGTAAGTTTTCTGGGTTTTTTGCGCATGAGTTCTGGTTTTAGAGAGTTGCCACATTCCTCTCGACTTTTACGTTCATTTGACATTCTTTTCTCCTTCATATCTTTTTTACGTTCGTCATTATTTTTCTGTTTCTTCCCATCATGTAAAGCATTTTGCTGTTGCAGTTGCTGAATCTGCTGTAACTGCTGAAGCCGTTTCTTCTCTTTCATCTCTTTCTTGAGAGCTCTTTGTTTTTCATCTTCTTCACTAGACCGAAGCTCAAGACGTGCCAGAAATGCCTTGTGTAAAGACAAATCGCTTTCTCTATTGTCATCTTCTGATAGTACAACTGGTTCTTCAATTTTAATCATTTCTTCTTCTGATTCCTTGGGGCTATGTTTACTTTTGTGTTTATAGAATAATTGAAGTTTCCCATGATTTACTCGACTGTGTTCACTCTCTTTATGGTCTACACTGTTTTGGTCAATTTCAATATTTTCTATAATAACACTTAATTCTTTTTCTACAAAATCATTTTCTTTTACTTCTTTTTCCCGTATTTCCTTGTCTTTTTCACGGATATCCTTCATTTTTGGACACTCCTCAGATTCTCTGATTGTTTTTCTGTCATCTCTTATTTTGTCTTCTAATTGTTTTGATATGTTATTTTTGAATGATTTGAAGTGCTTACTTTTATCTAAATGTTTTATTGAGTCTTTAGAGTCTCTTCTCTCGGGTAGCTTTTTGCTATCAAGGTGCATTTTCGGCCTCTTAATTTCGTCTTGAGTAGAATCAGTACTATCTTGAGAACTAATTCTTCTCTTCAAACCGACATTGGCAGGAAGGCTGCAGCTGGAGTTTAATCTTTCTTTTCGTTTAGCCTCTGGACCACGATGTTCACTGTGTGAATCCAATGAGTAATGTCTTTGTTTATCATCAGAAAGTAAGCGCTTTTCCTTAGAACTGATTTCAGTTACACTTGATTTGTCTGTGTCATTGGTGACATTTCTGTCCCGGGACTTATCCACACAGTTAGTTTTAGAGGACTCAGATCTTGACGTGTCAACCTCTTCTTTTATGCTTTTTGGTGAAAACTCTTTATCGTGGTGACGACTTCTATGATTCTCATGCGGGTGTTTATATGATTTACTAGATGAATGGCGAGACTCTTCTTTAATATCAAATGAGTCATGTTCCTTGGATCTACTAGAATCATGTGAGTGACGGGAAGTTGTTGAATCACTGGAATCTTTTCGGACTATTTCTCTGACCGTTTCATCCCTAGAAGACTTTCTGCTGATATCCTTAATTTTGCCATTATCATGAATTCTCATAGTTTCTTTTTTACTATCCATGTGATCTTTTTTATGAACATCCCTATGTCGATGACGATTCATCTCAGATTTCTCGGAATTGTCATCTTTCTCTCTCTTCTTGTCTTTGCTTGAAAAACTGGAATCATTAATATCAGCATGCTCTCTATCTGAATGCTTCTCTTTCTTCAACTCTTTTTCAGATCTATCCTTCCTGCGATCATGTTTATCAAATTTGGTATCATTGCAGTTACCTATTCTTTCTGATTTTTCTTTCTCTATTTTCTCCCTGTCAGATTTTTCTTTGTCTAGAATTTCTTTTTCTCTACGTTCTTTCTCTATTTTTTCAAGACGCTCTTTTTCTACTCTCTGCTTTTCTTTGAAAGCCTTTTCTTTTTCTAATTTCTCCCTTTCTTGTCTTTCTTTTTCTTGTCTCTCTTTTTCTTCCCTCTCTTTTTCTTGTCTCTCCTTTTCTTGTCTCTCTTTTTCTTGTCTCTCTTTTTCTTGTCTCTCATTTTCTTGTTTCTCCTTTTCTAATTTCTCCTTTTCTAGTATCTCTTTTTCTTGTTTCTCCTTCTCTAGCTTTTCCTTCTCTTTTTTGTCATTTTCTATTTTTTCTAAACGCTCTTTTTCTATTCTTTCCTTTTCACGTTTTTCTTTTTCTATTCTTTCTAACCTTTCTTTTTCTTTCTGTTGTCTCTCATATTCTAGTTTTTCTTTTTCGACCCGCTCTTTCTCCAATTTCTCTTTTTCCTTTTCTATTCTCTCTTTTTCTAATCTTTCCTTTTCCTTTTCTTTTTCCCTCTCCTGTTTTTCTTTTTCTCTTCTTTCACGGTCTAATCTTTCTTTTTCTACTTTTTCTTTTTCTAGACGTTCTTTATGTAGTCTTTCCCGCTCCTTTTCTTGTCGTTCTTTGTCAAGTCTGTCTCTTTCAAGCTTCTCTTTTTCACGTTTCGCTTTTTCCAACGATTCCTTTTCTAATCTTTCCTTTTCTAGACGTTCCTTTTCCAATCGGTCTTTTCCTCTTCTGTCGTTTTCAGATTTGTCATCAGATTTTTCTTTATCTAATTTTTTACTGCTGGTATCATATTCAGGCTTTTCATGAACCTTTTCTGATGGGTGTTTAGGAGTATTATCAGCTTTCGATTCTTCTTTATCTTTCTTGCGCCTATCGTCAGCTTTTCTAGTATCCTTCTCAGCGTTAGCTCTTTCTTTTTCTTCTTTGGATAGCCGTCTTCTCTCACTGGTTTCTAATGATTTATCTTGACTGTTACGTTTTGATCTAGATTCAGATTTTGGTGACTCGCAAATGTTTCTTCTCTCTAGATTAGAACTTAACGAAAATGATTTATCATGATGTTTAACATCGCAATTTTTTAACTCAGTATTACACTTTTCTGAAACAATTTTATTTTTAAAGCTTTGGTCTCTAGTTTCATCGACAGGTTTTTCCGAATCAGCGGAGGTAGCCTGCCGAACTTCAACAGTTTCACACTTTCTTCTATCTAAATTATCACTATTTACAAGGCTAGTTTTAGTTTTTTCATCACTTTTCAGTGTCGTTTCACATTCACCAATATTCACTATACTAACATCTTTGCCGGTGGGAGATTTCAGTTCGCTATTCTTGATAACTTTAGTTTCCAATCTGGAACCGACAATTCTCGGAGAAAGTATCTTTAGGGTGGCAGAACTCGCGCCCGGCGACATGATGTCCGTATTACAGCTAACACTAACTGGCACACGTTCGCTACAACTAGGTATACTACTATTGTTCCGAGGAATGTTAACACAGTCGGTGTTCCGCTTGCTGTCAGTGTCGGGGGCAGGTTCACTGGGGGCAGGCGGCGGTGGCGCGGGAGGAGGCGGGGGCGCACCCTCGGGCAGGGGGCCACTGGGCGGGTGCGAGGGGAAGGGGTACTGCAGGCCTTTGGCCGGAGGAGGCGTGGCCAGCACGGCCCCTTTCAGCACGCACACGGACGGAGAGCCTGCAAAGGGAGAGCGCCCCGCTGACTGGGGAGAGTTCAGCGGTGACGGACTCACGCGGGTGCTCGACGGGCTGGAGAAGGCGCAGGCTTGCCGTGGTGGGGTATCATACTTGTCACAGATGTTCTCAAGTCTCTTGGTATCCTCATCGAAGACTGATCGTTTAGCCAGAACTGACCGCATGACTTCCGAAGGTTGCACTTCATTGATGTCCAAATCCAGCAATCGAGGCCGAAACCTCGACCGTTCCGTGCATTCTGTGGTAGAGGGCAGCCGAGATCCAGACCACTTCTCGTAGCGCTCGTCCAGGCTACGGATCCTCTCATCCAGAGATGGCTCAGCCGGGGAAGGCGAAGAGCCGGGAGAAGATGCGGGCGAGGGCGGGGGCCGCACCAGGGCAAGGGAGGTCAGAGCGGCAGGCGGGGCGGGCGGAGAGGCGGGCGCAGGGGGGCCGGGAGGGGCACGCACCGGCGAGGAGGGGGGTACCCGCGCAAGCACCTGCGCCGCAAACCTGGGTAGAGGTAGGCACATGGGCATGGTGCGGCGAGTGGGCACAGTCCGGCGGGGCTCGGCCGGGGGTGGGCTGTCAGGACGCTCATCTCGCAGGGGTGTTCCCGCTCGGGACACCGGTGTGGGGGAACGCCAGTGATGACGAGAAGCCTCACTCCCTCGCCTTCTTTTCCCACAGGGGGATATATCACGGTGGTGTCGGCTACTTGCTGTTTCACCGGAAGGTCTCCTCCCCAGGGATGATCGTTCCGCCTATTAACAATTAAACTTTTTCAATTAATTCCTCTTGTTTATCTACTATTATAAAATAAGTATCACATAGAAAAAAAATCTTACCTTAAATTTTTTCTTTGGACTAACAAGCTCATCCCCACTACTCGGGCATTCTTCCAGTTGCTCTAGCAGGTGAACTCGTTCCTTCTGCAGATGCCTCATGTTGGGGTGTGGGGGAGGCCCTCCAGCGGCTCCGGAGACCACCACCACACTCTGCAGCACTGGACCTCCCGCAGCCCCCGCCTCGTAGGCCCCTCCAGCCTCTGAGCCCGAACCACCGCTGAAGTCCTCGTACCTGAGACAAGGACAATGCTCATATCATTCCAATCTAACTAAATATGTAGTAGAGTCAGATACTTACCATATTATATTTTCAAGAACAAAACACAACATTCAGTTTACATCTAGACAATAACAATGGGAAGACATTATGGAGAAGGTGCTCATCTTTCCATTGTGTACAAGACATCAAGAATAACATAAAATGATAACATTTAAAAGCAGCAGATGATCGTGTATAAAGCAAGAAAGACAAAGAAATACAACACACCAGACATTTGTTAATATTAATTCAACAACAACCTTATAATTATTGCTACATATATAATAAGTACTAAATATAAGTTCTGTGTATTATTTGAGTTGGGACGACAAGATGACTGGTAGAATGTGGCCGGTATAATTTCTACTTATTCTAAGAGATTAGTACTCTGTACTAGTCCATATCTAAAGACTTAAGAATGTCAGAAGACTTAAGAATGTCGTAAGACTTAAGAATGTCGTAAGACTTAAGAATATCGTAAGACTTAAGAATTTCATAAGACTTAAGAATGTCGTAAGACTTGAAATATCAAACACATTTACAAAAGAAAACAAGCTGGACAAACTTTCTAACTAATACAAAAACAATACTTTAATCGATTTTGAAGCAAAAGAAATCCTAAATCCGGCTACCTCGGTCGGCTAGGTTAGGCTATCTACATAAGGCGGCTGACATACCTGAACCTTCTGTCGGTAAAATCGGAGATGTTGTCAAAGTGTTGGGCGGTGTTCTGGAAGCGGGCAGCCCGGGCGGGGCGAGGGTACTGAGCCGCGGGCCGGCGCGCCCCCTCGTACCTGCCACAACACAACACCGGCTATCACGTCCGCCTCACGCAACACATCCACACACTCCACCCACCCCTCACACCGCACACCACACACTACTCGCACACACCACGGGAGAAATTACGCAAACCTCACACGCTACGGGAAACTAGACGCTATGACGCATGCTCCTCACCGTGACCGACGCTACTTTTGCCCACTCAGTAGACTGATTGACTTACTGAAAGTATGTGAGGCTTGTCAAATTTCAACCGTTCATTGTTGAATAAAAAATTGGGTTAAGTTATGCACATAAACCTTTTCCAATACAACGCATTAACTAAGATGGCCTTCTCAACGTTCTTATTAATAGAAACTTTTTGCCTAATATTTTTTAATTAAATTCTGAAAAATGGTTTTACTTTTTAGAGACGGTTATAAGTCTTCTTCTAATTTATTTTTTAAATCACAAATCCTTAAAACTCATAATATTCCCTGACAATTGCCCCTAGTTCTGGTCCATTGCCATCCTGTTAATGAACTCAAACTAAAACTGGTTTTCAGAAATCACAACCTTTGGACACGAAAGTTGGAAAATGGAGAGAGAAGAACTCTTCGAGAGCAGACATAAGCAATTGAGAAAGGTTTATATACAGGTAAAGGTAATGTTAATCAAAGCTCCAAAAGCATGCACCGCAATGCACATAATGATATATTACATACAATGAAGGAAACAGTCATAAAATGGGGATCATTGTTCTGGGGGTTGATGTAACATTAATGCATGGTCGTTCCACAAGTAATGATTCCGTACCAACATTCACGTACTTGCACTATCGTCTAGGAACACTTAACTCAAGAGGAAGAGAGAAAGCGATAGGTGTGCGCTGGTCCACTAGATTTGTTAGATACCAATAATTGGTACCGATAATTGTTATCAGTAAGATGTATTTACTGGTGATGGAACACAATGAAAACATTTAACGTTTAGGACGTCACAAACCACGATGCCAGCGTTACGTCAAACTGTGTCATGATTGTGATAGCGCAACACAAACCTGCTGTACCTATTATTGGTGGGTTCGAATCCTCGGAGGGCGATGTCTGAGAATCCACTACCGGCGCACTGCTTCTCCACTTGCTCATAGAAGGCGTCCTGCAAAACATATCACTTAACGTTAGCAACAACACAAGTGACGGGAGTTAAGTGACCCGATCTTTACATCTGACTTGAATATATATATCTGACTTGAATATATATCTGACTTGAATATATATCTGACTTGAATAATATCTGACCTGGCACTCGCGGGATGCAAAGTCAACCTGTAGCTTGCGGCCTCGTATGCTCAGGCCCCGCAGCTCCATCACAGCTTGCTGAGCTGCAGCCACTTGCTCAAACGCCACCAGTGCATGACTGGCCGCTTTGCTTACAGTCACCTACATACACAGTTATAATATTAGTCATAGTTATATATTATTTAAAGAACATCGGTACAATCAAATGTCAAGTTATTAAGTACTGCACTAACCTGTACTACAGGCCCTATGTTCTCACAGAGCGTGAAGACCTGCTTCTCGGTGTGCTCGTTGACTCCGTCTATCCACACACAGTTAGTGGCCATCGACTTCCCGAAGCCCAGCTTCACCCTGCTCCCACCCACGTGCTCTCCATCCATGCTGCGAATGGCATCCACCACCGAGGAGATGTTAGCGTACTGGCAGAAGGCGTACCCAGGAGACCCACCGCTCTGTTTCTTAATGTCTATTTCAATGATCTTCCCAAAGTGTTTGAACTTTTCTCTCAGCAAGGCCGGGGTGACATCTTTCTCTAGATTTCCTACGAAGAGTGTTCTGGTGGCTTTAGGGTGAAACTCGTCGAGATCTGTCTCGTAGGGTCGGGACTCGTTGTCTTCTACATCCATGCCTTGGTAGGGACCCACTGAAATCTTGCAGCCAAAAAAGAGCTTGTCTTGAGACACCTCCAGAGCTTTATCCACGTCAGAAGGCTTCTTAAAACACACCTATAGCGAGAAAACAGAATAATTACAAGCGACCCTTTATGGCAAATGGGTGAGTTGGTGAGTGGTTAGTTAGTAACGGGTAGCTACGGGTAGTTATGTGCTATGTGCTACTATAATATGGTTTCCAAATCCTCACCACAGCATATCTTTCTTGGTTGAGACCGACCACCTTGACACAGGAGACCTTGCCGTGCTTCTTGTATTCGTGGAAGAGTCCATCCTTGAGCGAAGAGTCGGAGGATCGCTGGGGCAGATTCCGCACACAGATGGCCAAGGGCCGGCCGCCACTCCCACCCAACCACTGGGGAAACAATAACCAAGTGAGTTATATGAACAGGTATGACACGAACTTTCAAACTTTACTGATACTAATTGCAAAACTACAGCTCCGAGCTATGATCATCATCGTTTTCAAGCACTCGTTCGAGTGGAAACTAGGCTCAGAGAGCATTTAGAAACAATATGAACCAGAAAGTAGGGAAAAAAACTCAGAAAAGAGGAAATGAATTGAGTTGAAATTGAGAGCAAACAGAATTAAAAGGATTGTTACCTGACAGAGCTTCAATGACATCAGAGTCAAAATGTTTACGGAAAGGATTGAGATAAACCAAGAAGTTTAATGTTTTATGCAAAGACCAAGCTACTAGAAACAGAGATGATCAAGCAGCTGATGTTGATTCAAGACTTGCGAGAAAGTAGGAGCATGTCAAATTGTTTCCACCAGTGGTCGAGGCAGGTTACTTCTACGAACATACTTACTTACTGTTGGACAGAAACCAATTACCTCATTTCTTCTGCATGCTGAGCTGGAGAACTGAAGAGCTGGAGAGCTGGACAACTGGAGAGCCACAACTTCTACTAACTCCTGTAGTGTGCATGCGGTGCTGAGTGCCTACATATCTCCCTTTCAATCAAACATGTGTTCCCTATAGCACAATTAAACGCAAAACATCAACCTGACAACATCCGAGTTATCTGCTTTGCTAAGGGCTCTTCGAACCATTAAAAACAGATAGAAATGTTTAGAATATAAACACAGCATGGGGAATGCAATAATACAAATAATTTCCCTTGAAGATTAAGTCCTCTATTTCAATCCAAAAAATTACATATTGATAAAATACTTGTCTCGTTGCTACATACGCTTCATTATTAATGTTGATTTCTCAACACATTTACTGATTTGACACATTCTAAACTCATGCGAAAATGCTTCCATTTCAATAAGAAATCTGTACAATTGAAGCAGAATGTGGAGATTGCGCATGTGTAGATTAATTTTTTTGAATTATCGTGCATAACGTTACAAAAAAAATCGGCGATCACAAGAAGAAATCGAAAGACAGAAAGTGAATCGTAATCGTTGCATCATTAGTTTATTCTCCTGTCTTAAGTAAAAACACAGTATCATCCCTGAGACTCCCAAGGAGGATACTGTGTTTTTACTTTACTTTTACTTATGATGGCAGTTATTAGTAATTATGAACCTGTTAGTTCCTACCTGCCAATATTTTATTTAAGGTCTTAAAAACTGAAGCTTAACTTCTTGTCTGAAAATCACATCATATTTGCTAGAATGCTGGTAAAAAGTGCACAAAAACCTTACCTTGTTCTTGTCGAGGCTACCGTCAGAGTATAGAGATGTTTGAAGGGGTGACAGGATGTTATTTACCTGGTGCTTCCTCCGGTGGTCGGGGCTGGAAGCACGGTCGCTGTCGGAAGAGGGCGAGCGGGGTGCCGAGCTGGTGGAGCCCGAGCGGCTGGAGCTGGCCGAGGCAGCCGAGGAGGAGCCTGAGCGAGCGCGCGTCCCCCGCCGCGCCCCTGCGCCCGCGTAGCCCCCGCCTGCGCCCACGCCCCCGCCGCCCGCCGCGCCGCCCTCGGGGGGCGACTGGTAGCCGCCGTACCAGCGCCGGGTGGAGCCCCTAAACACAACACATACTGTCAGTTCACATATTGTCTTTAGTGGAAATATAAATACGAGATGATAGAATCAAGGTATCGGAGGGTTATACTCATCTAATGGAGCCAAAATAGGGTCGGTTCATGAGTTCATGATAATAATTAATGCCAACCGAATTAATGTTCCCGAGTACGACTAAAGATCGCCAACGAACAAACAACCCTTAGGACTGTGCTGAACTCCCAGATCGAACGACTTATTTGGTAAGAAAAAACTCACAATATAAAAACATTTTATAACTGTCCTTTGAAAGCATAATTATTATTATAAAAAGTGAAGCACGCTGAATGGATATATTCAATACAAAATAAAGATGTGTATTTAACTAATGGAACTTGGTGTTTCTTCAAAAATCTTACGATGTTTACTTTTCATTTATAACCTTTGTTTCCTCCAATTTCTTCTGATTTGTTACTTACTAGCCATAGTCGAGATTACAAGAAGTTAAAAACATAATTTTAAATATTGGAACTACTTATCATTAAATAAAGTAGGTTACAAAATTATTTCATGAATGAATAATCCTTTATTTGAAATAAGTTTTTTTTTTCAATGCTTGACAGGTGCTTGCTCAGATGAATTAACAGAGTGAAGAAATGTATGAGACAACGCCCTAGGTAGTCATGCCTTATCATTTTCGTAACCATTTGTGTAATTTTTGGCTCGATTAGATGAATATAACATATATTTTATTTTTATAATGTCGTTGGACGGATGTCGTCATTTTCCAAGTTTACTAATATTCGAAGGGTAAATTAAATTAATCCACATTCCAAACTATAACAAAAACTACTAAACATTGGAATAAATAATGTTAATGAACTTAATATTATTAGAAATTACCTCTCAAACCGTAAACAAAATGTAAAAATCAATCAACAGTCTCGGCAATCAATCGCCAATTAGCTTTGGCGTGCCTAAAGGAAGCGTTTTGGGTCCCACTTTATTCTTAATTTATATTAATTAATTGTGCAATCTGCCTACAGATGCCAAAATTGTAAGTTTAGTTGACAATACGATACCAGAATTTGACAAAAACTAAATATAGCATCTCAAAAAATCTAAAATATGTGCTTGCCTCCTGACAAATGCTAATATATGTTATTGCCCTTACTTAGAACGGGGTGACTAAAATCAAATACTTGGGTGTAATTTTTGACAGTAATTTAGTGGAAAGAACATATTCACAACAGCAAACAAGTTTAGAAAATCCATATACTTCTTTAGACATACTCGCAACTTTGTTACCTTGAATCAACTCAAAACAATTTTCTAAGCATTATTTGAATATTTAATCGAGTACGGTATTATAGCGTGGAGAGGAGAAAACGCTGCCGCCATTCATACGATCTTTAAAGCTCTGAAACTAATTATAAATATTATACTAAAAACAAGCACTTTGGGTGGAATCTTTGGGAAAATCTGTGTTTTGGACATCAGGCAACTGTATGCCTAAAACATACTAGCAGACCTATTCAAATAGACAATTTTCAAATTGCTCGCGATACTAGAACCAAGGGGCATAATCTCTTACTTATCCCTTTCGCTAAAACGACTTTTGGCCAAAGAAATTTTAGATACTTTTCAACAAAGCTATACAATGCACTGTCATTGGTAAGGACACATTTTTTTTGAATACATATCAGACACCAAATCTTGAATTATAAGCTAGGACAGATCAACCATCAACAATTTTATTTAAAACATATATACGTATAAGAATGTATTTCTATGGTAACATTATGATTTTATTTGAAATGAAAAGTTATAAATTGCGCCCGCTCTGAACACAGTAGTTCCTAGAAAGACAGGCCCAACACATCACCAATGTAAATATAATTAATAAAGGTAAATAAAAAAATCTTCTTTTGAAAGGCAATTATTCTGAGGCAATTATTTTTTTTAATTATAAATAATTCCAGCTTCACAAATCCTACAAGTATTATATCTCGTGATTTTTCACGGGTCTGCGTTAGTAATGTATGAATGTTTGAAGTTTGTTACCTTTCGATGATGGAGTTGGTGTAGGAGGTGGGGCCGTTCCGGTAGAGCCTCTCTCGGGGGCGCGCCCGCTCCGCGGCTGGGGGAGCGTAGGCCCCGACGGCACTCGCGACCCCCGCGCCCACCCCCAACGCGCCCGGCCCCAACGCAATCCGGCAGCGCTCCTCGGATAATCCGCTGGAACAACAGGACACAGTCAGTACACAGTACAGCGTATATGTATGTTTCTCAACCTCAGTTGGCTTCATAACAATAGTCACACAGATGCTTAACTTACAAGGCGGGTTGAAGTTGGTTGTATAATCGTTATTCAAATACTAAATTATTGGGTTTACGGAAAAGATATCTGAATATATATTTTCATATATTATATATATTATATATTATGAAAACATATCTTTGATATGTGCAAGTATTATCAGCATCAGCCATTATCTTATCCATTGTCTTATCCTATATTTGTTAGAAGTGTACGTAGTCCAAATGAATAAATGAAAAGTAAAATAAACCAATCGTAGCAGAAAAAACTGACGAAAATAAATCTATGAATAACGATGAGAACTTATGAAAACTGGGATTATTTCACTCGCAATATCATACACCCGATCGAACTGGAACCGATCTGATTAGGACACGCTGCAGGCTTCCTAATAATATTTTTACAACCATCATAAACACTCGCTGTCCCTCTTCCGTTAGTGACAGTAAATAGGCGTTAACAAGACAAGTGGCTATTCAATGCTAAGCTTGTTACCTATACCTATTACACATATTTATAGGCATACCGCTGATAGGTCCATTGTAACCAACAACCCTCTCTCATGGACGATATACAACGCTTGTATCAAAAACATAGCTTTAAATTTAAAACAACGGAGCTTTCATTGGCAGCCGACTATCATTGCCGTGTTTGGAGGAAATGGTCATTTTAAATTATGATATTTCTAGTAATTCTTACGATGTTGAGAAAACAGTCAATATCTACAAATTAACTAACCATCATGTCGTTTTCTCGCAGGGGTAGGCAGAGAGGGTGGACCGCCAAATAACTCGGTCTTGGCACACACTTCTCGCCTCATTCACATTCATACATCGTCTCATACGAGTACATACTTTTCTATTATTCTGACTCTTGACATGGTCCGACTCTGATTTACTTGATCGTGCCATGTCGTCCTCGAGAATCGCCGACTTCTGCTACCATTCGCATTCGCATCATATATTCTCCTTACACCCCTTTCTCCGCTCATTCGCTCTACATGCCCAAACCATCTAAGCGTCCCTTTCTTAATCGTACCCATTACGCTTACATCAGCCTTGCACTCTTTGCGGATCTCCACATTTCTCACACGATCATACATGGTTTTACCGCACATACGCCTCAGGGATCTCACAAATAAATGACAATTTAAGGAATTATCACAATGATTTTTGGAATCCATTGTCATTAAAGTCACAAATAATGTTAAATCCGATTAAGAACAGTCAGTCAACTCCATAAATGTAAAAACCTCAGTTTTCAATATATTATTCCGATTTTGAAGAATCATTTTCAGTAAATATATCGATGTTTGCGGCTGTTGCCAAGTAGTAGGTACTTTCAGTTTCGGTTTTTCAGGTGAAAGACCTTTCAGAATGGAAACGCTGCTTGAAATGTCTTTGCCGGGTTTGGCGACCAGTTCTGAATATCAAGGTTCTTCCACACCTTCCTCTTTCTAATCTCCTTCCCCTCCCCACTACCTTCAGCCTTACAACAAACCCACAATTTGGGATGCCATAGTCTCACTGGCTCCAGACGGTTGCAAGCAGTTGCGACTTTTGCGCATTAGGACATAAAAACCAACAAAAAATGGCTAATAAGGAACTCCAATCCTTTTTATTCAATAATGACCTAATTACTATACCAATTTTTTTTTTCAGTAAGTTTTCCTTTTTCGTGGTGCCCCAAAACGCACCAATATCTGTGTTTTGTCAATCACATCACTAGTCACAAAAAGCCTTCGTTTTATTTCAACAGGCACTGTATTTTTTATGTTCAATTTTAATGTCTAATTTCTAATATTGAAAAGTCCACTAGGTAAAATTTCAGCATCTCTTCGTTACTGTTATTATATTCTACCAAAGTGTAAATATACATCCGTGACCGCACCTGATAAACAATTCACCAGTGTTCCCAAACCTCCATTACAACGAAAAAATGGTGTGACGCCATCAAACTAAACAATAAGAAAAATGCTCCTTTATCACTTTGGTCAACTGCTTTTTGTTGGGGGGATCATTATTATGAAAGTACAATAGTTAATTTAAATGATCTAATAAATGTGTGCTACAAACTTAACCCACATTATACTTTATTATTAAAAAAAATAATATATGATAGTTAGATAGTTACATAAATACCATATAAATATTATTATTATATCATTGTGTTGAATGCCGCTTAACTAATTTTGGCACTAACCTCAAAATTTCCATAAAATAATACAAAACTATCATTAATTTTCCAAAATATAAATTAATATGGGCGCCCAAATGATATTTCAATTCACTCAACACTGAAAACAACAACATTCCTCCAAGGAAATATTTAAATACACACAAATTCAAAACACAAAACCAGAATGACATGTGATTCGAGAAGTCAGGATCATCAGATTCAGTCGTACCAACCAAACCGGAGGTTTTAATGTGATGATGTTTTATTCATTTTTAAATGCCGATTTATAAATTCTACCACTATATAACTTTCATATTCAGAGCCAGCGTTTGTTGATCTATATGAATATATTTTTTTATAGCCATAATATTTTTCACTGGAGTTCCCTATTATGACGAAATCAGTATGTATTGTATACCAAACGAATAGTTTGGTTTTCTGTAAACACGTACCAGAATGAGAAATAAAGACAAATTAGAGTTAACTCTCTCGTGCCGTAGGCACCTACGTATATTTGAAAATACGTAGATTTAAATTAGCGATTTTCGTTTTTATGTAGTCATTGCACAGACATAGGAATTAATAGACGAGAAGATAATGGCGAGGGGTAATATCAACTGTTGAAGAACGAAGGGGGTGAAGCTGACTGTGATTCGTCAATAAATCAATCTGACAGTAAATAGGCTTCTCGCATTATAATATCACCATTTACTTCTTAAAAGTAAAATCTGCTTTTGAATGAATAGACATTTTTACATGGGAGCGCAAATTACTCGCCACGTTATGAACTAATTTGCGAAGTCCAAATTCGGCAAAGTAAATTTCTTCTGTTTGCAGAGTCGTAGTTAGTTTCAGAGTATTTAGTTAAGACACTTTTACAAATGTTTCATAATTTACTTACCCCAGTAAACAACGATGAGCACACCTGAGAATCGCTACATTGTGATGTGATAGTATATGTTTCTAAAACTGATCCATATAATACGGTGTGAATAAGCTTAAAATAGAGTAAAATAATGCTTACTTATGGAATGTAATACGACAATTGGGTTTATTCTCTTTTTCACATCTATTTTTACAAG
This sequence comes from Hesperophylax consimilis, assembly GCF_061612785.1. Classification (NCBI taxonomy): domain Eukaryota; kingdom Metazoa; phylum Arthropoda; class Insecta; order Trichoptera; family Limnephilidae; genus Hesperophylax; species Hesperophylax consimilis. Next base: position 6,132,737 of record NC_142836.1, read on the forward strand.
TTTTCATATCACAAGTCAACATTTTGCCGTGTTATTTCGTAAAATGAACCGATGATGCCTCGACCATAGTTCGCACAAGAATGATGACGTCACGTTTTCAAATTTCACTTGAGGCCATACGCGAGCCCAGCCGGCTCCAATGGAACCGGTATGGGGAGTGGGGATAATACGCTTTTAATCACTTAGGGCAGGTCTACTAATATTCATATGTCTATGAGTCATTGGGTTTTCGTTAACCAATTATTGACCGGCTTTGTACGATTCTAGCTACTCGATCAGGCGGTAGCCATTTTTATGATTGAAGGGTGACGCTCGTGTTTAATCTCAATTTCCGGGACCATACATTACAAAAGTGTTTGTATGTTTTTTTTTCTATAATACATGTAATTTGTTAGTCACTGAAAGATAAATAATTAATTTTTCGAAGAAAACTTCTTCGGAAAGGTTTTCACTTTGTGATGGCACTATTTATTTTAATAAAAAGATAAATAACTTTGTTTACATCACTTTATTTGTACACAATCAACATCTTTCGTGAACAGTGTTCACTTCTTCAGGATCAAACGTATACTTAACGATAATGTACCTATATGTTTGATCCTGAAGAAGTGAACATTGTTCACGAAATATGTTGATTGTGTGCAAATAAAGTGATGCAAACAAAGTTATGATTTAAGATTTTCACGGCCAAAAGTATTTTTGTTATTTGTTTTTGGGATGTTATGCCGTGTTGCGCTAACTCCTTATTTAGCCAACGTTTCGGACAGCATTGCAGTGTCCATCATCAGGGCAGATGTGTTATTATAATAACACATCTGCCCTGATGATGGACACTGCTAACACATCTGCCCTAATGATGGACACTGCAACGCTGTCCGAAACGTTGGCTAAAGAAGGAGTTAGCGCAACACGGCATAACATCCCAAAAACAAATAACAAAAAAAAAGCAAACAAAGTTATTTGTCTTTTTATTAAGATAAATAATTATTCTACTCAGTTTGTCTAAAATATTTATACATGATTACATACATAAAATACTATAATTTGTAAGTTTATGATTACAAATTTTTTGGCGGGATTTTTTCATTGACATTCGAAAGTTGAAAAAATGTTTTATTGTACAAACGGATAAATCGAAGTGGCAGTTTTCTTAATAATTCCCTACATAAAATGTGTTTTATAATATCGAATTCCTTCAAAATTATGCTCGCTTCTAGTCAAAATGTCTCGGTAAGTTTTTTTGTTAACATTTTTATATCAATGTTTATTTCAAATACAAAGATTTCAAGGATAATTTTATCTAGTTTCGAAGATGGTATATATTTTTAGAAGTCCATGAAATTTTACCCTGTCGTTGGAACTTGTGGTTAAGGCTGGCCGCATACATACGTTTTCCGTATTCGATTTCCGAATTCGTTTTCCGTATTCGGAATTCCGCGAGACTAGCGCAAACGTTCGTTTTTCTTCATTCGGAATGTATAAACGTCAGTACCAGTGTTGCCAACAAGGGCGATATATCGCCATTTAGGCTACTCAGAGCGAGAATCGGCGCCGAAAAAATCTAAAAGGCGACTGATCGCCAATTAAGCTACTTCAAAAACATCAATTTTAAACATGTCCCGAAATTCTCTAGCCACCCCCCCCCCCCCCATGAAATTTATCAATAAATTTATCATTTATTTAGCCACCCTCCCCATGAATTTTTTTTATTTTCTGGGGACAAATTTTATTTTTTTGAAATCCTCTAGCCACCCCCCCCCCCCCCCCCCCACGAAATTTTTATTTTCACGTAAAAACATCAATTTTAAACATGTCCCACCTAACAGCAAATTCGGCTACTTTACGCTACTTTATGTATGAGAAACGGCGATATTAGGTCAAGATCCGTTGGCAACACTGAATTACGAACGGAAATTTCCGTACGTTTGCGTCGGCACAAACAAACTGTATGCAATAGCTGCGTTCCACATGACGTCATTAGGTTTCTCCGAACGCGCCGGCTCGCATTCGGAACGTGCGTAAGGAATTTGTTCCGTTCGGAACTAAAACGAACGTGTGCGGCAGTTAATGTATTTTCTACTGATTCCGTGCATTCGGATGTCCGAATACGGAAAACGAATTCGGAAATCGAATACAAAAAACGTATGTATGCGGCCAGCCTAAAAGTACACGCAGATGGCATAAACATAATAGTATAAGTTGATTAAGAGAAACACGACCTGTTAGATCTAAGATTCTTTCAAATGAACGTAGCAATAAGCTCTAAAGTAGGTATCGAAATAAAAAAGAAAACTTTACCAAACAAATTTCGTAATTTTTCAGAATCCGCTTTATACGCAAAAAATAACACTAGGTTTCAGCTACATTACTATTATTTATATCGGGGGAGACGAAAAGAAATGCGCAAAATAGGTTCTTAGTTTGGGTTCTTCCAATAATTTACTTCAAACTTAACCTACGACAAACATCAGACCAAAAACGTGGATGTCGAAACAGTCAAAACATGTGAACTTCGATTGTAAAAAAGGAACTTTAAAGCAGTATTTTTAATCTCCTCGATGTAAACATAGTAAGTCGTTAATAGTAATTAAATTGAATGAAAGTGTTACTCAAACTAAATTAATAAAAATTAAATAGATGGTAATAGGTAAAAAAAATCAACAGACTCAATAAATTTATCATAGACAACGAAGAAATAGAGGAAGTAGAGGAAATCAAATACTTTACAGGCATTACAATAGACAATCATCTCAAATTTAACTCCAACTTTTAATTATTAGCTAAGAAAATGACAAAAAGGATTTTTTTTAAGAAGAATAATAAATAAACTGGATGTACATTAATTACCATGTGGTATAGTAGCATCTCATTTAAATTACTGCTCTAGTGTTCTTTTCTTGTGCAATCAAACATAGATAACAATTGCAAATAATTCAAAGTAGGGGCATGCGAGCAGTATTGAATTGTACTGGGTATTCTAAGATAATTAATAATAAAAAAAACTATGTATGTTAAGTGTGAAACGGCGTATAATTTACAATACCTTAATATTTGCTCAAGAATAAGATGCTCCCGAAATACATGTTTAAGAATGTAAATTTCAATTTCGAAACGCTTGACTAATAGCTACCCGACGAGAAGCTGAGGAGATTTTAGATTTCCGAAAACAAATTAGTCTGAAATGGTTAAACGTAATTAGTGTGAAATATTAATAATTAAATTGCGCTCTATAAATTTATTGTTATGTTATCACAAAATAAAACAAATTGATAGTAGTTTCATTGTGAGTGAATGCAATAGAGTCAAAAGTTAAAAACACAGGAAATGTAAAAATATCTGAATAGATTTAAACAGATATAATTCCATTCGGGCTGTTTCCGAGTCTGTATTCGTTCAAACTCAAGTGAGCCTGGGCCATAGAGCGATAATGGCCTGGGGCTAGGCACATTGCTCGACTCTAGGACATCAGATAGACAAGAATAGCCCTCCTTGGAGACTACGAGCTGGCCCCAGAAACCCGCGTAAACCAAAATACTGCTGCGATTGGAGGGTATCGAAACAAATAAACTGTACTAGGTTAAACTTAATGAATTACTGCACACTGCAACTCCCTGTCAGAGTAGGGAACGTCCGGTCCGATATTCACTCAGACCAGTTTTAACTTTCTGTTCTGAATGCAAGAATAGATTGTAATGATTTTTTTATTGTTTTTTATTAGTTGCAATTGCAAAGTTTGTACATGATACAGGTATAAAGTACAGGGTTTTCCAATTAGAGGTGTTATTTTGAATAGCCCGCTATTTCGGTAGATGTTACTTTTGAAGCTGTCATTTTGACATTTGACAAGTAGAAACTACGCCATTAATAAAAATGGATAATACACGCTTCAAAAACGCATTGAAATGATTAAAATTCACTTGAGTGAATCAAATGCAAATCATATTGAGTGATGAGGCCCATTTCCATCTCGGTGGCTTCGTCAACAAACAAAATTGTAGCATCTGGGGCTCGGAAAACCCAAGAGTTATTTTTATCGAAGAAAGCAAACACTTTGTGATGTGACATTATATATTAAATGAAAAAATACACTTTGTAAAACACCACTTTTATTTTGAATTAATATTAACAGCCAACCAGGTTTCGCTTAGCTCAAGCTTCATCAGGGCTTATTATATCAACTAAAGTTATTTTCATACAGAAACATATATGTATATAGAAGAAAATAAAACAATGAGTGAAAGAGATAGATATAAAATACACGAGTGAAAGAGATAGAAATAAAAGAGCAGACACCTTATTAGTGCTAGAACGAGAAAGGATGCAGACTGATTACAGGATGGGTAGGAAGGGAGGGGGAAGGGAGGAAACAGATTTACGTTTTATTTACAGGTTTACATTTATTAACAGGTTAACGGAATAAATTAAATATTGGACTATCAGTTAAATTGATTTGATTGTTGATTAAATTTAATTTATTATTGACGGCTTTTTTTTAATTTCGAGGGCTTCTAAATTGTTTAACCTAATTCCAATTCCATTTTTATGTAATATTGTAGTCCCAGAGGTTTTATCAACTAACCGTTTTAAAAACTAACCATTCATTTGAGCAACAGTTATGGTGAATGGATTGCGCTATCGAGAGATGATTAATGATTTTTTTAGGGCCGGAATTGGATGGTATTGATCTGGACAACGTTTACTTTCAACAAGACGGCGCTACGTGCCACACAAGCATCGAAACCATTGATCTTTTACGATTGAATATCAAAATAACACCTCTTATTGGAAAACCCTGTATAATATAATATAATTAATTAGATACTAAGCTTCTTTATGTCACGAAACTGGAAACAACGAAAACTACGAAGCGCAGAACAATGTTATGCAGCTACTAAGCTAATAGAAAAATCACTGGCAAAGGTACTATTTTAAAAATAGGTCAGTTAAGGGGGAAAACAGTGTTAAAAGTGTGGACAGGGAAAAGGTAATTTACATGTAGGTACAAACGTACACAACCCCAAGTTCCAGAGTATATACAATGCAAAACTATGGAGACTAGGATAATCATGTGGTTTTATTCGGATCTCGAACGTCTCAAAAGAAAGCTAACAGAAAATGAAAAGCGGTCTATTAATACCGGGTAAGAACAATGAAAACGATTTCTTTTCTTTCATCTTTGGAAGACACTGTCAAAGGAGACCACAGATGAAAGACACCCGAAGACTTCAAAGACAACGCGCACTGCCGTTGATTATATTCTTTTGGACCCAGCATCCAATAATATTTTTTTTCTGAATACGTAACGAAGTAATGTGTTTGTTCGTATGAAACACATAAAGCCTTTTGTCACATTATTTTTGTAGCGGCCTTGTTCGGAAAAGTTTCGAGGTGAAAATATTATTACTTTCTGAATGGGCGTAATGGCAGTTTTTGTGGTTTCGTCTTTTCGAAAAGATATTTCCAGCTTTACTGTTCAATTTTATTGTTATGGTGATGCCATTGAAAAGCCGCTATGATTTACAAGAAGCCCTATCCAAGATAGACATTGTTTATATATTCATTTCATAAACAAATAAAAAATAATTATTATTATATTGCCATTATACATAAATTAAAACTCCAATAGTTAGAATTCAATGGAGATCGCTGCTAGAGAATATATATGAAACGTGAAATGATGTATATTAAGATAAATTAAAACCACTAGAACTCTTCATACTGATCATTCATGCCGGGTATTTATTTAGTACAGGATGTACATATTATAAATTTGTTGAATGGTTTGACTGTTTAAGTAGGAGGATTAGAATTATATTCTTCACCTATTGCGGAGATCGATATTCCCACCCGCCCTGGATACCAATTTAATCGGGTTTCTACCCCGCAGTGGCAAAATAGAATATTCAAGACAGTGAATGGAGTTTTACCGGCAATATTCAGCAGAATGAAGAGGTCGACCGTAGAATAAGTGCATCAAATGGAGTGCTATGTTCCTCATAAAGCTCGATGATAGTGGAAAAAAAAACATAAAAGTTAAACATTTTATATCAGTGTATGGCCACACCCTCACTTATTATGTACACACTTCTGTGGACATTTGACGATGAGTATATTGCATCTTGAGAGTCGTAGCGGGAGTCTCACTATTCAACAAGTCCTCGACATCGAGCCCCCGCTACACTTTTAAAAAAATATCCAGATGAGATGGTTCAGTCGTGTGCTAAAGATATAGAAATCTATTGGAATTTCCAAAGGAAAGATCCAAAATCTGGGAAAACCAAAAGGATGCAGTGGCAGTGCGAGGAAGACTTGAGCTTGCAATGGAACTCCACCAAAATATCACAGAAAGGCAACTTGTAAAATGGGCCTTCGACTCGATAAGGAAAACGAACAGAAAATTCTGATGATGACCTAATTCTTATTATTAGTAGGTTATAAGTAAAACTTTCAACTGGGAAATTGACTGAACTGAATAATAAAAATAATAATAATACGTGAGTTATCGATTAGTGTGATTTGGGTCACAAGTATTTTATTAATAACTAATTGTACCGAGTGGTGGGACGAGTTTGTTGTGACTCAGTCTGTCTGTGCAGATAGAGAAACAATAGCGCGTGTTGCTTTACGTCCAAAAGATAGCGCTATTAAAAAAAAAATTCGTCGTCGTTAGTGTCCGAGATATTCGGTTATTAAAATGTTTCGGAAACGAACATGCCTATCGATTATCAAAATGTTTCGATTAGGCCTTACCAGTGCTCAGTGCTCAGTGCTCAGTGCCCAGTGCCCAGTGCCCAGTGCCCAGTGCCCAGTGCCCAGGGCCCAGGGCCCAGGGCCCAGTGCCCAGTGCCCAGGGCCCACGTCCCACAGCCTAGTTAGTGCGCCCCGCCACAGTCGACGACAACGGAGAACTGTCGAGGCCGCTGACCACAAAAGGGTGATGAACGAATGGAGAACAAGAGAGCAGATAAAAGACTGATTCGGGTCACAGTTACATAACATTACAGCTTGACAAGTGATAGCTTGTACTCCATACTTTTATATAAAGAACCATCAAAATGGGGAAACATAATGATATCGCTTGTATAATCCAGGAACTAGGTCACTAACTCGTACCGACGTATACTGTTTTATCGTAGATACATGGGTAGTGGGTAGCTGCTTAATTCTTACTCAATAATTATAATATTATACACAGGCATTGCCAGCACGTGGGTAAGGTCAATGATTATAATAAAAAAAACTTATTCTACATTCAATGGGTATGGGTAGGGTGAAGTACAAGATTTTAGGTGCTCCAATATTAAGTCCAAGTTACGATAAATCTATTTGTAACTAATCTAACAAATATTAAAATACACAGACGTAGTGTTTGTTATTACTAATTTTGAAACAGTTAATTGAAAGTGAAATTCCACTATTAATACAACTGTTTTGATAAAAAAAAACCTTTATATTTTTTCACTGTTTTGCTCTAATGCCATTCACTATGTATTTTTGAAAAAATATTATAATTTTTGAAAAAATATTTTAATTTGGGTGTATCGGCACGTACCCGACAAACTTTAACCAGCTATTCCTTAGCATATTTGGAGTAAAAAATCTTATGTGCACTTTGCTGTCCGGTAACGTTTTTTTTTAATAAAAATTTTATTATTCATATTTTCACCACATGTCACCACTGTTTTATCCTTTGACAAAGTTCGAAAACCCATCTGGCAAATATTTTATTCGAATTCCGTTGAATAATGCACGTGTGTACCTATATTGGCGCACGTTTACAGTCACAACGAAATAGCACGGCACCATTCGTCTCATTTTTAACTATTATTATTTAGTGTGTGCGAAAGAGCGAAGACGCTTTTTGACATACTTGCTTATAACAGCTGTTTAACACGAAACGCAATGCCAATGACAGTGATGTAGTGTGGAAATTTTAAATTTTTTTGTTTTTAATTGAAAAAAAAATGCTACCGGACAGCAAAGTGCCCATAACATTTTTTACTCCAAATGTGCTAAGGAATAGCTGGTTAAAGTTTGTCGGGTTAGTGCCGATACACCCTGTATATTATGTATTTGAAAATACTTTTCGAAACAAAAAAAAGACAAATTTTATTTCAATTTAATTTTAAACAAGTAATTCTAATAAACAAACTGAAAATTTAAAGAATGCTTTTTAATCAATAGTCACATCGCAATTATTGTTACACAAAAAAGATTATGAAGTGATTAAAAAAACCTACTTAATTACTAAAATAAAGACATTTCAATTTTTGTACTTCAATTTTTTTTAAACAAAAGAACCTTTCGAAAATAAAAACGAAAGTCGGGTCATATATGTATAAAAACGAATACATTAGAATTAAAACCTCTATTATTTATATCGGACGTAGTACCGAGTAAATGCTAAATGTAAAATATTTAGAAAAAAACCTACTTAATAAACTAATTTCTACACAGTAATCAAATAAATGTTATGTAAAAGTGAGAGATTTATTACAACAAATTTGTAATGCTACGCATACGTGAATGTGCGAACCAAAGCGCAAGCCGAGCCACGAAAAGGGGAACGAACGAAGCAATCGCAAGCAAGTTGTTCAAATTATATACATATAGAGACGAACATACTCGCAATATCGCCCTTTTGAGAGACCACCATTCAGAATTTAAACGTCGTGTTTGGTGATCGGATCAGAATAGCCTGCCACTTTCCCGCCTCTATCCACTATTATTTCCCCTCTTTTAGCAAGGAGCAGTTGGGACTAAAAAGGGTTAATTTATTGGTTTGACTTTGGGAATAGCAAAGTGTAGTCTGCCGGGGTTTCCCTGTGCTCCTCATAATCATATTTGAATCGGTTCAGATTTGTAGTTCACGACCAAATTTTATTAAAACATACATTTTTTACGTGAAACCGCACAATCCCAACTGCTCCCGACCATCTGGAGCCAGTGAGACTATGGCATCCCCAATTGAGGTATGTTGTGAGGCTGGAGGTAGTGGGAGAAGGAGACGGGGAAGACGAAGGGGGGAATTACCTGGCTATTCAGATCTGGTCACCAAAGACAAATCTATTTCAAGCAACTCAATTCTGAACGGTGGTATAATACTGAGAGTACCGCCGCAAATATATATCATTTTAAATGAGTAAATCGTGAAATAACACATATCAATTAAATATAATTTACTTGCGCACGCCGGGATTTGAACCTGCGACCTCCAGCTTGCTATTTGAGAGCCTTACCCCCCGACAACGGAGGCCGTCAAATGCACAGGTGTAACTTTCGTGATTTTTGATATTTCTTATTTAATTTCAATCGTTCGGATTTCCGGGTGCTCTTATCAGAATATTTAACGGCTCCGTTCTGCTAAATACGAAAGGAAATCGCGACAAACTTATTTGTTTTCAATGTTTGAGTTCAGCTGCCGAAATGACAAGAATAACGAAAAATAGATTGGATTTGTTTGGTTCGACGTCGGAGATGAATTTTGTGTTTCTATGATTCTTTATTATGAGGAAAGCCACAAGCCAAAACTGTGTAACCACCAGAGATGTACTTTATTTCAAATAAATCCATTTCAAATGGAAATCCAGAATGCAAAATGGGTATATTCCATTTTGCATTTTAAATGCTTTTCTAAAAACCATTTTGCATTTTAAATGCTTTTCTCAATGCATTTTCCATTTTCAATGCTTTTTTGCAACATTCTTCCTACTATCTCCACTCATCTTTTTTTCATAAGCCCCAAATATCAGTCGGTCCTCAACCTCGCTATGAGAGATAATTTACATTTGTCAAGTTGATCCCTGGTAGGAGCCCTGGCAATTGAGTGATACCATTACAAAAAATACTGAACATTGGGCCATGACGCTGTAATATTAAATGTTAGATAGCAGTTTCTATGTTTTTACGTTGGCAACATTAGTCCCGCGCAAATTTTTTGTGGTTTCATAATCTGTAGTCGTGGTGTTTTTGGATTTACCATCGTGTAATATGTTTGTTCTACATTGATGTCCATAATTAAATAACAAAATTGTTTAAAAATTCTATAAGTAATTATTTTGATTGTTTGACCTGAGAAACCATTTTGCATTTTCAATGCATTTTGAAAATAGGTATTTTGCATTTAAAATGCTTTTCTAAAAACCATTTTGCATTTTCAAATGGAAAAGTTTTGACCCATTTCCATTTTGCATTTCAAATGGTTTTGGGTACCCATTTTGCACATCTCTGGTAACCACACTGGTTCGACGTACGCTACGTAAGCAAAGCACTAAGATATCTGGACTAATTACAATCCATACGTTCTCTATGGAAATAGATGTTTTGGAAACACACTTGTAACACGCAAAACCATTCCATCTGGGCTGTCCATTTTGTGAAAAGATGGAGATGTGTAAAGATGGAGAGGGTGGCGTCACGCCTCCAACGAGTTTATTTCACATCTATGAGTGGTATTATCTATGCATCTACCGTTATGTTTGATACATTTATAGTTGTTTGTTTGGACAGTTGTCTTAGTGAAATAATAAACTAAGTAAATTGTCCTCAAATTCGCTCTCTGAAATGCAAGACATGACAAAGTGACGAGTGAAACACATAAACATAACCTACAAAAAATCGTTGAATCAACTGTACATAAGAACTAGATACCACATGTCACGTGGCCAGGTCAACGTGTTCTACCTTAGTGTGTGTTCTACCTTAGTGTGTGTTCTACCTTAGTGTGTGTTCTACCAGTGTGTGTATCGACAGGAATATAGGCAATACGCATAAAAACCGTTTGGCAAACGGAGTCTAAAAACGCTCGGTATCAAGCGCAAAATTTGTTTTTAATTATTCAGTGAATAATTTCTTAAGTGAGAAAAAAGTGATCAAGGGAAACTGTCACAGATAATATTTTACACAGCTAAATATTTTTTTAAGTTGTTTCTTGTACGCGTTCGTACACTTCTAGTTTTAATAGTTTATGCTTATATTTATTGTACATTAATTAACAATTTTAAAATATAGGAATAGCTTGAATTTAACGAAAGTATATTTTTTAGTATGTTGTAAACCGATTCGTAGTAAAGAATAATCGAAAATAGTAATTTAGCATTAAGCTTCACCTTGAATTACCCCGTCTTAAAAATATGTAAAGGTTACCGACACATCGACTACAAAGTTAAGCATGTCAAGCTGTAGGCCTATCCCTACACAGTAAACCTTATCCCCTGCGGCCCGCGAACACTTTGAAAAGGGATAAATTTGGTTCTCCTGCTAAAATACTTTGTCAAAACCTTCTACTATTGTAATTTTTTTCTTACATAATTATTTTACATCGATAAGATGTAACTTTACTTCCGACTTCTGTTATTCTTCGTATAACACATTACTTTATCTGTTTACATTTTTTATCTTCATTCATTTCGTCCAAGTATTGAATAATTGAAAATTATATATTATTTTTATTTATTCACGTAACATATCTATCAAATAGTAAATAACTTACAAAATTGTTATCACAATTATATAATAGAAATATTACAATATTAACAATGTATTGATTTCAAATAGTAAAGAACCTACATACCAATTTGTTATCATGATTACATCATCGATCCGAATATTAGTATATTGAAAATGTATTGATACGTATGCCATAATTCATAATGCATACAATTTCATACGGATGATTTTAAAATCAAATAACTAAATGTGTAAAAGGTTAACTATTAATTTATACACCAAAACACGTTTTGGTGTATATAAATTTTTAAACACAATTTTTTTTACATTACTTACATGCTTACAATTTCGATATGCCTTCCCACAGATGCAGGACAAACATCTAAGCGAAAATCGACCTTACTATTAGGGGTCACAGACGCACGGATTCTCTATTTCGTGGCAGATTACGGATTTTTTCTGCGTAAACAATATTTTCCCAAGAGAAAAAAGTCAAAAGGAGTTAGATCAGGGCTTCTGGGTGGCAACAAGTAAATATACTGTTTGACTGCTCGTATTTCTCATATGGACAATTTTTTGTTAGAGCAACCGTGTTCAGTCCTACATTAATGGAGTTTCCTGGATTTACACTTCTTTCAATATCTCTTTCAGCCTTTGCATATATCATAACAATACTTCCCAAATACACAAACTCATCATCCACCTGTTCCAACTATTCATCATTCACCACTATATCGCATGCTGTTTTCGTACTCTCACTTACAAACACCATGACTTGAGACTTACTTTTACATTCATCATCAACTCATTCTTCATACTTACTTCGTTCATCCTAGACACGAGAGACTGTCATAGTGTTAGAAATGAACACCGCATCATTAGCATACAACAGGCAACATACTTTCAGATTACCCAATTTTCTCAGTCGTATGCTTTTTGTAGATCTACAAAGGCACAGGGGCTCTATTCCTGAATCGAGGGCGCTCGTAATCGCCGTCGAAAGTACGTACGTTGGTCGTCGTTGCTATTCCCGAAATTGGTCGAAGGTACATACTTTGACGCCAAACGTCAAAAGTCATTCCACACAACATCTACTGGGTGCAACCAGTAGAAACAGGGCAGCGAGTGGTAGGTTGTTGGCGTTTCTATGGAATTGGCTGTCAAAATCTAGTCTAGCTGTCAATTTTTCTTTTACCGCGCGGATTCCGCAAATGTAAAAGTGGGTGAAAATTTCCCACTTACTAAGTCTTTATCGGAGCTTACAAGCTTAATTAAGAGTTGCTTTTGGCAATTTGTAATATGTCCCGCAGCCATTTCTGTTTTGAATAACGAATAACTGTTGTCTGTTTGACAGTCACACCATAGAAATCCCAAAAACATCAGGAACATAGACAATATTCACAGGGGTGCCAATATAATCATCTCTTCTACCAACTTCGACCGTTCGACGCTCAAGAATACGTAAAATTGAAACATTCGAAAAAGTTAGTCGCGGCGACTAGTAGTTTTTTACTCGAAGACGGCGCATACGAAAACGATTGATCGTTTAACTCCAGAATCGCAGGCCAGAAATGTTTTGGGTTTTTTTACCAGAAACTTCTTAGTGGGCATGGCAATAAGAAAATCTGATCCATGCACCCCCTTCCACTTATAAAAGCACCTTGCACATCCGTATTTTATCCTTAGTTTCCATTCTTACCTTTTCAATCAATATTCTAACATATTGTGATACGTTATTACTACCATAATACTCTACGATAGTTGAATTACCCTCATAGGGTATCGAACATAACATCGATGCTTCGGGGTACTTTTCTTACTTTAAATTACTCACATTGTTAGTGTTTTCGTAATGTGAGCAATCTATCTATGTAGTTACGAGTATGTAATTAAATATGATTATTAAACAAACCACGCAACACCTATTAAAGATTTCAGGCAGATATTGAAAGCATTAAGAGATTATCAGATTAAAATAATCAAGTGGCAAAAGGGTATTAAAAGTATACAAAAAGAGACTGAGTTGACAACATAGTAGTAGTAGAAATCGTACTTATAGTATAACTCGTTGATTTTAGAACCTAGTACTATTATTTAGAACCCAACTATTTCTTCTCACAGTAGAGAAGGTTAAATTGTCGGCAATTGATAAGAGGATTGGCATTCAATAAAAGAAGGGTAGAATTCAATTACTTCCCGATTGTTGTACTAAAACGCCTCATAACCTTTATTAATATTCCGTTTCAATACCAGTTTCATGATTATATCTCCAGCTGATGAATATATTTAACCTGTATTTGATATGATAAATAAATGTAAAAAAAACACGATTTTCCACGTCTTCTTTATAACATCGCTGTACTTTGGTGCAATTAACATTCGTTCGTATTTACAGAAACCAACTAAGTACGAGAGTCGAGATCTGCCTGTACTGTGTGCAAGGAACAACACTCCGGGCAAAGGAAAACATCGAAATGGACAATCAAATTCCTGTTAGCATTGAACGTAAGTCAAGCAACACAACACATTAATGAACGAGCGTAGAACAGACGATTTACGTGCGAGCCAAACAGCCAGAAACCACATTCTTGTCTGGGAGGGCCGAAAATAGAGATGAGGGCGTTTGTTTATACATTCTGGGCCTATCCCACACGAACCGGGTCATAACCCACGTTGGCCCCGGCCCAACAGCTCGGGCCCTTACGGCCGGGGCTACCGGATGGCTAATAAATATCTACATCATTCAGAATTCAAAATAAAAGCAGCAACCAGAGTGGCGGGGAATAAAGTCAGAGGAGTAACGGACTCGTAAATTTCAAATACATCTATTAATAAATGAATGGATAAATTCAATGACTCCTGATTAGGTTCGGTTAACCCTGCGATCCCCAACGTAGGCAATATCGCCTACCAGTGGTCGATTTAAGTGGCTTTTGGGGCGATCAAGAGTTAAAGTGATTTTATAAGATTTGGTGCACTTAACGTTTATGCAATTTAAAGGTTTCATAAAGATGTCGTAGCATTTTTTATATGGAATTTAACATTCCGAACGATAAGAATCAACATGTATTGGATTGTCATCGGGCCTAGTAAAATATACTTAAAAGGTGACAAACGGCCCAAAAGGGTGGGGAACCTCTGGGCTTTAAATTGCGTCAATGTCCGGGACCGAACTTATTGCGCAGAATTCACCCGAGTATTGTCCTCGGGCCTAGTAACGTCTGAGTCCATCGATGTCTGAATGACTTCGATGTCCGGGACATAACTTAATGGGCAGAATTCACACACGGGTCCGCCGTGTGTAACTGCAACGGACAGATCGGCTCGGTCCATCGGTCCGCTGTCAGCTGTCCATCCTGCTGATCCATGCGTGAATGTACGGAACGAATCGGCTCGCCGAGCATGACCTCATTCGCAGTCGATGATCACGATGGAATGCCCATTTTTTTTCAAAATTTCGTAAGATTGGCTTGAGAATTTTGTCAACAAAACCAACAATTGAAAATTTAGTGTGAGTTCCCCTTTCACTAAAAAGTTTTTTTTCACTAGAAATAGGGAAAACTCCCACTACTAGATGCTCGATACTCGGATGTCCGCGTCTGTGTTGCCGACGGCGGATTTGCTCGACGGACAGATCCGTGTGTGAATTATGCGCGTTAGTTATACGCATCGTTTGACAAGTTCGATCATGATCGCCGCGTTCCAAACTAATTTCAAAACTTAAAATTGATTTAAGATCACTGATCACATTATTATTTGTAGAAATGGATGTACGACGAAGGCAGTATAAATATCATGATAGAATTTTAACTGGTGATTTATCCTTAAAAATAACTTTTAAATATATAATATTATGTATCTCAATTATGTAAGTGTTATAAACAATAAAACAAAAAAAATCAGTATTTTATAATATATCTTTATAATGTACGTAGAATCACATAAATTGCATGAAAAAAGATTTATAAAGGGAATAATTTTATCTAATTATTTATGCATTCATAAATATCTAAACAAATGAAAAATTCCAATCATTCCACATGAAAATAAATCCAGAATATGATTTGAGATTTTCACGGCCAAAAGTATTTTTGTTATTTGTTTTTGGGGTATTATGCCGTGTTGCGCTAACTCCTTCTTTAGCCAACGTTTCGGACAGCATTGCAGTGTCCATCATCAGGGCAGATGTGTTTATTAAAAACACATCTATTTACAATAAACACATCTGCCCTGATGATGGACACTGCAATGCTGTCCGAAACGTTGGCTAAAGAAGGAGTTAGCGCAACACGGCATAATACCCCAAAAACAAATAACAAAAAAATCCAGAATAATTCATTGAATCTAATAATTAAAATGGGTATTGAATGTAACAATTTAATGTTATCATAAAAATAAAAACTTATAACAAATATTATAGAACACCACCTTTTTTACTACTTATTTCTAGATATAACTAACCTTACAGTGATTTTTTTATCGTCATTTAAGGGTCAATATTTCAATTATTTTACAAGCAATAATTATTCGCCTGAAACACTCATCCACATTGAAAAATCTCCTGATAAAAGATACATGACGCCAACGGGACTCGAACCCGTGTCCCTTCGATTTCCGGTCGACAGCTCTGACCACTGAGCTATGGCGGCTTATCTCTTACCCGCGAAATAATTCAATATATACTAGTGTTTCATTCAACAATTACTGCTTGTTACATTTTTTCACCTGAAAACAACCAACTTTATTTTATATGAGAAAGGCATTGTAAGTGCTAACTCTCTCACTAGATGTAAAATAACTTGTAAAATAATTGTTACCCTTTGTGCTATGCATAAAAAATCTTGTCTTAAAAACATTAGTTTACCAAAAAAAATAATAATTAATATTTGACAAGTTCAAGTATTTCACCAAAAAATGTAGACAATTTGTCTCGACGCCATCTAGTGAGAGAGTTAGCACTTACAATGCCTTTCTCATATAAAATAAAGTTGGTTGTTTTCAGGTGAAAAAATGTAACAAGCAGTAATTGTTGAATGAAACACTAGTATATATTGAATTATTTCGCGGGTAAGAGATAAGCCGCCATAGCTCAGTGGTCAGAGCTGTCGACCGGAAATCGAAGGGACACGGGTTCGAGTCCCGTTGGCGTCATGTATCTTTTATCAGGAGATTTTTCAATGTGGATGAGTGTTTCAGGCGAATAATTATTGCTTGTAAAATAATTGTTACCCTTTGTGCTATGCATAAAAAATCTTGTCTTAAAAACATTAGTTTACCAAAAAAAAATAATAATGGTCAATATTTCGTAAATATGGTATTTTCCAGAAAATCAATTACTAACTAATTACTATACAAAAGCCCGGCTTTGCGTAAAAAACATATAATAAATAAATATTAAAAAAACGATACCAATGAAGCTTGAACAGAAACGTAATTACTATTTGTAGTATAATGACTTTCAGCTTCATATTTTTAGCGAGCATTCGACACATTGTATAATCTGAATATCTGGATTTTTCTAAGAATACAACTTATTTGTCATATCTATCTGTTAATGCAAAATCAATGTGGGAATCAGATTTTAAACGTTATGCTCAATTTTTTTAAAAATCGATATAATATTCGAGATATTAATACAATATATATTTTTAATGTATAATTTATAATTTGTAACAATACATAATTTGCAATATATAATTTGCATATTGCCCATTGTGTAACAAATCAACGAGATGTGAACAGTTTTATCACGAAAAAAGTTGGCTAAAAAAATTATTAACTGAAAAATATTTTTGGAAGCTCTAAATGTACGTATTTGTGTTGAAAGTTATACATCGCTGTATATTATCAAAACGTGTATTGTTGGGTAGCCCTGAAATAAAATGAAATTTTATTTTATTGCCTACAAATAATTGCATTTCAATCAAAACTATGATTGGAATTGAGACAGTTTTATTGCCCAGTAACGGGACAATGTGACTTGATATTGGCGGAAAAATAATTACATTTCAATGTTATATTTTGTATGTCCTTCGACAGCACGTGTTTATGTTTACTTGTGATTTTGTTGCATTGCACAATAAATGCACAGGTGCCTTGTTTTTGTTCGACCAATATCCAGGCAATAAAAGTTTAACGATTGCTGTGGAAAATATCCAACTTTTCATTTATTTTAATTACATTGTATTCGGTATGACAATAACCTACCACCGAACGCCCCTACATATTATGTGAAAAACCAACAAACGAATAATAAAAAGGTAATCAGAGTGGGTAGCACACTCGACTTGCTTTCGGCAGGATCGTGTTGCAAACCGACAGAGGGTACCGGCTTATATGTACCCTTTCTAGAACATGTTCCGAGAAAGTCTGTGCAATAAATAATATTACGGCGCGTATATACTTGCAAGCCGAACCACGAATCATGTAAAAAAATTAACCAAATGGCTCGTATTTGTATACGCGCCATTACAACACATTAATTAAAAATGCACTGAAAATTAGATCCCCGAAGCCAGTGTGATTAAACATCATACATTTTTGGAGATTTTTTGAAAAGTATCCCGGTTTCAAAAGCCATCAAACGAATTACGCTACATGAGCTCTATTGTCGATTCCATTCCGTTGTCTGAGTTTTCAAGTAATTAACATCATACAATTTATTCCAGAAAATATTCTTCCCTTTTAAATTAACAATACAATATTCTAGAAATCGGTCCCCCGAAACCAGTCCTTGTGATTTGTCCACAATTCCCCGAATAAGAATAAAGAGACATGGCTTTTTGTGTACCGGAAATTCCGATGAATCCATCGTGGCAGCGAGATCGCTAACAACGTAAATAATTACAATTAATAGTGAAAGTTTATTTAGTTTAAGGAAAAATGTACGGAATTATCTAACGGTTTCAAGACAGTTCCAAAATAAATTACGAATCTACAGAATAGTTGGTAAGTTCGAAGCAAAGATATAGTTCCAAATACGAGTAAATAATGACGAGGGGATAGCTTTGGCATTATAATAATTGCCATAATTATTATAATGCAGATGTTAAAGAAGCTAAAAGCCTTGCTGCTGCTTTTCGTGGGTTATTCCTAAATACTATATAGAATAAGTTTTAGATGTATTCTAAAGTGTTCTTAATGTCGTATAAAAATGTAATTTTTTAAAACTAAATAAA
Organism: Hesperophylax consimilis; assembly: GCF_061612785.1. NCBI lineage: Eukaryota > Metazoa > Arthropoda > Insecta > Trichoptera > Limnephilidae > Hesperophylax > Hesperophylax consimilis. Next base: position 6,151,363 of record NC_142836.1, read on the forward strand.
AACATACATCGTTGAAATCCAACCTGCAGCATCCACAGAAGTGATGTTTATTTCAATGTGTATTTAAACTATTAATTGTGAATCAGGTTGTACACTATAAGTTCGATCAAGGCAATGAAATTAACAGAATGATTCCAGCAAGACACGGTTCCTGGGCCAACCTTCAGACATGACCTAATCTGATTTACAGACGGATCCAAGTTGGAGAAACGAACTGGGGACGGGGAGTGTCGGTGTCTGCATGGATGCAAGCAAGGCCCTGTGCAGGCGCCCTTGGAGCGGTCCGCTACAGGCACCGACTCACTAAGGCGCCAAGGAGCCAAGGCGCTGACAATTCCTAACACCTGAAACAGCGCCCTTGAGTCTTTTACTGGCGCCAGGCGCGCGCCGTTTAGGTCACGGCCGGTTCTGGATGCAAGAGGAAACTCTATGTACCCCTTGGGATACACACACTGTTCCAAGTTGAAGTGAAAGCTATTGCACAGGAAATATGCGTATTAAGCATGTGACAGACCACGCTATAAGCGCGTTATATTTTCGTGTCTTGGCCTATTTCAGCATATCGCTCGCCATGCATTACCATTGGTAGTGTATGGCGAGCGATATGCTGAAATAGGGTAAGCCATGATGCGTATACCGTAATGTGTCACCTACCTTAGGCACAGGAAACAAAATAGTATCATCATAATCTATATTTAATACTATAAATTTGAAAGTGTGTTTTTTTATTTACCTTTCACGGCGCAACGAAGCGACCAATCAACATGATTTTGCATAGGGATAGTTGGAGGACTGGAAAGTGACATAGCCTAAATTTCATCCCAGAAAAACATATAATTCCCGTGGGAAAATTCTTTGTATTGTATATTTCTCCCTAAGAAAACGCAAACGAAGTCGCAGGAAAAACTAGTTATATAATAATGATCGGATTGGCACTGGAAATTAACCGATGTGACTTCAAACTGGCGATGGACAGGAAAACGAGCTGTCGTTTGAAATACTCGTATGTAACCCTGATCTGGGTACCAGGACATAAAGGCGTTGGGGGAAACAAAAAGCTAGCAAGGAAAAGGAAGCACCACTTGCTGGATCCGAGTCCGCCATATGAGTGCCTGCTTGTCACACAACATTTATATGGTTCACTCGGCTATCATGTAGAGTGTAAAACATTCATTTCTATGTTCCCGGTGGTTATCTAAGTCGCCGACAGCATAGACTACTTCTAGAAACCTGCCAACTAGTCATGTCGTTGGAATGGTCTTGTTGTTGAACAGAATCAATTCGGATATCGACATATATAGCATCAGTGAGGCTGCTTCTAAACGGCAAACCTAGCTGCTGCGAGTATAGTACTAGAAGCTTTTTAAGTTCATGTTATACTTATAGTTCTGCTTTATATACCTACACCCCCCTTACCAATAACCGTATTTTAAATTTCGCACAACTGATAAACAATCTATAAATGGTTGTTTATCAATTTGAGTAAAATTTAAAAGGAATTTAGCATTTAGCTTCCCTGATATTTAAAATGAGAAAACTTCGACAAGAGGTGGTAAAATAAAATGTCTTATTCAACTATTCCAAGATATATTTATAATAAAATTGAAAATGCCATCGTTCCACGAAATCCAAAATTCGCATTAGTCGTTTCAAAGTTATTAAAACCTGGCAAAGCCGAATGCTTCTCACACACCTGACAGGTGATTTTTCTGCCGTTTAGACAGGTGTTGTGAGAAGGGATGAGGTAAATCTAGCATTAATGTGTTTACTTACATAGTAGGAATTCAAAGACATATGTAGTTAATTCTAAAAATGTAAACATACTAATTCGTTTTTGGTGTATGGGTGAGTAAGTAATATAAAATATTCCTGCGAAATGCGTGCACGGAGAAAAAAGAGTTATTAAGGTTTTTTCACACATGACATAAATTTAGATTCGATACCAAAATACCTAACCAAACTGAATAACATTTTTTGGATCGAGAGTTATAATAGCAAATATCTAAGTAAGGATATGTGCTATTTTATTGATTTGTGTATTAAATTATAAAATATAGATTATTAAAGTATTCGACTTTTCGTGATTTTAGAGGAAACTTTGGCAATTATTTGTAAGTCAATAAATAATTATCAAAAGTAACATTGTTGCTCTAACTACTATGTAAGTATAACGAAATTTAAAATAATAAAACATAGGGACACACTGAACCCTAGGTTCCTACCAACCCCTCTTACCTTTTTTCTTCCCAGAACTTCCTCTCATTTCTTTCCTTTGAAAGATCCTCCTCACAGCATCCCCAAAGATGGCAAAGGAAAATTATTTTCCTCAGGACCTCCTATGCGGGGTAATGTAAAAAAATAAAACTATAAAAAAAGCTTTTTGATAAGCTTAAATTTAAATAACAAATGACAAATTTACGTAAGAATACAAATTTGTTGTGCATAAAGTATTTTTATAGTATATTTGCAGCACGTTCCAGAGTTCAGTATCGCCCTGGTATAAGACCACTTTTCAGAACTGAAACGTTGCTCTAAATGGCTTTGGTCTTATTTGGCGACCATATCTGAATAGCCAGGTACTTCCCCACATTCCTCCTCCTTCCCCCACTGCCTTCAGCCTCACAACATACCCCAACTGGGGATACCATAGTAAAATAAAGTTATGCCGTTGGTCGTTTCGCAGATTTGTTATATTTTCAAGCGAAATGTTGTATTATACAACACATACATATTTTAAATCTTATAATCATACAGTATTATAAATCAATACTTTATCTAGTAAAAGTAATTTTAATTATTTTAGTTTCAGTGAAATAGAATAAATAATTTTTGAACTTGTTTTGTGACGAAAATCCTACTGTTTGACTATTTATTTATGGACTTACTAATGCAAAACTGGAAAACTAATATGTTTCAGTATTTTTAACACTCTTATTTTACTAAGACATTATTGAAAAAATAATTTTAATAAGTCTACTATCTTGCGCGTGACCATTTTTATCGCTAACGTAAAACCTGAAGTCGCTGCTTATCAAAATCCATTCCGCGCCGATACTCCGATCTAAATTTGTGACCGAAGAAAGGACACAGTAATCTCTATGGTCTTTGACGTTACACATTGATCTACCCTCATCCACCGATGAAAAACTCTCAATGTCTATGGAAAAAACTGCTGTGGCTGAATGTTTCATTGTCTGAGCTAGTGGTTTGATATCTCGCTCTCAACCGTAAGGGACTCGTAACAGAAGGAGGGGCTAAGCGCGCCTCTTCCCGAGGAACAAACGAGAACTACGACATTGAAATTGTCATTGTTGTGGTGGAGAATTGGCAGATTTGAATATATTGTTTATCTGATATTAGCAAGCTAGTGATAGTAGCTGATTTATCAGTTTTCGGCTCTCATTTCTCAATCGAGACCAAAAGGCCGAGTTGTCATTATTCTTGGCATCGTAAAATATCCAGATTACTCTCGAACCAAAAATAGGACCCGTGATTGTGGCCAAACAACTGGTACGAATCTCTTATTTGTAACAACCTTAAGAGGAAGCTACAAGCCAAAAATTTGTATTATCTTGGTATACCTTATATTGTTGGTAATAGGCATTAAAATCGCTTGACAAACGGAGCCTAGAAACGTTCGATTTCAAGTACAAAACTGGTTTTTATTTATTTTGTAAATAATTTTATAAGAAATCAAAAAAGTTAATCAAGTGAAACTGTCACAGATAGATAGAGAGACAGATCTTAGCTATAATACTGTATTTTTAAAAGTTGTTTTCATTATGCGTTCATACATTTCTATTGAAAAAATATTTTTTTTAGTAGTTTGAATTTATATTTTTTATCGAGCAATTTATTTTTTTATTTGTATTCTAATCAAGCAAAGCGTTAGGAAAACCTTCAATTTATCATTATTATATTTAACATATTTTTTGGTATTCATAATGTACACTAATTCGTTATAAAGATTAATCAAAATAGTGAATTGGCATTAAGCTTCGTCTTAATAGACCGTATCCGTATTCCGGTAGGATCCTACCGTACGTATTGTGATGCCGTAGATTAAATTATTCAAGGTATAATTCCATTGATCTACATTATCGATTAATGATTTAACCTGTTGTCTACAATTTATTACTTGTATGACGGCAAAGGCATTGCTTTCCGATAATTTTTTATCAATCTTTGTAAGGGTCCTAACTATATGTATTTAAAAATAGACTCAAGTTTCCTAATCTTCAAATTCTTGTATTTTGTTTGGAAGAATATTTTATCAATGAGAAACTATATTTAAACCCGTAGAATGGGTATCTAAATACACCCTAACACTCAGAGCAATTATTATTATTAGAAATGTAAAGAAAAATTATAATGTAATAAAATACTGCAGTTAAATCATATATAATTTTATAGTTGGTCTGTGGTGAGTAACTATGTAAAAAAAATCATAAAAATATATGTATTATTTTCAAATCTGTTTAACCCTAGAAGCCTAATCTATTTTATAGGTACATAAAGCCTTAACATACGTCTCAGAGGCGTGCACACGTAAATGACAGCCTGTAGGTCAAAATATACCTACTTGTGCTCTATTCTTTGATGGAAAGTTAAGGTTGGTATATAACCTAATGATTAAACACAGTTTTATCAATGAAAACTACTATCACAGGTATTTAATACAACGAATTAAATCATTAAGTTTATATTCAAACAAAAAAATCATCTTCTTAAAAATCAACTTGAACATATGTTTTTTTCAAATAAACTTATATTTTTTTAACATTAATTTCTTATTCATAGGGTAAACATTAAAAGATATCATGCTTTTAATTACTAGCTTTAATTTTAGAGCAATCTACATAGACATCAACTTTGTGCTCAGAAAATACTGACTTTTTGCACTTACAGCACACTAATTTCGAGATTCTATTTTTTTTAGCAGCAAAAAGCTCAGTGTTTATGTTTGTTTGGCCTTTGGGTCTCGTGCCTGAAGTTTATTACCTGAATCAGTAGGTTTTGCGAGAATTTGGCTTATATTTTGTCTTTTTGTCTATATAAGTCGGAGTTTCAAGTCTCATCTCCATCCAAGGCTTAACCGAATCTGTGCTGAGTTGTTTAATCAATTCTCTTTTGTTTGATGGTTTATTTGATCATTTTGCGGCCATAAATTACAGCAGAATTGACAAAAGCCATGTTCAAAATGCCATAGAATACAGTCATTGACCATCTATTAGTTTTGCGGCTGCACCACATTGAGGAGCACATTTGATCAAATTTATGTACTCCTCCTTTTGTTTGGTTCTTGAAATGAATAATGTATGGTTTGCCACTTGAATTATTAGTTATTGCATTTTCATCACAAGATAAAAGGTAAATCATATTTGCATGTGGTTTGTACGATAGAAGTGTCAGAGAGCCATCAAAACAAAACGTAGAATTGCCAACAGGTCGAGATCTCGAGTTCTTCAATTTTTCGTGAATTTCCCGCTTATTTGATAGAATAGTGCCCAGTAGATTTAATTTGTAATTTGAGCTGGTCCTCGAGAGGTGCGGACTTCATTCATAGCTGAAGTTCTGTGAGATGATTGACCCCTATTTTCTGACCAAACATCCCGCGTCCATTCTTACCGCGAAGAGTATTTTCAGGAACACGATAATTTCGCCCTAAGTTGGCAGATTGCAAAGCGTGAGCAGCATCAAATGCTAGGTCAGCTTTTGAAATTTTGAGTCGGCTTCTTCAGTGGGAGCAGATTAAAGGGAGCAGTAAAGGGAAAGCCTCTTCAGTAACATAGTTATTCTCATCTTCACTTTGAATGTCGTCCAAAGTGGCTGTCCTCGTCTTCGGGAGCTGATTCTTACAGAGAAAGACTATCTTTTTAGTCTAAGATTTTCAAAATATCGTTACTGTTTAATATATTATACCATGACATATTGGTATCTGAAACAATGCCAAAATAAACATAAAATGTATGAAAAATTAACGAAAGTAAAAACATATAATCTTAGTTAAAAGTTACACAAAGCCTAAACATACGTCTCGCAGGCGTACTATACCTCAAAAACTCTAAAATGGCTGGACTTACCTTAGTGATGCAGGTAACATCGGCGAGTTCCTGTCGGCCACTAGGTTGGTTAAAGAGCACAAGGCGCTAACTTCAACCGTTAGAAAGAGAAATAGAATTTAAGATTGTGTGTACGCCTCGCAGGCGTAGATAAGGCTTCTAGGGTTAAAGCAACATCCATTTTCGCGAATGGGACCCTTGTTTTCGCCCTCACAAGTGTCTGCGTATCTTCGTATATAGTGTGTATCTGCTTAAATGTTCAAAAATAATAAAGAAATAAATATATATCTATAGAGAAAAAAATATTTTTTTTTAGATCTGAGAATTTTGTTTATTTTTTACTCGTTGTTTGGGCAGTCTACGCCTCGACGCATTATAAAATACATTAAACAGCTGATATTTACTATCCCCCTAGTGACCGATTATTTTGAAATTTCCACAAAAATTCCATCCTCGGACTCGACTTACTCAAAAACGAAAACTCAAATTAAAAAAGTTATAACACAAAATCGATTCCAAATGTGATGTAGATTCACCACTTGTATTACGAGTTTCCGGACACCGTGTATACATGTTAAAACTTATGTCAAAATTACCAAAATAACATGATAGGTACTAGGATTTGTAGTAAAAAGACAACCAATTGAATATTTGGAAAAAAAAAAAATTATCTGACGAGCAATCAGGATTCCGGAACAATAAATAACTCATACGAAGGGGCTATAAACGTAGTGATTGATACATGTAAGAAAGAAATGGACATAAAAGTCACCATTGCAGCATTCTTAGATTTCAAAAGAGCCTTGAAACGATAAAAAGAAATTAGAAGATATAGGTCTTTTTGACGTAGCCATAACCTATTCAAAGAATATCTCCAGGAAAGAAAACAGGTAACAAAAGTTGAAAATTCAGTATCCGAACCGACAGAAATTTCACTAGAAATTTCACACAGACAACTAGGAATTTCGCAAGGGTCGGTACTAGCCCAAATTTTATTCTTAATTTACTGAGAATATTTTAATTTAATAATATAATTAAATGATATAATTAAAACCATAAAACATTGCAAAATTAGACTATTAGCAGACGAACGTTAATCTATGTTTCGTGTGAAGAGTACATAGACTGCAAAATTAGACTATTCACAGACGAACGTTAATCTATGTTTCGTGTGAAGAGTACATAGACTGCAAAATTAGACTATTAGCAGACGAACGTTAATCTATGTTTCGTGTGAAGAGTACATAGACTGCAAAATTAGACTATTCACAGACGAACGTTAATCTATGTTTCGTGTGAAGAGTACATAGACTGCAAAATTAGACTATTAGCAGACGAACGTTAATCTATGTTTCGTGTGAAGAGTACATAGACTGCAAAATTAGACTATTCACAGACGAACGTTAATCTATGCTTCATGTGAAGAGTACACATAGACGCAATAAATGAAGACCAGTGGAAGAGGCAATAAAACGCACAACGTAGGGTTAAATTTGAAAATTAATTATGAAAAAGTAAATTAATTCAAATATCTAGGTTTAATATTGAATTCAAAACTAAATTTCGCAGGAAATTTTGATAATGTGCTAAAGAAGATATCAAAAAAGTAAATTTTCTTAGAAGACTAAGAAATAAATTAAATAGGAACACTACAGAGCACATCTTTAAAAACATAGTTGCTCCGCATGTATACTACTGCTCCACGGTACTATATTTGGCCAATGAAGGACACCTGAACAAGCTGGAAGTTTTCCAAAATACAGCAATGAGATGTATACTAAGGAAAGGCAAATAAAAAAGAGACCGCTAAATAATGTGTTAATTTTTATGCATAAAATTATGAATAACCAATTATGTATAACCAAATGCCTAAATACAAGGATGAAATTTTAATGTACAAAAATTCAGCCTGCCTATGTTTGTGCTTGAAAACACGAAAAGTAATCGACCGATATCGCTGAACATTTCGGAGTTTGTTTTTATTAGTGCCAGGAGTGTTTTGAAGAGTATCGACGGTCGAGGACGCCCGAGGAATACTTAAAGCAATATGTATGCACCGGAATGAAATACGGCGTCGATGTAATGTAGTTTGTGAACAGTAACATTGTTGTATACAGAAGTGAATGGTGGAAGAAGTCGGAGAAGCCCGAGTATGACATTAGCTATAGCGAAGCATTGCCACTTATTATTTAATCAAAATATAAATAATTATTAAAGTAGAAAAGTAATAGAATTAGATTTCCGCGTATGAGAAAAACAGAATCTAATAATATAGGGTTTTCCAATAAAAGGTGTTATTTTGAATAGCCCGCTATTTCGGTAGATGTTACTTTTGAAGCTGTCATTTGTTGACATTTGACAAGTAGAAACTACGCCATTAATAAAAATGGAACGATACACGCTTCAACAACGCATTGAAATTATTAAATTTCCCTTGAGTGAATCAAATGCAAATCATCTTGAGTGATGAGGCCCATTTCCACCTCGGTGGCTTCGTCAACAAGCAAAATTGTCGCATCTGGGGCTCGGAAAACACAAGAGTTATTAATAAAATAAAATACTTTTTTGTTTTAAAACCACGATATTTATTAATTTAAGAACCGACCGGTTTCGCTTTACTTAAGCATCATCAGGGTACAAATTAATACTAAACAAGAAGTACATAATGTGTGTATATATATAACAAAATATAGAGGGAGACAACATGATACAAATATAAGCAACACAAATACGGTCATAAAATACATTAACATAAGTGCACAAGTAATGGAAAAACCGCTAGATAATTATGTAGACTAATGGGTTATATCAATAAATCGGGAGAAACAAAGCATCAACTGGCATGGTGGTAAGGAGGTAAGGAGAACTGGGATTTTTTTTTTATTTTTTTTTTATGGGTTTATTGGAAACAGACCTAATATTGGACTACTTGATATGTCTAATTGATTATTAAGTATCTGACTTTTGGTTTTTACAGCTTTTTTAATTTCTAGTGCCTCTAAGTTGTTTAGTCTGTTACCATGCCCGTTTTTATGTAAGATGTTAGCACCGGTGCTATGACAGAATGTATGATCTTTATCGATCAAATGATTTGCGAATTCGGAAAACCCGTTATTATTGAGGCAACGAAGATGCTCCTTTATCCTAATATTAACATTACGTGATGTCTTACCGATATAGAAAGCCGAACAATTATTGCAATTTAATTTATAAATCCCCGAATGACTTAATTTATCGTCCTTATCTTTAGAATTAATTAGAAATTTACCTATATTGTTATTAGTATAAAAGGCCGGTTTGACTTCAGAAGGAAGGTTTTTTACACTTAAGGTAGAAAAGTGATTAATAAATAAAATTCGCCGCCATTGAAAATTAATATTATTATCATTGATTTGAGGACAAGGACTAGCAAAGAGGAAGCGATTAATGGCTATTTGTTTTAGCTTTTGATTTAAGATTAAATCTATAAAATTTGATTCATAGCCATTATTTACTGCTAAGTTTTTAATTAGTTTTAGTTCACTATCAAAATTACTATCGGACATTGGAATTGTGACTAAACGATGGACCATTGAATGGAATGCGGAGTGCTTATGTGAAATAGGGTGATTGGAGGTGCTGTGTATGACAACGTCAGTATAGGAGGGTTTACGAAAAATGTTAAAATTAATTCTGTTATTAACGATCGATAAGGTAAGGTCCAAAAAATTTAAGTTTCAATTTATGCCTATTTCTAATGTGAATTTAATCTTATTATGAAAGGAGTTTATAAGTTTGAGGAAGGAATTCAGTTGACGCTTAGTCCCTGTCCATATACACAAAACATCATCAACGTATCTTTTCCAGTACAAGACATTTTTAATAAGATGTGAGGTACTAGATAAAATTTTATTTTCTAAGTTATCCATGAATATATCAGCAATCAGAGGACTGGTAGGGCTCCCCATAGCTAGGCCGTCACGTTGCTGATATATAACATTATTAAATTGAAAATAATTTTGATTCAGGCATATATTAAACAAGGAAGTTAAATCTTTTATCAAATCTATAGAGAGATCGGAACTATTTAATAAATCAGAAATTAAACATTTACTCTCTTCTATGGGAACATTGGGGAACAAATTTACAACGTCAAAAGAAATTAGTGTAGAATTACTAGGGAGAATCATATCTTTCAATTCTTCTACTAATGAAAAAGAGTTTTTAAGGGTATGTTTAGGTGAAAAAACATTGGTATTTTGAAACACATTAGTAATAACGGATGATATTTTAAAATTTGGGGCGTTACAACATGAAACCACTGGCCTGACGGGGCAATTATTCTTGTGTATTTTAAGGAACCCATATAATTTAGGAGTTTTGGGAGATACCTAGTGAGATACCTAGTGTCAGTTAAATCTTTTAATAAACTTAATACAGTAAATAAAAAACTCAAGAACTTGTGCCGTATAAATAATCCAGATATTGATATTAGTAACCCGGAGTCGGTCCATACATTTTTTGACCGTGTACAGAACCTGTCTTCTGTACATTTTCTTCCTGAGGAGATATCCCTATTGGCAAAGGGATTAAAATATAACCTTAAATACTCGAATAATAATTTTAATGCGGCAATAGAAGAGGTAGCAGTGGATATAGACACAGCTCTATGTGGTAAACCGAAAAAATTCTGTTACAAAAGTGCTGAAACTTTACAAAAAATAATACCTAAATTTAAACCTAACCCAAATCCTGAGTTGACTATAGTGAAGAATATTCGTGCCAAACTAACAGATGAAGATTTGATCCTCACGAAAGCGGACAAGGGGAATACAGTGATCATACTCCCTCGAAATGAATATAATTCTAAAGTGGCGGACTTCATTGACAGTGACAATTTCGCAATACTTGCGAAAGACCCAACCAATAAGTTCCAAGAAAATGTGAAACAAACACTTCAAGCATGTAAAACTAAAATATTCAAAGATGAATCATATCACAAAGTTAAATTTTTAACTAAAAATCCCAAAACTCCTAAATTATATGGGTTCCTTAAAATACACAAGAATAATTGCCCCGTCAGGCCAGTGGTTTCATGTTGTAACGCCCCAAATTTTAAAATATCATCCGTTATTACTAATGTGTTTCAAAATACCAATGTTTTTTCACCTAAACATACCCTTAAAAACTCTTTTTCATTAGTAGAAGAATTGAAAGATATGATTCTCCCTAGTAATTCTACACTAATTTCTTTTGACGTTGTAAATTTGTTCCCCAATGTTCCCATAGAAGAGAGTAAATGTTTAATTTCTGATTTATTAAATAGTTCCGATCTCTCTATAGATTTGATAAAAGATTTAACTTCCTTGTTTAATATATGCCTGAATCAAAATTATTTTCAATTTAATAATGTTATATATCAGCAACGTGACGGCCTAGCTATGGGGAGCCCTACCAGTCCTCTGATTGCTGATATATTCATGGATAACTTAGAAAATAAAATTTTATCTAGTACCTCACATCTTATTAAAAATGTCTTGTACTGGAAAAGATACGTTGATGATGTTTTGTGTATATGGACAGGGACTAAGCGTCAACTGAATTCCTTCCTCAAACTTATAAACTCCTTTCATAATAAGATTAAATTCACATTAGAAATAGGCATAAATTCAAACTTAAATTTTTTGGACCTTACCTTATCGATCGTTAATAACAGAATTAATTTTAACATTTTTCGTAAACCCTCCTATACTGACGTTGTCATACACAGCACCTCCAATCACCCTATTTCACATAAGCACTCCGCATTCCATTCAATGGTCCATCGTTTAGTCACAATTCCAATGTCCGATAGTAATTTTGATAGTGAACTAAAACTAATTAAAAACTTAGCAGTAAATAATGGCTATGAATCAAATTTTATAGATTTAATCTTAAATCAAAAGCTAAAACAAATAGCCATTAATCGCTTCCTCTTTGCTAGTCCTTGTCCTCAAATCAATGATAATAATATTAATTTTCAATGGCGGCGAATTTTATTTATTAATCACTTTTCTACCTTAAGTGTAAAAAACCTTCCTTCTGAAGTCAAACCGGCCTTTTATACTAATAACAATATAGGTAAATTTCTAATTAATTCTAAAGATAAGGACGATAAATTAAGTCATTCGGGGATTTATAAATTAAATTGCAATAATTGTTCGGCTTTCTATATCGGTAAGACATCACGTAATGTTAATATTAGGATAAAGGAGCATCTTCGTTGCCTCAATAATAACGGGTTTTCCGAATTCGCAAATCATTTGATCGATAAAGATCATACATTCTGTCATAGCACCGGTGCTAACATCTTACATAAAAACGGGCATGGTAACAGACTAAACAACTTAGAGGCACTAGAAATTAAAAAAGCTGTAAAAACCAAAAGTCAGATACTTAATAATCAATTAGACATATCAAGTAGTCCAATATTAGGTCTGTTTCCAATAAACCCATAAAAAAAAAAATAAAAAAAAAATCCCAGTTCTCCTTACCTCCTTACCACCATGCCAGTTGATGCTTTGTTTCTCCCGATTTATTGATATAACCCATTAGTCTACATAATTATCTAGCGGTTTTTCCATTACTTGTGCACTTATGTTAATGTATTTTATGACCGTATTTGTGTTGCTTATATTTGTATCATGTTGTCTCCCTCTATATTTTGTTATATATATACACACATTATGTACTTCTTGTTTAGTATTAATTTGTACCCTGATGATGCTTAAGTAAAGCGAAACCGGTCGGTTCTTAAATTAATAAATATCGTGGTTTTAAAACAAAAAAGTATTTTATTTTATTAAATATGTCAAACCACAAAGTGATTGCTTTCTACAATAACAAGAGTTATTGTTGAAAAGCCTCTCTATCCTCGACGTGTGACTGTTTGGTGCGGTTTATGGTCCGGCGGAGTCATTGGACCTTACTTTTTCGAAAATGAGGCTAGAGCAACAGTTACGGTGAATGGATTGCGCTATCGAGAGATGATTAATGTTTTTTTATGGCCGGAATTGGATGGTATTGATCTGGACAACGTTTACTTTCAACAAGACGGCGCTACGTGCCACACAAGCAACGAAACCATTGATCTTTTACGATTGAATATCGAAATAACACCTATTATTGGAAAACCCTGTATTGAATATATATGTTTTTTTTTTTTTTTTTTAATGAAACTGTTTAAAATTAAAAATAAATAAATACGTGGGATACATATGCATACTTATTATACGTGTGAAGTGTGACCAATCAAATAGAATAATTTAGAACGGATATAAACCAAAAACATACGAACATTTTAAATATGTATATTATGATCATAATATCAATACAATATAGCATATTATATTTTAAAAATATGCTATATTGCAGAATTATCAACCAAAATTAGTAGTTTCATGCTTTTGAATTTTAAATGTAAGTACGAGTACATATTATAGCTATTTTTGTATGAAATAAAATCGATATTGAGTAATTGAGTTACATGGCACATTATTTCAAGTATTACGCGAGACAACGGCCGTACGACTGACGACCGACCGAGGCTGGCGGTAGGACGACTACGAATTCTCGCCCGCTGCTAATATGGCGGATAGGATAGAAGAAGTCGGTCCAAGCCAAACACTGAACCGAATACTTAGAAGGGTCATGTCAAGATTCGGAATAACCGAACGGTGTGTATAAAGCTGCTGCCACACGCAAAGCTCACATCAACAGATAATATAAAGCACAATAGAGCTCGCCATACAATCCCATACAGACCCGACACACGTAAAAAGATAACGCGCTATAAGTGTGGTTCTGAACTTCGCTAACCGAATTTATTTTACGTAACCGCTCCCGACGCGATATTTGAAAAGTTATGCGTCCCCCTCTCCGTCGTAAAAAGGAGAGGGGGTCATTTTAATTACGGAGCTACCAACTAAGTTCCGTGTTCCCTTTGACAGCCATGACATAAGCAGCCTAATAATGCATTTCTTATTTATTATGTTAGCTCATATCGTCATGTGTGCTAATAAATTTAGAAACATAAAAAAAACCTTATTTGGCAAACATAATTAACATATATTTAAAATATAAATATAATCAATATTTGAATTTGAAGTAAACAAATTTTCGCCCTTTCAAAATTAATCATATTTTAACTCAGTATGTTTATATGGTAATATCATTCGGTTTTTTGATAAAGTTGGACGGCATGATACCTACATAGAGAAGCTTCTAGTTTGTTGATTGTTTTCAATTGTTTTCCTGGGTAATCTGGTTTGCTTTCGTCAGCTCTCGTGCTCTCTTCTCGTTCCCTGCCCTGGTGTTGGTCCTTGCCGCCTTTGCCTTCGACATTTTTGGAAATCGACGTGAGCTTATTTTACAATAATTTATTATATGTCGCTTTCGTCGATCGGCGTGCGAACTGCGAATTTCCTGATTCGACGGAGAGGTTATGTCAGGTTATGTGAAAATGCGCTATTTACGCGCAGATTGTTTAAAATCTAAAAAGTTTATAAATAGCATTTATAATTATATAGTTGGCGGCATCATCATCTGAGGATGAGCTGTCCAACAGATCCAGCAATAGGCGACAAGTATCATCCATTTCGAAAACGTGCTCAAGCTGTCAGTAAGTAAAGTTGTCACTTTGACAGATGAAATTATGTTCCTCGGCCGCTCTCGAATTCAACTGACCCCCTCTCCTACCATAGGAAGAAATATTTGATAGCGTCGTGTGTCGGTAGAAAAGATGATGCGCTGTACATTAACTTTTGATGTGAGCTTTGCGTGTGGCAGCAGCTTAAGACTGCTGGTTGAGTTGTTTGGCGGCCCATCCATTCTGGCCACACCTACGGGGAAACAGCGTGGTGGTGGTTGGTTAGTTACTAGACCAGCTGATGTATACCCGGTGTTTCTGGGGGTGATCCTTAGGAGATAGGCATATACCACCGCGGACTTAATTACGAAACATAGACTTTTACCTACTTTTTATAAATATAATTTGCATGTATTATGTACATATAAACTTTCCGGAAGAAATTCTCTAAACGATAGCAAAAACGCTATCAAAAACCGTTCCGTAGTTTAGAAAAACTAAGCACACAAACAAGGATAACGACTTTATTTTATACTATTTAATGTAAAGATAAAATTACTAAAAAAAATTATATACATAGGTTTGTAAAGGTAATAATAATAACTGTTTTATTATCTTCCTTTTTTTGTAACAAATAGATTTAATGAGATCCTCACTGGTTGCTGATCGTATTTTCTTAACACTTATATTGATGATTTAAAAGCTCAGAGGAACATACATATTTAATATATATTTATTTTTATTATAAATACATATTATGTTGATATAAATCGTGATATTTACTGCCGACTTGCACGGTGTCCGGAAAATCGTCGTACAAGCGAAACTGGTGAATTTACACTAGAAAACAGAAAATAACATTTTTCCGATTTAAGCATTTTGACTTTTTTCCGACAAGAGGATTAAAGATATTTTGTATTGGGCCCACAGACATATGAGTATATAGACTAGAAATTAAAGGTGAGGGGTAAAATCAACTGTTGAAGAACGAAGGGGGTAAAGCTGACTGTGATTCGTCAATAAATCAATCTGACAGTATATAGGCATCTCGCATTATAATATCACCATTTAGTTCGTAAAAGTAAAATCTGCTTTTGAATGAATAGACATTTTTACATGGGAGCGCAAATTACTCGCCACGTTATGAACAAATTAGCGAAGTCCAAATTCGGTAAAAAAAAAATTCTTCTATTTTCAGAGTCGAATATTTTGTTTACGTATTTAGTTAAGACACTTTTATAAGCGTTCATAATTTACCTCCCAGTAACAACGATGCGCATACTTGAGAATCGCTACATTCGACCAGATGTATCTCGATGTGATAGTATATGTTTCTACAACTGATTCATATTATACGATGTGAATAAGCTTAAAATGATGCTTACATATGGAATGTAATACGACAATTGGGTTTATTCTCTTTTTCACATCTATTTTTACAAGTTTTCATAGCTAAGCCACATTTTGCCGTGTTATTTCATAAAATGCCTCGACCATAGCTCGACGCTAGTTCGACCAAGAATGATGACGTCACATTCTCAAGATTCACGGGAAGCCATACGCGAGCCCAGCCGGCTCCAATGGAACCGGTATGGGGAGTGGGGAATAATACGCTTTTAATCACTTAGGGCAGGTCTACTAATATTCATGTCTATGATTGGGCCCAATCTTCACTTCGACGCATTTTAAAATACATTAAAAGACATGATATTTACCCCCTACCGACCGATTTTACTGGAATTTGTCAAACCAGTTTGTACCACTGGAAATCTCTGTTATTGATGAAAACTGTTAGCATTTATTTAGGGAGGGGGGAAACAAAATCAAAAAAAACTTTAAACAATTATTAAATGCTCAAGCGAGATACTTTTCTTCAAACTATATTTTTAATGTCTTTCCTAAGAAAATAAATATCAAATTTTGAGAATATAACGTATATTTTGATATTGTAAATCTCACGATATTTTTCGAACCCTGCTACAAATATTAGATAACAACACCAGCAAGGTAAAATAATGTTTTAATAACAAACTGATTTTTTTACATTAGCTCCACGGGAAATAATTTCCATAGGGGCCCATGTCATCTTTGGGGACACCGTGTGGAGGGTCTTTTTAAGTAAAGGGAGCAGAGGAAGTTCTTGAAAAGAAAAACGTATGAGGGGACGGTAGGAATTTAGTGGTGGAGTGAAGGACATTTAAATCCATCCCTCACACTGCGCTGCAAGGCGATAGGACGAGAGTCCGGATGGAGAGGTCAAGGGTATCCCTCAACCGGCCTCTTCCGATGCGGCCTGCCACGCGGTGGTGGGCACAAGCATCCGCCACCAAGACCTGGCCCAACCTCACCCCAAAACCCCGGCCACCGCTGCTAAATCACGAAACGTAGTATGGCAGAGGTGTTTGTTATACAACGAATGATTCCCAGGGCGGCGGTACTTATATCCGCCTCGCCAAATTAAAATGATTTCCTACAAGACTCTGATAATTATGAAACGCCCGTATTATTCAAATTTAAACAATTATACCATGGAATTTAAAAAAAACATAAATATATTTATTTAATTCTGACATTACAGAAATAAAGTATTATTTTGTAAATGTTTTCTGAGTTTATATCTTGTATTACCAAGAACAAATTTGAACATTCTGATGGTTCTGATGAGTTTGAATGTGAGAAGCCATGTTTTGACAATAAACCAAAATTTGTTGATGCAATAAATAATATTGAACAGCTTCGAGCAGCGTTTATCCAAATAAAACAACACGGTAAAAATACGAATTCACTTCTTCGATTGCGTAAAAAACTGCTCTGGAAGATTTGACGACCAACTCAATTGATCAAAATTTACTAATTAAAAATGTCCACACCTCAAACGCTCACATCATGTTTGTTGTATGAATGCACCACAAACGTGAATGTGAATGCACCACAAAATAAATCGTCATTGTTCAATAAAATAATTAAATAGTAGCAGAACAAATAATAAAGTTTTGCATTCAAAGTGCGCCATTAAATTTACTAATATTAAAAATAAAATTACTTAACAAATAAACATAAAAATAAATTAACGAGTTGTAGTTTTCAATGACTAGTACAAAAGTTATGAGTTCCCAAAAATATTTTGTTTTGGAGGTGCTAGCATCAAATAACAAAGTAGAATAGCGACTATCTTGTAGCGATGAGTCGTTCATGAAAGAGCCGCAGAATTGAGCTCTTTTTTTGATGAGCCGTATTCTTACGTCTCCCTCTAAACCGTACCACGGTTCAATTGAACGTTTATCTACTCTTTTTTTATCAGGATATATTTTAGAAAAATAGCGCTATTAAAGTTATCCAAGTATTAATTGTTATTACGGTTCCATGATAACTCAACACAGTGACGATTCAACACACTTTTAAAAATTGATATAAAGTCATTAGAAAAGGTGAATTTTTTTTAACTAACCTAACCTACTTAACCCAGTTAATAAAGTTTTTGTTTCATCACTTTCCATGACTTTATATAACTTTTTAAAGATGTGATGATTTATCCGGTCACCGTTATTACATACTCAGAGACGTGAACAGCGTCTGACAGTCCGACATCTGGACTTGGACTGTGTCCCTACATCTACATACGCAGGGTCGGCCTAGTGCAGGCGCAATTGGAGCAGTCCGCTCCGTGCGCTTACTTGCCAGGGCGTCGGTCAAAGGATCCAAGGCGCGGATAATACCTAACGACTAACACAGCGCCAGGTGCCGTTTGGCTCAGGGCCGGCCCTGTACATACTAACTACCTAGTATCTTATTTATACCATACCATGCCAAAATATTAAAATGTAGCAAAAACAAAGCAACACAAAATCTTCGCCAGAGGCGCTAATAATTATATTCGTCAATCGTTGAAAAATGCATTTTAAATTTATTATTTTCTTGACATTAAGTATCTAAAACTTCAGCAGATAGCTAAGCATTTTAATAATGGATAATTAAATCACAGAACATCGCAGACGAACAATTGTCCACTTTATCAGTTTCCCGGGAGGCATATAATGTATGAGTGTATACAAAATCAAGTGACTCTCGGATGCTGTCGACTGGTGAATATTATAATCCCATTATGGTCTCCACCAAGTATCCTCAACCATACGAAGAGAAAAAATGATAATTTTTCAGTTGAACTTTAGGGGAAATAAATCGACCTGTGCTTAACATGAACGGATAGGTTTCAAAATAAAAGGATGAATAGTACCAAATATTAATGGACTTAATTATTTGGACGACCTTTTCATATCTTCTTAGCTCCTAAGCGAACAATGTATTCAATCAGCAATAAATACAGTAAGCATAAAATAGACCATCGTAAAAAGCGAATAATATGACAGTAATTGGCAGAAAATCATATCAAAAACTTCCTGAATAAAATCATTTTCTGACTGAAGAAAGATCAACTTGAACCAATCGCTGTGGAAATATGAGCATATAAAATATCTTACAATAAAAGATATAAATTTGTTTTAGACCACTTTAATTTTAATTGTACTCTACCGGTTTCGGAAGCACCCTTCCTTCGTCAGGAGAATATTAAAACTGAGTTTACGAAGGAAGGGTGCTTCCGAAACCGGTAGAGTACAATTAAAATATAAGCGGTCTAAAACAAATTTATATCTTTTATTGTAAATTATGACGAGCCACAAAGTAAATGCTTATTACAAATATGAAATAAAATATCATTCACACCGTCTTCAACCCAAGTATCGATCAACGGTGACTTTGAGACAACCCTGAGAGTTCAGGAGGAGAAAGATGTAAGTATACGAAGAGGACTGGACTTGGAGAAGCGGATGTTTTCGAGGCTTATTATTTTAACGGCAATATTAGTACTATCCCACTGTGAATAGCGGTCTGCCTAAAGCACAGGTTTTTACCTTTTTTAAAACAATTATTGACAGCAATAATGTTTCTGTATTTAAAACGTGTTAATGTAATGCATAATTAAATTCCCATTTTTAAGCACAGGTTTATAATACGTACTTTAATTGCTAATTAGTAAATGTATTTAATCCGAAGTCTCGAGTACTTAATGTAATTTACATCAAAAAGCAAAACCTACAAATCAATTTGAAATTAATTAATCTCCGCACCGATCATTTAAATTTCTATAATCAAAAAATATCTCAGACAAATAATTCAATAACGATAGGAATATCGCAACTTCGAATATCGATATCAAATTAGAAATGAACACAGGATATTACCCAGGCGCAAAACGGCCATTCGGAATCGAGATGCTATTAACTGGAAATGGCTTAAGCTATATTTAGAAACCAGAAAGGAATAGCCCGCTATTTCCCAGCTTTTGTCTTCCATTTCCCCAACTAAATTTATTTATTCTCATATAAAAAAAAAAACACAGAATGTCCGAGGGTAAAATGCACAAACTTCGGGAGGTGATTCTACGTGATAGTACAATTAAAAAAGGATCATACCTTTTTGCGAAATTTCAACTTTTTAAAGTAGTTTCCAGGTACAAAAGTTAAATTGTTTGTATGGGAAAAACTATATTTCTCTGTGGAAAATATTTTAATATGGAAAAAAACAAGGAAATTACGAAAAAAGTTATTAATATTTTTTTATTTCTACCATCTGTAGAATCACCTACCGAAGTTTGTGCACTTTACCACCGGATATCAAGTATATACGAGTATACCAATTAAACTGACGTTCCTGTATTATGCTACGTATACATACGCGAGCCGAACTGCCGAACTGAACCTCAACTTATGGGAAAGAAACTAAGAAACCGCAAATGGCGCGAAATGCCGCTTGAAGATGCTTCGTTCCTTTCCCGTAATTTGTGACTCGGTTCGCAAATGTATACGTCTTAACACATTCTTTGAATTGACAGTATTGAAAAGGACCAGTAAGTAACATTACATTGAAAAAATACGTCAATTTCTTTTTATGGAGAATGTCTCAGTGCGGTTCAACTTAATTATATATAATAATTGAGTTATTATTAATAATTATTCATTTGAATAATGATTACAGATTGAATTTCTAAAAAAGTTATGTATCTTTTATGATTCTAAAATCATGTGGAATCACCACCCCCCGAAGTTAGCGCACTTTACCCCCGGACACCCTGTATTGATTGAAAATACATAGTTTTGTGAATTATCTTGATGTGATTTGAAGTAATGTTGATAGGTTTTTTGGTTGATTTCGACGGCGGTATCGTTAATATTATTTGTTTTATAAGTAATACGTCTTTTGTCTTTTATTATTATTTTTTAAAGAATTATATGTACTTTTTATAAATTTATATTTCATTATTTTTTAACCTAAAATATAGTTTATCCACCTGCATCCTCCAGGAAACAAATATATAGATAATAAGTAATAATGATAACTATCGCAGTAAGAGGTTGCAAATTTTCAGCAGCAGATATTTGCGGGAAATTAGTTTTTATAACTACTCTGTTTGGAGAGATAATTTTTAACTATTTATTAATTTTTATTAATGGGGACTTCAGAAACCTGTGTCAATGTAAATTATTTTCATTTATGTCAACTAACTTTTATTATATACATATTTTCGTATACTTTGTCCCTTTCAAAAAATATTTTTAGTACTTAGACAGTGGATTATTTTTTTAGTTTGGAGAATGATAATAAAAATCAAAGAAAAATTCTTACTTGAATGGCCTCTCTGGTCCAGGAAGTGAACATATTATACATAATGTGTGTTAAGCAAAATACTCCATTATTCCTAATTGGACCAGCCAAAGTTTCTTAGTCACAGATAAATAAATTGTGTAATTAATGAATAAATAATCAAAATATAGTTAGAAATTTCGCATAAAAATATTTCTCATTAATACATATCTAAAGCTTCTTTAAGGCAGATTAATTATATGAAATGAAAAAGAAACGGCTTATCGGGAAATCCGCAAAAAGTGCCTTTCTTGGAAAGATTGTTTTGAATAAATAGAGAAAACAAAAACTCCCATTTAAAACGGTTTTTTTAAATTCCTAGTTAAGGCCGGACGACTTATTACTGGAGCTTATAAAAATATTTGGTAATGAGTAATGAGATATTATCTTATGTCTTTTTAAGTGGGATTCCGTCTCTAAATGATTCAATTATCTTCATAAAGCTATTATTATATTAATGTGTATAGAATAAATTAAATCTTTGTATAAACTTTTATACTTAATTTGGAATTTATTAAAATAGTGATTTGGTTATTTATAATTTTGTATTCAGATAATACTTTGTGGTTGTTCATTATAAAAATAAAAGAATTTCATTATCAAAGAAAGCAAACACTTTGTGGTTTGACATAAATGAAAAAAAAACAGCTGACGTGTACCCGGCGCTGCTGTGGTTTATCCTTGGGAGATGGACATATGATTATAAAACATTATTTTTTTTCTCTATTTTTAAAAATATAATATGCATGTATTAAATACATATAAACCTTCCGGAAGAACACCTAAGCGCACAAACAGAATGGCGCGGATAGCGACTTAGTTGTACACTATTTAGTGATATAAGTCGACCGGTTTCGGTTACACTCGACCTTCCTGTATTTTATATTTCCATTATCCTGAAGAAGGTTGAGTGCAACCGTAACCGGTCGACATTGATGTATTCCGGTCGACCTATACATATATCTCAATAAAGAAAAGAAAAATATTTAAAGAATTTTTATTTTTCACGTGCAACAACTTAGATTATTTATCCGACCGGTATCGGAAACACCGTTCCTTAATTTTTCTTCGAAGTTATTTATTATCATTTACATACGTGAACTGTTGCCACAAAGTAATTTAAAAATTATTGAATAAGCAATAATTAATCATTAAATAAATTTTAAATAATCGATACGATAAAATCCTACAAATCTAACGTACCTACTTCACAGCCAAGCCTGTTAAATTTATACAAATTTAAGTAGAGTTTTATTTTTTTCTAGTATTAGTAAGGCACTTAAGATGATATTACACAAAAATGACGCAACGGTAAAAAGCTAAGGATTATTTTTAAAGTTATGTTGGAATTCATTCCGCTTTGAAAATATTAAAATGACAAGGTCTTCTTTGAAAACAGAATATGTCATCAAGTCATGATTCAATCAAGCTGAAAATTCAAAAATCATGATTATGCGACGCTGATAATAAGAATAAATAAAACATAGGTGTTTTGGATTTCCAAAAAGGTCATTATTTAAAACAGTACAAGTTGTACGAGATGAGTTGAGACGAGCGTTGATATTATAGTATTACGCAAGATTTATTTACTATTATTTGTGCTCGGGACTAAATAGCCGACGAAGCTAAATAATAATAGTAACGTTGTACTGAATGTGTGTCAAGGTCACGGTCAAGCAAAAATTTGAACGAAGTTCATGTACAGTTTACATTACGATCGGAGTAAATAAAATACTAAGTCCACGTTTCATTACAACTGGGAAACATACTCGTGCATAATATACAATCATTCGTACCCATTTACGTTACCGTAATAATTATTATTAATAAATTTCTAACACAATATGTTCCGATTGAAATATTTCCATTGTACGTTAATATTTCGACAAATCATAATGTACATTCATGTAACTTTATTATATTAGAACGTCCGTTACACAGTTGAATATTATCTCATCTTAAAGATATGAAGGTACTTATCGATTTTGAATAAATTATCATCTCATCTGTTCATAATAATGGCTTTGTTATGTATCAAGAACGCCACAAGACCGACTTCCACCGAAAATACTGATTTCGATTCCAGGGGGAAGACTTTCAGCGGGAAACCCCAGGCAAAGTTGTAATAAGCCACTCTCATAAGGCTGTGTAACATGGACGGTGTAATTGAATATATTTTGATACAAACAGAAACTACACACAATTAAGCCGAATGTAAACTTCGATATTCCATATGCATAATGTAGAGTATAATATAATGGATATACGTGCTTTGAGGACAAGCTGGATAAATACGCTTCAATGATAACTCAACACAGTGACTATTCAACACACCTTTAAAAAGTGATATAAAGTCATTAAAAACGATGAAAATTTTTTTTTAACTAAATCAAACCTAACCTACTAACCCAGTTAATAAAGTTTTTATTTCATCACTTTCCATGACTTTATATAACTTTTTAAAGATGTGATGGATTATCATTTTGATGATTTATCCGGTCACCGATAAATACATTATGGCCCAGTTAACATTAGATTCAAACTATGCAGATGTTTCTAAAAAAACAAATCATATTGCGCAAAAGTATAGTTTGTTACTAGTATTTTTACAATTATCTATTAATTAGTACGTATACCAATTTATAAAGATGAGAAAAATAAATAAAAGCGAAGAGCAAACAAAATAAAGAATGGCATTTCTATTGAATTGATTAGTAATAAGATAAGGGTAACAATGAAGTGTGGTAACCATACAGGGTGTTAAGGAACGTATCTGACTTAATTTAACCAGTGATTCCTGATTTTTTGGTTTTTTTTTCATAAAAACTAAACATACAAAAACATTTCCGCATGTTATCATAAATAGTTTTAGAGAGGTTCCAAGAAAAAAATTGAGCTCACTTCCCTCTGAAGTGTTAAATTTACTTGTTCCACCAAATTCCGAGTCAAGAACACAATATTTGCGATCTTATGACTCCTCTGAACGTAACTCAGATAGCATCTAGTTTCAATAAGCATTATGTTTAAGCATTTTCTCACAAATCTATTGGTCCTGTACTCAGTCTTAAAAAAATTAAAGATGTTTATGTGCAGTTAATTTCTCTCGCCGCAAATGACTCAGATAGCTCTTTATTAGATAAGTAATATTTTTTTGTTTCGTTACTGTTCTTGTATAACTTTTGATATTATTATTTTATTTTCTGATTGTACTTTCTGCAACTAATGCTTGTTTTTATTAGGTTCTGTTGCTAAATATGACGAAAATTGTTTTCCTAGATTAGTAATAGTGATTGTTTTGATTATTTTTTAGCTATTTTTTATCATTTATTTATACTTTCGCAATTGTTTCGTGATTTGTATTATATTTTCTGACTGTGCTTTTACCTATTTATTATTCTCAAAATACACAATTTTTTACTGTTTAAATTTGTTTTCTTTAAAAACCTCAAATACGGTATTAATATTGTATTCATTATTTAAAAGATTTTTTTTCCGATTTTTTTTTTAAGAAAAAAATTAAATTAATCACTTTCAACCCAAATTTTCTATACATTCAGATTAAATATTCCCCACAAGAGGGTTCCAAACACTTTATAATTATAAAAGAGTTTTTTCCGTCTAGCTTGTATGAAACGAAACACTGTGCAGCGTCGGTCCTCTTCTAGCAAGTGTTTTTTTTATGATGGAGGTGGGAAGAATTAAAATAGTCAGGTTATTCGTGACGCTTTAATGTTCGACTTTCTTTCGTTTCTCCGGGGCCTGGGGCGCTAATTTCACCGAAACAAAGAGAGATTCAGAAAAAAATTTCTGTGTGGAGGAAAATGGTACGAGGGGTGGGTAGGAATCTAGGGATCAGTGTGTCCAGGAGTGACGGACTTATGAACCTGTCCCACCCACTGCGGCGCAAGGCGATGGGTCAAGAGAAACCAGTTGGAGAGGTCAAAGGGTCTCCCCAAACCAGCCTTTCTCGATTTGGCAGGCCACGCAGCTGGTGGGCAGGCGACAGATATCGTAGAATATATAGTGATCTATCATCATATATATTTTATGTTTCGGTACCTACCTAATTAGAGTTAAACTATTTAACAGTTCAATAAACGCCTTCAAATGGTGAAAAACTAAGTAAAATTAGAGAATAAACACATACGATCAAATATATACTATACCATAAAATCAATCGATGTTCATAGATTTGATGAAAGACGTGATATTATTATAAACATTAAAAAATATTTTTCGAGTCATAAGTCGTGCCTCCTGTTTTATGTTATGTTTTAGTTTTGATATTCGTGTTTTGTCCTGTCCTACTGTTATTGTTATTCTAAGTTTTGTCATCACTTTGTATAAACAGTGTATTTAGTGTTATAATATTAGATCTGTATTGGGTAAGGCATACTGTAGGAATAATTTTAAGAACCATTAATACTGAATTACCATTTTTTTAAAGTTTGTTAAACGAGTAGTTAAGCGCACTTGAAGTGAAATGACACTAAACTGCGCTATATAAATTCCATGTTATTATTATTATTATTATTATAAAGCCGAGTGCCAACTGAGAGAAAAACTCCGGAAATCAACGGATTTGTAACGAAATCGAAAGTCATAGGAATGTTCCCTCGATAAGTCTCCTGTTGGCATTGAGTGACGCTTGTCAGACAGAAGGACATTGAGATTTTAGGTGTCCAATTATAAGTGAGTGTGACAAACCCGTATGATGGAGATAGAACACTCAAATTGGTTTATTTTCATCGATGAAAAATGGGAACGGAAAAAGATTATACATAGAAAGGTTCTGTAGATACCAAACGAGGTAACGAGGCACTCACAACAAAAGGGATCTTAAATAAACTAATAATCTAGGTGGAAAATCTACATAATAAACACGAAAACCATAAATAAACATAAAAGCCTTCCACCCACACTAATAAAACGCTAATGGGGTAGGTGTACTGTATTTGAAGATTTCCTAAATGTTTCATTATGAAGGCCTACAAAAGCAAAGGAGTTTTTCCGGAAAACATATTGTAAAATGGAAAACGAGACGAAAACGGGAGATTACAGTAATATATAAGTGTATTTTGAATAAAAGGAGAGGAAGAGAATACCTGTAAACACTGTATTTTAAGGAAAAAATGATAAGTACATTTACCGGTTTAGAATAATTTTAACGTAGGCGTTGCCCGGGCTTTACACGCAGTTTTTCGAAATGTAGAGAGTAATTTTCCTCTCATTTTGAAAGTTAAGTGTGCAAAATTTTATCAAGACGTATCAAAATACTGCTTTAAGTGGTGGGGAAAGGGGACGGGGTGGTAGTCGAAATATAATTTAGACAGTGACCTTCCTCTTGTTCTGAAGGTCAAGTGTGCAAAATTTCGTCAATCTCGGAATAAAACTGTAGATTTGTTTGAAAACAAATCCACACCGGGACAATCTTCTTATATATGAATAAAGTTGAGAGTCATACAAGATTAATGGATCTGGAGGTTGAAATGCCGGTAAATTGTGTAATAATAAAAACAACAAAGATGCCAAAGTATCTCCGATCATTTATGTTCGATTAATGTGTATTCTTATTAGCAGCGCAGAAGTTTGAAGCGCAAACATGGAATCCATAGGGATGTCAGTGACAGATATGACCGTCAAATACAAATATGCAAAGCCATGATGTCGCCTGTCGCCTGTCGTCTTGTGATACGGAAAAACTAACGAGTGGATTAGAAGCAACACGAGGTAACTAGCATTACTGTCACGGTAACCGGACCACTCAGGACAGTGGTAATTCAACACACTTATGAAAAGTGATATTAAGTCACGTAAAGAGGTGAAAAAAAACCTTGTTTAAATAGGTTACGTTGGGTTAGGTTTATAGGACAGTTTTTTTCATAACTTTTATCATATCACTTTTCAAAAGTATTTTGAATTGCCACTGTCCTGAGTTGCCACGGAACCATTGTCAGAATAAATTATTAGTCATCAAATTGTGTACGTTCATAAAATTGTTGAAGTGTATTTTCTTGGTAACGAGGTAATATATTATAACAAATCGATATAATACCCTTAAATAGGTGTTTTATTAATTGTGACTGTTAATTTATCGTTAGGGCAAAAATCTTCGTACGAACACATTTCGCGATGCGAAAGTAAACAGGCACTCACAAAACTACGACAAGAATGATCATATTATGCAGTTGTATAAATTTCATTGTCAGTTAGTAGACCCGTATGCCTTTCCATAATTAAGTGTAGTTAAGGAGAACCAACGCCTTTATTTTATGATGGGGTGAGATCATTATAATTAGATTGTTGCCTCGGTCCCGTGTGTATCAAGTATTCTACCAGTAAACTAGTACTTCTGTCAACCGGCGAGACCTACTTGTGTCGCTTGCGTAGGTCAGACATTCAATTAGCTCTAATTGCCGTTCATTATCCACTGTCGCATGATGAACGTTTCCAGCTTTGTCACGATTTTATCGTGAACAGCCATCGCTTCTTGACAGCGACGAAGATAAACAGTCGTACTTTAACAACTGTAAACCAATAAGGAATTAATTATGTTCTTGTTAGTCATTGCTCTTTACCGCGGCGAATAACTTAAGTTCTGGAGCAAGGAGAAGCGTGGGTACATGAGTCTATTTCAGGTAGGTGCGGTTATTAATTAAGGCATTAATAGATTAGATTAGATATAAAGAATGTGCATTGCGGAAAATGCCAATTCACAACAGTCAAACCTTAGGTCAACAGCGTCATCAGCTACCGGAAGGTTGAAGGAACCAAAAAGCACATCAGATTCTAAGCTCGGTGAGCGTGCTTTCGGCGTTTCAGGAATTAACTACCACATGATTTAAGTATGATCACAGACTCGACAGAATTTAGAGCTAAACTTAAAACTCATCTTTTCAGCCATTTCATATCCATAAAATCAGAAACCTTCACAGTCCGCGATATTGTAAATAACTAAATGTGTAAAATAAATTTAATCAACTAAAAATTTGTAAACTTTATGAGATCATTTCATAAAACTTCTTCAGTCCTAAATTCTCAAGTGTTTTAAAAATAAAATCAACTGTATTTTTGCCACTAATCTTCTAATAAATTTAATATTAATTAATTGATCGTTTTAATATACAGTCAAACTTGGTTATAACGAGCACGAGGGGACCGACTAAATTTGCTCCTTATAGCCATTACTCGTTATATCCAAAATAGGTTTATTAGAATTTATATACATAAACCTACATAGTATAAAGCTCTCACAAAACATACATATGCATTATAAATCAAACACGTTATTTTTTTTTAATACATAGTTTGGGTATTTGGGGCGAATAATTATTGCTTATAATAATATGTATTCATATTACTTATGTACGGGCGCAAACAAATAATTCGTCTTAATATCATAAAGCATAATTTGCAAGGTGTATTTTAATAAAATAATTAAATTAACGCCATCTATGAACGCGTAAATTATAACGTACGTTACGTTTAACGTTTATACACATAAGTTCCTCCAGATACACAGCTAAAATAAGAAAACTATTTTCGCATTTTAACAATAAATCATAAAACTGATTTCAAAGGTATGTATTATGGATTTAGGCTGCGTATACGAGAAAAAACGTGCGAGCCGAACAACGAATTACAGGAAAGGAACAAAGCGACTGCAAGCGGAGTTTCGTGTCATTTGCAGTTGCTTTGTTCCTTTCCCATAAGTCGTTGTCCAGCCCAGCAGTTCGTTACATACGTTATTAACATTCATCGGAGCTCTGGAGCGCAAACCAGACCAGTTTGCATAGAAAAAAAAACAAGTGTTCAAACAAGGTTCACTGCTTCAAGTTTATTCAATAAGTTTTCATAACACAAAGTTGTATGTTTAACGCTGGGCATCATAAGTGTCGGCTTACAAAACTGCGTTATTTCAGAAATTACTATGTTCCAGAATATTCTGGGGGTATTTTTAAACATTTTGAAAAATATCCATTCAAAAATGTCGAATTGGAACTGAAGCAAAGAAAAAGTAATTGATTTGCTCTAATTCCGTGATACGAGTATATTCATACACAAAGGGTTATTAATCAAAATCATGTTTTACGAATTACACAGATTTGATGATACTTTAATTATAATTCGTTGTTAGCCTAAATAGGGGCATTCATTTGGCTAGACAAGAGTCAAATTCAAAACATTTGAACAGAAGTTAGATCGTCAGACAGATATTTCTTATATCCAAGTAATAAATAATAATAAATGAAGCTGACTGTATAACATATTGTATTATGCTGTCTTGTTTAACAGACCACCCGCATTTTTTGATGAAGTTCAAATCAACAGTTAATTTTTATAAACATTTATCTTCTCTGTATTGTTGTGAGTTGTGATATTTCCTTATCGTTTTATTTCATGAAGAGCGATCAAATTACAAATGTCAACATTAATGAAGAAGGGCTGTCATTTGTTAACATGTTGGAAGTGGGAATATGTCGACGAAAGAACGATAAAAGGGATAAAATCCCGAATACTAGTACTTATTTAATTAAATAAAGAGGTAAGAACTGGATAAATATTTGACAGTTTTTTTAAACTGGTAATGCTATAAATAGGTGAGAACTTCAAACTTACATAAAATTACCCTAGTAAGAAAATTTTAAAGTGAAGGAAAACTGTTTTTGTGGAAAAGATCATAAAAGCATACAACATTAGATAATAATTACTACGAAAAACGTTTAGTAAAAATTACAGTTACTTACAGCTTATTAGCTAATCTTAAGAGAAAACATGAACTTCGGAAGCTTTTCTATCCAGGTAAATATTATGCCAATACTCGACGTATTCATCAATCATCATTCTTAAATTGATGCACATTATTCCTTAATTGGACAAATTTCACATTATAATATAATCCTTGCTAGGTAAGTTCAGAGCTATGTCCTCCATCATTGCACAGGCACCATTTTCCGTTTTTAATTATAGGAGTAACTAATGGGTGACGTCAAATATTTAGTTATTCGTAAATAAAGTTTTTTTTCATGTTTCCCACTTCATTCACAATCACTCGAGCGATTGATTGTATACGTATACATTATTTAATTAATATCATTCCTGAAAATATTAACACGGAAACTGCTTACTGCGGTTTAAAGTCGATGAATCCACCTAGATTTCGCCGTTTATCCCGTGGATCTTAAAAAACTGTGGAAGCCATAAACCCACTGGATACGGGCAGTTGAAACTTTTGTGTGGCATCAAATGAATAAGTCATATAAAATAAATCGTCCATTAATACCTTTCAATACTTTTACATTATGCATAAAACCGCGTGGGCTTTTAATCTCATTGTAAGAGAAACCTGTTTAGGTGCATGATTCACACAGAATTCATTATGCAACAGCCAAGTAAGAGCGTCAATACCCCGGGCTACCGAGCAGCGATCAGTACACAGTGAGCAGTAAACAAATCACAAGCTCGGCCCACCGACATAGTGACGTTCTGCTAAAAAAATAATAGCTACCTAAACATAACAATGTTCCCACACACTCTTGTTGATTGAGAAACGAAACAAATAATTTTAATGAACGAGTATTCAGCCAACAACCTTCGGTGCGAAGCCTTACGCCGCAGCGTTCAAAGGTCTTTTGCTCGTTGTTTTAATGAATTTGAATCGACAGCGTGGACTTGAAAGGTTTGGCATTGCGACTGAGTCACGAGCGAAAATTTGTTAAAAAAGGCGAGACTAGCAAACCTCAACGGAGTTCCGATACTAACCCTAATGAAAGGCTGTGGAATCATGGAATAAATGTAATTGGGGAGAGAAACGAAAGTATAATTAACGCAGTAGAAATATGGTCCTTGAGTCATCTGTGAGAATACTTAATAATGTGAATAATATATAAAGAAAATATGTAATGATGTGGACAAATAAAGGACAAATGCCCGGATACGGGTGTGGCGTTTCATCCTCTCGCTTAACCCCTACAGGGAAATGGCGTGATGTTTAGTTAATTTCTCATATTTATTTATTAATTAATTAACACCCTTTTTCGGGGCTTTTACATATGAATATTAAGAAATATACATTATTTATTGTACATAATTGAATAGCTTCATTAACAACATTTTAAATTTGTTTAAAGATAAATGGAAGATGTCTCGGACTCTGACGTTGTGGAATCCGGGAGCTTATCAATTCTAGCAATACCGAACTATCAACTAAATCATTTAGCATTTTATATAGAAATACCAAGTCAGTTAAAATTCTTCTCTCTGACAATTTGAGCATATTCATATAATTTAACAGAGTGTTGTAGTTCAACATAATTGAAGGAATACCCATTTTAAAATTAATAAAACGTGAGAATTTGTTTTGTATTCTTTCAACAGCTTATATATCTGTATTATAATGTGGGTTCCAGACAGGATAAAAAAATATAAAATAATAAAGTCACAAAAACCATTTACTTCTTGAAGAGAAACATGAAAAGGGACAGCTGTTACGGGCTTGTCCCGAAAGAATCAAATTCAAAGAACTGCAGAGAATTGCTTCGGGAACAGTATAATACATGTACTATTATATTGAGGCCGACAAGAGTTAACGACACCTTTACTTTTGAGGACAGCAGATCTCCATAACTCTGCTAACCAATTAGTCGAACATATCTGGCTAGAATGAAATAGTGCTATCGTTAGCAGAATGGTAGAAATATACTATGCTTACCTAGTGAAAATGTCTATAATATAAATCTTCGGGTTAATAATTATAATACGTGCTTCTTTTAGTAATACAAAATAATAATGACATAATTAACTTTAAACATGGGATAGACTGCTCACAAACCTGTTGGCAACCAAAATTCATCCGTCTAAACCGAATCTTATTTACTGATAGAATGTAACATCGCGTAAATAATAAGCCCAATCTCCGCGAAGTACTAACAAGGATCGTATTTCTCCATGGGCGTATCATTTTCAATAATGCTCTTACTGCCTACTCAAATGTACATTATAATTCTTACTTAGAATTCCTAAGCCGTCTCTTGTAGCCTTATTTTTTTTTCCATAATAGCCGAATCAAATAGAGCTAAATCTCGTTATTTTCTTCAATGTTCACTTTTTTAATGTTCGTTGGAAGAACCGCTATTCTTCATATAAAAAAATAATAATGAGACTGTGTTCATATTACCCAAGTTAAACTTCAATATTTACTGGGCTTGGGCTTATTTCGCTATTGTTTGTAAATTCATTATTTTAATCTAGTCTCGTGGTGTTTACAATATCTCTAAGACATCTGCGTGGTTTGGTGAATATTAATATTATGTAATTACATAAATTACGTGTAAATTAAAGCAAGCAGAGCACTCCTAAGTTAGTTAGGCAAATGTATGAATTAAACAAAATAGGTTTAACTAATATAAAAAAGCACACGGGGTGAAATGTCAGTAACTTGCCCCAAATCACTTCATTGTTTACTTTATTTAAAAAAAAAACACTAAAATATATTTACGATCCTAATTTATCCTTACATCTTAATTTTGTCAGAATTATGTTAAAACTAGCTGATATGGACCCGGCGTTGGTCGAAGACTTATGCATGGTTTGGGGTAGCAAAGTTATGTTAGCAAAGTTATGTTAGCAAAGTAAGCGCCCGAAAATTATGTTTACGACTTAATTACAAAACATCGACTTTTCTCTACATTCTATAAATATAGTATTCATGAAATTCTCTAAATGATAGTGAAAACCTTGTCAAAATCCGTTGCGTAGTTTAGAAGAACTAAGCGCATAGACAGACGCGGGTAGCGAATTTGTTCTATACTATTTAAAGATTCGTACCTGCATTTTTAATTAAATTGATTATTGAAGCTTATTTGGAAGACGGTTGATATTTTTTCGAAAAGCAAAACAATCTTCACACTCTCAAAAATAAACTTTTGTTTTTAAATAATTTATAAGTAAATTCGGATATGTAGTACAGAGTTTAACCATAATAAACGCGCGATACACTCAATTTTTTGTAATCAGTAGGTACATACTTGTGTGTTATATGTCCTGCTAAGAAATGTTTGTCATGAACTGTCAGGACCAGATAACTGCTTATTTTGGTAACAGGGAAACTAAATATATCAGCCACACCCACAGAAATAAAAGAATACCATGTCCCTCAGCGAATCAGAGGTGAAAAATTGGGGGAAAAACATGAAAACGTAAGACGGGAACCTAAAAAAATACAATAAAAAAAATTTGAATTATTTTCTAATTTTCCGAAACATATACAGAATTATCGTAGATGTGAGATTATTGATTTAGTAATCGTTATTGTAACGGACGTAGTTGGCCAAATCATTTAATTTCATAAAAATATGTTTTACATTTATAAAATGTGCCTACCCCACGCCACTGGCGAAATCACCACTCCCCGCCACTGGTCATTTTGTTCCAATTTTCGGCCAAGGCGGCCTGAAAAGTTTGTCTCCGAACGGCGTCGATACCGCATCGCGCGTTTATCTGTGCCGAGCGGATCGATGTTCAACATTTTACTATGTAAAATTTACTAGGAAAAATCAATTTTTAAATGTTGCAAATGTCTATATTTTACTTGTACATCTCCTCAGCGGTAGTTAAATAAACACAATTTGCTTTGTGCTGCCACTGAGGAGATATTAAAAAAAAGCTGTTTTTCACATATATGTATAACCATGTTTGTACAATATTTTTTTACCTTTTTTGCGTGTACAAAAATCCAGGAAACTCGTAGCATAGTGAATCTTATCTCTTTCTGAGCGCTATGTTACAGGGGACCTGAGAAAAATACCAACTTAACAATATTTTACAAATTTGATCGCTTCAAGATCATTTTTACACTTTTATTTACAAACTTTTCTTATTTTTGTCGTATCTTGGCAAACTAAAAATCTAGTTGTCAAGATACACATTCTTATAACTACTATGCATTTAAACTATGTAATTGTTATTCATGTAAGCCTTCAAAATATTTTCAAACTCGCAAATTTAAGCGTCTACCTTCGGCTATGCTACCGGCAAAATGAATATGCGACATTTTGCCGGGGCATATAAACACATTACTGGCGCGGATAGAATCCCCCACCACTTTTTGACTCACAGCCCAATGTCGGGTGCGAGTCATGCTTATTGCATATAAGCAGCCACATAAAAAATAAAAATTAGTTCATCTTTACCACCGAAACCAAGCGTTTTATTATCTACAAGTGACTCCTGCCCACCATCTGCCTCACCTCGCCAAGTCTTCTGTTCCAAACCTTCTGGCGTTACCTCCTCAAGATCAGCCGGCTACTCTGGAAAACCGCCAACGCCAGGAGCGAGCAGAGACGAAAGCACACCCAGTACCCAACATTCACCAAGCACTGGGTGCGGGAGGCAGATTTTTCATCAATTTACACTACTATCATCATCATCGGCCGTAAAGGAGCATTCTCATCGGTTGAAGACACGGTTTGGAACCGGCGCCCAAATCTAAAGTCTTGTGCGGACTCCCGTTTAATACAGTTATGTTAACCGTAATCTCCAATCGTTCAGGAACTTACAAATCTTTCAGAGCTGTCATTTGAAACGATTACCGAAATTATGTTCTTTTAATCTAATAAAATAGCGCAAAAAATAAATCAATTAAAAATTGTATTTTTAATGAATTGATTTAAGCAGGCCAAAAAGCCATTTTAGAAAAAATCAATTGTTAAAAATAAACGCCAACAAACATGAAATAATATTACAGTAGCGTTCGATAAAGATAACAACACATCACGGTAATGGGAAGGCCATTCCGGTTTGTGGAAAAAAATGTTATCGCTTATCGCTTAGTGCGAGGGTATTACTTCGAAGTACATAACGAAAAGATAACAAAATATTCATTTTTACGCAATAAAATTATTTAGTCATTGCCGTGTGAGAAGGGAGGAAGAACAAACATCTATTTTTAAAAAAAATCTCAAAAACGCGTAAATATTAAATATTTTTTTATATAATTAAATAGGGGGGTTAAGGTTTTATAATTCATAATACATCGATGCTTGAAATATTTTAAGTGCATTTTACACCAAGGTATTATACATAATCATACAGCTCACAAAACTCAATAGTTTTTAATAGTCGTTGAGAAATAATAAGCATTCTCAAGCAGCTGTCAAATTATCAGGAAGGAGAGAATGTAACTATCCCATTTATTAACTAACTGCCGTTTGTAACTCTTAATGCACAAATTATTATATAAAAATACTAATTATGTATATGTAACTTATTAGTTTCTATTCATATTATTTATTGCTTCATCTAAACTATAATCTAATTTTATTAAAAGTTCTCGAGGAGATTTTCTATTTAACCACAGGGTTATGTAGTTCTATAATATATGTCACCAAATGACACTTCCTCATAAAACTAGTTCTATCTCCCTTTCTATTATGGTCACGCGTATTTTAACAGATTTAGAAAGAGAGAACACCAAGTTTTTTCTTTGAAAATTCTAAAAACAGAAAACCGCCAAGCATCTTCATCAGGGTTAATATGATGGTTAATAATATATGCTGATGGTTGAACTGGTCTTTGGTTGAAGTTCGGGTTGAACTGAAACCGGTTGGTTATAAATATATACAATAAAGTGGTACTCAAACAAAGTTATTTTATTTTAATTATTATAATTATGCATACCCACAAAGTGTTTGCTACAAGTGAAAAATTATTTTTATACAAAACATAAAAACTGAAGTGACAATAACCTACGTCTGAGTGAATGTTTTTTTTTTGTTTCGTATAAAGTGGTAAATAAAGTTCACAAGAAAAAACTATCGGTAAGCGAATTTTAAAACTTTAGCTATGTTTAAGATCAAAATTAAAAAAATAACTGCAAATGTCCGTTTGTAATATTAATTTTTTATTTGCTTTCAAAAGCAGTATTTCACTTTGGGATACGTTCAAACACAGCTAAATCTATTTGGAATTGAATGTCAAGCGGGAATATTTAATGACATGATATTCATTATATTTACCTCGATGCGTTTTAAAGCAATAAGCAGGGGAAGACTACTGAAAAAGATTCTAATCGTGGGTTGGCTCCTTCTGCCTTTTCAGTCGAAATTAAGTCCATTAATTACGAAACTATCATTTTCAATCCGAATACCCAAACGCATTAATTAAATAATAAAACCTTAACATATCGTGACCCATTTTTATACTTACTAGAAACTTGGGAGCAAGTGAATGCTCAAATATTGAGCGATCGAGTTGAAATATGTTTTCGATAAATAAAGTAGATTTTCATCTGTCGTGCACTAATGTCATAAAACATTATGTTGGAAACGAGTTTGACGATATAACTAACCCAGAATCAAATAATTAAGTTCTAACAATTTCACAGTTCTAAAGAAATCCACAATATAATGGAACGTGCTAAATTGAATAATTTTAATATAAAATAAATAAAAATTCCTACATTTCTTATAGGTTTTTTCCAGTTCAATCAATCATTATTTATTTACAAAGTAAAGAGCACTAAGCACACACGATTTAGGTAACACTCGATCGTTTTGTTTTAATCGTGGGTGTCTTAGTATCAGGTTGTCACTAGACGTGGCTGCTGCCCGCCATTAAATATAAATTCCGAATATAAAAATAGAAGCGAGAAGAGGAAGCGGAACGATACAATGCAGGAGATCGATACACGTGGGAGAAACCAGGTCAACCTGCGACTCACTCCGCCCAGGAGGGCTGTGCCAGTACTCCTTTTTCATTTATATGTTGGCCCTTTTATATAACATTCTACAGGTATGTAGGTACATACAAATTTACCATAGACATATGAATATTAGTAGACCTGCCCTAAGTGATTAAAAGCGTATTATTCCCCACTCCCCATACCGGTTCCATTGGAGCCGGCTGGGCTCGCGTATGGCTTCCCGTGAATCTTGAGAATGTGACGTCATCATTCTTGTTCGAACTAGCGTCGAGCTATGGTCGAGGCATTTTACGAAATAACACGGCAAAATGGTGGCTTGTGATATGAAAACTTGTAAAAATAGATGTGAAAAAGAGAATAAACCCAATTGTCGTATTACATTCCATATGTAAGCATTATTTTAAGCTTATTCACATCGTATAATATGGATCAGTTGTAGAAACATATACTATCACATCGAGATACATCTGGACGCAAAATACAAAGCCGTTTGCATAAGAATCAGGGATGTGCCTTTGCCTTTTGCGCTTTAGGTACCACATGTTAGGTACGCGCTTGTTTCGTTTGTACGGTACTGCTGGAACGAGAAGGAGTGCATATCACGTAATGCGCTAGGTTATACGGAGTAGCGATGTGTGATAGAAAGTCATGTTTTTTGTTTTTAATTGAAAAAATGTCATCAGAAGGCAAAATGATGTCCAAATTTTTACTCCAAATACTCTTAGGAATCGCTGGTAAAAACTGTGTGTATATAATTTCATTTGTTTTTTTAGTTGTTTTACTTTTCTTTCTTAAAGATTTCAATATTTTATTATTAATAGGAGCATAGCGGTTGTGACAACCCTCCAACATTGGTCGAATATAGCGATTCCCAAGTGTGCGCATCGTTGTTACTGGGAAGTAAATTATGAACACTTATAAAAGTGTCTTAACTAAATACGCAAACAAAATATTCGACTCTGAAAATAGAAGAATTTTTTTTGCCGAATTTAGACTTCGCAAATTTGTTCATAACGTGGCGAGTAATTTGCGCTCCCATGTAAAAATGTCTATTCATTCAAAAGCAGATTTTACTTTTAAGAACTAAATGGTGATATTAAAATGCGAGATGCCTATATACTGTCAGATTGATTTATTGACGAATCACAGTCAGCTTTACCCCCTTCGTTCTTCAACAGTTGATTTTACCCCTCACCTTTAATTTCTAGTCTATATATTCATATGTCTGTGAAATTCACCAAAGAAGGGATTTAAATTAGGCGTAATTAAGTACCCACCTTTAGGTACAACAGTGTCAATAGGATTAAGGATAGTTTATTTTCAAAATCGGTGAAAACTTATTACGAATGAACAGTATGAGAAATATGGGTATGTAGAATTTCAGACGAAAATCAATTTCGAGACATGAAAATGTATTATTTTACTGAAAATCGCAAAATAAAAATTAGAAAAAATAGATCTTATAAAATCCTTGACATTTTGCCTGACCCAGATAATAACAATTGAATCAAAACCCCGATGATTCCCGGGTTTTCTATCTCTAGCGGTCAGTGGCCAGCATGATATCACGCGAAGGAATATCATAGCTTCAACTCCGGATAGGAACAAATACTAGTAACGCAGTCGATAATCCGACATTGTGAAGGTTTATTTATTTACGTAACAAGATCGACTGCAATTTTCAACGGTAAAACGTATTCGAGAAAATCCGTATAAATAAAAGTTTACACATTACGTAGTTAATTCGCAGGTTAGAATTGTACTATAAATTCTTATTACGTAATTTAAATTTGCTCCAAACACCAGCACCGATTATAAACTTACGCCCATCCGATAGTAAGCAGCTATATTTTCCGAACCTTCAACTCTGAACCTTCAGGGCGTGTCGCTTTTGCTAGACTTTCCACTAACCACATTCTTAAAACCAAAAACGAGGAATATACGCCAGTATAAGTGCATAATCGCCACTCAAGGGACTATCTCGGAGGGACTATGTTCTAATGATAGATACAGAGAGGCCACTCACAAACAAAATGGGTTGATGACATAGTGTATTATGGAGAATTATCGGATTCGGGTGGACAAGGGCCGCCAATTAGCAATCCACAGCTCAACGCGGAAAGGTTGATTGATGGTCGAAGATTTCAGCAAATTCATGTGCTTTTATATTGTCGTGGAAATTTCATTTTTCAATCTACGTAGATAATTTACCCCACATATCTAAACCTTTTCACACCTCGCGACTTTAATTGTAAACATGTGATAAAAGTTATAAATATGTAACGCTCCGTTTAATGTAAGTAAATAAATTTAAGGTATATTAACTTAAAGGTCCAGTTGTTTCAAAGAAATTAAACAATTCATCGAATTTTCAAAGTTAATATTCAAGTTCTATATTCTATATGTATATATAAAAACAAAATTTGATTAGAACTTGAAAATTAACTTCGAAATATATATCATTATGGGCCAGTTGCTTCACAAAACTGAAATAATAACAGAATTAAATTAATTAAATAGAACTTTTACAGAACTTGAAAGTTAACATGGAAATTTGATGAATTCGATTAAAAGTCTGTGAAACAAACCGTCCTAAGTTATTTTCTAGCTCTGTATCCTATATCATGCAACAGTGGCACTCTAAGCATGATAATTAGTCATTTAATAGTAATTAGTCCAAAAATTGTGAACATGTAAGGTAAAAGTGATATGTCCCTTATCCATGATGTATTATTAAATTAGCATGTTATGCTTTCAATTATCAATCAGTGCGACCAACAACATCCCGTGTTTAGAGTAGGCCTATTTGAATTCAATTTCAATCACATCTGGCGCGCCCGACTGAAACTGGAGTTTCGATATATATTTTTAAGATTTATGATTATGCCACGGTATATATTAAAGAATATCGTGAAGCGTATTCGATTGACGTCAGAAGGCAGACGGTAAAATAATTATATTACGTATTGAACTGGTGGAAAATATTTCTGGAAAACGAAGCTCTAGGAATATACTTTTAAAAAATATTATTAATATCTGATTAGTGATTCAATACAGACGTTGGGCGCTGGCACAAGTTGTTACGAAATTTTCAGAAACACCTTTTTTTTACAATACTAACTAACCATCACGCCGTTTCCCCGCAGGGGTAGGCAGAGAGGACGGACCGCCAAACAACTCGGTATTGGCACACACTTCTTGCCTCATTCACATTCATACATCGTCTCATACATACTCTTCTATTATTCTGACTCTTGACATGGCCCGACTCGAGTATCTGATTCACTTGATCGTGCCATGTCTTACTCGGGCGTCCCCGACTTCTGCTACCATTCACATTTGCATCATATATCCTCCTTACACTCCTATCTTCGCTCATTCGCTCTACATGCCCAAACCATCTAAGCGTCCCTTTCTTAATCTTACTCATTACGCTTACTACAATACCTAATATAATAAAAACCACCAAACTCATAAATATTACATAATCAAAATTATATTCGTTATTACGTGAGGAAATGAACGCACTTACATATTCAAAGAGAATATGGTAGAACATGCGGACAAGCTGCATTGCTGGCATTTCCAGAAATATTTTGCGTCAATACGTTTGCGAATAGTTAACTAATAAAATTCTAGTAATATCATTTTTTTATAATAAAAATAAATAGAATAGTTTTGAAACCCTTATTGACGGGGGGAAATAAACGAGTTCCTCGATAATGATCTACCGAATAGAGAAAATATTTTCATATTTCTAAGTATACCCAAATTCCATACATCAAATTGTGTATTTAACTTATAATCATTATACAACTTAATATGTTCTACCATAGGTA
Organism: Hesperophylax consimilis; assembly: GCF_061612785.1. Classification (NCBI taxonomy): domain Eukaryota; kingdom Metazoa; phylum Arthropoda; class Insecta; order Trichoptera; family Limnephilidae; genus Hesperophylax; species Hesperophylax consimilis. Next base: position 6,192,268 of record NC_142836.1, read on the forward strand.
AAAAAATAGATAAATATACAATATTCATCAACATGAAACAGCTTTCATGCATCAAATTCTATACAATTTGAAAAAAAAATATATATATATATATACTTTTGTATAATATCTTACAACTATAGAAAAGGGGATTTTATTAACGTCTCCACTTTAAAAAAGATGCCTTATATGTAAAGATAATAAATAGTATTAATATATATAATATTTAGTATTTGGATGATTTTTATAGCGCCGTTTTTGTGCAAAATCACCTCAAGGGCGCTGTACAAGTATATAATACATTTCTACTATGTTATTACTAACTATACATGGAAATAATATACAGTACAATATTAACCTGGTAGGTCACTTGAGATTAAAGATATATGAAAAAACCAAAAATGTATGAACTAAATACTATTTTTGTACTATGTTACTAAATACTATTTATCGAATTTAAAAAAAATTCAAGTTAATATTATTTTTATTTGACAGAAAAATGAATTTATCATAGTTACTAGTCTAAATAAATGGCGTATCCGTGGTATGGACTACGTGTGGAATGAGCTCCAAAGAGGAGTTCAATTATTCAGAGACGTATCGATTGAATTACATAAACCTTCCTAGGAACGTAGTCCGTAAGGCTCTCCTTACATAATAATATCATGTTGAGGTATCGGCCACATTATGTTATAGGAACACAAACATTGAGATAATATCGTCTTGCATAATTTACCTAAAACTTAAAGAAACAAGTAAATGTATAAAAACATATTGATGAAAATGTTTGTCTAACAGATGTTTGTCGAAAAAATATCAATATATGTTATGGTGCAAGTAATTAAACATCAAGTAAACTACCTGTGGAAAAAATGGTTAAGAAATAGAATAGTCTCGGAACGTTTCCTCGATGGTTTATTGTAAATAATCATGCCACCTACCTTGCCTTGTTATCCAAAGGCTTTATTTAGCAATCACTTGGTGTTAAAATCACTGTATATTTACGCGCAATGGGAAAACACGGCACTTCGCGGTTGATGGTGTACGGTTCACGGCACCGGGGTATTATTTATGAATCACTACCCCCACTTGTTAGGCCGTCGACATTCACAGCGCCTAGCTGCCTACCTACCCTAGCCTTTAGCCTACCACTAGCACTAGCACTCGCACTATCCGCCTAAACACTCATCCACGTATCATCCGTAGTAGGCCGGGCGGGCTGGCGGGCTGGCGGGCTGGCGGGCTTACTGCCATCGCCATCACCATTAACCACTGACTCTAGAATTGTTGCATAGAATGCTTTAAGCACGAGCGAGGAAGTAATCCGACAGGCACTGCAATCCAAGGCACACTGCATATCCTAGGGCGGCGGGAGCTGGTTGCATCGATCGGCCGCCCGGTGCACCGGCGCACCGCCCGCCCCCGCCCATCCCTACACCCCTCACTCCCCACCCGCACCCGCACCCGCACCCCTATCACAACCCTCTCACCCCAAACCCCATACTCGTCTTTTCAATTAAACACGGTTCATTAATTAACATTATCGCACAGCACTTCTTTTTACTTCTTTTCATCGTTTTGTTTTTCATCGTAGATCACAATACGTTTATCCGAAACACTTATTAAAAACTGTTTTCCCATTGCTAGAACACTTGATTGCTTTAATTTTGCACACATACATAAAAAACATATATTATAAAAATACCAAACAGGAACAACACATATCCAATGCCATTTTGACCAAATATTTTAAAATAAGACGAAATTTGACATAATCAACAGTCAAATGCGATACTTAAAATAAATTGAAGGTTGACATTAATTCTTGGGCGACAGATTCTATGTACTAAATAAAGGTGGTTTGCTGAACATTCTATAGCCAATTAGATGGCTCATGAAAAGATAAAAAAAATATCCTGAACATTCCGATTACGGAAACGTTACTTTGACCAGTGTTTCAGAAAAATAAAATACATACCCAATAATTAATTAAAAGAAGAGAAAGCTAATTAAATTAGCCATTTAATGAGGAATCCTTAAAAATATATTTTTTTAAATTGATGGAACTAAAAAAAGAGGTCGGCGGGTTTCTAACTTATCGAAAAATGTTTTTCAGAATAAATTTAAAATATTTTTTCCTTATATTTATTATACGACGAAAAGTCCCCTTGAAGGTACCTCTCCAGAGAAGCAGGTAACATAAGTTTTCGATGAGGATTAAAATAAAATGGTTTTCTACTTTAGAGATGTGTGAAAAGCGATTTTCTATTCAGGAAGCGGGACTGAAAATTGGTTTCCATTTCCCGGAGTCCAAAAAACGAATGCACAGAACCTCATTCGTATCGTATTTTATGTTTGAACGGAAATAATATGGAAAGAAATTCTTCCATCATTCTTCGGGAGTAAAGAATGGAGAACGATGTTTGTCGGTTGATTTGATTCTAGAAGCGGATTTCAAGAGATAATTTTTGTTCATTTGGAGTGATGGAATAAGTAATCTTTCAGAAATTTAAAGAACAAAAGTGTCAAATAAGGAGACTTGAGATGACACCGCAACGTGTGAGAAATAATGTCAACCCAAAATTTTCTAAGAAAAATAAGGTAAATACGAGTGTAACATTAAATTTAATATCGTTTCTAGATGAGAGATTTGACTAAACTGAGGAAAACGTAAAATACTTGCCGTTTCTTGGGACTCGGTGAAATTCAACATAATATTATGTAATTGGTGTTTAACGGCCAAAACAGTAATGGAGCCAGTAGAAAGCGCAAGAGGCATTTTGACATTGGTATGAAAATGTGTGTCCACGGTTGGGTTCAGGATAAGGCAAGGGTAAGGGTAGAGGAAGTCGGTTGTTAAATGAATATATCCTCACCCGTGGGCCGCGAAGCGAGGCTGCGGCGCCGAGTTCACGGAGCCCGAGCTGGCCGAGTAGCCCGAGCCAGCCGGAGAGCTGCCAGCCGAGGCGGACGATGGTATGGCCGCGGGCTCGTAGTACACCGTGGTGAGCGGCCGCTCGTCCAGCGTGTGCTCGGCCATGTGCGCCTTGGCGGCGGACTTGATGTCCATGAAGGCCACGGCCGCGCACAGCCCCGACCCCGAGCTGCCCCCGCCCCCGGCCTCGCCACCCATGGCGCCCGCCCCCGTCGCGCCGCCCGCCAAGCCCTTCGCCAGCAGTTTGACGTTCTGGACTCGGCCATACCTGGGAACAAACAACATCGTATACTTAGTATGAGACATTAAAAGATGACCAACACGAGAATGGATATGAGTGTGTAAAGATAACTCACGCACCTATACACAAACATACTACACAAAAAGTTTAAATACTCACTGTACTCGAAACAATAACAAAGATTTACTACAAATTCCTGTAATGCATACTACTTTCGATCAAAGAATTTATAGGTACATTGCAACAAGATTGTACAATACTCTTCCAAAGAACATTAAAAAATGTGATACTCAAACAAATTTCAAAAAGAACATAATAATTTGGATCAAAAGTAATAATAGGGCCTTTACCGGTGCCCTCATCCAAATTCGAAATGATTAATCACAAAAATACTGAGCGATTATATTATAATATAAGTGTAGGTATATTCATATGTATCTAAATTAACTTTTAAAATGACTGCCTCAACACAGGCTAGCCTGATGAGGCAGTTATGAGAAACCTCAAATTTTTCAATTTGTTACATACTACCTATTGTTTTTATATTATTATTTTCTGTTGTTAATTCTATTTGCTACCTAGTTTATAAACAAATGTACACTAAGGACACTTAACACGTATTCTTAGTTATAGTTCTAATTGCAAATTTCATAAAGATATATTATTATCAAACATGACCCAACAAAATATGAGAAAATAAAATATAGGAAAATAAGTTGCTCCATCATGCAGAATGGATTCTTATAGCGAAGTCAGTACAGATTCGTTTTTCGGGGGTGATTTATTAGTAATTAAAAAAGCGAATACAATAAAACATGGACGCTAAGTGTCTGAAAAGCACACATAATATACAAATTAAAGATCCCGCAATAACAACAACTACTAATGTAGGTTATATCTTCCAGGTTAATTTCACAAACACGACGCTATTTAGAAAATATTATTTCTATAATGCCACAATTATAATAAATGGATAATCATCCATTTATTATAAGTGATGTTCTACTACAGGTGCGCTTTACTCTTGTAGCTAATAATACCTACAAGTTACTAAGATAAAATCTATTCAACCTGCCTTGGTTCTTAGTTTTCTCTATGTACATAAAATAAGCAACTTTTTAATACTTTTTTTACAGATAAACGAAACATTTAATTATTCAAATGCCATTCTAATCAACTGAAATGATTATTGTTCAGATGATTAGAAATGGTATAAATGCACATAAATTTAACCACTGAGGCTTGTACATAAATTTAAGCATTTCGATGTTTTGAAGCACCACTAAGGCTTGTACATAAATTTAAGCATTTCGATGTTTTGAAGCACCACTAAGGCTTGTACATAAATTTAAGCATTTCGATGTTTTGAAGCACCACTAAGGCTTGTACATAAATTTAAGCATTTCGATGCTTCGAAGCACCACTAAGGCTTGTACATAAATTTAAGCATTTCGATGCTTCGAAGCACCACTAAGGCTTGTACATAAATTTAAGCATTTCGATGTTTCGAAGTACCACTAAGGCTTGTACATAAATTTAAGCGTTTTAAAGAACCGATAAGGCAGGCATAGCGCGGGGCATCAGATGCAACCCGTGAAATAAAAGCGTATTAGCTGTGTGTTTTGTCGCGAACGAATAAACCGGTAATAAACTGTAAAATAATAATTAACCTCGAGACAACGCCGTCACTCGGATGCGGAAATGGGATAACATGAAGATTTATATCACCTGCCCATGATTAGCAACCAACCACACCGTGCATTATTATGCCCAAAGATAATCATCTAATTACTAATTGCATGCTGAAACTTGGTTGCACAAACTTACCCACTTGTAAGCGGCGAATTATTCAATTATTCTGCGGATTGTGTCGCAATGGAAATGTATTCACATTGCACAGAGCAAAAAACAAAATATTTGTGTTTAGGAAATTAGTTACTTTGCGGTGGAACATTATTAAATGTAAAATTTTATGTACTTTATCATGCGAACAGGTCTTATTAAAGTGGTGTATATACGAGGATGCAGTCTCGTTCTAAATAGTATTTGTGCACAGAGCTTTAAACTGAGATCGGATGTAAATGTTTTACTTGATTTTGAATCCACTGAATAAATATAATTCAAATGAGAAACATTGTGAATCATTTTAGAGCAAGGATGGCAAAAAAATCGCCTCCCTAAAGTTTCCCTTCAGTTCATTATACACATCCTAAAGCCACCAAAGGCATTCGTCATGAAGGCTTTCTGTCCAGCTACAGAAGCCTCTTGTATCGTTTTAAAGACGTGTTTTTTATTAGAATTATTATTATTAATAAAATAATATAGTGTACCGTTGGTTTTTGTGTTGCACTTTTTTTAGTTCACGGGTGAACTCGCTTGAACTAGGATTCTTACAACTGTGGAGCATTATTAATCAACGTAACTCTGTTACAAATAGAGTCCGCAAGACGGAGTGCCTCGCCGAGCATACAATACAGCACTATAAAAGAAATGTACAAACTACATGCATGATACATTACAATGTGGTGCATTTTGACACGGCACCGAAGCGAACCTGAGCTCGTTAATCATCATGTAATACCTATGGGTGTGACTCACACACTGCTTTGATTAGCACTATAGTGGTCAACCTTCAGTAGATATTTTTGAGGTTTTGTTTTAATAGACAAATAATTTTGACATTCCGACACCTCAGTTACAACCTTTCTCAGAAACGATCTACGTGACAGGAGGGTATTTCAGGTATTTCGGGGAACCAGACCAGAGGTGGCTACCCGATTCAACATTGGGGCGCAGTTGTGATTTGTACAGTTAATTTACTAAATCAATATCCAAAATGACTATTACTACAGTTATCGCTAATGGTGTGATTTGGTTTGATATGCCTCCAGAAAGCATAGTTTTTGTTCTGATGTGTATCTTGAGTTAAGAATTCTGTACATTTGTACGCCATACTATCCTATATTTTTTTTTTAAATCACGTAAGTTATCATTCATATTATGTATATTATAGTATTCGTTAAATTTATCAATTATTGTTCAATAGATACTGTTATAATGCTTTACATTAAAAGAGTGGAAAAAAACTTTTTTTAATAGCAAAAATTAAAAAAAGACCTTTTTATAAAAATAATTAGTGACACAAAAATGTTACAAATTGCTGTTAAAAATCTATTCAAGATCTCAGTATTATCGAATATTTAGATACCCCCTCTGTGGTTTGTACGGCAGTATACAAAACACTAATGCTAAAATAATTTATCTAGTGCCGACAGAAAAATAAAAATGATCGCCGTCCATTCACATTCAACACAGAACCGTGCAACTAACGCTCCGACGAAAAAACTTATGTACACCTGATCACTCTAGATGATGCAATGTGGTGTTTTTGACGGATACGTAATTACGAAAATAAATTCGTGTAGGTGTTTCGTAATATATTTTGAACATTGGACAAGGTGTTGGCGGGACGTGTAATGAATAACGAAAAAAATCACAGAATAACATGTGTTTTAGATCGATTAGTTTGCTGTCTTATTCGGAGGCCAGATTGTGATTGACGGAACATGGACCACGCTTCAGAGGGTTCAAGGATTATTATTAATTCATAATACAACTACAGAATAAAGAAGAACACAATCGGGCCTTAAATTTTCAATATGAAACTATGTTTTATAATCAGATGGGATGGCGATATCCGATTTAAGGCAAGTGTTTGTTATGGCGCTAATACATTTGCAAGCAGAAACACGAGCCTCGAATTATGGGAAAGGAACGAATCAACCGCAAATGGCGTAAGACCGCGGTGGTAAACACGCTAGAACCAAAAGGTAATGAGTCAGTGGCGACATTGGTTTCCATTAAAATCTACATGGCAGGCATTTCTAGTGCGTATAATCTATTCACATGCCTTTTGGTATGTGAAAGGAGTACCAATCTGAAGAAACGAATCTCAATTAATAATAATTTATTAATACAAATCTCGACAATCGGCGATTATTAAAAACCAAATTATGTATCAGCAATTGGTCCAGATCACGAATCAAGAAACAATTCTTTCAGCACTATTAGTGTTACTATTCAGAGTATTCACATCGACCAGCATCAATTGGGACATTATTGTGAATGTGTAAAATCAACCTGGCGAGTGTGCTGCCGATGCTACAAAACCATTCACTCCTCAATCTTATGACCTCAGCTCCACACTTGACAGATATTTCAGTCTTGAGACTGAATTCTTCCTTGGGCATCGTTTTGTGATTGGAGCCAAAGTAGTTGGGATACGAAATATACTTTATTTACCAAGTATAAAAACCACCAAACCACACCCTAAAATGAAAACTTTACGCGAATTTTTGCACGGTGAGCGCATAATGTCTATGAAGTTATGCGGTGTTGTGGTTGGCCCCTTAGTTGTGTGTATTAACGACTGACACGCCCACGGCAATATGCGGTTGGCGCTAGAAGGTTCGGCAGACTGGCTAGTGGCCATTAGTCTGATTTTAGGTAAGTACCTGCAATAACCATCAGTTTGGTAATACCAAATACATTACTAAATGTAATTATTAAACCCTCCCAACTAGAAAAATGATGCGATCGTCTAAAAATGACTAACTATTAAAACCCTGGCACCTTATCATTGAAGGGTGGGGTGTAGAAAGATATCCACACACCCTGTGCTGGCATAATACACCAGTATTTTTTTTTAAATATCTCAAATATTTGACTGTCTTTATATGGACCACCTCAAATAATAGATTATCTTAAATAACCACGTCATCATATTTATTTCCTGCGAGTTAACTTTCTTCGTCCATGTCCATCCACTGTAGGCAACCGGAACGATCTAATCATTCTTTCCACAATCGTTTTCATTAAACTTACACGACAAGTTGTAAGGGGTTATAAACACACACGCCTTGAATATAATGTCTTCAATAACTCGCAGCACATCATGCTCAAAAATCATACAGCAGAGTCAAAACTATATTCTTGGTAAAAATACAGTTTTGCAAATCTAGAAGTGCCTACGTCAGTATTTGGTTACTTGATTTAGGTACCAAACAGTTCTCTAAAACTTCCCTTATTTGAATGCTATGAATACTGTCTGGTGCTTTAAATTGATGAAATTTCAAACTATCAAATAGAAATTAAAATATTTTTTCGATGTTTTTGACGTCAAGAAATCGATTAACAATTTTCTTTCCAGTGCAATCTACAAATTTGACATGGACACTTTTAGCATTTAGCCCCTTATATAAAATGAACGATGGTGCATGGTTTGATTAACGTATTAATAACATACCGTAAACATCTTAATGTTAAATAAAGCACACAGGAAAAGAAGTTATAGATATTTGTAGGGCGGGCTTTTAGAGTAAAGGGCACTTGGGCTAAAATATCGTAATGCAGTAACATAAACGTTGAGTTACCATTTATTATGGAAATCATAGATCGAGTAGGTCTCGAAGAAGAAACTACGTATCGGTGTGCCTTTATCTACGCAGTGCATGAAATGCGATATTCATCAGGAAATTGGAGTCCTCGATCCATCACCAGCCCAGTGGAACGGCCGTGGAAATGAGAAATCACTAAAAAGATACCTACTCGAGAATTCGACCTCTTGTCTTACTAACACATCTGGTTGTACTTCCACCAGAGTTAGACGAGCGGCGTCTTATACATTTTATCAATTCTTTTAAAACAAATCAACCCTGATTTGCTAAAAGAATGTGATATCATATTTGTAGTTTTTTATTCGGTATTAACATAATATTAGGTACAGAATTAATTTAGTAAAAATATTACCTAAAATAATGCGAAAACAAACTTAAATAATAATAAATTATTGATTGACGTTTGACTGTTAGTTTGACACTTACGATAACTTCAAGCGATTACCCTACTATGTACAAACGTTTGAAATTGTATAAAATAATTTATTACAGTACCTAATACACCAACACGATAATTGACGGGTTTTCGATGTAACTTAAAACACCACAATATACCATATTATTACGAATACAACTAAAAATCAAATTCAAATCAATTTTTAAAATAAAAACGAGATGTCAATTTCCAATAAAATAAAAATTAAATTTAGGTATTTGGTTATTTCGTTCTTGGTATGCGGTATTAGGACGGTTAAACTATTAATTTCCCATTTAATAGAATATTCTTGTTGTACTCACTTTATTTCTAATACTAGCTTCGGAAATTAAACCCTGGTATTTTTTTATTTATTTATTAAAAGTATACAATACAGAATATAGTATATTATATAAAGCATTGTACTCCCAGGAGTTAATAAACTCATTGCGGGAATGATACGCATTACATGAAACATATAGTTGTATGTATTAAATGGACATATGATGGGACATACACAACATTATTATTTCAGATAGTCATTAATAAGTTGAAGTTTGAGCATGTTAGTTTGGGTCTTTTTACATTGACTTGCACATTTGATCTCGTTGGGTAGTTGATTATATTTTGTGTGAGCTATGTATTCTAGGGATCTTAGTCCATATTTTGTTGATTTGATTTTTGGTATATGAAGTTTGTTGTGATTTCTTGTGTTGTGTTGGTGTACGTCGCAATTGTAATAGAGTGTAGTGTTGGAATGTGCCGAGTGTTGAATTACTTGTAATATAGTTTTCGTTATTTCAAAAGTGGGAATGGTATTAAAAGGAAGTATTTGGGTGTTTCTGTAGATGTCTTTGACATGTGTGTCCCAAGGTAGACTGAAAATATTTCGCAGGGCTCTATTTTGGACGACTTGGACTTCTGAAATCATTTTTTTTGTAGCAAATCCCCAGATTCCGGCGAGATATATTAGATGTGAGTGAATCATAGCATGGTAAATCGATTTTAATAGAGAGGGAGGAAGTAACCCGCGAAGTCTATATAAAACACCAGTTATAGGAGTAATTTTGGATAGAACATGTTTAAATTGGTGATTCCATGAGAGTTGTGAATCAATGAAAAGGCCAAGATATTTTGTAACATCAACCCTTTCAAGGCGGTTATTATCAAGACTTATATTAAGACTTACATTTTTTTTATTTGCAAACAGTATGTAATGTGTTTTTTTTATGTTTAGGCTAAGTTTGTTTAATCGCAGCCAGTTTGCCAGGCAAGCTATATCCCTTTCCATTTCCTTTTCAAGTTCGTTTAAATCATTATTGTGATAAAGAATCACTGTGTCATCTGCATAGAGTTGTATTGTACCCTTAAGTCCCCATTTAGCAATATCATTTATGTATATTAAAAATAGCAATGGTCCAAGTACGGAGCCCTGAGGCACGCCACATTTTATCGTTCCCATGTTGCTTGTCCCTTTTCCAACAAAGGTCTGACAGTGTCGATTAGAGAGGTAGCTACACAGTAACTTCAGGGGAGTGCCTACTATGCCTAGGTGTTCTAGCTTCTTTAGTAGTATCCCATGGTCAACCGTATCGAATGCCTTTTTTAAATCTATAAATAAGCCTGCAGCATGCTTACCCTGGTCTATATGCTTTTGGAGGGCGTATACAAAATCGAAGGCAGCACATTTTGTGTTAGATTGGTTTCTGAATCCATACTGTTGGGATGCGAGTAAATTGTTTGATAAGAGATATTTAGTGAGCCTAAGCTTAATAACCTTTTCAAAAACTTTAGAGACGACAGATAGGATGGATATAGGACGATAATTAGAAGGATTTTTTTTGCAATCATCTTTGTAAATCGGAATTATTTTTGCTATCTTTAGTTGATCTGGGAAGATTCCACTATCCAGGGATTGATTAATAAGAAAAACAAGGTGGTCAGCTAATATATCTTTGCAAAAGTTCAGGTACACTGGTGTAATTCCATCTAAACCTGGAGATGCATTAGACTTTAGTTGAGAGATGATACTGAGAACTTCTGTTTTATTTGTTTTGGCCATGTATAAGGACTGGATTGCTTTTTGATCCGTGTTTATAGTGATAGAATCATCTGGATATGATGCAATTGTGGCTGCTAAGTTTTCCCCAACTGATATAAAGAAGAATATTGAAGACAATATTAGTGATTTTTAAACGCAAATCTGAAACAGAAAAATCAGAAAAGGAAACGGTCACATCTGGGAAAATGAAGACAACGTTGGTAGTTCTTATTCGAAGTATGATACAGTTAAAAGTGACCGATGAGGATAGGGTCCCATTAGCGCAGTTGGTAGAGTATTGTCCCGGAAAGACAAGGGTCCTGGGTTCGTGTCCCAGATGTGACCGTTTCCTTTTCTGATTTTTCTGTTTCAGATTTGCGTTTAAAAATCACTAATATTGTCTTCAATATTTAAATATTATAATTTGAGGTTTTACTCAATAAGTTATTCCGAAAAATAATGATATAAAGAAGTTGTTAAAAGTTGAAGCTATCTGTGTTGGGCATGTTATTTCTTCATTCTTAATGAGAAGACATTCAATTTCATCTTTCTGGGGTGTCGAGCTATTTGTTAGAATTGCATTTATTATTTTCCATGTCTGTCGCGGATTACGCAGGTTTTCTTTAAATATAGTCGTGTAGTATTTGGTTTTAGCATATCTTCTATAGTTGGTAACTTGATTTCTTGTTTTATTTCTCAGTGCTGTGAATATATCACTTTGCTGATTTTTTTTCCAGAGTTTAAACGCATTGTTGCGCTGTTTGATAAGTGCATTTAATTTTGCATCAAACCATGGAGTATTACCCCTCCGTTGGTCTCCTATGCGTAACTCAGATTTATGTTGGGATGATTTTATTACTGTTTTGATGTATTCATTAAAATTATTATAGTTTTCATTGGCATTACTGGTGGTTTCGTGTGGAAAGTTGTGGGATTCTAAATATGTTTTTAACATGTTTTTATCGGTTTTGGTGTTGTTTGAAAAAGAATGTATTCTATTATTAGTGTGATGTTTCAAGCTGTTTTGGTAATCTAATATCAAAATGTTATGATCACTTAGGTAGGCATCTATATTTGCAGTAGTTGAGGAAATATTTTGTCTGTTTGAGATGATATGGTCTATTAGAGAAGTAGAGGTATCTGTTACTCGTGTAGGATAGGATGTGTTACATATGAAACAGTTGTATGAGTCTAGCGTGTTGATGTACTTAAGAGATGTATTATTTTTTTGAAGAATGTCAATGTTGAAGTCACCAAAGATAAGGGTATCATTTCTACAGTTATTTAAAATAGATTCAAGATACATTAAGAATTCGTTAATGTTTGAGGTAGGCTTTCTGTATATAACATAAATATTTAACGGTTTAAAATTTCTATTACGGATATTAATTCCTAAGAAAGAATTTTCACTACAATGTTTTTCGATAGTTGTAGCATTTAGTGAATGGTGTGTGTAGAGAATCACCCCTCCTCCTCTTTCATTGGTGCGAGACGCAAATGTACTTTGGTAGCCGTCGATGTTGAAGAAGCACTCCTCACCATCTTCCAACCAGGTTTCGGATATTGCAAGTACGTGTACAGTGGGTTTGATGCTCTTAAAGAGAATAATATGCATAAAAAAACATTAATTAACTGTTGGCAAGCTACTGTAGCAGTTAAAAGTGTCAAGTAATTAAATACGAAAAATATCCACAATACAACCATAAAGTTTAGTGTTTATATTGTAAATTATGACGTGCCAGCTTTTTACAAATACAAACATTATCGTCGTGTGCAGGCAAATGATTTTAAAGAGACCATCGATTGTGTAGTGGTGTATCAAAAATGTATGGATCAAAAAAAAATTAATAATAACTTATTTTTTTGGAAGCTAAAGAATAAAAAACATAAAAAGAACGTTGGTGAATTGAATCGCGAATCTAAATTTAAAAGGAATTAATAAACATCGCTGTGCACCCAGTACATTGGCTTTTATTTATTCATTGATTATGTTTATACATTTACATTATTTTATTTATGCATTTACGGGGTAAGAGGGGACAGCGGGCGGGAGTTCCAGACTAGTCAAAAAAACTTTCGATACTATTGATGTGAACAAACACATTCAAACGTGTCCTCTTAACGATTTGCTGGTACAAATAAGTTTTCATCGCGTCATCATTAAATGTTGTTTTCATACGTCTTAGAACATCAAATCCCGTAGATTGGTCATAATTCATAACTATATCCTAATCTTTAAAATTACAATAATTCTGAAAAATATCGTCCTAATCATTAAAATGACAATAATCATAAACCAGATTTTTGCCAGTAATGACCTCAACCTATTTATGACAATTATTTAATTTGGCATTGCCTAACGACAGGCATCTCTAGGCACTGTTATAATGTAAGATGACTTAATGGAAATAAATTCAATTAATATAAGGTTATTCACAGCCTACTAGAGGCCAATGAATAGTTGTGACTGCACGGACAAAAGTGAGTATTGCTGATTTATTAAAATCCGTTTCAAAACGGGATTGCAGGCTGTTTCCTATTAAACTTTTACTACATTCCTAATATATCTAAACACATGTTCATGCACAATAACACATTCTTGTTTTACTGAAAGTTTGTTAGAAAACCTATCAAATCATCCGATAAAGGCCTGCAATCACATTTTTAACCGGATTACGAATAATTTGAAGAGATTCTTAATAAATTAGCAATATTTTAATCAGTAAGTTTTCTCCGGGTGTAGAAAAGTAGGTATAAACAGTCGTTGATGATTATGATGACATACAAACCTGTTGAAAATGTATTTATTAATGATTTCTGACCAAAACAACTGACATTTTCGCTCCACATAATCATCGTGCCCTTCAACACGCCTACAACAGGCTACTATATCTTGCGTTCGTCGATCGCGATGGCTGAGGTTCATTGCAAACCCAGTCTCTTCCCCATACTTGCATTAAATGCGTTTTACCAGCCCTGTGTAATTCGGACAATTTTATGTATTCTTTTAAGAATTACTTACCAATATCCTATACGGTAGCCTTTCTGTCGATATTTTGAGGAGTCGGGTTGTAAGTTGTTTAGTTTTGACTCTACGTACAGTCGTTCATATAAAACCTATACAACTTTTATACATACGCAACACAGATGAGGTCATTGATTGTTTTCAGTGAGGGATTGTTGTCGGAAATCGGAACAGTAGTAAGTTCTCTGATAGTATTCCTTGACTTTTGTGACTTAGGTACGCCCATTACAATTGTAAGCAATCAGTAACAAATCAGTAAGAAATCGATTAGATTGTGAGTGCGCACTGTAGATGTTATTCTACCTCCAACTCAAGGAATTAATTAGTTCGTGATGGGCATTATCGAAAGAAAGTATTCTAAACATTTTAATCGAATGATTTTTCGAATTAATCACTCAGATACTGACAACGTCGAATATATTTTTAATATATAACTTTTTAATTCAGTCCCCCTGTGAGTTCTGCTTGATTACGCATCTGAATCTAATAGTCGAAAAATACTTCAAATAATCTTATTTAAATTAATTTATCGGGTATCGGACAATGTCGATTTTGATGTCCAAAGGAAAACGTTGTTACTAATCACTGTGAACTCCCAACGTGAATTTTGCTTGAATACTAACGGAATATTCCGATCAGAGCATTCAGAAGAACGTTCAATTATTATTTAACCAAAATTTCTAAATGTGGTGGGTTGCCCCAATTATCTAAATAAAAGTTTCATACGTGTCCAAGTATATGTAATTTCTGAAAAAGATAAATTTTTAACGTTTTTCTCCCGCACAAAAACACTGCCACTTGTAGAAGTGAAATGAAAACAAAGACGACACGTCTGTGATAGTGAAATAAATTTTTGAATGTGACATTCACAGTTAAGTAGGGGGATTATGATATTAAATTGCTCTTATCTCCACGAGACAATACAAATATAATGATTTGCATTGGCAACACTGCCAACGTCCAAACGTTTATCTCTAGTTCGCCATACGACCATAGTTCAGCGGAATTATCATCAGAGAGTGGGGTTCTTGAACGTTCGTTATTCAAAACATCAGAACAGAAATTTAATCTTCTTTCTAGAATAAACAATATTCATGTACATACGTAGATATTCAGACGTTATATTCAGACGTTATATTAAAATATTATAATAAAACTATCTGTGAAGTTCTTGTTGACCTCGATTCGCAACCATTTTCTATCTAGTTTTCATATATTATTTGCGTAGGACGAGACAAACAATAATAATAATAATTACGTCGTAATATATTAATTTGTTCTATGAGATGAGCATAATCAAAAACGAGAACTTATATAAGCTTCGTTAGCTAATACACGGGGTTAGTCCCGTCTAGCATGTTAATTTAATTCGTATTTCAAAAGTAGCTGCACCACGTGACCGCATTGCTGTGGCTCAGTCTGTCTGTGCAGATAGAGAGAAATAGCGCGTCTTGCTTTTACTTCCAACAGATGGTACTGTTTTGAAAAAAAAAACATGTTTTTACCTGTCACAGGTGTGACTTGTCATCCATATAATAATAATGTTTGTATTTGTATAGCGCCGTTTTGGCGCAAAATCACCTCAAGAGTGTTGTAGCTAAGATAAAACACACGCATATTTGAATGCAACGTTGTGTCAATATGGCTAGACTCAAACATACTTACACTTAACATATCAAAGACAAAATTCACAACATACAGTATAAATAGCACGGGACAGCCAAAAAACAACACAAACACCATAAAAATACACGAAAGTTTAAACACCAACATCTGCGATTGCCCTCCTCTAGAAAAAACAGAACAAATAAAGTATCTAGGAATCGTAATTGACCATAACCTTAGACGGATACCTCACATCAAACAAATCACAAATAAACTTCTCAAAACAATACACATTTTCCTAAACATAAGAAACATATATAAAATAAAACAATTGAAAACAATATATTTTGCACTTTGCCAATCAATAATAGAATATGGAATTATTGCTTGGGGAGGAGCAACAAACTCGGCTATCAATTACATAGAAACCGCACAGAAAACGATCTTAAAGGTAATACTCAAAAAACATAGACTGACTGATACAGACCAAATATTCAACAGCTGTGACGTACTAGATATACGCCAATTATACGTTAAAACACTACTAAACTACAATTTTGACAAAAAAAAATAATTTCAACATACACAAAATAGCACTAACAGACCAGTTAGACAAGCGTACAAAGAAAACATAAAAACTCCGACAGTAAATTCAAGCTTTGGACAAAGACACTACCAATACCATGCTATAAAAGCTTTCAACAGTTTAAAACTTGAAATTAAAATTGAGGAAAATAAAAATAAATTCACACACAAAATTACAAAATGGATTAAAGAACAAAAAAGACCATATTACCAAAATGTCATAGCATAAAATAAAAATAAAACCTACACGTAACACACAAAACCAACATAAACACACATCACTCACAAACACACAAGATTATTTTCGTTGTATTATTTTTTAATTTTAAATGTATTATTATGTATTTCGTATTTTTAATTTTAAATTTATTATTTTCTTTTCAAATTTACTATCTTCTCTTTAAATGTAATATGTAGATTAGATTTTCATATTATAAAATTAAGGCCTTAGCACGGGCAAGCCACCCAGTGAGGCCTACATTACTGGAAAACGTAAATTGTAACAAAATAATGTACCAAATAAATAAATAAATAAATATTTCAAAGCAATCTTCCGATAGTTCGCGTTTCTGGTCGCAAATGTATCCGCACCTTTATTACATTATAATAACTAACAATTCTTTTTTTTCACATTAGCATTCCCTCGGGGGCTATGTCATATTTGGGGATGCTGTGTGGAGGGTCTTTTTATGGAAAGGAAGTTCTGGTAAGGAAAAATGAATGAGGGGTGGGTAGCATCCGCCACAAAGACCTAGACAAACCTCACCCTGTGAACCCGAGCACCCCTGCTAAGTCACCAAACGTTACGAACCACTTAGGGCGACCTATGGCAGGGGTGTTGGTTATCCTTATCCAATATATAGTTCCAAAGGGTATGTTCTTAACAAGTACTTGGGCATACATATCAAATTATTTTATCAATGAGTCATCATCATATCAGCAACTTATCAGTAGCCTGCAATTCAACAATACATTTCTTATAATTAATTATGATTAAATCAATAATCATAAACTTGACTTATCATTTATCATATTTAATTACCTACTTGTTTATAAACACGTGATGTAAAATTAAACACAATTTAAGATATTATGAAGTCATAGTAAATCATAAATTTTCAATTGTTCTTTAATGTATCAGCCGGTATATACCAGAACATTCTTTGGACAAAGGAGTTTTTCATATAAAGCTCCGTTGCTATATAATATGCTTGGTGAAAATATAAAAACTATAGGTACGTTAAATTTATTCAAGAAAATGGTCAAAATCTCTGTACTAGCTGAGAGTAATGATTTTGGATCACCCATATTGTCGCTTATATCATAAATCCGTGTGGAAGCTCTGTTTCGATACAATCCATATTAAGTTATTACATATGTACTTATATACTTGTTAAATTTCTTTCTGTTATTATTATTTACTTTTTGTTGTCATTACTTTTTTTCCGACTTTATGTCCGGGTTAAATATCCCCCAAAGGAAAAACTAAACCCTTCCACACACTTTTCCACAAATGATCATCTAGTCAATCCACATTATGCAAGTGCATTATATAGGGTTTTCCAATAAGAGGTGTTATTTTGAATTGAAGCTGTCATTTTTAATTTATATACATAATAAAATAAAAGAAGTGATGTGTAGTTTGTGGCAAGTGTGTGTTTATGTATATAAAATAAATAAAAATTTAATTTATACATATACATAATAAAATGACACCTCTTATTGGAAAACCCTATATAAGCATAATAAATACAAAACAATATGTCAACTCACCAGAGATCAAATGGTGATTGTTATTATTATTTACTTTAATTATTATCTACCTAATTTATTTATTTACTTACATACTATTTATTATTGTCATTTACTTATATACCTATCTGTTATTATTTATCTATTTAACAAAAAAAAGTTTTTTTTTTCTTATTATTTATTACAATCCATCTTGTAATCTTTAGCATGTTAACCTATGCTTGTGTCAGATAAGCCAGCACAGGTACCTTGTACTTTAGTTTACAGAAGAATATTATTGTTGCCAACTTACTATAAACGTACTTCCCAATGTTTCTTTTGTAGACATTATGTTTTATTTTTCGTACATTTGTTACTAACATTTTTGTTTATTTTTGCTACCGGTCTCGACACAACAGTGTCATTAACTTTTCTTTTGTGGGTTTAAATTTAATTTAATTATTATATTATGTTTACCTATATGTATTTTTTAAAATGATGTAATTGTAAAGCCGCACATTTTGACACAGGAATGCCCTAGGGAGATGTACAGATTATGTTTTTTATGTTAAAAACTATTTTTTGAATAAATAAAATAAATTATAAAAATAAAGAAAATAAAGGGTACCAATAATTTATTACAATAGCGGTAAATCAAAAAAAAATTATAATAAGGGTGAATTAATATACCTAAATAAGAATAAATTAAATAAATAAAATAGATGATTTTATATTTATTTTTATAATTTATTCCATCTTTTGTGGGTAAAAATCTTTTAAAAATCGTCAGGCCTTTCAAAAGTAAAATACAATTGTTTAAAACTAATAGACAAAAAGGAAAGGAAAAAGGGCTTAAGCGACAATTTAGGCAAAAATGAGTTAATCATACTGTTTTGATTAGAACTTTTTTTCTGATGAAAACTGTATATTTAACTCATTTTCGACTTAATTGCCGCTTACGCCCCTTTGTCTTTCCGGTGTCGATATTATTATGTAGTTCTGCTACAATGAAACAAACGCATGTCATGTTTGTTTGTGAAATTGTTGATGGCAATGTTTTAGTAGGATTTCCGTTGATTTTCTAACTGTTTGCTGCCATGGTCAACTCGTTTCATTTCCAAACACAACATCTGAGTTGGCCTTGCGGCATTGTGAAGCCATTCCTCACTTCCTCCTAGTTCAGAAGGCCGGTTGGATTAGGCGCTAGGCGGTGAGCGCCTACGTGAAAGTGATGGATTGGCGGGGATGACGTCAACGCCGCCCAAAGCCGCCGCCGCCGGCCTGGCAATTGGCAACAAACACCGACTTTCCGTAACATTCGTATTTAAAAAAACAAACCTTCATTATTCTAGGTAGGCACTATCTACGGTCACGTGGTCGGTTACGCTCTCAAACAATTTCATTACGTAAAATAATACCGAGAATCCCTGGAAGTGTTGTGCGCTGCGAGCGGAGCGCGGCGGGAAGGGTTCATTGAAGTCGTCACGTTTCCAAACACTAGCACCCACTGAATAGATAATTCACGCTATCTAGAAATGTCTTCCATGTAGATTTGAATGACAACCGGTGTCACCGCTGACTTAGAACCTTATGGTTCTAGCCCATTTCGCATGCGCTGTACTCTTACATTTGCCTAACATCGTATATAGACATCCCATTTGAATTTCATAATGTAACACAGTTTTTATGGAAATTTAGGTTACGAAACACGCCAACATCACATTTCTTGTATTCTTCTTTAGTTTATATTCAGTAAGTAGGCAACCTGTCATATTGCCGAGAACTGCAAACTTAACTCTGCTTTAAATTTTACAAAACTCCTTTATGGTTCCTAATAATTATCGATGATTATAAGTTATAATCGACGTTCGCGATGATTGATTAATAAGCAATCGAAATAAATCACGTTAATAAGGGTACATAGTAAGTATCTAATTAAAACATTTCGAATTGGTTTATTAAAGACATATTTTTCTGTACACATCCTAATTTACATTGTATTCATCCTAATTGACATCGTTCATATCGAAATGGAAACTTAATTATGTATACAGAAGTCAGTAGTTCTAGTATTAATTATTTAATAAATATTATTGTATAGGGCCCTTGAGATGATTTTTCACGAAAAAGGTGCTCTATAAATTAGCCAAATATTATTATTATTATTTATATGAACATGTCGATTCTCAAAATATTAGGGGAATACGAAATTCGAACATTCTGATACCCTTTGTGAAACTGTACATGAGGATTATAAACAATGATTGATTGTATTTTACATTATTATATACCTATAACCATCCCGAAAATCTAGGACCACAAAATCAAAAAATACTTCTCATAACGTGTCGAGCAGCAACTGCTAATCCAGGCTCTCGTCTCGGAGATCTGAATGTACGAATCATTATTATAGTTAATGGTAAAATAATAATATATTACAAGGGCAAAATAACAGCACAATTTTATTGACGTACGAAAAGGTATAAACATTTCAGCGAGTTTCACAACTACTCAATTCCATCGACCGTCGTAAAACGTACATCCGCCGTGTCAAAAATGATAAAATGCCGATTTCACGTCGGCCATTGGTAGCGAGGCAACGTCGCAGTCTGCGTCGGCAGCGAGCAACCAACTCGGCAGTACAGTATACATACTACTATTACTATAGCTATAGCAGATAGCTAGAGAGTAGAGCTGTACAGTGTACACTGTACATTAGTAAATAGGTGGCCGCAGTACATAGTACATCCACCGAGTGTCGGGGGTCGGGGAGGGAGGTACATCTATCTGCCATCGCGGGGCGCCGGGGGGGGAAACAGGTCGGCCAACACTAAAAATAGGAGAGGGGGTACAGGGGGCAGGGGCCGGGAGCGGGCCGCCATATTGCCGACTGCGCGGCGGCCGCGCTAACGTCTCTGGGCACGGCTGAGTGAAAAACGAATCTTAAATGGTTATTAAGCTATACCTCAATGTGAAATATATCGATTTATCATCTTATCGCCGTCAAGTACCTGGACTTATCGACAAAACTACGCATTTGGACCCGTGCGACCTGCCAAAAACATGGAACATAGAACGCCGCCCATCGCATCGGACGTATTGTATTCGTTGTGCTCCACGGCTGAAGATGGATCATTTCATTACAATTCACACACGGATGGGATTATCATTTTGGTTGGTTGCGACGATTATCAAACACTCGAAATAACGAGCGTTTCACCTAATAGCGCTCATCGTACGTGCGGTAAAAAGCAATAATTTGATTATAATTGCCAGGCTTCCCAGTTTTCCCCTGGTCTGAGTGAGCTAGGCCCGCGGCGTTGCCGGGTCTCCCGTCTGCCGGAGTGAGTGGTGCGGTGGTGGTGAGTGTACGTGCCGCGCCGCTGTTGAAGTGTGTGTGCCCGCGGCCGCCAGCAACCAGCCAACCAACCAACCTCCCCGAATGTATGCGAGCCTGGTAGCAGCAGGCTGCTAGCTGTAAGCGTGTACCTACCTATAATAGTAGCCTGTACAACGTTGTAAGCGCTCACTGGGTACATATACACAGATGTGCATATTATTATTACGTACAAAGGCAACAGCGCACTAAAAAAAAAACTAATTTCCATTTTAAAATACAGCCAGACAGAATGTGAAATTACACTAATTATTTCGTGTACCTTGTTGACCTGACGAATGTGCACACGTAGAATGCAATTTATCGTAGTACCTACATACTTATTTTCTAAAATATCGACAGTGTGAACGGAATTCTATATGTATAATGGAGGTATTTCAAATTTTATACATACATTGGATGTAAAAAATCGAAAGTAATAAAATTCACATAAAAAATAGCTTTCCCTAAAAGTTATTCGGTAATCGAATTCGCAATTCATTATAGGTAAGTAGCTTAGTTGAAAATGCATTGTTTGTTCACGAAATTAGTGAATATTTATATTACTATGACGCGTTTCTAACTATTATCGTCAAACATGTCGTTGTTTGAATGCCTTAGCGAACTAAGTCCGGGTACTGAGTCAACATTTAAAGATTTATTGAAAAACAGCAACTTGACATCACAATTTATAAAAAAAACTAGTAGGTACCTCTGTATTATGCACAAATGACTCAATCTCTATACCAAACCGAACAGTGCCCTTCCATTTGAACCATTTGTTCGTAACATTATTTCCATTAATCACATAATATATGAATATAATTCATTTCTATAAATGTTTCCTGTCGAAAAGTTTGTTTAAGTGAGGCATTCATTTGGGTTTACTAATACGCGGTAGTTGTTATTTAGGATTTGCGAGATAGAGGAGAGGAAATGGAATTCGTTCATAACATCTGATGCGGCAAATATAGATAGATACCTATATAACATTTCCCTTACTAAGTTTCACTGAACACAAGTTGATATAAATGAACACTTAACGCTAGAACTCCAAATATGTTTTAGTATGTAGGTATGGCTTTAACGTGTGCCTACCTGCCCTGTGATATTTTTCGAGTGTATGTAGATATAAGTATAATGAAATACACGTGATCCTGTAAACCCTGTCAAGACAAATGAATTTGATGTATTTATGGCCAAAGCTGGTGTAATTCTGAACAGTGAATAGTGTTTGTGTTGGACAGAACTGTCTACTGTGTTATGTGACAAGTTAAATACTGTTGATGGCTGTCTCTCAAAGACTAAAACAACATTCTTTAAAAATAAGCTAGTCAACTATTGCGGATTTGAGTAAAAATATACACGAAAGTGCGCATTACTATACATACATATACACACATATGCATACAAATTCAGCCATACACATCATACACACACACCCACAGTCATACGATACAATAAGGCCCACTCATACTTTTGCGTTTCGGGCCACAATCGAGAGATCTCCGAGCGATACACATCACGCGACACACACCAGTGGATTTCGGGTTTTAGAGAGAGACGGGGGGAGCTTAGGCGGACGGGGGAGTGCGAGTGCGAGCGGGAGGGCGCTAGTAACGGATGACGTCAGCAGCCATGCCTACGGGGCTTCGGGCCGCCCAACCAACTAAATTACACGGACAATCCATAGCCCTGGGAACTTGGGAACTGAGAAAGGCGAACCGGGCGAGCGCTGAGCGCTCCGGACCACGAAAAAAGGATGCATACAAACTGAAACCGAGTCGTATTATACCTATATATTTCTAGAAAAATTAAAACACCGACTCAATCTCAATTAAAATTAAAGTTGGTAGTACTAAAACTAACCCCTCACTCAATTTATCACTTTTATGCATAGTAAAATGTCTGAGTTATGCGCACTTGAAGTGAAATGACACTAAACTGCTCTATATATAAATGCCATGTTATTATTAACCTTGTCTGGTCTTTTACCGGTGGCTTTGTAAATATGGATCTTCTAAATGAGGAATGGTAGAATTAAATTGCCTGCCAAGAGAAAACATAAAAGTGTGTATAAGCATAGCTACCTGGTGGGTAATAGGTAGTCAATTATTAGAAGCAAGCGCACTTCCACTCTAAAATTATTATTTGTAGGTTTATCTACAATTATGAACAACTCTACATAGGTACCTAAATATGAATATGAATCAAACCGTGTCAAATTTATAAAGCTTGTAGTAGTTTTAAATTTCAGATAACTTATTTTACACAACTGATAAACCACAATTTACGATACGAGTGTTGTTTATCAGTTGTGTATTTAAAACACACATAGCCAAAATAAAGTAATAAATAGCAGGATAAACTTAACAGAGCCCAAAACTGCAGTTATTAACGAGATTATTAGAACAAATAAACAATGCGTCTGTTGTATGTGTGAATGTATGTATGAATTAGTAATCATATCTAGTAGAAATATGTTCTTTCGAAAACTACAAAAAAAATAATTATACATACATTTTTTGCTAAATCATCGTCAAAAATATCGAGCTATCGAAAAGAAACCATTTTCAAAAACAAATTAGGAGCAGATTGCCTTGCATACTACAATGTACAATGGAATATACACCTTATGCTCGCCAATTGCTATTCAAATAATACGATTCTCCTCTGTATTATATTTCGATTAATTACACCATTCCACCTTATAGCCATTTAATGAATGCGATGGACAGTAAAATGAATCGTACCAAATAGAATTGTTATTAAAATAAATAGCGTATGTGCGGTACATCCATGTATGATCGTGTGAGAAATGTGAGAGATCCGCAAATAATGCAAGGCTGATATAAGCGTAATGAATAAGATTGAGAAAAGGACGCTTAGATGGTTTGGGCATGTAGAGCGAATGAACGAAGAACGGGGTGTAAGGAGGATATATGACGCAAATGTGAGTGGTAGAAGAAGTGGGGGACGCCAGAGGAAGACATGGCACGATCAAATGAATCAGATGCTTGAGACGGGCCATATCAAGAATAATAGAAGAAACTGTATGAATGTGAATGAGGCAAGGAGTGTGTGTCAAGAGAGTTGGTTAGCGGTCCGTCCTCTCTGTCTACCCCAGCAGAGAAACGGCGTCATGGTTACTTAGTTTTGAAAATAAATTATTTAAATGGGAAGAGTCTGCTTCGGTTGAAATCACTAGAAAAAATATCAAAATACTTCTTTATCTCTAATTATTATCATTCAAACATAATTTTCATGCTTATCTGTGGGCTTTTTTTATCAATATGTAATTATATTTTTAATCTTGGCTGTTTATTTACATACCTGTTTGGCTACCTTCGCATAATACTTGTCTTAAAAACATTTCTTTTTTTTGTTGTACCTACAGCAAAGAAATGGTGAGTCAGTGAAATTTCACCTCGCCCAAAGGACTGGGAAGCTCTACATGACGTGTAGTACGTAGAGTATGGCAGCTTTCACCTCGCAGTGCACAGTGCGCAGTGCACGGGTACTTCCACCGTACGGCGTACTCTGTATGGGGAGGTTTCACCTGCCTGTATAGAGTACTAAAACACTCACAATATTCAACTAAATACGGTGCAATAACTTACTGAGAGAAACCTCAAATTGTGATATTTAACCGTTGAATATAGATGGAGAACATCAACCTAACTTTGTGTTTTAATCAAATGATAATAGTAATCAGTTGTAAGATTAATTTAAAAGCGACAACGTTGTAATAGCGCACGCAGGTACAGCAATACGTAGGTACGATGTAGCAGCGGCTATAACAGCACGCAGATTCATTGTGGTTACATTATTATCTCGGAGCGAGGCACGTAATTATTATTGTAGGATGAAGACTACGGCTGGCTGTCTGTTGGACAGTTCGCCCTCGGATTTCACCTTATCAAGGACAACCCCACACCACCAAACATAGCACTCAGCACTACCACACAACACACCTTGTCTATATACAGGCCATGGAACGACACAATAGTCAGGTAGAAAAGGTTAGAGCATTCCTTCATCAGCATTCATCTTTTGGGCACAATGATCAACCTTTATCTACTGGTGCCCAAAGAACTGGTCTAACAGTCGATCATTGATGAGCTTGAAGCCAGATGAGTAAGATTGAGCCAGGAGTATAAAATTAAAAGTTTCATTTAATGTGAATGATCTTTAGTATGCCATGATAATCTTTCTTTACTCGTGTGCCAAGAAACCGGTGTCTCCGTAGATCGGTGACTGCTATAAAATACGTATGTGAAGGTTATCTACGTTCTACGCACTTCAGGTGAAGAAGGATAACATGTTATGTATTCTTGCTTACATTAGACTTGAATATAATGTGATATTCATAGCTTATCATTTTTTTGTATAACCATCTGCACGTTGATGTAACGTAAAAGCAGAATAAGCATATTCCGTAGACGATTTATGAAAATTTGACGATTCGAAACCATTGGAACAAACTTTTGTGTGCTTGTATGAACTTTATGAAGTCTGTATTGGAAACGTGTCGTTATTTCAATATTTACCTAACGTCGTGGCCAAAGGCCTTTTGTTCAATAATGAAACGACCCACTTGCATGAACAAACAAAAAACGTTTTGGGCATAAATTATTCATACATAAGTTAAAATCTTTAAGAATAAGGTCGGTTATGGCCAAGTAGCGGTGAATCGAGGTTACAACAGTTTCTTTATGTTCGATGTTCACAATAGGCGTTCCGACGATGGAACCAGATAAGTAGTATTCAATACAATGTGATGAAACAGATACTATGTTAATGTCGCACCGTGCAGGCTCAGATTGCCCATCAAAGCTTAAGTTTCTAAGTTATGAAATCATTAGCTCTGTAACTCGAAGGCATCTCAAACGGCCAGAGCGTGAATCGAGGACCGTGTGGTGCGTTCACCAGAAGAGGAGCCAACGAGTATCCGAATACGACTGAAAAGACCGTGTTCAGGAAGCCGAGCATCCAAGTAACGAAGTGTCGCCAGGTTTCCACAGACCGCTGCGCAATTGTATATACCTGTCCTGTATCCCTCCTACCTTTAGCGCCGCAGCGTTTCAGAATCCAGCCAGCAGTATCTGCTATCTCGACACTTTGATAAACTGTTCACTTCCCCCGCTCGTACACAACCTGGATGCTGTGAAGTTAATCGCACCTTTCTGTGTAATCGTCCCGCCTTGGCAGTCGTTCGCCGCCCTGCGCAGCCCGGCTAGTGTGTTGGTTGGCCGCCGGCCAAAAAACCGGAGTCGCCCATATTTTATTACTACTCTGGAAAGTTGCTCGACAAGCGGCAGGCGAGCTAGCGACATACGTATGCCTCCTGCCGGTTGCGCAACCAACGCAAAAGACGAAGACGGAAAGATGGTCATTACGTGAATTTAAACATTACTAAAAGCATTATAGAGGAGCGAGTACGCGGATTGAATGCAGAATCATTTAGCGGAACCTTGATTTCTGCACATCGCTTAGATAAATATCAAAATTGACTGCAAAGCGCGCGACGCAAGGCGTATCTCACTAAACCCAGTAAAAACGGGCTAAAACGAATCATATTATAAGAAAAAAACATAACAACACAAAATATGAAATAGCTTGCGAAATCACAACAAAAATGGTTATAGCCGACCTTCTACTAATCTACCGAGGCAACCTATAACCAATATTGCCATGCATATATTATGCTCTTTTAATTATTGATAATTTAAATAAAAAGCCGTTCTTCTGAGACAGCCCTTCCTTCACTTGTTCCGAGAAAAATAAGATCACATCAAAAACAAAACCCATGCGATCAGAATATGCCTTCCCTGTTTGAAAGTTGCTGAACCGAATGTAACAAGAAAAGACTAACCGCCAGAGCGGGGCCGACTGCTATTCAGTGGGAGAGAACGAGACGCCAATAGGAAAACACGATGTTACGTTTCATTTAAACTTCGTATAAATCGAATAACGTGCTCGATTGTATAAAACTACCGATGTATAGCAAGTTGGCGGTGTTTTCAATCGGGTGACCAACTAATTCTTATCAATCTCTCGCACAGCTTTATATCATTCATTCTGAGATTATCATAGTAGGTTTCTTTTGGGTTTGTTTAGCCGAGTTCACGGACGAATTGAAAGGAAACCACAAATAAACTGAAGCGGAAATCAAATAAAAACATTAAAAGTATCTAGAAATGTATTTATTTTATTATGCGTGCTTCCCGTGTAATGATTAAAATATACCTATTATACATAGTGAATGGCATAATAACAAAATAGTAAAAAAAAAATTTTTTTTTGTATTTCTACACCAATGAAGAGAACTAGTTCTTGAGTTTGGTCTAGGTATACATAAATAAGGAAAACAAAATATAATTGAAGAGGATCCTAACCAGTTCCATAAATATTTTCTATTGTATTGAATCGATCGAAGAAAGAATAATCTACAATTTTTACTTTACTCTTTGCTTTTTTTTTAAATTACATTTGTTTAGACTTAGACCATAATCCAATAATAACACGGTATACAGAATATTATAACGTGAACTGAGAATGAGTAGAAATGTAAGAAGAGAATGGTAAGGAGGAAAAACTAACTTACCTGAATATTATAGCTAGGACAAATTGCACAAAAACATACATCAGTAATTGTCGAGCCGATAGAGAAGCAATTTCTGATCGAATATATGATTTGAGCAACAACATAAGTTTTTTCTTAGTTACAGTATAGACCCGGGTATCAATTCTCCAATCCAGGCCGCTCGCGGTCGCCGTCGAAAGTACATAGATTTTCTTATTCTCGACTCTCTTCGAATGTGCATACTTGCATACGCCAATCGTCGAAAGTCATTGCACTCGAATAACGAGTGGGTCGAACCACTCGAATTGAGGCCCAGAACTGATGACGGTAAGGCTATATACAAAAGTAGTTATATAGTAAATATTATAATGTTTCAATCAAACGGAACAATTTTTCAATATCGTGGAAAATGAATTTTATATTGTTTTTAGTAAAATGTGTACAAGTGTTATAATGTCTTGTCAGGTCGACATTAGATCCTAGCTAGGCCTATTGCCAGTTCTAAGGAATAATTTGATTAATTTATTATGTATGTACTGTTCCTCTTCTGTAACTTTATTTTTTATCATCAGTATATGAATTGTATAATTGGACAGTAATCCGTTAATAAAAAATTAAAATTATAATAACTTTTGGCAGATCTCTGGCCTAGTGCCTTTTGCGACAAAACTGCCAAATTATAATTCAATTAGCATTTAACTTCTTATTGCCTTATCGGGATTGAGTATCGAAAATATGATGAATTTGAAAATGGAAAGCAATTTATGTAAACTTGGAAACACGCTTGAATGTCACAGCAAATGCAATAAAATCCGTTATTTCTGAAAAAGCATTCCTTCTGTCCTGTCACAATCTATATTACTCATCAACCATTAAACACGAATAGTATCATGTTCAATAGGAGCCGACAAAATCCAAAACGGCTCTATATAAATCATGTCCCAATGTTCCCGGAGTATGGTCACCAGACCATATTATCTTATAGATACCAGCGTGCACAGCGGAGCCGATACAAAGTCGAGTAAAAACACTCGAAACTGGTTGATAAAAATGAAGACTGGTTTGTGTTGTTCCCCGCTCTCTGTTCTCAACAGTCTGCACTCTGATCCACACTCCACACAACGTATTATCATAATACATAAGAATAGTGTTAGACACGGCAGCTCTGCTCCTATAAGGCCAAGAAGTGGAATATGACGCAATATCTGTCTCTCGGTTTGTTGTGAGCGTTGAGTCGCGGTAGGTACGGTCGGGGAAAACAATTTCGCCCAGAGTACATCGAACCTCGAAGTTTTACTGGCTTTTCTAGGTTACACACATGCGTACGTACCACGCTCACCAACCTCGCGAATACTCGTACATTCGTAGGTGCTCGTTTCCAAATCGCTAAGCCTAGCGTCGGACTAATGATAGATGCTGTGAAAATATTAATATGAGATAGAACTCGTTTGGCCAGCGGTCAGTTGTTAGTAGAGACACAGTTACTTGACACAACGTAATATACTCTGGCGGAAGCAACGTCTCAATTCAAATGCTTTTAGATTGGGCAATAAATTAATACCTATCGTGAATTAGCAATAACAAAAAAGACCAAGGAGGACAACGCGCAGCCCGGGGCGATCGAAAGGCAGGTAAGTAGTCGAAGAACAAAGAATAGTTACGGTCTTTGGGTAGGTACACAATCACACCACTAAGAAGATTTAGCAAATTTCGTAAGCGACTTAAATCGAAAATGGCAGGTTGGTACGAAAGGTTAGCACGACTTTGCCATTCGTGCTAAATGTCAGGTCAATCGTGTTTGTCGTCTGCCAACCCTAATGCCTAATACTGCACCTAGACAATAAAAGATTGCACGAAGAATTGCACATAACATGTGAATTGTTTGATGCAACGAAATACAAAAGCAAAAATAATACGATAAAGTCTTTCTTCCACGATTCGTTGTCTTTTTTACCTTGGAGATACACAAACACTTCTTAAAATAGGGTAAAAGAATAGTCTCTAAAGATTATTTCAAGGAAAATGCTAGTCTTTGTTCAGACGTTAGCAGCAAACCATGTCGATCCTATCTAAGTACATTTTCTAAAGATTCAAGAGAGATTAAAAGAATACACCAATTTTGTGCACAGTTTGTTTGAAGACGCAAGTTATTATAATACGCAGTTTACTAGTTATCTCATCACCTTGAGTGTGGTTTTCATATCTGAGATCTTTGACGATATCGTAAACACCATAAAACTAGCAGATCTGAAGATCGTCCGAGTCAAACAGAGAAGCAGGCCTCAGCATGGAAATGATGTCAAGCCCAGTGAGTGCGTTGTGCCGAACTTTCTACACTTCACGCTGTGCGGTGGTGGGCGGACCCTGCTCGGGGCTCACTTTACTCAACAACTAACCGACATGGTGAATCGAGAGATACATTATTCGGTGGCCCGTCTGGCGAGCAGTTAGCACGAGCAGGAAATCGTTATTTGTTGTTGTTCTGACCCCGATAAACTAAATTTCTTTGTCGTGTTGTTGTCAAACGACAAAAAGAACGATTAAAAAGTCCGTTCCAATTTAATGCTTGCAGTGATTTACAGTGGATTACGATGCACCGTAACCGAAAGTTACAACAATCTTAAACATACGATACATTTTAGCATTTCTAAAGCCTGATTTTGATTTCATAAACACCAATGATAAATTCATATATTGCAAGTGAATATAAAATCTTATTTTATGTACCCAATCGCCGACAGTACAAAATCTTTTCCAAGACTGTAGGTACCTACGAGTATCAATAAATGCGTAGAATCTGCGTCTTTTAAATCTTTAGACCACCGGTGTTTGAAAGCACTTTTATGAACGACTAACTCCCGGCGTCGCCGAGCGTGCAAAATTTCATCAAGGAGTGCCAAAATTCTGCCTTAAGTGGTGGGAAAAGGGGATGGGTTTTCAAAATAGCATGTACACATTGACCTTCCTCTTGTTGTGAAGGTCAAGTGTGCAAAATTTTAGCAATCTCTGAAATAATCCGTAGATTAGCACCTAATACAAAAAAAACAACTACGGACACTATTTTTTGTATATTATAATATATAAATGACCACTAGAAGAATATCAGGAGACTTACATTTATTTTTAAAGATCTTCGACACAATTGGACAAAGAAAAATTAAAAACTGTCTTTTGCCTTAGTCCAATCTCGAATTTCTTATAACATAGTATGCTGGGGATCAAGTTCAAGTCCAATGTTGAACCACAAAATGTTACTCAAAAATTGATCCAAGTTATGTACAAAAAAAATCTTTCGTCCATCCAACCTACATTATAAGGAATGTAATGTTATGTGTATAAAATAGCTATATATCACTCAAATACTTTGTCGATTTTTTATCAATATTAAATTTGCTGAAAGAACATAAAAAACGCGTGCAACTAGAATTGGCTCTACATTGAACTTTGAGGCGGTACATACTAAAACTTATCTTGGTCAAAGGAAATATTTATATCAGGCACCACTTATTAATTCTAATTGATTCTACCAAATCATATTAAGTCTACCAATTCCTTAGTTAAATTTTAAAAACTTAATTAAAATTTTTGTATTGACAGACAATTGTCTTAATATTTTTTCATCCTTGTACTTTCTTAAATAATAAGATTTTATATAAGTCCCATTTGCTAAAAACTGAACGTCACCCTAGCTATCTTTATTATCTACTTGTTTCTTCTTGGGAATAATGATTAATAAGTAGTTAAGTTTCAAATATTGTTACAATATACTGTCAAATTACACATCTGGTAACTCATCTTTTTTTTAAAATATTTTGTATTTGTATGTTGTATTACTTTATGTTTGTGATTACTCTATGTTTGTGATTACTCTATGTTAGCTTAACTCAAATGTAAATTGTTAACCTCGATACAGGATTAGTCCCAGTGATATATATATTTATATGAGAAAAAAACGTGATTTATGTGTAGTGAGATGCAATAAATAAACAAATAGATGACAATGAGAAATTATGAATACGATCATGAAATTATATATTTCATCTATTATCGTTCAATCTCAGGGTACTCGGTCTATAAATTGTTAATAAAATAAAACCGTTAAAGACCATTATATTTTAAACAATGCCCTTGCCATTGTCGAGCATATTTCAACGACACCTAAAATATTTCATTAAAACTTAACTCAGACTTGAGTTGGGAGTATGCATGCAGAACAGCAGAAAGTGTTTGTAGTATCTGGTGTGCCGAGATAACCTCCAAGTCGGGTCGGGTCACCCGTCACCAGTGCTAGTTGCTAGTTACCAGTGACCAGTTACCAGTCACTGGTCACAGTGTCCGGTGTAATGTACGTTAGCTACTGACTAGAGATAATTGTGATCTAATCTCAACCCAAAAACATTATTATTTATCGGAAATTAAACGTCAAAGAAGCAATCTAAATAATGCTGTTAAACTGCGACAGAAATAGACTTTTTCTTGTACAGGTCTTAACTAACTAACTAACTAACCATCACGCCGTTTCCCCGCAGGGGTAGGCAGAGAGGACGGACCGCCAAACAACTCGGTCTTGGCACACACTCCTTGCCTCATTCACATTCATACATCGACTCATACATACTTATTTTATTTATTAATCTTAAGTTAGCTCACATCTTCGTGTGTGCTAATAGTTTTATAAACATATAAACATGTACATTGTTTGGCAAACATAATCTTTCTTTAAATATTTCAATAAATTCACAAAAAAAGAAACATTAATAATTGAGATAGACATATTTTCTTAATTCATTTTTGAACTTATTAATATTTTCTATCACAGCAATTTCCTTCGGGATTTTGTTATAGAGTTGAATATCAGGAGAATATATAATATAATATACTCTTCTATTGTTCCGACTCTTGACATGGCCCGACTCAAGATCTGATTCACTTGGTCGTGCCATGTCTTCCTCGGTCTAGTCTGTAGGTAAAACTAAGTTATCTACAAAGCAGAAATCCGTTCGTCTGACACAGAAAAAAGCTCTGTTGAACTCTGGCGACATGAAATTTACACAGCTTTGCTATCTGGAATTTAGAGGACGTTAAAAAATCAATGTTCGTCTTTCCTGTCTCTTCCCGGGAAAATGTTTATTATTGTGTTAATTACTGTAAATTTAATTACTCGTAAATACTGTAATTACTCGTAAATGAAAATATAATTATTTTAATCAGAAATACTATATTAAAATAAAAGTTATTGTACCTTGTAAATATTGATGAATAATAAAATTAAAATTGTCATAATAGACCCGATATAGTTTTACTTGGCAAAATTAAAAAAAATAACTTATATCGTTGATATCGCTATTCCAAATTCCTGTAATATTAAAAAAATTGTTTCTGAATAAATAAGAAAATACACAGATTTAGGGAATGAGATTAAAAGAATTTGGCATTCTCAGACTATAAAAATATTACCTTCTGTTTCGGCTAATGGCATTATACCTAGCTCTCTCATTCAAAATTTAGGCGTATTAGATCTGTCAAAGAATTTATATTTAAAATGCAAAAATCAGTCATTTTAAATACATGTAGGATTACTAAAGATTTTTTTTATATTTATATTGATGGATCAGTAGGATTTATAGGTCTAATTAGAAGTTCTACCGATCCGAACCCTCTGATATGAAAATATCTGGAGTCGGTGAATTATTTTCCCATTTCCTGATGATTTGACGTGCTGTTCTTGTATAATGCACTTGCATAATGTGGACTGACTAGATGATCATTTTTGGAAAAGTGTGTGGAAGGGTTAGGAGGATAAAGTCGGAATAATAAAAAAATAAAAATGTAACTTAAACATGGCTGCATTGTTTGGTACTTTTAGAGTGACTTGGTAGAAACATTATTTGATTATATTATTAATCACTACTTCAATAATTAATATTTACTTATATAGCGACATGTAAAATTTATTATCATTTAAATGTTTAAAAGCGTACATCTGTTCCAAGCCTGTCTGCATACGATTATCCTTAGCCAGTATGTATGTATGTATAATGTGTAGAGTTGTGCCATATCTTCGCAAGAGTTAATAGTCTCGAGTCTTGACGACTACTTGGTAACGGTAAAACGGCCTTCGTGAACACAATATACCGCGAACTGTACACTGCACTCGTATTGCCTCAATGCATCTGCTCGCAACGACTCGAGGCGTATTACCAACACTGTATTGTGAATTCTGGACGTACCTACTAGTCTACTACTACCAACACACATAAATACGACTTGATCAACGTTCATTATGTTTTTTGTAGTTTGCGAAATACTGTACCGTGTTACAAAAAAAATATGATGCTGTCCAAAGAGTAAAAGAGAAAATAAACTAGCACAAAGCCAATCTACACATTGAATCAATCTGAGAGTTGAAGCTACTAACTATCACGTGTTGGGCTGGGCAGGTTATCAAAATGCTTAAAAATGGATTGCCAAAGCGGAAATTGTACTCAAAACTGAATCGGGCGATAACGCTCAAACGGCAGCCAAAAGAAACATAACTCGTGTATATAATAACGGTTAACGTCCAAATATTAAATAAAAATGTCGACTCTTGGGAACAAGCAGCAACCAATATACATGTCTCAGGTGGTGGAGCTCATGGAAGAATGAAAGGGACACCACAGGAGCTACAGAAAGGAAGAGGCGGAAAAAGACAAAAGAATTAGGAAGGAAGCCACGATCAGGCTCTTCAGCAACAATCCTCATCGGAACCGATAGATAATAATGATGATGGTGATAACGACGAAACATGCAGAAAATTGCATCGTTGTTCTTCTTAGCTTTCCCTAGAATATCTTACATAACGAATCTCAGAATCCCATAAGCGAGACGAAATGGACGTTAATGCGAAAATAATGGTTTTCTTTAGCACAAATCTTACTCCACTCCGAACTGTGAGAATAAATGCACTTCTCGCGACGATATAAAACTAACACGTCAAGAACGAAAAAACATTTTATTTTTTTAAATACGGTTCAGTGTTTGTTTGAATCATACAAGTTGGTATGATTCATTACAAGTGAGTTGACTGTGACTGGAAAAAGCTGCATAGAAAGACCCTCAAAATATACACCTCGATTTTAATCGTAATTATCTTAAAATTAGCCGTTACAGACTTATAAACCTCCAAGAGTTTTCGGTACAGAAATTCGTTGTTTTCATGTTTATTTTGCAGAAATCAATTTTTATTTTATTTATCGACTTCAAACCTTTAGTACTGTATAATTTTGTTTATTCAGTATCCATAAATTCCGCACATTTACATGTATAACTTTATAACCAGTCTATTTGCAATATTGTCTACGTTTGTTAAATTGTACTTTAAATAGCATGATTTTGTACGATTGTTTAAATGGCACGAGGATCTGAGAGCAACATTCATCGATAGACCTTGATTTAAGACTGCCCAGAGGTAACTTTAATTGACTTTAATGCGGAGAACTAGAGTTGCATGTATTTAATCTTAAAAGCTTGATGAAACTAATAATTATGCTATAGCTTTATCTAAGTAAACAAATTACAACATCGCTAACAACATCTCGGCGACATTGTCATCTCGCATAACTGCATGTTGCAATCGTCGATTTAGTCAACAGGGTCCAAGGTCCAATGATCAATTACGATAAAATATTATACCAACACCAAATAAATCATATGTGAAGAAACGCCGACCAACGCAAGAGTCGTGTGTGGTTTAATGACCTCCATAATGAAAACACTGGGTTTGATTGATGTTTCTCAACGTCGAGCGGAGAGGAAAGGTTTAAAAAAACATTTTAAGGTTCATACAGCAGTTGTTTAAGTCATCTAAATCAAAAGTTTATTGAAGGTGGGCTGGCTGGCAAATGAAAACAAATTCAAATTCCGCGATGAAAACAGATTTTAAAAGTATTCTACACTTTGGCCCGATATTTTGAAATGAATGCTGGGTATTGTATATGAATAAGTTTCTCTATTACTTGAAAAAGGGGGTTATATTTTTCTGTCCATTGGTAAAAATAATAATACTAAAATTAGCGCTTTTCTATTTAACAGACATTCACAGGACCAAAATAAAAAATAGCCTGATGTACTATTTCCCGATTCATATGGCCACCCAGTCGCTGGATTAACGAGCACAATTCTATATTATCAGGCTGCACATGAAGCGTTTTAATACTCACTGCTGCCAAATTTGGCTGCTGTTAAGAATAACAAACAGATTATTAAATGGTAGGATTTTTACGAACATATACATGATGGGACGGTCCAATGACATTTATTTAACGTATACAGAGGGTAGATTTATTTCCCTCGGTGCTGTTCAAATTTTATTGATATTTTGATAAATACTAACAAATTGACTGCCAACTTGTCAATAATCTCATTGTAATCAATGTATCTCAGTGAAAATTCCAGATGTCGATTTGAACAAAACAAACACAGCTCGGAATATTTTTCTTTGTGCCTCCAACGAGAGTAAATTCTATAAGCTTTGAGATGGTGCTAGGGATCAGGGTGTTTTTTTCCCTTTATGTTGAAGTTAAAGATGAATTCACGCACGCATACATACAATTTTTATTTCATTCATTGTTCGAATTGAACGTAAAGAAAGCGTAAAACTGGTGTTTATTTAATTAACTCAAAAAGTTGTGTTGACTTGCGTTGGTATAGCAATTGCATACAAATATATAGCGAAGGCAGTAAAATGATTACAACCGGTCTACCATGCACCACAATCACATCGCATAAAAAGTTTTAGAAAACAAAACAGCTTTCAAATTAGACAACGGGTAAACTCAACGAAATCCATTTAGATACTATTCAATTTGGGAGGAGGGTGTGGGTAGCGCCGCCCGGGAACGATTTATTGGATAACCAACACCTCTGCCATAGGCCACCCCAAGTGGTTCGCTATGTTTGGTGACTTAGCAGGGGTGTCCGGGTTCATGGGGAGAGGTTTGTCCGGGTCTTGAAGACAGATGTGACTGTCCACTAACTGCGTGGACTGGTTGAGGGAGACCCTTTGACTTCTCCAGCAGGACTCTCTCTGATCATCGCTTGCACTGCAGTGGGAGGAATGGATTCATACTGAATCCCAGATTCCTACCCACCCCTCATACCTTTTTCCTTCCCAGAACTTCCTCTCCTTAGTTTCCTAAAGACTCTCCACACAACATCCCCAAAGATGGCTTAGGTCCTGAAGGGAGTTATTTCCCGATAGCCTCTCCGGAACTTTAAGGATTAAAAAAAAAATCGCAAGTTGCGCCACAATACGAAGTATGTCAAAAAAATACAAATAAATAGTAGTATATCTGTGTGTAAGGATAGAATGGCCAACCTTGTGATTCCAGAGATAGCCTCATTTTTAATGTCAGTGCCATACAAATTTTTCTTAAAAAAATGATAACTCCTTCATTTGTACACGCAATTGCTTCGTACGAAATTTTATAGCATAGTAATGATCAGCAGAATCCATTTCTAGCCAAAAAAAATACCCTTGAAAATTCAAGTCTCTATGTCTATGAAAGGCTATTTTCAGCCCACTGTGCTGCGGGCGCGCGCCGCCATTCAAATGTTCCACGAGTTTTTAACATTAATTAGTCAATTTACACGACTACTGATTACGGCAAAACCCTACTTACCGAAGAAAGGTTATACCATTGCTTTCTCTATATTTTCCAGTACGACTTGTACAACTTAGCGTGCATGTCGGCATTTTTAAGTTATCGCCGGAGACCTGTGCCCGGCGAGCGCTTGTAACCGACTGATGTCCGTGATATCTGACATCGGACAATGATCCGATATGCGTGGCCCATACTTCGAACGCCAAAGCTGGCTCTATCATACAGCGTTCACCCGCCCACGTCCCCGGGTAACTTAACCACTGTGGCCTCGGTATACATATTATTTTCTACGTGTAATGTAATGCTGAATCCACAAACGACAACCACAACCAGACTACAGAATGAATCAAGACAAAGGCGGTCTCCTTTCTGTTGGCAGGAAGGTGGTAGCACAAAGGGATACCAAAACTTTTGAAACTAAACGAACGTGTCACAAAGCTTAACATTACTAGAAATATCATTAATTACCTGCTTATAAAAATAATAAAAAGTAAAAATATATATAAAAATAACGTAAATCATAAGCAGCGCCGCTTTAGGGAAAGAAAACTTCTGTATCGGAAACTAAATATGTAGACATATTTTTGGGTGAGCTTTATTCCCTCTGCCTTCTTTTAAAGCCTTATTTATAAGAGTAAAATGTTTGGCGTTTTTAGAGTATTTTCGACACGGGAGGTTCGCAACCATAGCGGAGAGCTGAGCGCGTTTTAAATTTCTTATTAGGAGTATGATGGAAGCATTTTTATCTTTGAGTTTCGCGCAGACGAAGATATTACCACAATCTGCTAATATATTTTCCGTTTTTAAACTGCAGCAGTTACTCGGCAGTAATACTTTGAGAATGAGACTCAAATCAAGGCGGCGTGCATAAGCTGAAGGAAACTTAACAGCCTATGAACGTTATCAGATTGGTCACGAAGGAACAGTGAAAGATTGAATGAATAAGGAAAATTACACGCCGGAATAACATGCGTCAGTGGACAAAAGATAAACGGTTAGATTTGGAGGAGCTCTTCTAAATAGTTGAGATTCAAGAGATAATTTGCTAGCATTATTTCAAGAACACGCCACCTTCTTGCTTGGTTCTAGGTGACGTAATGCATTAATATGTAGAAATGAGACGATTTAGCTATGTCTGTGCGGCCAAAGTTCGAAAAGACGCTGGTATACCTCTCAGCCAAAGAAGGCCAATAACGTGATACATTCAACTGAGGATATTGAACCGGCAATAACAATGGCAAATATGGATTGAAATCTCGACATTCTTGTCTTTGTTGTGTGAACCAGACGCTAAAAATGTTTGTATCTGCAGTAACGCATTACAGTGCATTCGGTTGAACTAACAGGATGCGGAATCCTTACATACTGAAAACAAAAAACTTAACAAGTCAAGGCGCACGTTGTTTCCCCACATGCGGTATCTTTACAAGTTCCCGTATCTAAACAGCCATATTGTGATCAAGAACGTGTAGAATATGTATCATTATTATCACGCCCTTACTATATTAACAGAGTTGTAGTAAGTGACTAGGGAGTGATTAAATTAAACTGAAATTAAACTGAAATTTATTAAAATCCCAAAATACGGAAGTAAAACAGGCGCAATAGCTTTCGACTATTCGTTAGTAAACAGCATTGCTGCACTGTGCTGGATTTTAAATCAGGACGGGTTTTGTCGGGACAGTCTCAATACATAGGGACGACTAACTATAATAAACCAACAACCTAACAGTCTGTTAGACACAAGTTTAGTATTGATCGAAAGTTTTTTGCCTATGGGTGAAAATAAGACTGTCCCTCAACCAGCAAAGTACGAATTTGTTACAAACATTATACTTTTTCTGCGCTTGAAACAATGAAGAAAATCAATCGTGCAGAGCTGTAGAAATTTGCTGATAGCACTGTATAATATAATTGTCGTGCTTCTGTGTTGACCACGCCCGATAAATTCCTTCAAGAAAATAATCCCTTTATGCAGCTCAAAGGGCGGAGCACCAATTACTCCACAAAGTCTTCATTCTCGGAAACCCTCAAAGTCTGACCGCATCACAGTCTGGCGAACACTGAACATTGCACCGCTCCGCGTGAATAGAAGCGAGATAAATAAACGATGCGAGATGAGTGAGGCTGCGTTGTGATCTCAGGCAATGAGTTCAGGCGTTGATCTCTCGTGGACCAACCTTGCGGGGACGAGTCACGCCGCCGAGGCTTATCTGCCAGCCGCCTACACTCAATTAGATCAACAGAGACACAAACTTACAATACGCAGCCAATGGTATAGCAATAGATTTTAACAGAATATAATTATCATAATTTGGCTTTTGCCCTTCAGGGGTATTTCCAAGTAGTCGATTCTCAGTATAAGAGAGTAATACGTTTATAGATAAAATGATATAAAAATTTTATATTAAGGTTTAAATCTATCCTGTAACATTTATATTATAATATTTCTTCAAACACAGCAAACTTATTTTAGTTACAAATTAATCCAAACCTTGGAAAAAATACTTTTATTATTTAAAAATCAACTTGTTTCGTAAGCATTGCTAACTTCTTAAAACTTTTTTTTAAGTAGGTAAAGTAAAAAAACTTTTATGTTTACCAGGAAAAAGTGAGTATTGCTTACAAAGCATGTTGGTTTTTTAAACAATTAAAGTGGTCAAATTAAGTATTGATTGATTTTTTGTATGTTATAATAATTAATCAACTTCTTATTTCATTAATATTCAAATTTGGCTGTCCTAAAACGAAAAGTTGAACTGTCAAAGCACTTAATTTGGTGGTTTCTGTAATGAAAAAAAAAAAATAAACATTGTTTCCTCGAAAATTTGACTACAAAGGAAAAAAATCATGTCTTTTTTTTGCATTAATAAAACATAATATTTTCTACTTGGGTCACCGTTCTGGGAAGTAGTAGCAGATTTAAGCAGAAATCGTGATGATAATTTAATCGTAAAGTGTGTTCATTTCACGCCAATTGCAATAACTAAGTTTCAATGCGGTAGGTAGAATGAGCAGACAATGAGACTAAGGACGGGTTGTTTCGGAAAATTTGAACAATTCAACAAATTTCAACATTCATTTCCGGGTTCTGTGAAAGACTTATTCAAGTTCTGTTTTTATATCATTGTAGGCTAGTTGCTTGACAAAACTGAAATAAAAACAGAACTTGAAAAAGTCTTTCACAGAACTTGAAAATGAACGTT
Source organism: Hesperophylax consimilis (assembly GCF_061612785.1). NCBI lineage: Eukaryota > Metazoa > Arthropoda > Insecta > Trichoptera > Limnephilidae > Hesperophylax > Hesperophylax consimilis. The sequence continues at coordinate 6,233,093 of NC_142836.1, forward strand.
GAAATTTGATGAATTGTTCAGATTCTCCGAAACAACCCGTCCTAAGCAATAAAACGTAAGGAGAAGCAGATTAAATAACGGTGATTTATTAATACATATTTGAAATATTCGTTAAATGCAGCTGGGACCGCTATAATTATTATGAAAACGTATATTAAACATATATAAGAAAAGGACAGGCACACAACTGGAATTGCAATAAAAAATATTAAGGCCAATACGATTAGGAACAAGTACATAATGTAATTATAAATAGGTTCTGGCGTGTTTAATCTCCAGCTACTAGACCATTGTCACAAGTTATCAGCAATTAGCAACACTTCACAATCTGACAGTTATTGTTTATTGCATACATACATATTAGGAAACGTAATAATACTACTGTATTTCGATTTAATGTATCAACTAAAATGTATTAAAACGCTTACATCAATAAGGTTTGGATATATACGGAAATTTGTGATGAAATTCCGTTAGGTTAGGATAGTTACGGTTTAAATCATGAAATATGAACAGGTACATAAATGTTATTATTCATTTTACTTGAAGGCATTGATGAAATTTATACTATGTTGCCAGATAATAAAAACCATTAATTTATATAACGCTAATTAGATACATGCATATTCTGGGATGCTCTTCTACAAAAAACTTATACAGTGGTGTTTACATAGCATAAACATCCTAACTTATAACTAGGTTATTCAAATGAATATTCTGAAAGCTTCCGGCAACTGCCTCGCATCTGGAACATTATAAGTACTAGTAGTTCTTCAACAAAAGTTATGAGCTTTTCGTATATGGTAGACGTATGCAAAATATATTAATAATAATATGAGCAAGGTGGCAGTGCCACTAATATTACATTTATAGGCAGAAAATGCTATAGTTCATGTTCAAACATAACAAGCATCGGTAAATAATCTTTACTTCCAGTGCACCTGCTTGTGTTAAATGCCTGTCCTGGTAGCGGACTGCAAACTGTGTTTACTTACAGACACAATTCATCAAGTTCAGCAATGAGTGTTATTAGATTAATGTTATTGGGCGATAACCATGGATCCATGCACGGGCCAAGGTCCACAAGTTGTTCTAAAAATAATAATGTTTATTGGAAATACAAATGCGTCTGAAAAAAAACAGGGGTATCTGGGGGGGCAGGACTAGAATGCAAACATATTTTACGATTTCCGTTTGCTATAGGATCACTTCCCGGAGGCCAACATTGTAGGAAATTAGATTGCTATACGATAATTTATTGGTGCGTTCCACACTAAGGAAAGATAGAAGAAACATGCCCTACATTAACTTCTTATCTTTTAAGATAAATAGTAATTGGTGACCTCCGTAAAGAGAGTTGCTTGCCTCCGGGTCCAGAGATCACGGTTTCAAAACCCGGAAAATCAAGAGTGGAAAATACTCTCAGCCTCAGTGAAAGAATTCTAATCAGAACATAAAGTACACTAATACCACACATATTTTTTTACGGAATGGAGTGGAATAAAATGGTTTGTGGTTGGGATGAAGCCTGAAGCGACCGACGAAGTGCATAAGGCTGGAAACAAAGAAATTTCCTGTGTTTTTGTTCGATTCCAACCAAAATGGGGGCGAGCGTAGAAACCAGTCGCGCTGCGTTGCTCACACAAATTGCGGCAGCAACTGCACAACTAAAGAACAATTATAATATCAACCGTAATAACCGACAAATAATCACTTTCATAAACATGAAAGAAGATTTTCGGGAACCAGGAGGCGCGCAACAAGACTTGAAAAAATGTAAATTCACCAGCCGCCACAGTTAACTAATTAATGACGGCCATAATTGAGAGCTCGTCACAAAAATATTGAAAAATTACGATAGGCTTTCAGCACATGTGCAGCGTATGTGAACATAATTTATGGGATAGGACGATATACAGACGCAGACGCTGTCCAAATATCGACATTTCGGACATAACGGGCACCTGTCAGTTGCAAGCAGTTAGAGCAAATACTTCGAAGTGTCGATCACACCGTAAAGTAATAATAATGAAACTCTTCCAGTAACTAATTAAAATTTGCTAGATTGACTCTTCAGAGCACAGAAACGGGTTTAAAGTAGTCACAAAGAATGCAAAACTGTAAAACCAGTATCGTAAAAAAATATATCCAATTAAAATTTGTGAAGGAATTATCAGTTTAAATACTGTTAATCATTGATCATTGTGTGAACCTAGGGATTAGCCCGTCCCAAGTCGATGTCCAAGCCAAAAGGTATCAAGATATCAAAATTGCCTAAATTAGAAAGATTCGTTGAAAGCAACAAAGAGCCGAGGCCGCTTGAAGAGTGGAATTTCTACCTAATTTAATATGAATACACGTTATGAATGCATTATCTAAATTTTTGAACGATTTGAAAGTAATTCCAGAAAAGCTTTATAAAAAAATCAAATTTATCGGCCTCGTAAATAATTAAAAAAAGATGTTTATCCGCAAGTTTGCTTTAAAATAGACGAGATGTTGTTTTAAAATTTATAAATTGTGCTCTCAATTATTATTAAAACGCAATGGTGCCTATTCGTGTCATTCGACGTCAAAGGTTTTAACCGTATTATTAGAACATGATTAATAGATTCTCAATCGAGGCCAAGCGGTTGGGGAAATAATAATTATACTTGTAAAATTTGTCCATTCACCCGCCTCAACGGGCACCGACTCATCAGGTGCAAGCAATGTGGGCGCGAACGACAACGGCATTACCTACCTATATCATCTGTATAAAATCGAATGTATTTATCTCCGCCGTTCCCGCTGTTTCTAAATACAATCCTTTGACCGATCTCAATCAAATTTGCATAGTCACTCTTTGCTGTGTTTAATTATTTAATACACCTAAAAACCTCTAATATTTACATAATTCTGACCGCGAGTTAACATACAACGTCGTTTTTGTAAGTTAAATCCTACGCATTAGTGCAATTCTATTGCAAGCCATATGCATTATACCTATGATAGAATATTTTCAATATTCAGAACGGTCTTTTACGATACCAGGACATTATGAATGTCGTGTAGCATCGTGCATGGACCGCAAGCAGCAAATTATATAAACATGACCACAGCAAGTAATTTCAATCAGAAAATAAAATATATCTGACGCCTATGGGCCATTATTATAATATCCTCTCTGTCACTGACGGAAATTGAAATGCCAACGCTATAAAGTAATCACAACAAAGAACACCTATATAATTGATAAATTACTGGCATTACTGTCAATGTCCACCTCATGTTGAGCTGCAAAGGGTTCGCTAGAATGGTAATTGTCGTTGACACCTTTCAACGCGTTGTCGAGCATGCTAAATGCAGATACCTGGAAGTCGATATACGATATAAAATTATTTTTCAAATTGTGTTGGACATACGAACGATGTTTCGAATGAATTACACAGAACTGAAGAGGCTGTAACGAAGCTCCCAACAACTTTAGAAGGTAGTCAATAATTGAGCTATCGACCGAAATAACGTCGCATCCACAAATATTCGTGTTTTTAGAAAGATGGAAAAAAATCGAAACCAGTATGTTTCGTTAGGTACGATACTTTACGTACTTGCTTGCTTGCAGTGATTCCTGACATTATTTGGAGTAATAAATGCAAATGAAATTTTGGTCTCCGGTGACTTTTTTGAGGTTTTTTTTTTAAATATTTCAAGTTTTTTTATTTAAAAAACTTTTTTTTAATTCTTCCACATGTCGACACTGGTCACTCGGCCGAGTAACAGTGCAACCCCTCACTTTGACCCTAGCTGTCCAATTCCTACTGATTTTTTTAGAAAAAAAACATAACAAAGTCACCGGAGACCAAAATTTCATTCCCATTTTTTACTCCAAATAATGTCAGGAATCACTGGTAAGTCAAATACGTCCCTTAACATCCTGTATAATATCGACAATAACGTAACAATCCACATTCCTCTACTCACTCTATTACTCGTCTTATCATATCAGAAATTCATTTATGAAGGCGCTTATCAATATTGCATATCTCCATATTAGCATTATCTAAATAAAAAAACAACTTATGTGCGAGTACCTTGATACGGGCAAGAGACTAGTATGATAGTCGAGAGAATACAAACCTATAGTTTGATTCAGAAATTGATTAAATATTTTGGACATTTGACCTTCAAAATGGGGGAAAGTCTACAAGAGATTTCGAAAACCATCCCCACCCTCTTTCCCCAACCCTTAAAGCAGATTTTTTAATTTCTCGATAAAATTTTGGACATTCGACGGCCAAAAATAAAGGAAAATTAATATCTGATTTCTAAAAACTCTGCGTAAAGCCCGGAAATTTATTTTAAAAACGCTGTCTTTGCGGGGATATTTGATAAAATGAACTTAGAACGGTCTAGCCATGTGATTCCCAACCCGGGCAAAATACCAGTCTGTGGTAGATTTAAGTTACAAGTCCTTAGGGGGCGTTTTTAATATGATTTTGGGCGATAAGCGTATTTGCTTTATTATAAACACTATAGATAATTCAGCGATTTTGTTATTGAGATATACATTTGCTACAATAGAAAGGTTCCCGTTTCATAAAACTCCAAAAGATTTCGTACAAAATTAATAGCAATAATTGGGTTGAACTTGGGCGTATTAAAAATTTCGACTGCTCTCTTTATACGCGGTGGGGGCAAAGAATCCTTTGGTCTAGCCTCTAGTATTCAGTACAGTTCAGATATGGGCCCTAGATAAAGACTATGTTAATTCCGAATGGTGCCCTTCCACCAGGATGATACTGAACATCTACTACATAAGTACTACTTACTATAAACATGGTCAAGTGGTTAAATAACACATTACCATCCCGCTTCTTCGACTCTCATGCACCGCGCTATCCTCAGTAAATAGCCATTGTCAGATGGGTCATGTAGATAGTATAGCGGTACAACCTGAAGTAGCCTCGTGTTTCACCACTACACGAACAATTGCATTGCATGAATATACAAACATAGAAGTATAGAAGCGGGACGATGGCGATGGTGGTAACCAATCATGAATAATAATCGGTGGATGAATTTAGGTAAAAAAAATTGGAATAAAGTTGCCCAATATTTGGGTGTCCGGGGATAAAGTCCGCTGACTGCGGGAGGTGATTCTAAATGATGATAGGAGTAATTAGAAATTTTAATGTTTATTTTACCATACAAAAATGTTTTTCCATGAAAGAATATTTATTTTCTCATACAAATAATTCAACTTTTAAACTTAAAAACATTGGAATTTCGAAAAAAGTTATCATCTTTACTTCTAAAACCATGTAGAATCACCCCCCTCTATGTATATATTTTTTATTTTAGGTTTGGAAAATTTCAAGGTTGAAGTTGCCGCCAGGGACGTAAAACCTTTTTGCACCCCCTAGATCCGGTACTGATAATGTGATCCGGGTTGGTTGCTAGGAAACCTCGAATGTCTCCGCTGAGTAAGTATTTGGATAAATGGATAAACACACACGTCATCTCTCAAAAGTCAATATTGTATGAGTTGGTCTGTGACACTGTGACCCAAGGTGAACTGAAGTGCACATTGACTGTTAAAAACTTCACAAAACTACACTATTGTTAATACAATAAAGCATATAAAGACCCAAAACATATTCTAACCAATTTTACATTGATAATATTTTTTTCGTTAAGTAGCTGTACTCTAATCGATAAGATTACTGACATATTATCATGACACCTCTCTTAATAAATTCTTCCGGAAAAGGGGAGTAGCGGTAACAAATGTGAGTTTCGAGCTCAATCCTTCCGATTACCACTAACGTCTTACTCGCAGGGCTGTCGGATATGGGAATAAATAGTCTATCACGGTGTCATCGAACTAACAGTTTATTTGTAAGAACATTTTAAAGGGAAACTGATACATTTTACTGGATAGAAAAAGACATTCGGTATAATACATCGTATGTAGAGGTTCATTTAAAGATGCTTTTGGTGCTTTATTTTCAAACTTTCAAAAAAATAAATCCTAGTAAATCAAGATGAGAAAATAAATTACTAAATAAATGCACAATTTATACAGCGCCCTTTTGTGAGAACCCATCTCAAGAAAGCTTACTAAGGTACAAAAAATAGTATGTTTTCTGTTGATGCTTTGAAATAAATTAGTTTTCCGCGACCCCAATAACCCTTTTTCGTTCTCTCTTGCTCTAGCAACCCTCGGGCGTCCAGTCGTGTTTTCTATTATGCGAGTGGGTAGATTTCATATTCAATTCCAGAGATCCAAACATTCAGGAAAGGGACGGGTGGAGTGGCACGTGCTGAATCAGGGCACTTGCTAAATTATTCCTCGCGGGGGCGTCCTCAGCGGGTGCCCGAATATTTCAAAAATACAACTTACAACACGGTACAGTACTGAAATTATGGATAGGGTATGTGTTATCATCAAGATGATAAAATGCAGAAATTTAGGATAGATGTCATCAATGGTACAACAATGCAGAAAAATGTGGGCTGGAAGTCATTAAGATGGTAAGACAATTAGGAAAGGTATCATCAAAATTGTGATACAATGAAGAAATATGGGATAGGTGTCATGAACATTGCGGTACAATGCAGAAATTTCCGATTAGTGTTATCTTAATAAAATATAAAAATGCATACATTTGAAATACTGGATCGGTGTTATTTAATTTTTATTTTATAATAAATATAAATTAGTATATATACAGGGTGTCCGGAAACTCGTAGTACAAGGGGGAAACTGGTGAATCTACATCACATTTGGAGTCGATTTTGTAGTATATTTTTTTTTATTTGTGCTTTCGTTATCGAGTAAATCGAGTTTGAAGTTGATTTTTTTTTTTTTTTTTTTCAATCAAATTCTTATAAATTATTACTGAAGATCAAAGTACCCAACTAATTAAAACTATTTGAAAGCAAAACAAATGAAGAAACTCGGATTTGAAGCATTATTTTGAAATCACCCTTCATTTAACCCGGTGTAATCATAAAATATTTCTGCTCTGCAGGGTTAAAACATCTGTTATTCAACCCTAAACACCAGAAAAAACTTTAACCCTAAAATAGCCGAAAAATATTTTTTTTTGGTTTTTTTTTTTTTTTTTGAAAATGCTCAAATCAAAAAACTTTATGTTTTTTTGGGTTCCCCATGTGGTGTAGATTCTCCAGTTTCCCGCTTGTACTACGAGTTTCCGGACACCGTGTATTATTATATAAATTATTCATATTTTCCTAAATAGGAATCTAACAGTTATTTGTAATATAATTACATTGTGAAATTAACATATGATAAGCCAATTAAGTTCCATTCATTTTCTATACAATTTAGTACAATTTGGGATAACAGATAATAATAAAGAGGACACACGTTGAAAAATGAATATAAAATAACAAATACAATTATTGTGGTGCGTGAAATTGCAAATGTTAAGAAACAACTAGAAAATACATTTTGCGGTTTACGCGCTACGGTAGGGGCCAGGTCAAATGGCCTATTTTTTTTTATTTACGTGCCACCACAAAAGGAGGTCGATTGTAAGAACGCGAGAGCAGAAAGGCTACCGTGGCGCTGCAATTCTGAAATCCAAAAGAATCCCTTCGGGGACTAACAAAACAAAACTTGTCTGAATATTTATGTGGTCGCCTAGTTATCATAGTATCCATAAAGACGACAGGTGGGAGTTTTTAAAAAACAGTTTAATCTAAATTATTATTACCTGGTGTGAGCACTTTTCAATAGTCATCCGAGTATTCTTGGAATGATCGTAATAACATGGCAGGTCTAAAGTACACTTGGCACTTGCCGCATAGTTGTTGTTTTTTTAAAAAATCTGATGATGGAAAGATACACAAACAACAAGAATACCGGAATAACACAAAATAATAACGCAGAAGAATACCGAAGTTAGGGCCTAACGACCGACAAAACATGTCATTAGGCAGATGCTAAGGGACTGAGAATATTCAGAAAAAAATACTAAATAAATCCGGGGAGTGTTTCTGAGCTTAAAGGCTTGGAAATCCTCCGGGCCATGGGAAAAGGGAGTAGGTACAAATTTCTCATTATTAAAGACCTCGTCAAGTAATCTCGACCAATTTTGAGACATATTCTAAGAAATGACACATATTCGCAAAGTAGGTCTTCATACATATCGATATTGATGGCGACTATTAACGAAAAATGCCAACATTAAGAACTAACGAAATTTAAAATAAGCGAATACGTGTCATTTCTTAGACATATTCTAAGAAATGACACGTATTCGCAAAGTAGGTCTTCATACATATCGATATTGATGGCGACTATTAACGAAAAATGCCAACATTAAGAACTAGTAAAACTTAAAATAAGAATATTCGTTACTAACCATTTCCGTAATTGAAAGTGTGTCAATGATGGCGAGGAAAAAATCTAAAATAATCTAATGTAGTATTTTTTTAGTAAAAGTGGTTCAAATTGATTGTTTCACTATTTACATAATATAATAATATATCCTAAAACTTGTCAAAACTCTATCTAACTTCCACCAAACACAATTTGTTGCGGCTTTCAAAACAAGACAATAAGGCTTTATGCGCACCGAGTACGATATATGAGTATAAGTATAATATAAGCATAATATTTTCGAAGCCATTAAATAGATTTGAAATGTAGCCATTATTAAAATTGTGACACTATAACATCCATACTGTGTCTAGGACATTAAAATATTTGTAGATTATTACCTTTCAATTGATTCCTGACACAATCGTAATAGATTGAACAATATGTGGAATCGATTAATTGAGAATAAAGAATTGCAATTCACTGTGAAGAAACTAGAATATATCCATTTACAAGTCGCTCGCAAGAGATAATCGTTGAATACGAAATGATGGAATGAAATGAACAACATCACAGCAGGAAATATTGACCGAGCAGATGGAAAAAAGCGTGTGGGTACGAACATACATCAGAAAAAGCTTTTGTAACATAATACATTATTAGAAATCGTACCACAGTGACATTTTTTTTATTTTTTTTATTGAAATTTTTTTTTGATACATATATATACAGGTACATACATAATAACAAAAAATAAAAGAGAGTAACAAAAAAAATCCCACAAAGGCGAGGCCTGTGCGTGGGCATTATTATTTGTATGTGGATATTTAAAACAGTGGTTTAAATAAAAATAAAATATTGTACATGGTGATTGATTTTACCGTAATTTCAGTTACTTTTACTAAAATTCCAAAAATATTTAAGTGCTCAATGAATATTAATTGGTACAACAAGTATTAATTGATACAACAAACACATAGCAGACTTTATTATATATCTACTCTTAAAGCTAATTAGTTGTAAGTATAATTAATGGCTTTGTTAATAACTTATAAGAAAAAAAATTCTATTTTGGCTGTTTTGAGCCAAGTTTTGATATATTTTTTATATGAATGAAGATTTTGACGAGTGGTCTCTTTAAGGGTTGAACATACTGAATTATAGATTTTTGGAGCAATAAAACTAATGTGTCTCTGGGCCTGTCTAGTTTTACAGTGGGGTACAACATACTCACAGGCGCCACATCTTCGACTGGAACGATTAGAATTTTTAATAAAATTGTTTGGGTGCTTGTAGATAAATTTAAGACATTGAAAACTATAGGTTTGTCTAAGGTCCAAAATATCGGTTTCCCTAAACAATTGTTTGGAGGGATAAGATTTACTTTTCTGGTACATAATCTTAATTATTGATTTTTGGGCAATTTCTAATGGTTTGAGATGATTATTGTAACTTCCTCCCCAACCAATTATTCCATAGGAAATAGATGAATGAACTAGTGCATCATAAACTAATTTTATGGTTTTTATATTAACTATATTACACATTCTTTTAAAAATATAATTTAAATATCTCAGTTTGTTAACAGTTTTTTCTATATGGCTGGTCCATTTTAGTTGAGAATCTATGGTTACACCTAAGTACTTAATATTTTTTCCTGATTTCATCTCTTTACAGTTTGAGCATGCGTTAGGGTTACAATTTACATTATGAAATCTTAAATTAAGATTAGTTTTGGGAGCTGACTTCAGTGTGTTATAGAAAGGAATACAGAGAGTTTTTTCATAATTTAAAGTAAGAAGGTTTCTATCTAGCCACTCTTTGACAATAGTAATACATTTGTTAGCCTTATTAGTTGTGTCTTCCCATGTATTTCCTTGGACTGTTATTGCAGTATCGTCAGCAAATGAGAAAATATTACCAGGTATAACAATGTTACATAAATCATTTATATAGATTAAAAATAGTAGCGGCCCTAATACAGTCCCTTGTGGAACACCGTGTTTTACTGTATCAAAATTGCTCAAACACATTCCAATTTTTGTACATTGTTGTCGATTCGAAATGTAATTTTGTAAAAGCATGAGACATTTATTTTTAATTCCAATGTTGGATATTTTATTTAAGAGAGTACTATGGTTGACTGTGTCAAAGGCTTTCTTCAAATCTAAAAAAATTGTTAGGGTTTTAATATTTGAGTCTAGGTTAGAATAAATTCTATTGGTTAAATTAAATATAGCATCGTCAGTGCCGAGTTTGGTTCTAAAGCCATATTGGTTAGCTGATAGGAGTGCATGAGATTCCAGAAAATCGATGATTCGTTTTTTTATACATTTTTCTAATATCTTGGACAATTGAGAAGTTAAGGTGATTGGTCTGTAGTTGTCTGTTTTACATCGAGGTCCTGATTTGTGTATTGGAATGATATTCGCAAATTTAAATAAATCCGGGAAAATACTCTTAGTGATACATGCGTTAAATATAAGATGTAGTGGTTTGATTATATGTTGTTTTATGGATTTAATTGTAGCATTACTTAAGTTATCAGGACCATTTGCAGACCTAACGCTTATGTTATCAATATGGTTTGAGATTTCAACTTCTGTAATTTCCATGAATTCAGATAGTTCAGAGGTAGAATTTTTAGTCTCTAAATAGTCTGAGAATACATTCTGAGAGTGTAAGCTAAGAGAAGGGTTATTGTCTATTAGGGTAGATGCAATGTTTGTGAAAAAGTGATTGAAATTGTTTGCAATATCTTCAGCATTCTCTAAGATTATATTATGTTCGGTTACAATTTTTTGGGGAATTTTGTGATCCTTTTGTTTCCTGTTTGAGATCTCATTTATGATGTTCCATGTTTTTCGTGAGTCGTTTTGTGCTTTTTGGAGTTGTTCAGAATAGTACTGTTGTTTGCATTTTTTTATAAGAGTATTAAGGTAATTTCTATATATAATATAATGGTTCCTTTTGCTGTAATTTTGTGTTTCATTGTTGGTTATGCAATGGTTTTCGTAAGTTTTGTAAGATTGTACATTGTAATGTTTGTTGCTCACAATGGCATTAAGATTGCAAGAAAACAAATGGCCGGCAAATTAGAGTAAGGTCATTCTATTCTCCAGTCTTCCTGATCACTCGGAAATGTCAATAGATCAGTCGTGATAGATCGGCGGGTTCGGACAATCCGTGAACTGCCGTCACGAGTCACGACTGTACCAGTACCCATACCGGAGTACCAGGGGAACAGAGGCAGGAAGAGGAGGGTGACGGCGGGGGCAGTAAAAACTGGTTTCATGGTTAAAACGGGCAGAGAAAAAGAGAAGTGGGAAGCAGACGAGGAAGACCAGAAGAGAGCAGAACATCGCGAGTCATTTGTCAGCCTTAATCTACAATCTAAAAAAGTAATTTAGAAAACTACGGTGAAGCAAAGGCAAATTAATCAAATAAACGTTTAGGGGCATCGTTAGATTGCTTTGCTTTTTTATTTGTTCGCAATGCAGACTCAAATAATAACTTCACTTATTTATGTTATTACAGATTGCATAACTTAGGTTCTTTTATTAAATGTTAAGTAATAATGAATGCACAGAAAGAAATACGATGGAAAATTCTTTCCAAAAATTAGCCACAAAATACCATCTACATATTTTTTTTCTATAATACAGAAAGGAGTGTAAGGAGAATATATGACGCAAATTGAATTGAATGGTATATTTTAAATTCGTAAATAAAAACTTAAAAGACGTCAGATATCGGTAGGTACATTGCGTTTGAATTATCCATAACTCTTTACGAGCGTTTATTTTGGATAAAATATTAAACTGTCGTTTTGTATGGAAACAGCAACGCAACAAATAAATTAAAATGTCTAGAATGTCATCCAACTGCAGCCAGACAGAAGGTTATCAAAGCAAAGCGCTAAGTCTGGATAGATGACATACAGAATTCAGACCAGCCAACCAAAATCAAACTACGTTCAGACTGAGACGGATGTTGTGCGTCTTTCAATGTAATTGGAAAGTGTCTAGGTCATTTTATTCGTCATAATAACATTGCTAAACTTGTTTACAAATTGATCAAATAAAAGAAAACATTACACCAGTTCACTAAATTCATAAAACCATTTTGAAGTAAAAAAAAAGGTATTATTTATCACTCCCTTAGCAAGTAAACGTTGCTGAATTATTTTGAAAATTGGTGTTCAAATTACCTAAAAGAAATTGATCTCAATGTAATTATTGGAGACTTTAATATATGAAATGTAAAAGAAACTTGTATGAAAAAAAAACATCATTAACATTATAGGACTGAAACAATAAATCAGGATAACACAAACCTGTACCTCATACATCTTGTTTTATCAAATGAACATTATTTAAATGTAAAAATATTATTACACCTAAAATAACAGATCATTAATGTCTAGTAGTTATGGCAAAAATGAAAATAACAAAAATACAAAAAGTGGTAAACAGAAAAAATCTGAAAAGATACGATGAACGTAAAAATGATTCAGGAATTATTGATTCAAGGTTGGAAAGAAGTAAATAACTTAGAATTTTACAAAAAAGTAAACAATATGAAATATGCAATGAATAAAATAATACCGGAACAAAGTCTAGTAGTTAAAACCAATAATCAATGGTATTCCAAAAAATAGGACAAATACAATAAGAACGAGATATGTCATATAAAATACCAAAAATTACGAAGGATATCGACCATTGAAATAGATTTAGTCCGAAACACAGTACTCAAAACTTATAAAGGTTACAAAAAGTGAATATTTCATCAAAAACATACTGTCCAACATCACAAATCAAGCCCAGCCAAAATGGAATCACTATTCAAATTTTAAAAGATGCATTCCCTGTAATAGGAGAACAATAAACGAATCATTAGAAACGGGGAATATAAATATATTCGTACCCGTATACATATAGATAAGACATAATTATTTGTTAAAAGAGCTAAATTTTATGATAGTGAAGCAAACTATACACTTGAATGAATTTATTTATACATAAAATTAACATAGGGCTGATCTGATGTCTGAGGAAATGAAAAGAAAAATAAATTACAATCACATAGATACACGGAAACGAGAAGAAATGCAAAGAAAATTAGATTGCCAACAACAGAAGAAATCAAGTACCCTGAAATCTCTTTGTACCAGGCCGTCCAACTTCAACCAAATCCCGAATGAAATAAATGAGATTGAAAATATTAATTTAAAAAGGAATTAAAAAATCATGTCTACCTCAAATATTGATGTTTTTTACGTTAATGTTTAAAGTTAAAAAAATATATATTTAATGATATATTACGTATGCCAAATAATGTTATATATATATGTATATACATATTTAAAATTATTAGGCACACACGACGATGTGAGCTAACTTAAGATTAATATCAAAATTTATGATAATCTGATTTCGGTAAGCAGTGACTTAGGACTCGAAATAAGAAGATTCCTATCGCTTTAGTCCTTGTGCTCAAAGTTAAGAAATAAGTTAATGCGCCGAGGGTCTATACATAGAATTCATCTAAATATCTGGCCGTTCCACTCATCTAATTTGGACGAAACAAGCTAATAGCGTGTCCATAAAAAACGAACAACATGGAGATTGTGGTATAATTAGTTGCAAATGTAAAATAATTCGTTACATAATCGCCCCAACGACGCCGGGCCGAACAAAAATAATGGTATTTTATGACGATAAAAAAGCGTCCGCATATTACAATATAATAATATAACCTCAAACATCACTGGTGTAATGCCATGTTTTTCCCGCTAGAAAATAAACCATATAAGTACTTATGTACAAAATAATAATAATTTACGAGTAGGTAGGTAGGTTCCTATGTAATATTATTATTATACTCGTTGGGTACAGCACTGTGAGCATCGATCCCAGGCCCGCGACGTTGCCAGATTTCCTTAGGCCGAAGCAGCGGGACACTCACACTAGTATGAGGCACATCGCTAGTGTGTGTATACAATACGCTACAACCCGCAGTCACTAAATACACGGCGATCACAAACCTGCGAAACGTAAACAACCTACCATCTATTTGTACTTTTAATGATAATGATAATATTAGCGCCGTTTTACATAAGGAGTACCATTCTGAATCAATAATTATTACTGGATTTCTACTATACTGTGTTAAGTATTTATCCGCTGATCTGAAGAATGGAGTTACACTTTAAATTTTGTAAGATTTTGTTTACTAAAGCATTATACGTACCTATTCAGATTAGTAGATTAATTCATATAGATTATCTTTAAGTTATTAAATTTTAAAATTTATAAATTAGGAAAGTAAAGTAAACTTTCACAGGCCCAAGATGGGTGGTTCGAAAATAGACAATTCTTCACCAATAGATACCTACATAGTTTATTTGATATAACGAAGATAAATAAACAAATAAAAATTAAAAGTAAAAAGAAAATTATTAATTTAACTGATAAACTACTGTTTTAAGAGACAAGGTTTTTTTATGTATTGTACAAAGGATAGTATTTTATTTTTAAGCAAAAATTATTAGCTTGAAACACCTATATAAATATTGAAAAATCTTCCGAGAAAAAAAACATGCCGCTGACGGGAATTGAACAATAAATTATTGATTGCATAGATCGAGGGGAAACGATCTAAGAGCTTTTACAAATGATAATAATTTAAAAAATAATTTATGAAATATAATATTAGCTATCAAACTCATAATATTAAGATAAACTTACACTAAAATGCACATTACATATAACTATCTAATCAGTTATTGCAATAAACATTAATTATAAACTAAATCGAGTGCGTTGTATGAGAATGTTTATAATGAAAACATTTTATCGATAGTCGGTTTCACCCGGTACAGCGGCGTGAATAATGTGGGAGTGTGTGCGTCCGTCGGGTGGTAAAAACCTCGCTGGTGTACGTTCGAGTAGTGAGCCCAATTGAGAAGCTGTATGTGTTGTGTAAGTCTGCCGTAGTGTGTGTGAGGACAAGTTGTAATGCCACGTTGCCATTCGGAGATTAGACTCGGGACCGTTAAGTAAAAATTATTACTGTGCGCCAGTCGGCTTCAAATTTGTCACTGTGCGCAGAACTAATTTTGGACATTTCTGGGCAATGGTATTATTGATAGGAAAATGTAGTAAGTGGTAAGCGATAGACTCGAACAAACAACAAAAAAACCATTTTAGAAACATATCAACATCAAAATGTTCAATAAAAACATATCGTAGCAAACATAAGAGATTCTAATAGGGGAAAGTTATAAAATGGTCTCTCAGAAATACAAAGTTGAAATCGTTATAATAACATATAGATTATAATATAATACACCTTTACTGTGGCAACCACGAAATATTACGATTTATCGAATACAATATACATATGTATTAAAATAGTATAGTTAGTAATAACCAGCGCCCTGGGGTGATTTTTAACGAAAACGGCGCTATATAAATTAGCCAATTATTATTTTAGATCATTGTACAAATGTATTATATAATTGTATAGCGCCCTTGGGGCGATTTTGCTCAAAAACTGTGCTATACATATCATACAAATATTATTATTATGAAAATTAATAAAACAAAAATTGTAGAGAATGTGAAAAGTTTCATATATTTTTTTATTATTATTAACTGTTTAAATAGTTACCTACCCGAGGCTGAGAATGATTAAATACGCTATGTTAATAAATACATGGTATAGAAATCCTTTTAAAATATGTAGGTACGTAATTGCAGGAACATAACAGAATTGTAGCGCTATCGCATTCCATCAGTATAACAAGTGCCAAACAAATAATACTGTAAAGAAATGAGATTGGGGGAAAAGCGGGAAAACAACAAAAGCGGTATATTTATGGTTTGTTTGTTTGTGCTGATCTGCTGATAAAGCAGACAGAAGAGAGAATAGATGGTATTCGTCAGTGGCTGTTGACTGTTCCGAGATGGCTCTTCTCGTCGGACCAGAAACTGCGGCGGCCAACCGAAATAAATAATGAATAATATACAACAAAAAACTCATCTGACAACGGCGCAGACGTCCGAACGCCAGAATCATCTTATACCAACACATTACATAGTAAGCACCTACGTATTCTCAAAAGCTGAAAAAAGTGTATATAATTACCCAGGAACACATACAAACGAAATGTTCTGCAGTATACTATAGCGTTCACATCAACAGAGTTATATCGGAACGAGCATAAAACTAGGTACGGTAGGTTATAATACTTATAAATAAAGCACCACATTTGTTTGGATGACCCTGTAGCATAGAAGATTGTGATAGTGTAGGTGAGGTCGCTCCACGGACCTGGCTGGCGGGCACCCCGGCTATTTACTATCAGCCGAGTGTTGGTGTTGGTGTTGGTGTGGCAGTGTGCGTCAGCCTCGCCAGTGTATTCGCGTTATATAAACACGGCGCTAGGTATAGGTCGATGCGGCGTTGCCGGCCGCGCTTCAAACAAACCTCCAGCGCGGATTGCGGGCGACGTTGCCGAAACGACGCCACGGTGGATTGATCGCCGGCTGACGTTTTTATGCAAGGAA